>NC_056541.1:25109762-25736012 GCF_910596095.1 Thunnus maccoyii
ATGTTTTTTATTTTCCCTTGTTAGACTGTGAAACAGAGGGGTGGGATGGGGTTGTGAGAGGGGATGTGCTGGCAAGAACGAGTGGCAACGCAACACTGTAAGTAAGATACTGTAGCAATAAGAACTGGAGGCATTTACTACTGTCATGTTTGCATTGTAAGATTATTTTTTATTTTATTACTATTTACTATTATTATTGTTCTTATTATGACTACTATTCTTCTATTACTATTAGCCTATTGTTGTTCTGTTCTATTTGCATGACGTTTCATTGCAATGAAACATTTGGGGCTTATTTGTGTTTTCTCTTCTCATGATATTGTGGGTTTCGCGGGAGGGATTATTGGCAGGGTGGGCGATGGGTTTAGGGTGAATTCCACATCAATTCAGTCAGTTCAAAGCTAATTTTTTTTCACAATCTGAAAGACTTTTTAAATAAAATGCTCTTATTTATACACAGTCAATTTATATAGTCAAATATGTTGTTCAAATGGAAATGTTTTTTTTTCGTAACCTTTGAATGTGTGAATTGGTTTAACCAGTCAGTGAACAGCCCTTTCTGAACTGGCCTTATTGAACCGGATCAGAGACCCTTAACCTGCGGCGGGGGGGGAGGGAACGATGTGGGGAGGGTAATCTATTCTGAATGTTATGGAGTAGCCTGTTCAGTGTGAGGGGCTGAACGCATCATGCGCCTTTACCACTCCATCAACACAGACTGACATCGCAGAGCGCACAATAAAAGCAGTCGTCATTCTACGTGATGGCTCCGACAAATCTGCGCGGACATTTTTAATACACTTGGTTTGAAATGCATTTCCTACACTTAGTCAAATACACTCCACCCCAAACCTCCTTCTCCCTTTCCTGAGAAAACCTGTGTGAGTGTGTGTGTGTGTATGTATGTGTGTGTGTGTGCGTGTGTGTGTGTGTGTGTGAGAGATAGAGAGAGAGAGAGAGAAACAGTGAGAGTGAGATAATGTTTGCTCTACCAATGCTTTGTAAACGTTCTTGATGCATTACACATGCGTGCAATTGAAGTAGTGTTGAAAATTGTTAATTTATTGTTTAGAATGTCTTTGCGTCCCAGCAAGAGCAAATAAAACAAAATGTAGCAATCTGTAACCGAAAATCTAAAAGGTACTCGGGCTACAGAACCTCTTTTACACAGGACTAACAAAACAAAAACTACAAAAAAAAAAAAAAAAAAAAAAAAAAAAAAGAAAGAAACTTTTTTTTTGTTTTCAAAGTGCCATAGCTAGTGAGGAGAGGAAGGATTGGCAGAGTGGGGCGTAGATGCTTTACTGTGTGAGTTTACTTGAGAAACCAATCAAAAAGGGGAACTCCAAGGAACATGTGTATTTGATTACACTGACAAACCGTTTTTACATTTTATGCTTTTTTCATTTGGTGAGAGGGGACTCTGCTGGACTCTGAACTCTGACTCTACTATCAATCCACGAGTCGTACTGTGTGAGCAGTTTTCATTTTCACATGAGAATGAAAGTAAGTGTGTGTCCGTGTGCATGCATGCATTTGCATTTAAGAAAGCCGCAAACATCTACATGCGATGGATCAGAATGGGTTGAAGTTCAGAGCTATGCAGGGCCCTTACCGAGTCCTCCTTTGAGATGTATATACAATGTGAAGGTCTGAAGTGATTTTTGTTAAATTCTATATTTTATCGCTTTTGTAGACATTTTGTTGTGGGAAGAAAACAAAATAAAAGACATTTTATGGGTGCATTTCTGCCTCGTTTTTCTGTCTCACGCATATACACTGATAGATTTTAATAATTTTTATTTTAGCCAAACATGGAACAGTTTTATCCTTGGTAAATTAAGCTATTACGTTAACATGTATTATAACAGTAATTGTCATCCTCTCAATATAAAAATGTTTACAAATAGTCATTTACATTTATGTTAAGTCTGAAAAAAAATTATTTGCTATTATGATTCATGGAATACAGCATTATATTTGCTTAATATATTGAAAGAATACGTTAGCATCCCTGATAGATGTTACAGTACATAAATCTCTGGTGTCCAGTCACAGATTCTGACTCATGATGAGATATCACTCTTCTATCACCCTGTTTCCACGGCGAAGTCTAGACTCAGGGCTGACGCAGGACACCAAGACAGTGTGTGTGTTCAGACAGACATGTCTCGATACATGTGTTGGTAAAGGTGCATGTGTCTTTTTTCCCTACTTCCTAGGTCAAAGGTTACATGCCAGTTTCAATCGTCCTCTTGTTCTTCTTTCCCTGACGTCGACTCGGCCTCACCGCTGTTCTCGCAGCTGTCCAGACGCCTCCTTAAATCTGAACAACAGAAACATCAGTAAGCGACATGTCGCTCCAATAACACAGTCATTAACACAAGAAAGAGAATACTGACAGGCCTGGGAGGAAGTCCACGCATCTGGCATGAATAATTTGGTTTGATTTGTTGGAGAAATCTTGGAGAGGACACAAGAAGAGGAAGAGGAAACACAACGCACCTTTGAAATATCAAAACAACTGTGTCTGAATGTTTGTGTTTGTGTTTGTTTGCCGGGCTTGTTTGTTTTTGAGCACAGTTTCTTTCCGAGCAGTTATCCTCTAGATGCCGGTATCGTGTCTACCAAGAGATGTTAATTAATAGCTAATCAAAGCTAATGTCTCAGCAGCACATCGCCAGCACAAAGACATGATTAATACGTAATCAAAGGCCGTGCAGCACAACGCACAAAGCAGGGCCCACCCCCATGCCTCAAACACTACTGTTGTTATAGAAATAAACGAACACTCGCGGCTTAATTAGTTGGCTGTTGGTGTGTGTTGTTTTCATTTGAAGTTGTTGGGGATTTATCTCAGAGCCAATGTTGGCCTCCTGAGTGACGACACAGAGGTGACATACGAACACATGCATATACACACGTGCAGGAGAAAAAAAACACTGACAAAAAAATCTTTTTTCCACTAACATACAAAAATACAATATTCCACAAGTATTTTAATGCTTACATGCATCCTTTCTCCTCCTCTCTAACACACACACACACTGATAATGTACATTTCTGACCTGCTAGGCCCAGTCTGCGACAGCAGGCATTGCATGAGTGTTTTTGCAGGAAACCATTGATGGCGGTGTCTCCGAGGTTATCAGGACCAAAAAGCATCTCATCCCTGCTGCCACTGCACAAGGGTGAGAGACAGCATTAGAGTCAAGACTGAAAAATATGTCTCATCTTTTGTTTTAGCAAAGAGATAGTGTGTGCAAATCCCATACCAGGTAAGGTGCAGGACAACAAATTTTTTTTTTTTTTAATTGCTTTTTTTTTTTTACTGTGGGACAGCAGGAAACCTGCTGGAAAACAGTTTCTAAACTGAGTGAGTCCCATAGCTGGTAATGGTTTTATATTACTCAGCTGTTTTTTCCTGCTAAAATAAAATAAAAATTAATTAATGAATTAAATGAGGGAAAAAAGCAGAGTGTCCGCACACTGGATTGTAGCTCCCAAAGTCACCGTTCATGTTTATGTATGCCTTGCTCTTTGCCATTTGCCTGATGAAGACCCAGTGACGTTGAAGCGCTGCCCTTTTCAGTCAGTAATAAAAAAGACTTCGGGCCGAATTTTCGTGGTGGCACAACGACCAGCACACAGCTGTTTATACTATATGAAAAGCTCCTTCAGTTCATTAAATCTCTGCAGTATCTGAAGGCAGCAGGACTGATATGTTGATAAATCTGCAGCCTCTAAGAGGTGGCGCACCAGACCACACTGCCATTACACACAGCCGTTCACTGTGTTGACCTTCATTAAACCACCTGATGACACCAGGCTGCTACAGTATAACCACACACACCTCTACACACATCAGACTGGTCAGTTACAACTAGATATTCTGCTTTTTCATGACATCAGATTACCGGGGCTCATCACAGCCTCTTTTCCAACTTTATTTTTAGCAAAAGTAGCATCTCATTTTGTTCTAGAAACACATTGCAGTGTAAACACTGTTGTATAACATTAATTACTAAACTATGTGACAATTTACAAGATCATATACATTAGAATTATTGCTGAAATAGCGTCGGTCTGATATAATCATATAAATGACTTCAAATTAAGTGTGATTAATTTGGCACAACTGTTTGAGAGCTATGAGAGCAGTGATGTGACTGGCTGAGAGAATATTTAATAATCACCACACCCACTGATCTATATTCACCTTCACCCAGCCCTTTTGCACATTGCTGCTCATACATGAAACAAAATAGCAAGTGCGCATGGACACGCCCACACAGTCCGTGCGCCTAAGTCCTACAACCTTGTGCTTGTCGTTGCACTTGCATGGTTAAAATAGGGCCCTATAGGAGCTGCAATCCAGTGCAAAGACACTCTGCTTTTTTCCTTATTTTTTTTTTAACAATACATAAGTGAATGATTTCTGAAACCTCATGTCATTAATAACGTTGATGTGGGGCCAACAGTTACTTTACCTTTGGTCATCTGCCATGATGACAGTTGGATCAGTCAGCTGATCACCTACACCTGTGAGGAACAGAAGAAATATATAAAGAAACATAGAATGAACAAAAGAAGACAGACTAACAACTCATGTGTGCTGCTAGTCTGGCAGGCATGACACAAACAAACACACACACTAATAATGGGATCCACCTTGTATATCAAGCACCAGCAGCTCTCTGTTGGTGTATTCATATGTCCAATGAGAGAACGCTAGGAGCATTTCCTCGAGTGAACAGAAGGGGGTGATCTCTTCTCCTGTGTTGTTGTTGTACTTCCTGAAGTCACCGGACATGTTCCTCTCAATAGTCAGCCACTGGCCATTCGAATGCCAGAGGACCAGCGAAACATCTAGAAATCTGGTGGAGAGAAAAAACAATTACTAAATGCCCGGACACTGACAGAAATAGAAGAGAAGAGAAAACACACACACACACACACACACACACACACACACCTTGGTGAGTGGTTCATGTCGCCCGGTTTGACCTGGTTGAACACCTGCATCATCTTCTGGGCTGCTCTCTGCTGCTGGATCTCCTTCAGGGATGTCAAACAGAGGAGCATCAAGTTAAAGCTATGGAACTGTAAAGCTACAGGAAATTTGAACTTATGAATTTGTGGCTAGGTGCAGGTGCAAGAGGTGCAATTGTGTTGATTGGTAATACCAATGTCATTACCAACAAGTCAGTGTTTCACTGCTGTTTCTGGTTCAAATGGTCTGTTGAAAATAATTTCTTTCCAAATATGAAATAGCACTCCTCTTGGGCACCACTTTTTAAAGTGTGACTGACATTAATGCTGGTAAATTAGTTAGAGTCATAGACTGTAAAAAATTAATTAATCAGACGATTAATGAGTCTTTTTATTGAACAAAAAACATATTGCGTAGTCTTGTACAGACTAGCGACATGCATGTTTAAACTATTAACAATGAAACCAAAAATATTGATACATGGCATCTGTGTATGAAGGCAATCTAGAGTTCAACCCACTTTCAAACAACCACCAGAATAATTTAACAGCTGGTGGTTGCAGTTACAAACTTTAAAATTGGGTCTATTTGCCACTTGTTGGAAGTGATAGCCTATCTGCACTTTACAAATGTTTGGGTAAGTTACCCTTAAGCAAAGCTGCAGTGCTGTGCTACCATGGAAGTACTTCTGCCAGGCACGAACCACCTCCGACCTGAAGGCTTTAACCACGTATACCAGACCAGGTCTGAGCACGTCCCCCTCTGCCCAGGTACACAGCACCCTGCAGCCCCGTCGGAGACCCCCATCCAGAGAGCCCTCTTCACTGGAGAGGGGCTGCAGCATGGCAGACAGGCCTCGTGACGACCAGGAAGAGACCGTGTTGGATTTAGGGTCAGCATCAGAGGGTGCTTCCTCCAGAGAGTAGATGCTCACCTCTTCACCTCCTGCAGAGAATGAGGAAAAACAGAGTCAATGAGGTGCATGGAAATAAATGGAAAGAAAACCAGGAGTTTATATTTTATTTTTTTGCAAAGTAAAATAATTCATTAACAAGAAATAAGTTGATGGTGATGCCAAACAATAAAGGTACCCAGAATGGAAACAGGAGTGAAGGGGATGGTTTGAGCCAGTCTCATCAGATTGTTTCTCTCCATCGCTGTTAACACACAAACACAACACAATCTAAAACTACATTGGGCATAGGTACACAGGTGTTACTCATGGAATAGATGACTGCATGTGCACAGCAGATGATTCCAGATGAGACAAAAAGCATTTGGGATGTATTGCATCAGAAATCCTGACAGCTGATTTAATCAAACCATTATATTCTTAATAATATATTAATACCTGAATAATGTGGATACAGATTATCAGTGGACTGGAATGAGGAGCTCTTGGCTGCAACAAACATAGCGTAGGAAAATTAAAATACAACAACAGTAAATTTGTTGATAATGAACAAATTAATTATATAAAAATATTTTACACTAAAATTATCTACATGTTAAGAAATACCTTCAGAGGCGATGCCACTCTGTAAACTGCAGCAGAGACATAAAAAAGAAAATTCAATGTAATTAATGCATAATATTTGGAGATTCATGCACATTCATGAAAAAAGAAAGGCAGACTTACGAAGACCTACGGCTCATGGATCTGGCCCAGCTGTTCCATGCTGAATGAGCAGAGCTCCACATATCCTGAAGGCCAATGCAAAGATAATTAGACAAATATTTTATAACATTTCATATGTTTGCAGAATTACTCTATTGACAAAATTTAGCACAGATTTACCTGATGGGAAAACACTTGCTTCTGCAATAAATCCATGGGTTCAAAGTCTGAAACAATATCAACATGACCAATATTAAAATCATTAAATACATTAAAATGTTAAAAAAACAAAATCAGTGCCTTGTTGATTTTTTAATTGATTTTTTGTATTACAAATTTGTTTTCTTCTCATTCTCCACCCTTGTGATGGTGTACACACAGATTCAAAGGAATAACACGTTTAGCTCCAATTACTAATATGTACTGAATCTAAAAAGGACTGTAGGTCCTTACTGAGCTGACTGAGGCTGGTTGAAGCCGACCAACATGTAGGTTCTCCTCTCAACCTTCGGCGCCTCCTCCAGCAGGCATCAAACAAATGGGACTGCATGTTTACCTATTTCCATAAGAAATAAAGAGAAGGAAGAGGATTCAGGTGAGGAGAAACAGGCCAATTGTTTTTTAAAGTTAAACTCAATTTTATGATCAGTTGATTACTGAAGCATCATGGAGAAATATCAAATGTCAGATAATGCTCCGGAGAACACATCTTACTGTGCCTGGGCTGCTCTCTTGTATCTTGACCGTCTTCCTGGTCTGACTTCTTTTTCGGTTGTCTTGGTCTTGAGTGAAGTCAGAAGACTTGGACCACTCTGCAGAAACAAAGACACACATGATCTTTGGCTGCATAGACCAGCCAGGAGCTGTCAAGGTACAGCGTAACTGCACTCTAAAACAGATTAGTCATGTTAACACACATGTAGACTAATGTAGTACACTCATGTTCAAGAAAGTACAGTCTGTTTTATTTCATTATATGCAGGGAATGGACACAGAGAAGACATTTTGATTTTAAACCATAAAAATTCTATGAATCACAAACATGATAGTACCTCTGCTCCTGCTGCATCGTAGTGATGTGTCGTCCTTAAAGCTCCGGCCACCTGACAAACTCTCTTTGTTCATTGGTTCGTTAAGGAAAGGAAATGATCCCCTCATTGGACTGCGGGGTGCCCCAGAGAAAGCCATATTCTCCATGCTGGATGACAGAGACCTGCAGTGGCCGTAGGGATGGTCCTTTGTCAGACGCACCCACCTGGGGGATTTCACACGTCTTCCACATTGGCTGGAACTTTGTTGGCTATCATCGTCACAAAAGGCAGGGTTTACTAAACCCTCAGAGATGTCTCGAGGGTCAGACAGAAGGACAACATTGCTAGAGGCTCTGGACACTTGTTCTGTCTCCTCCTCTTGCTGTTCCTCCTCCTCATCTTCTTCTCCTTCTTCCCCCTCTTCCATGGAGGTCTCTTCCTGATTAGGGTACAGGTGTGGGTCACAGGACCAGAGTTTATAATGTGGTGACTCCACTCCTCTGTCACCAAACCTGGAAGAAAGAGGAGACCCACAGCGGGATGGTCCACAGGACTCACAGGACGTCTGATCCCTGAAACCACTGAGATGCACGCCACATCCATGAAGGTGTGAAAGGAAAGCATGGGATGCAGGTCGAGAAACTCCAGGCCACATCTCACTGGGATGGTGAGCAACATGTGCCTCCTGTGTAGAAGAAAGATCAGACGTTCACATGACGTAGTTGCTCTGTTGTTCCAAAGCTGAGACACAATTGCTAGGAACCAAAATATGATGTGATACTTCAGAGGTTCCAGTCAGCTTTGCAACATCTTCATTTCTCATTTTCTTTCACTCCCCACAGCTATTATTAACAATTCACGCCATTAAAAGAACCTAAGATATCTTTGAACACTATACCTCCTTTGCTCCTTCCTCTCCCTCCTCACTGTGTCCTTGTCTTCCTCCCCTACTCCCCTTGGCTCCCACATGGCATTCCTGTGATGCCAGTCTACTCCCCATGAGAGTATGGCCCTTCAGCAATGAAGGCGGAGTACTTTTACACGGCTTGGCCGTCAGTCGCCACATATTAAGCACATCACAGTCTGCTCCACCTCTGTGCGGGAGGGTCCAGCTGTGAGGGAGGACGTGCTGGGACACTGTGATGGGTCGGCATTGAGCCAAGCGAGCCCCCTCCTGATGTAGGCTGTCAGAAGCAGAGAGCAGCGTTAGGGTGTCCACAGCAAGCACCGACAGGTCCTGGAGTTGACCCAGCTGACAGTCCAACTCCGATAGGCTGTCCTGAATGAAGTTGACCTTCTCTGATACCTCTCCCACCATCATGCACATCTCCTCTGCTCTAGTGGGACACAAAAAAAGATACACACACTACTCAAACATGTTTGTCCTCAGTTTTATGATGATGATGATGAGGTTACATTCTTGTTTTTCTGGCCGTATGCCAAAGCTCACAGCTGATAAAATAGTCACAGTGTCACAATGTGACCGACGCACATTTAAGAGCCATTTTACTTACAATGTAAAATATGTGATTGTGTGTTAAATATACAGAGATGAATAAAGCCTGTGATAGAAAGAGAGGAATACACACTAACTACATTGTAGAACATCTAAATCAAATCTATTTCTGCTTAACAAAACATTGCATAAAAGACATTTGCAGAGAGACAATTTTCTTTTTAAAAAAAAAACTCTCACTTTACTTATCTATGATTTGTCTTAGATTAGTCACATCGAGAGAAGACACATCAACTTCAATACACTAATGAGAGGAAAATATGATAATAGAAGGAGTTATTGTGGTGGTGTTATAGTAAGAAGAATGTACTGCTTTTGGCATTGGACACAGATGTTTGACCCCCCCCCCCATTCAACTTACACGGGGCAACAGAGCACACATGTCTTCAGTTTTTAAGATACTCTTCTCTGCAACATCATATGGAGTCCACAGTATGTCATGGTTTTCAATCCCAGTTTATACAAATCAACAACAATATCAATCCAACCTCTCAGCTGTGGCTCTGATCCTGTTAATCTGACTGCTGTGGAGACCTTCATTCTTCTCATGGAAGTACACCTGTAAACATTTCTCTTCAAACTCGTGGAGCTTCTTACGATCTTCAAGGCCCAATAAGAGTTCTGGTGAAGAGAGGAAAGACGAGAGGAGTGACAGACCAGTTAGACGTGTATAGATAACTGTTGAGTAGGTTTTGTATCCACACACACACATTATGGTACTCACTAAGTCCAGAGCCTCCCTCTTCCCGCTCAACATCTCCACTAAATCTCCTGTAGATGGCTCTCAAACCTTGAGCCATATGACTAAAGAGGATAAGGGGCGGAGGAAGCCATGGTCTCTCCTGGTAAGTCATTATGTAGCGATAGCGGTTGTACTTCCACAGTTTATTGGATGTTGATGCCATGTCAAAGTAGATATTGCTGTTAATGAAAAGAAAACATTCAGTTAAGTATAAGTGCTCTTTATTGTGGTCCTTCATTGTCAAACTTAAATTTGGAAATGTCTTTTACAAAGGTGCTTACTTAAAAAATGCAATGAGAATGTTGACCATGATGATATACTGGAAGAACATATAGACAGCCTGGAGGAACGGCGTGAGAAAGGAAGCAGGAGGACATGGCTTACCATCGTCACACGCTGTTAACACACACAAACAGGCACACACCTTACATCAGTGGCAAACAATAACTTCACTAAGAGACTGACTCAGATCACCTGATCTGTATGCGTGTCTTCTCATGCAGCAAAGAGACAAGTGACCTTGAGGCAATCAGATGTTAGGCACCTCAAGGCATCACCAAAGTCATCAAGGTTAAAGTCTACTGTTGATTTAAAAAACACTGGTTAATAAGTATCTAATGTTTTCTATTGAACCACTTACGATTTATCTCAGTTGCGTAGACCTCTCCATAAATCATCCAGTAGGGCTGGAAGACTACGTCTCGAGCTAGGCTCCAAGAAGGCTCTTCGTCTGGCGACAAGATGGCCTTCCTGGACACCCCAAAACTCAGCAGCACGATTGCCATCATCACAACAATGAAGAACATGTTACTGGTCTGGGCAGAAACAAAGAGAGGGGATGAGTAATTCCAAAAAAACTCTCAACAAATGCTTCTCCACTTCACCTCCCTTTCTCCAACAAGTAGTACACAGTGCTCACGTACCATCTTGGTGATCATAGTGAGGTAAGGGCCAGCATGCTGATTGACAGCCAGAAGATCGGTCACCCTGATGAACCAGAAGATGATGTCCAGGCAGTAGCTGATGCGCCCAGCCGTTCGATACGGGTCAGCATGCCAACGCATCACCAGTCCAGCCAGGAAGAGGAGGATGGCAATGAAGTCAGATATGTTCCAGTACTCTGAGAACCAAATCTTCAGCTTCTGCCTCAGCTTTCTCGGCTCTGACATTAGAACCTAATTAAGAGGTCATTTTTTGATAGGGAGAATTTAAGCTCATGTATTATTCACTTTCAATCTGTATTATTAACTGTAACACCTTTATTGTTAAAAAATCTTTTGCGAAAAATAGTCTAATAGGTGATTTGCACTGTTCAAGATACAAAGCCAGTACAATGAATAGAAACCTGAATATTGTATGTAGAATGGAGAAGTCCTGTCAAGAAGGATTTGTGATGCAATGATCTCCGAAGCAAATATATTATATTTATATGTTTTTGTCTGTAACCTCTGGTGTACTGTTCTTGTGTTGTGTCCTTTTGTTGTCTGTATTTGGTCTTATGTTGTATTCATAAAATGTAAATTAAAAATAATTAAAACCTTTTATTTTATGGTATTGTTTTCTGTGGAAAATGTATCACCAGTACACATAAACTGTTGTGGAGAACAGAAAATAAATAAAGAAGAGAACAAAAGACAGAATAAAGGAAAGCATTTTGACTCTCCATGACTAAGGTTTGAACTGCCTTTGAGTTGAAACGGGCTACATTTTTACAAATAACAAATAACCTATTGATCAAGCATCACTCTGTTTCCTCCTTAACATTGTTTTTCTCTTTAAACCTTATTTCCCTCTTACCCCTGCAGGCTCTCTCACCTCTCTGACTTTCTCCACTGCAGTGGACACGATGTACGCTATGACCAGCCATTCCTGAACACTTGGTTGATCACCCATCTCCACCAAGATGGTGTAGGAGAATAACATCAGAAAGGCTATGTAGGACATCTACAGTGGAGGCAGAGACAGAGAGAAAGAAAGGCAAAATAAGGTAATCTCAAACAAAAATATACTTTAATATACATTAAATACTGTATACGCTGCAAGAAAGACAAGGAAGGCATCTGTACTCTTACTGTAGTCCATCCATGTAACATATTTTCAGAAAGACAATTTATTACATATAACAACATGAACACCACCTACTGTGTGGAACCAGAACTTGACAACAGGAGCTGTGTAGAATTCATAGAGTCTTTTGATCCAGGAAAGACACTGCATGGTCATAGAGGAAACAGTTTCTGACACTGGACCGAGACATCCGTCTTGGAACGACAGGCCACGCTCTGCATCCTGACTGCCCTAGGAGAGGAGAGGAGAGGAGAGGAGAGGAGAGGAGACGAGACGAGAGGAGACGAGAGGAGAGTCATGATACTAAGGCTATTAGGATTCCAGTTCGCAAACAATATGCTGGGTATATGTACTACTGGCACTTTACCACGTGATCAGCTTCCTCATGGGTTGCTACAGACTTCACAGAGTCAAGTCCAAACAGTATTGCCTCATGAGACTGTGGTACATGGCACATTTCAGCTTTGCTTTTAAACTCCAGCAGCAAGATAGCAGGCGGCAGAAGAAGGCTCAGAATGATCTGAAAGAAAGGAATAACAAGCCATGGCCCAACACATCTTTGTCCAACTATCCAGAAAGTATACCTTCAAACATAAACTTAATTAAGCAATATTTTTTGAGATAACATTGAATCAACTGGATAGGCTGGTTGCATATCACGGCTGTGTTTCTGAGTTTGTTTTGAGTTTATTTATATTCTGAGTTCTTTCTGCCTGTTAGTGGTCAAGAATCACTTAAAACATCTCTTCTTTTTATAGTTATACAAATACATCATACACTAAGATAAGATTGTTATGACACTTAAAATCAGACAACTTTACATCTGTAATAAATTTAAACTGTGTGCTGTGACTTTTATCTGGTTTATTTGATAACTCTGGCAATTTTCACATTGTTTACCTTCAGAAAGGAGTTTTTTCTCATGTTGAGTGGACCAGTCCAGAGATCTGTGAGGAGGGTCTGTGTGCAGGAATGTGAGACAAATGGTCTATGACAAGAGGAGACAGCCATTTGCAGGCAGGTGAAGTGGCTCCACACCTCCATCTCAGAAGTCAACAGCTTCATGGCCATCTGCTCATTCTGACGAAACGCACAGTCTAACGCATCCACCGCCAGCTGACCAAACTCACTGAGACACAGAGACAGGACAGACACACAAACATATGGAGGTATGCACCCACCACACCACCACAAAAATTTAAAACACAGGACTTAAAACCGTTACACCCAAATTGATTACAGGAACTTTTAATGTACAGAGTTACATTAGACACAAATAGATTGGACTGTAATTCTAATTAACAAAAATTACTGATTGGGCCTTTAATGATGCTAATACAAATCTCTCATTAGGGTGCAATTGTCCTTCAATTTTAACTACTGACAACACACACACTGGCACATGTACACTCACAGTGAATATGCTTTGAATCGCTCTGAGATGTTGTCGTCCATGCTGCTTTGCCGTGCCTCAATGGCCATGGAGCGATAAAGCTTACAGGCCACGGTGGCACGTGCCAGCGCTTCCTCACCATGCTGCCACAGGAACAGTGCCATCTGCTGCCGCTGCTGAAGCACAGCCCAAACAAACAGGTCGTTGAAGTTGAAGGGAACAAGCAGCGGAGCATCACCAAAGCCAGGGCTCAACACTATCTCTCGACTGGTTGCAGGTGACACATCTTGGTCCTAGAGATAGAGGTATGGATGGAGGGAAGGACATGGATAGAGAAATAAAGAGGAGAGAGTCCACAAAGATAAAAAGAAAGGATGAAAAAGGGAGGTAAAAGTGCAACAAAGGGGAACCGACAAGCAGGGTAAAATATCACAAAAGGGAAAAAGGGAAAGGGAAAATTTGCTTCCAGTCTCTTCAAGAGAGATTAAAAAAATCCCCCACCCACCTTGCGTTTGTAGGGCTGAGCAGTTCTAAAGAAATGCAGGTCTTGGGGACTCCTGCTCCTCAAAGAGTTTGGTATCAATCCCCGTCTCTGTTTTGACAAGGAGGAAGAACTGTCCTGTCTACCCTCCTATACACACCAAAACAAGAATGAGGAGGTTGGATTATTTATGAGGAAACAACAAAGTGAAAATAACAAAGTGCTTCTAGGATATTCATCAAAACAAAGCAGACCAAAAAATACTACTAATTAACAATGCTCACCTTGGCCTGCAGGCGGCTGTAGGCTGCTCTGAAGTGTTTCCGTGTATAGGTGCTGCGGTACGCTCCTCCTATGAGGTACTCTATCACAAGGCCCATGTCAATGAGAGAAAGACGGTAACCTAGGGGCAGAGAGGTCTACTCACACAAACACACACACACATATAAAGTAAATACACAGTATATATTTAACTATTATGTACACAAATGCAGCTCAAGTCAATATCCAGAGTAAGTGCCAATAATATCTTAGTAAACAGGGTGATGAGTATCTGTAGTGTGACTCATTGTGTACATTATTATAGGCATTCTCATCTTATTACTGTGCTTACTTGTTTTACGTCTTCAACGAGGTGGCGGAGAAAACGGTCTGTCTGTCCCTGTGGCTGAAGAGAGAAATTATATTATTATTCATATAAACAAGTTAAGACACAATACCAACTACAGAATCACTAAGAAAAAATATACATACTGGTTACTTATTAACAGAGAGGCAAAAAAGACAAATCTGCAAAAGACCAAACAATCGCACGTACAGTAGCAGCTCTGGCTCTGGCTTGTTTCTTAGGGGGACTTATTATCCCAGAGTAATGAATAAGTAAACATGCTTTAATAAACAAAAAATAAGGCAGTGAGGAGAAAGCCAAGTGTGAGTGTAAAGATGACAAAGAGTTCTGTGATCTCAAAAGCATCCTAAAACAACGACTGGGAAAATACTGTGAATGCAATTGACCAGGAAACGCAGAGGAACTCAGTGCAAAACACTTACTGCGCATTATTGTGATTTCAGTCAAAACCACAGTTTTGTAATTTGTGCTTCAAGAGCCACAAACAAAAGAATTGAATTTCTTCTGTTTATACAGCAAAGTGAGAGCCAAGGGGAAACAAAAGAGGCAATTGCATAGCGAGCCAAACAAAAGCACTGAAGGGTGAAAGTATTCTCTGAAAAAATGAGTGAGACAGATGGCGTGTCACAAACATTAGAAGTAGATCGTTTAATATATTATAATAACCGTATTATAGAGCTCCTCAAGGCGATCCACAGTGAGGAAGCGACTCATAGTCATGCCGTTGTCAATCAGCAGTTTGACAAAACTGACGCGGTCCATCACCAGAGCATCCAGCATGGCCTGCTCCAAGGAACCCACCTAGATACAGCACACAAACGTTTTACAATCATGAATATCTTGAGAATGTGCAACATTCCTCATCAGCAACAATAGCACATAATTACACCATAGCTTGCAGTAGTAAATGTTCTTCTCACCTTCCAATGTTGTCCATTCACCAGGACGTCTTTCTGTGCAATGTCAGCCCTGTCCCAGGCTAGGGCCATACTCAGCTGCTCTGCAGGACTGGCCTTGGTGCCTGTTCATCATACAGAACAAAACACGTTAAAATGTCTGCACTGAAAAAGGCCTATTATCACAACCAGGAGGAAGAAAATAAGTACCCTTAAGTGTAGTGGTCAAAATGGCTGCATCTGGTGCCATCTGGTCCTCTGATTCTGAGTCAAAGATGGTTATCTGTTGTTTAAACACACATAATGATGTAAGAAGTCCAAGTATCCAATCGTAACACAGATACATTCATAAATGCTGTTTCACTTACAGACTGTCTGTGATCCATACACTGCAGGAGGAGAGTGTAGAGGTGAGAAGCTTCTGTCCTCTCGACTCCAAACACATCTCCAATCCTGGCAAGGAAGTCCTCTTTAATGTCTGCATCCAACTGCCTACAAGACCAGCATATAATGTAAATTATCTTTGTGACAGTTATGTTCATTGTACATATGGTGCATAAGACATCAAGCCAATAATCTCCCACTAGATATACTAAAATAAGCAGACATACTTGTCAATAGCTGTCTGCTTGTGTAAGAAAGCAAGCAGGTCAGCGGCCCTGCCCGATCCCTCAAACACAAACACTGGCACAGGGGGCACATTGCTAACATAGTCCAACACTGTGGACACAATGGCAGGTCCTCCTTCCACCACCACACACACCACAGGCACTCCTTGGTTCAGTCCTACAAAGAAAGGATAAGAGGGACAGTGATATATATGTCAGTGACATCATTCTCCTGTGCTTTTCTCACTTCCTCTATGAACACAAAAACACAAACTGACTCACGAGGGTGTATCTTTTGCAGTTGAATGTGTTTCTCCATCTTCCTCCTGAGGCCTTGCTGGCAGCCATGTTTTCCCAGTGTTCCATCATCCACCAGCAGAAAGTGGGAGTGGAAACCATTAAGACAGGCCCTCTTGCTCAGAGGGTTCCCGAGTGGCTGGTAAGGTCTGAACACCTGAATCATGTTGAGCAGAAAGCACATCGAGAGCCGAGAGTCAAGCATCGTGCTAAAATATGTTTAATGAAATAAAATCTTTAAATGTAGTCAGCATCCAATTGGTCAGACAGTGTAATCTCATTCAACAATGAGATTAAATTTCAACTCACATCTCTGCCTATGAGGTCCGTGTTATTGTCAATCACTCCCCACGGCGTGATCCCAACTGTGTTTCTCTTCCTCAGGTCGTGGCCCCCAAATGCTTTCACTGCCTCGCCTACATACTTAGACACACCTAGAGTAGATGCAGAGAGCAGCTGAATGCACAGCAAACACACAATTCAACTGTACAAACTGACCAGATTTATTTGCTGTTGCTTTGTGCAACAGCAAATAAATCTGCAAAAACACAGGTGTGCCTGGGCAAATAACATGATGTTGATCAAGTGATCCCGAATCAAGGGTCTAAGGACAGAGGATGCTGTATTGCTATACAGACTGTAAAGTCTGAGGCAAATTTGTGATATTGGGCTACACAAATCTTAACTTGACTTGATCCCTTTATAATGCATGCAGTGTATACAACAGTAGAGTTTAATTTAACCACATTAAGAATATGCAATAGACTTACATCTAAGATCAGTGTTAATCAAAGTAGTATTTTAGAATAGGGCTGGAACTAATGATTATTTTCATTATTGAATAATCTGTCGATTTTTTTCTCAATTAATAATTTGTCTGTTTAATCCGTACAAAAACTGTAAGTGTAAAACGACAAGTTGTGTTGTTGGGCTATTTCATCTAACACTTACCAGTATTAATGCCATCAGTGAGTATCCATGCCCCTGTGCTGAGGGCAGCAGTCATCAGCCCTTTGCTGAAGGCCTGTTTGACTTTAGGAGATAGGGTGAAGTTTTCTAAGCCTCCCTGGACTGTCAGTAGTAGCTTGGGTCTCTCCATCTGCCACTCCCTTAGCATCAGTTGGAGTAGCATCTCTGGCTTTGAGTCCACAGCCACACGAACATACTAGAGGGGAAGCACATGGAAGTATTTGTGACTGACAGGCTCTTTGTGATTTCTTTATCTTCAATTTTGGAGCAATCCCATGTATAGAATTGGACTAGAGTTATCTAAATTTGGTATGTTAATTGAGAAAACAACAAAATTTTCCTTTTGCCTAGAAACACAATGACTGTACAGTTGGTAGACTCACAGACCTTGGCCCGACAGACACGTGTCGCACTGTCCTGAAAGTCTATGGTCCCATAGGCATTGGTGGGACTGGCTCTGGTGTGGAGCTTTATGGACCAGTCCTCTTCCACATCCTGTCCAGGACCAGGATAGAGAGATAGGGGGGGAAGGGAATCTTGCCAAGAGTGCTCCACCATCAGGCGGCCACAACAGCACCTGGCCCAACGGAAAGATTATGTCCAATTATGTTGTAGGTGGTGAGAGTCTTGCGTCTACACAGAAAAAGTTATTCACTAACTAAAAATTTGTTTAGCAGAGAAAAAAGAATGGACTGCAAACAGATCATTAACATTGCATATGGTTAATTTACTAGTATATAATTATTAAAATTGGTCCTCACTACACACAATATATGGAAATCCTACTTTTTGTTTTCTATAGAGGTGATTTAATTTGATTTAAAACCACTTCAAAAGTTAAGTATAATTCACAGGCACATGGCCTATTTAAGCCAGCCTGCTACGATTCCTTCCCTCTTCCTCCCTTCCGGTCTCCCTGCCTCCCTCTTCACCTTAGGTCTACAACTCTAGGTTTGGTTGTGTCTATCAGTTCGCAGCCAACAAAAGCGATCAGTACATTTATATATGCGATGGCATTAAAACTAAGAAGATGTGAGAGAAACAGAGAGAAAGCAAAAAAGGGAAATGGTGAAAAGGAAGGGAAGGGGGTGAAGGGAGAAGAGACACATAAAAAGACCACAAGAGTTTCATGGGAATAGTGGGGTAGGGTGTGTGGTGTGTGGGGGGGTGGGTATGAATGGGGTGCTGGAGGACGGTGTAATCACAAACACACACACAATTCATAAATTATACCTGATCAAGTTTTGGCAAACTTGACATACTGGGGAACATCTGTAAAAAAAACAGGAAATAACACATTATCAAAGAATTCACGTGGTCCCTATTCCTGGAAGGAAGGGCTGAGTGCCAAATAGTTCTGCTCTCGGAAAAATGTTATTTCCAACGACTGCTGTTAATATTATGCTATGTTCTAACTAAACAAACCATCTTTTATTTCTACTGAGAATCATAAAATCATGTACTTTAAACTGTTTTTTGGCAGATCATCAATGCAATCAGACTCTAGTTTACCTGTGTAGGTCTCGAGAAGAAGGGATAAACTTCACACACTCTCTCTTGAAGAAGGTTTCCTCAATCCAAGACTTTCGTGACTGAAATAAGAAAAGGAAATGTTATCTTTACACAAATACAAATTTGTGTATTTGTATTGGAGCGGCTCAGAACTACATTCTTAGCTTAATTGTCAAACTCATCCTCCAAAGACAAAGAAAAAAACACTACTCCAAGAAAGATGTAATCAGTGACCTTCTCAGTGAAGCTCATGGTAGTGCCGGCAGCAGTCTACATGCTGGACCCACAGGTAACTTTAGGTCCCTCCCTGTCATAGAAACTGGAACTGCTCTTTTAAAAACACTGACCAGATGTGAGATAGTCAACCTAGTCAGCCTCAAATTCAACTTCACAACAGTCTTTTCTTCATGCTTCCCCAGGTTTTTCAAGGTCTGTCCTGCTCCTGTGCTCCGTTTCTCAGCCCGATTTAACAATGGCCTCACTGAGTAGAGCATTGTTGGTAGGAAACATGCACACATCCCCTTCCTGAGATTAGTACACATGGTTTGGAGTTGGTGTGCTCCCTCCCTGGGTCAGATTGTGTAAACACCAAACAGGGCTCTGCAGTATAGTAACTCCCAGTGTTTTTGCAATAAATATGTGATTATAGACAGTAAACCTCACTAGTTTATCATGTGCTGCAGTGGCAATTTTGGTAGTGACACATGACTAACAATGAAACATAAATCAACTAAAGCACCACCGTCAAGATCCTGTGCTCTATATGGGAATGTATACATACTTGGTTATGCAAACTTATGGCAATGTAAAACATTTTTAGATTTGTCAAAACTATCTGTATGCTTGTGTCTGTAACTAAAACCTGTTACAGACATGAGCATATATACTATATTTCTAATTAGAAATATGTAATCTATTGCACATATATGGGCAGTACTTTAGTCCCTCTTTTCACTGAGATTATTTTCAGATTTTGGATTTTTTTTCCTAATATGATATTTTTCATTCAGATGATCAAGAGCACACTAATTTTGGACAGCAATCACATCTATTAAGAAAAAATACATTTTTAGAAGAGAAACCTAGAAAGAATGGCCCAATCAAAATATTTCCAGAGCCAGGGCTGTGTATGAAATATATGAAAAAAAGTGTGTTGGATTAAAATCGCTGACTTTACCTTTAATGACAACAACAGGAATGACGTTATGGTAACAGGACTGATCGGAGTAACAGAGATGACAGGACACACATACTACTACGTACATCACACATCTTTGTCTACACACTACTGCGAAGTTTTACCTTTACATTTCTAAGAGGTCTAATCTTTTTTTGTCATTGCAGTTCCATGCATGCATTATTGACAAGCATTTTAGAATAAAAATAATTTTATTGAGACTGATTATTTTCATAACCAATTCACAAAAAGTCATATTATAATGCACATAAGTGATATTATTTTAATAGGATTTAACAGCATTTCATTTAATATAGTAACCATATAAAAAGATTTTTGTAGCCGTTAAAAGAGACCAAGACCATACAAACTTATCACATATCAAAGGCCACATTTTCACATTGAAGGAGGTAATAAATTTCATCAAAGGCAATGAGGTAAAAAAAAAACTTTAATAGTAACCATATAACAACATTTTTGTAGCAGTAAAAGAGATAGGGAACAACCATACAAACTAGCATCCCGTATCAAAGTGAAAAGCCTTTTCACAGTGAAGGAGGTAGCAAATTTCAGCAAAGGCAGTAACATATTTCACATAGAAGGCTGTATCATTTTACTGAATTACATCTGACCTCTCTCTGGATCTCTATATGGCGGATAGTGACTGGCAGCGGGGCAGGGATGAAACAAACTATATCGTCATAGAAATGCCAGGGTACATCCTCTCGAACAGGCCAAACAGAATTTTTTTCCCCTATGCAGTGCATGCATTTGACCTGGGCGTAGGATGCATCCATTGCCATCACAATCCCTGGGTAGAGTTCACTATCATATCTCACCATACACCACTTCCTTATAACCTCTAGGTTGGTCCAGTCAACTACACTGAGTTGGATTGGAGTTTGGTCATGTGGAGAACTGAAGAACTGGGAGCCATGGCATTCACAATCAAGCCTCTTCATAGTTGCACACATGCAACTGACATCACGGCAGATCAGGCTACCTCTTGCCAGTGTGACTATCTGATGGAGGGGCATTGTTGAGGTGTGATGTTCTGTGGCACGGCCTGCACCGCTATCTAAATATCCTCCTCCACGTAAAACAGCTTGATGTTTCTCTTCTGGCCAGTGCTTCAAACAGAGACCCAAGGCCTTTGCTGACAAGGTCATCTGCTTGTCTCTTTAGTGCTCCTCCTACTCTATCAGGAGCGTCTTTTCCATGGTCCACCTCAAAGAAATTCCATGTCCCTTCTGTGAAAGCTTTTATAAATTTCTGTGCTGAAGAGGTAGAAGTTACCACGCTGCCGGTACAGCATGCAGGGAACACCACTTAGAAAATGCAGCACCTCCACAGCTGGGTGCTCCTGCCTGATGTAGTAAAGCAAAGGCCTGAGATGTTCCAAAATTGCAGCTGGACCCTTGTGATTGGATGAGGACACCGTGCTGAAACAGAGAGGGGTGGGCATTGGCTCCTACATATAGGACACTGGTATGCAGAGTGGCTTGCTGGTACGAAGCACCAAAATGGACAGCTTGGACTGTCAAAATGGACAGAACTACATTTGCATCCATAATTCTCTGAGAAGTCCACGTGTATTAATGCACTCATGACTGGACAGTTCTTTCGTCAGTGCTCCAGTGAAGGCAAATTGCTGCCTAATGTTAAAAACATGCCTTTTAAATTTTGTCAGTTGTTGATTGAGAAGCTCAATAAGGCCTTCCATGGTGCTCTCCGTCTCTTTTTTGACTGTAATTTTAAATGACAGAGTGTTGCCCCTCTCTGACTTCTGCCTCCCTCTGTTACCCACTGGGACTGGGAGACCATGGTTTTGGGGTTATAAGGTATAATAACGAGAAAGCTGTTCAGCTTACTCCTTTCACACTGACCACTCACTCATTTTTACTGGAGTTGCACGCAATCTGTTCTACCAACTCCTCAATATTGCAGTGAGTTAGCAGCTTCAGATGGTAGAGCTTGTTTGTGACAAAGCCAAGGTTTTCATGCATCTTGCACAAACAAGTCTCTCTCCCAGACATGGTTGGATTGAACACCCAAAAAGGATGCAGGTGAGAAAATAAATAGTAAGAAATTACTCTTTTTGGGTATTCTGCCAAAAACTTCCTGTGAGTTTTCACATTCTGTCCATGAGGAATCGTTTTTGCTTTTTAGGCTTGCTCTTTGTCTTTGTCTGCTTCCTCTCTGTGGTCAAGCGGCTCACATCATCCCACTCAAAGAACAGCCTCACACAGTTCTTAATTGCATCAGCTGTGCCAGTGTTTCTTTTTCATGTGAATGTGTAGGGGTCTTTACCAGAATTTTTCCACCTTTTCTTTGAGAACCCATAAACCATCTCTGCACACTTTCTGAGTATTTACTTCTGTACTATATTTCCCCAGCACATATTTTTGCAATCTGTCTCAGTGTTTTCTTCAGCAGCCGCTAGTATCTTTTCTTGAATTTCTTCTTCTCTTTTCATTTCTTTTGCAGCTCTCTTTCCAGGTGTAATATTAATAAATTCAGTGTCTTCTGGTGTCTTTTTGAACGTTTTCTTCCTTCTTCGCATTGCCTAAAATATAAACATAAACAAAAAATGGACCTTGATGTAGTTACTCAGGCAGTTGCCACTCAGGCTCACCTGGTATAAATATGTTAAATTCCACTAGCATAGTTGTCTGGACATTATGCCTTAGGTCTTCTATTTATATACTTTGCATGTATTGCCCTTTGCCTTGCTGCACTGTTTGCACTGTATGTCTGTGTATGTATAACTTAACTAGTTGACTAGAGCATTTTAAATGTTCACTTCTAGTTTTTAACTGTGGTCCTGTGAGACACAGCATCCCTTTCCCTTGTCTTTACATATGATGAAATTACAAAGCTCAATATGACCTTTTCAATAATGATAAGCAATCTGATACAAAATCTACTAAATTTGTTTTGCTAAGGATCTCCTGTGATTCTGGGCTCATTGGTGGTGTGAACAGGCTCTTAGTTTGCAAGTGACGCTGCCTTTTTTGCTGCCCTGCTCTTTGCCTGGGCTACTCTCCATTTTCTTCTCTGTGACCTCTGCTCTCTCTCACTGCACTCATGTATGGTTTTCTCTTCCCCTGCTCCCTGTCTCTCCTCCATTTCTTCTTCTCCCATCCAAGGTAGACTACTTTGCCCTTTCTTCAGGATCTGCATCTCAATGAGCATGATAGCGCCTTTGCTTTTCCGTTGCACTTTATGGCATACCATTAAATCTGTAAAAGTGTATTAGAGTGTTAATACAGAATCATCAACACAATAATGCCAAAATTATGTAAATAAGGTAATAAGCTCAGTAACATCATCGCATTACATTAAATACCTACAGGATACATCTACCTACACCTACAGGGAATCAAACAGTACTAACTAAAAACGTGGTCGATGCTCATATGCTACCCTAACTGAATAATATGGATATTAGCTCACTAATACACACATGACGACCTTTAAAAATGTTTTAATTTTATAAGGCTAACCTTTAAAGACAGTGAAACTAGCATAAACACTGGTCTGTCATCCCTGTCACTCACATGTCAAAACCTCGTACTTTGGAAAAGTAAGAGGGTTGACAGTAACAGGGTTGGGCATTTCAAGCTAATTCGCTGATTGCTATCTAAAAGGTCATGGTGACAAAACACATCCTGTGTACTTTGAAAGGTTATTACTTGTAGATATTGATTATATTATGAGAAATAAATTATTGTTCGGATTTATATGTTAAAAAATGGTAACAGTATTGACACTGTATGCTTGTCCCCCCTGGTCGAACCTTATAAAACAGTACATCAGAGATGAGAGAAACTTACTTGTCTGCGAACTGTTGGCATCCTGTTTCAGAGATGATGCATCTTCCTGTAAATGATGTCACTTCTGGAATGTACCATTATTTTGCAAGGGTTTTTTGGTTTGAATAATGAAATGAAGGGACGATCGATAAATTAATATATCTATTTTTAAAATGAATATATATTTATACCAAAAACACTGTTTAACAATAAGATCACACTTAAAACAATATGTATATGTGAGAATTTTGACATTTTGCCTACATTTTACAAATAAAAAATCCTGCTGAAGTAGAACAATCACAGCTGATGAGGGACAGGCCAAAAACCTCATCAGCATAAAAGTAATTTTAATTATTTAAAATATTTTATTGACTTCAACTTGATGTTATATTGTGGAGAGAAGGACATAGTAATGTTAAATTTTTAAATGACATAATTATTTGTTGTTATATAATTTTATGACTGATTATTTCCTGGGGACGCAAAAAGCACCGATTCCACAGAATGACACAATTAAGTAATATGTAAACAGTATGCTGTAGAAAGAATATATTATTGTTAAGTGAATATTAGAAACAGTGTTGAAAGTCAAGTAAAGCAACTGGTTTCACTGACAGTTAGCACTGGCAGCTGATAAGCAGATAAATAGCGTCAAGTTTTCAAACAGTCATAAATACCTTAACTATTTTTACACTCAGTGGAAACAGAACTGCCTTTTGCTGTACATAAAAGCATTAGTTACACACTACTTACCATAGCTGGAAGGATACTTCAGTTTAAAACGTGTGTTACATGTATGAGTCTAATCCAACCATTTCATCATCACACCTCTGACAAGGACTGAGTGGCCTTTTATCAGCCGGTGGTCCAAAGGGCAGGGAGAGCCTTTCCAAGAAGCCTTGAGGAGTTCATGATCTCCTCCTCCAAACGCTTTGCTCACAGTGGTGGGCGTGCTATTATACGTCCCCCACCTGGTCCTGGGGAGATGTAGGAATGGTATCTGGTAGGTAAGGGGGATAAGGACCAGTAACCCAGAGAAAAGAATCTCTTTCTCTCTCTCTGTCTCTTTCTCAGCCCCCTCCATGAGGCACACGCGCACACACACACACACAGGCAATTAAATGGTCAGTGCACCTGCTAATATATGGAGGAATACTTTTATTTCACAAAAGCGTACAGCAAATAATCCTATATTTATTAATTCATTAACATTTATTTTATTTGGACTATAACAGGCTGATTTGTGTTTTAGTCAGGGGTTAAATTGGGATTTGTTTGGGGGGGGGTTGCCATGGGTGCACGTGTGCACATAGATTACAAAATTTGATTGATATCATTTGGCAAACTGTAAATTTATAAGAAGGCGAGACAACCTTCTGCTCTTAACACTAAAGTGCTTTAAAGTAATTCTAGATACTGTTGGCAGTGACTTTATGTAAGTGCACTCTCCTGTGTATCTGTATTGTTGCCACTAAAGGGGAAAATAATAATAGAGTAATACGAAAGGAACAGTCTTTTTAATAGTTACATTAAAGTTCCTTCCCATTAATTAAAGTTGTAACTGGGAAATGGTCAAACTAGCCATGGTGTAATTTGAGTTGCTCTGATATTCTGCTCAAACCATGACTGTCCTGACAGTACTAAGAGATTTCAATACGTGCTAACTGTTAGCTTAGTTTGTAAATTAAACTTGAACTACAGCTAGTCAGCTAGCTTAATGTAACAATTAACGACCACAGATTTGGCAGAAGCAACCTGCCGCAAACTATCTTGCGTTATAGTTATAGTATCATTTTGTAAAATTGAAACATTGTTTAAGCTGAATATCAATGCAATTTACATTCTGCTAATAAACCTGTCAGTTTCTGACCTATTTCTCTTCCTACCTGCCATCCACCTCTGTTAAGTGGTCGCTGATCTGCTGGGTAGCTTTTAAGGAAACCCATTGACAGAAAAAAGGGAAACCCCGTGAAAGTTCTTACGTCTCCTCATTTAGGCCCTTGTTCCCTACAGCTACAAAGAAAACGTGTTTTAGTCATTTTAAGAATTATTACGACCGAGAAAAGTGTAAAAATATATACTGTTGGAGATATGCGTCCCCCTGATGACAAGTCTACATGCCGGGGACGAGCCTGGTCTCATTAGTACATCGTGTTACCTGTGTGTGCTGATAAATGTTTATTTATTGTCCCGTGACTGTTTTTGCTGTCTGCTTGAGCTTTTTTTAGCAGAAAATATTTATAGATCCCCTAGACAAGTTTTAAGATGTAGCCTATGAAAATACACTATAATAATTTGTCTCATTTTGTCACTTCAAACTTGTGTTAAGTTTCATGCTTGAAAACAGTCCTCTGGTATAAAATACTGCACTTATATCAATCTGCATAGTGAAGGTCAAACATGCAAGCCAAGGAACAACATGCAAAACATGTTTTTGAGAGGAGTGGGACTTAACATCAGACCGTTTTTCTGCTAATGAAAGGACGCTGCCCCTGACAAATACATTGATAAAAACAACTGAATAAAACTAAATACATTTTAAATTAAACTAAAATAAAAACAATGGAGAGCATATAAAGTTTTAGAAACTGTTTTATTGCCAATAAAAATAAGCAACTGTAACAATGAGCTCTGATCGGCAATGATGTGTATCAGTAACATATAGTAAAAGTACACACACTGAGCATTTAAACAAACTATATGAAAAAAATCTCTTACTTCCCACAACCTCTAAAACTCTAGAGCTCGGAAAAATATTATAGAATGATAATAATATGAACTGTCATGTGCAGACCCACCTTTTCATACCTAATCTCATTAGTAGCATTATGCACATATATTTTGTATACTAGGTTTGCATGATGAAGCTTCTGCACAAAACAAAAGTCAGTCACACACTGGAAATGTTAAATACTTTTCACACAAAGCCATTTTCAATGTGGATATTATCTTTAAAAGAAAACGTGTTAATAAACTATGTACAATTGGAAGATGGGTGTATTTCCATAGTTTAAAAAAAATTTTACCACATTTTGGTCACCATTGTAACAACTGTATTGCTACAGTGCAGATCTCATTGTTGCTTCACCTACTGTAAGTCAACAATGACATCCTGCAGCAGCAGCATGGGGCTGTCTTACTATCCATCTGACAGGAGTACCTTGACCTGGATGAATTTCAAGCAACCTCAAGTGTTGCTAAAGTGCATCTGATGTGTTCATCTGCTGAAAAGTATCACAACATTTTCCAACTGACGTCATCACAGAGTGTCACAGTCTCGCTGCACCTTTCACCTTCAGGTCTCCATGGCATCTGAAGAGTTTTTGACCTTTGACTTGTCTTTTGTTTGGGACTGGGCACTGGCATCTTCTAGCAGTGAGAGGTCAAGTTCAGGCAAAGGGACCCTCCAATACTGGAATGAGTTGAATGTGCAGTCTTCAGTGGTGCTGTCTGCATCCGCCTGAACGTGATGAGAAAGAGAGGAAAAAATGGAGCTCAGGAAAAAATGTACAAAGCAGCTATAACAGTAACATTATAGTCTAGTTTTATCCTGCTGTTACAGACAAACTTGAGCAAAACCTTGCCAGATTTTGATGGGTAGTTGGGACTTTAGCCACACCATATTTGGTAAAGGGTGACATCTAGTGGACATTTACTGCCATTGCACTTTCTCTCCGCAACCCTGCAATCAGCAGAGCAGACTTGTACTATATTCTCAATAACTTACTTCATCAGTAGCTTTGGAAACAGTCTCTGAACCCACGGAATCTTCTCTAGGTCGTTTCTTGGAGTTTGGGGGTTTAATGGAGCTGCGACGCTCCTGGAAACTTGCAGAAGTCGGCACTGTATAAACATCAGGCGCATGCTTCCTTGTGTCGCAGCAATGTGTAGTCTTGCGGTAAAGAGGCGTTTCTTCTAGCTGTTGCTGTTGTTGCTGCTGCTGCGGCTGCTGCTGCGGCTGCTCTGGCTCTTCAAAGTAATACGGCCTTTTTCTGCAGCGGCTGCCCAACAAAGCCAGCAGGGACGGCGGGCTCTTAGGAGCCCCCATGCTTTCCAACTGCATGTCAATACCGCAAAGTGCGCGGTAACATCTTTTAGAGTCGTGAAGTAAAGTGTCCTCTGCACGTCTCTTTGCCATGAAAACTAGCTTATTAGTGCACGTTTAAGACAGGCAGTAAACCAGAACACGTTTATTAAGAACACTGACAAGCTGCTTACCGACGCCTGTGTTTAGCATAGATGGTGTGTACAGTCGACAAAACATGGTTGATACTGGAGCGGCCGGAGGTACGATTTGCGAAACTCTCGCGAGATCATAAGCATAACCTGACTCTAACCTCGCGAGAGGCTCTCGCTGATCCAACCCACCACAAAACTTTTAGCACCGGTTGCACCTCTCTTTTCCAGTGCAACCTGAAGCTAAAGAAGCTCATTTTACAATGAACGAGATTTACCCGTGTATAATGACTTCTTACATCAAATGTTTAATTTAGATTTAAATATCTGTATTTTCTTTAACTCAGATACATAAATAGAACATATTTTTCTGTCTTGTAGATTAACCAGGACCTTTTGGGATGCTTTTCAATACTGGATAACCTATAATGGCGAAAGTATTTCAAGTCTAACATAAGAAAATATAAAGAACAGAGTACTGCTGTCTGGTCACTGTCTATGGGAAACACAGACCCTCCACTCTTCTCTAGTGGGAACAATCATGTCACATAGACTGCTATGTGTTTTTATGCTTTCATCTCATTAGGTTCATCATTACATCACTACTGGGTACAGCCCTAGCCCCCAGATCCCCCCAAAAGCACCAGGTTCAATGTGGGAAAATTGGTTTGAATTAATATGATTAACAATAACTTTGGTGCTTTATCAGGTGATCTGTAAGGTCCTATCTTGTAGAGGGGCCTTGTTTAATACCGCAGTTATTTCAGCTGTTATTATTCTTACATGGTGCTTATTCATAAATACATTTGTGTTTAATCAGAGTACTCTACAGAAAACATGGGGCGATGTGGGGTCCCATTCATGTCTGTGCTTGCATGCATTGAACTGAGAGATACACATACGCATCTCTCAGTTCAACCGGATCACATTAATGTCATATAAACCAATATGACTCATTTGTGGCCTTCTGCTCATTGCACATGTACCAATATAGATTATGAATCATGTCAGTTATTAATATATAATTACCCGGTGTACCAGTTACAAAACCAAATTTCATTGAAAGTTTACATTCATAAATCACTCCATAGTGACGTTTCAGCCTTTCAACATACACCATATGGTTTTAATGCAAATATCCATCTGTGTAATTTATCTGTTTATGTATTTTTTTGAAACTCTCAAAAATATTTTCACAACAAACACTTTGACCGATCACAAAAGGAAAAACAAAGGGTGTAATTAACAAAATTAATGAGTCTCTTATTTAGTTTTGTGACACTTGGAACTGAGCCATTGTTATCGTTATTGGTTCCACCTGTGATTTTGTAGTCATGTATACTGTGAAACAGATCTAACATGCTTTTGATTTTTCAGTAAAAATGAGTTTTGGTGTTATGT
Source organism: Thunnus maccoyii (assembly GCF_910596095.1). Lineage (NCBI taxonomy): Eukaryota > Metazoa > Chordata > Actinopteri > Scombriformes > Scombridae > Thunnus > Thunnus maccoyii. Next base: position 25,139,086 of record NC_056541.1, read on the forward strand.
TTGTGTTAAAACTAGATCAAACGGAATAATATAGTAAAACTCTGGTAAACTCTAATATTGTTAAAATGTTTTGCTTTATTCCAAAGTGTGATTAGAAACAACCAAAAGTTGAAGAAAGTAATTTCAAACTTTAAGACAACCTGAAAAGCTGAAACAGTTTTGATTACATTTTCAATGTTGACTGATGATCAATAGAAATGAGTAGATGTACTTATTGGCACCATATCTGAAAAAATAAATAGATTTTAAATGTACACGCCACGCTCTTTAGTCACACAATCTCAGGCTGTGAATGTCAATGTACATGGGAATGAGTAAAACTCCAGGCCTTAATTAAAAGGAATAGACTTCATGGCTTACAGCTGACACACAAGCCACCACTAAAGCAGAACAGCAGCCAGAGCTATCTGACTCAACTCAAACCCAGGCATCAGGGGACGTCGAGTATTCAGGATCACCACATTTCATGCACTGCAGAGTATTCCACTACAGCATACCACTTTAGCATATGATGATGCACATTTTTCAGGTCCAAGAGATAACACAGTACTGCAATAGTTCCTATTCCACATTCAGGTACTTAGTGTGCCTCCCTCCTAAAAGCAGGGTTTCTGGAGTTGAGAACATGTCTCCACACGACGCGTTACAAAAAAAAAAATGTCACAAAAAAGAAAGTTTATGTCCACAGATTTTTTTTTCTTCTGTGTCCGTATTCTTTTTTTTTTTTATCTCGTCAGCCCAATCCTCTCTTAGCCAATGGTTGTGCTCCTTTGAGTTTACTGTTCTAGTCAAAGAATTTCCTGTCACGTCAGACAGTCTGTTCCCTCTCGTCGTGGTGACTTTGCAGCTGGTGGCGAACTCTGTTGTTGGTCATCTTCATGACAGTTAAAATACAGATCTCCAGGTTTCCGTGCCACAAAGAAGACACAGTCATACACGTACCTCAACATAGAGCGATCATTCTCTGTGTAGGTGGTCTGCACAGACTCCTTCTCCACCTGCAGGAGAAATGTGAATTCTGTTTTACATTTTTTCGAGAGAGAAACACAAAGTTAAGTCATGAATATGAATTAAAGTTCTTGGTTTACCTCTATGTGGAAGCCCATTTTAACCATCACTGTCCTAATGTCTTCGTAGCTAAGTTCAACTGAGAGCTCATTGGCCATGTTTTCAAAGTGATACAGCAGTGGACCTGAAGAAACATGAGATATGTAACACATGAGATACAAAAAGATCGCTTTTAAACCTTTATCTATCAACCTGTTCATAAGACAATGTTTGTGTCAAACAATTGTACGTTCTATTGAATAAGAACAATTCACCCCAAAACTCCGTAAAATAAACTGCATCCTGTTCATTGTGTTGTGGTTTTTTTTAATTTGCTAATGACAGGTCAAATATACAGTGCAAGTCAACAGTTTGGACACACCTACTCATTCAAGAGTTTTTCTTTATTTTTTACTATTTTCTATATTATAGGACAATACTGAATACATCAAAACTATAAAATAACACATATGGAATCATGTTAAAACAAACCAAAATATTTTACATATATTTTAGATTCCTCAAAGTGGCCACCTTTTGCTGTGATAACTTCGCACTCTTGGTATTCTCTCAACCAGTTTCATGAGTTAGTCATGGAATGGTTTTCCAACAGTGTTGAAGGAGTTCCCACATATGATGAGCACCTGTTGGCTGCTTTTCTTTTACTCTCCAGTTCAACTCATCCTAAACCATCTCAATTGGGTTTAGGTCGGGTGATTGTGGAGGCCAGGTCATCTGATGCAGCAACCATTACTCAGCTTCTTGGTCAAATAGCTCTTACAGAGCCTGGAAGTCAGTTTTGGGTCATTGTCCTGTTGAAAACAAATGATGGTCCAGTGCCACCAGCAAAGCCCCTCCACATCATCACACCTCCTCCTCCATGCTTCATGGTGGGAACCACACATGCAGATACCATCCGTTCACCTTCTCTGTGTCTCACAAGACACAGCAGTTGGAACAAAACATGTCAAATTTGGACTCATCAAACCAAAGTACAGATTTCCACTGGTCTAATGTCCACACCTTGTGTTTCTTGGCCCAAGCAATTCTCTTCTTGTTATTGGTCTCCCTTAGTAGCGGTTTCTTTGCAGCAATTCGACAATGAAGGTCAGATTCACGCAATTTCCTCCAAACAGTTAATGTTGAGATGTGTCTGCTACTTGAACTCTGGGAAGCACTGATGTTGGCTCTAATCTGAGGTGCCATTAATTGGTGATTTCTGAAGCTGGTTACCTCTAATGAACTGCAGCAGAGGTATCTCTTGGCCTTCTGTTCCTGGAGCAGTTCTTTGAGGTGCCAGTTTCCTCACAGACTTTGATGGTTTTTGCGACTGCACTTGAAGAAACTCTCAAAGTTCTTGAAATGTTCCAGCTTGACTGACCTTCGTGTCTTAAAGTAATGGACTGTCGTTTCTCTTTACGTAGTTCATTAGTTCTTGACAGTAGTGAAATGGGGCTATTATACCAACACAACCTCAACAACACAACTGACGCATTAAGGAGAACAGAAATTCCATGAATTAACTTTTGACAAGGCACACCTCTTAATTGAAAACTATTCCAAGTGACTACCTCATGAAGCTGGTTGAGATACTGCCAATCGTGTGCAAAGTTGTCATCAAGGCAAACAGTGTCGACATTGAGGAATCTAAAATATGAAACACATTTTGGTTTGTTTAACACTTTTTTGTTTACCACATGATTCCATATGTGTTATTTTACGTTTTGATGTCTTCAAAATGATTCTCCATTGCAGAAAATAGTGAATATAACAAAATACTCTTGAATGAGTAGGTGCGCCCAAACTTTTGATAACTGTAGATGTGATTACAATGTATTCTGATAGCAGAAAATGTTGCACCAATATTTGTTGAAACAAATATTAAACAGAAAAAATGCATTGCAGTCAACAAATGAATCTTTGAAGATTTTTTTTTTCCAGTATGGAATAACATTACATTTCACAGATTCTCAACAGTTTTTTCTGGTAATTTGACCAACTACGTTCAGCACACTAAGGGGCATGCTGCTTTAAGTATCACTGTCACTGTACCTGAAGCATTACTAAGTAAGTTGAAACATCAAAAAATGAGAACCATTAATAGTGTGTTTGTCTTTTTTAACTTCACCAGTTGCTACAGTATGTTATCTACTCAATGAAAACATTATGTTTACCTTAAGTGTTCGTGTGTGAATCTCTTTTCTACAAACTCACTCACCCAGGTTGATCCAAACTCCACCAGGCTTAAGAATGTTCCAGATGGTCTCCACATACTGTATGACGTTGTGAGCTGTATCGATAAAGAAGCAGGTAGCCACACAGTCCCAGGAATCTGACAGAAACAGATGCTTGAAACGTGAACGCTTTTATAAATGAATACTGATAAGGAGCACAGTTCATCAATGACCAATTATTTGTCATTTATATTCCATTCAAAATAATATATTTTACTTTGGTGCATTTAATTGTGTGCACCTTAGAGAAAACATATAACTGAATTCTTTACTTGATGGAGACATTTAACCTTATCAAAGTCCAGGTTAGTTAAATCTGAAAACAATCTATAATCTTTAAACAAGTTATTGAAGCCTAAATTAGTACAACTATTTTGCATAGGGCCTACAAAAGGTGAAAGATCCATGCAAATTTTACTGACCTGGGTCTGTGTAGACCTCCAGGAAGTCCCCTGCTACCATGGAGAAGTCTGAATCCAGTGGTAAGCTTTGAGGGTTGATATCGGGGAATCTGATAGGTCGTGTCTGGTCTAACGATTTCTTGTTGTTGCTAAACTGGTGGATCCAAGGGTACAGGGTCAGAGAGTTCACCTTTTCACACCTGAATGGAGCAGTCCAAATAAATGACCATAGGTGGATGGAAGTGACATTCTGCAGAGTACGAGGTTAGATGTGTACTGCCAAACAGCTGAATTTGAATGATGTGTTTGGATTTTATGATCACTGACACATATGGATTAAGTGTGATTAACAGATAATTCCACCTCAAGCAAGCAAAGATATCCTGCATGAATATGTGAATAGGAAGGTGATAGTCCCTAGGTGTTGTTTGAAGCAGCTGGACCACAGGAGTGTTAATGTCTGCGTATGCTGTACCTATTGAGAACAAAGTTTGAAGAGAAGAGCATGAAGAAGCTCCACTCGTTGCCCTGACAGATATATCCCAGCCGAGCGATCTCCCAGGCTAGACGGCCAAGACCAGCACCCGGAACCAGCACGCTCACCTTAGACACATCACTGACATAATAAAATGCATAAAATGCACATATCATATGGAAAACATGAAGTAAGCCACAAGATCAAAATCATAATAAGAAGATTTAATACCATAGCGCATGGAGAAGTTGTTTGTTTTTAACATTATGCAACAACATGTACTTCTTTCTGCTTGTTCTACATATGCCTAGGCAAAATATGCAGCACAGTATGAATATCAATGTCCTTGGCATGCATGTTTTTTCTTTGTGTGTTAGTCTGCGTGAGCGAGCATGTGTGTTTCCTACTATTGGTCACTTGGGAAGAGTCTTTGGATCTCTTGGATGATGGGCTGGTAGCAGGAGTCCCTTTCGGCCTGGCCAGTCTCACTCCAGTCTCTGACAAACTGCTTTATGGTGGACTTGAGTTTGTCCATGTCAAACGTAGAGGATGGGCGCACCTTCCTCGGATCCTCCTGAGGAATTCATAGAGACACAACATACTGTAACTACATTTCTGGAGTAAATAAAAAACAACACAGTGGAAATTCAAACTCCAACTAACTTAACTTGGTCGGTTCCATGCCATTGAGTGTATGTTGTACATGGTGTGAGTCAAGCCTTACCCTCTCGCCATACTCAATGTTCTCAAACATGTGGATGCTGTTGTGGATGATGGCCTGTAGCACCTCCTGGTTGTGGTCTGCACACTTGCTGATGCGTGCCAGGTTGGACTGAACAGCCGGCAGCAGATTCTGGTGGCGCTGGGGTAGGCTGTGAAACTGACGCTCGGCACGCTTGACATGCTCCTGGATATGGAACCTGACAGGAGGGAATTCAGGTTAGAGCAGGTGTCCACAAAGGGATGGCAGGAGCAGTATGGGATAAGGCCTGGTTTGATGTTGCTGTTTATTGACAGACTGTGGGTCTGACCCTCCAGTTCAAATGTTTTTTCTACATTATTTACTCTCCTTGTCGCCAGGTTAGACTGTTAAATCGCAATATTCCTTAGACCAATCAGATTCAATTTGAGAGCAGTGTGGGAGGGGGAAAAGCGGAATAGAAGTATTACTAAGACATTAGTCGAGTTTAAGTAAGAAAATGAGCAAATAAATGCCACAGGAACCTGTTTAAATGCAAGCTTAGTTAACTTTGATTAGAGCACTAACCACTACTTGAATAAAGATGAACTATCTGGTTATCTGAATAAGGAGTTTTCCCTCCAAACCTGTCATTTGCTATTGTTGTTTGCTAACACTATCGTTCATTTGGAACAAACCGCCGCTGACTGTGTCTACTCTCATGTGTGATGTATTTTTATTATACCTGTAAAATCTAAAAGCATCGATTATTCTCCAGAAATGTTGCCTTTCAAGCTTGGCCTCCTCCTCGGGGCTGTATTTTGTTCTTTCTTTGTTAAAATACTGTCCTCCTTGCGCTCCTTCGGCTGTTTCGGCCATGTCTGAAACAAACTTTACAGTTATCCAATCAAAACGCGACAACCGTCTTCTTCTTGGGATTTATTATTTCCGGCAGACAAGGGTCCACGACGCACACTGCTGCCACCGACCGCTGGATGATCAAACTGCATTATTAACAGGTGTTACATCGTATTTTGGTGACCTATCAGATTGTGTGACCCTACAGTGGCCCTGAGGGTCAAAACACAACAACAGTTCACAAAGCACAATATTATTTCACAAAACACAACGACATTTCACAAAACAAGACATTTCAGATTACAGAAAGGGTCGGACAACACTGAATCTCTTTTCTACAAACTCACTTCTCTTCCTAGTCCTCGTCCTCCTTTTACACAAACACCTCTCCCTCTAACTCTCTCTCCAAAATTGGCTTCCATTGTTGTGCACACAAAAGAGCAAATCTGTGTATAGTTTATAGTGTTTATAGTGTTCAGGCTTTGATTTCTAAGTGATGTTACTGGTTAGAGGTGTTTTCACATGTGTATTCTAGGTGGGGGTGATTGATAATTGAGTGCAGTATTTCAGTGGCAGTGTTTAGCAGACAACACACACAGGCTTTGAATGATGTGTCTAATGTAGATAACCGTGTGTAGGTATTTGCAAAAAGTGTGTTTTAGAGTTTCAAACTTAGTGTAAAGCAGACAATGTGCTTATGGTTTAGCACACCTGGTCAATAGATAGACTACATGAGTTAGTGGTTTCAATAATTGTGCCACAAATACCAGTTTTTGTGTCTTAGAAATTGCAAAAAAAACTGTAAAATCAATGCTACAGTTCTCCAGACACGCACTACTGGTGTGTCTACAGGTGCAGCGAACCGGCTGACATTTTGATGTTGCAGGATGTCATAGGACCATAGCATTGTTTTCTTCCACTTGTTACCAGAATACTGGAAACATGAAAATCAAAAGCATGTAACCATACTCAGCCTTTCATGAAAGCAAAAAGTATATAACACTAGACAGCTGTATGACGACGACTAGTACATAATTACTGTACTAGCTTATTAAGCCCATGATATACTCTAGGCTATAATTCTTAGTTGATCCCAAGTTGATTTTCTGATAATACACTATATATATATATATATATAGAGAGAGAGAGAGAGAGAAACCCCAACAACATTCAGGAGTGTTTTACTAACAATTTCACAATATCTACTAGTTTTGATCCATTATCAATCTAATTCATTTGACACAAAAGCATGAAAGCAAAGTATGATCTGCATACACAAACATAGACACAAAAATATGTGATTTATCTGTGCTTCTAAATATTTGACAGTCCTCCTGAAAATTTCAACTTGGGGGCACATGTGCTCCTAAATAAAAGTCAGTGTGGAGCCCTGCACAGCATCACACATTTACACAAAGACAATTTAGCTCATTGAATCCAGGTAACCAACTGTTTGTTATATGTTAACATTATGGGATAAAGCTCAGACAGATTCAATTTAATGTGCTAACTGGCCCACGGCCACAGGCTGTACTGGGAAATGTTTTTATATTCATGCCTATATAGTTTCATGTGAACTCTGTTAAAGTGTAGCTTGTAGAATAACAGATGATAATAATAATAATAATAATAATAATAATAATAATAATAATAGAGCAGTCCTCTTACAGAAGCTGATATATTAAGTTTAAGCATTTGACGGTCAACTTACATGAAAAATGTGAAAAAAGTGAAGTAATCGTACTTAAGAAATTAATTTAAATATTAAATAGACTGGGACATCTGTTTTGTTCACATTTCTTCAAAAACTAATACAAAAACACTCAAATTATAAGACAAGAGAGCAAAGGTTTTATGAGTATTTAATATGTGATGCAACATTGGTGCCTGAGTGAACACAAAGTGTTTACTCCATCAGATGTTTGGGTTGATAATCTTGCCCATAAAGAGGATGTTTTCTGTGGTGTGCTCAGTGATCAGGACCATAAATGGTCGATTGAACTTCAAGACAGGGATGTGGCGGAAGGAAAGAAGTCTGTGTATGCCTGTAGCAGCTGCGGCAGTGGCTCCAGCCTCATCGACATCTAGAGCAGCTTCTTGCACAACCTGGGGGTAAAATGGAGGCAGAGTGAGATGAAGGGTAGATAGAATAGACGGAAGTAAATATGTGTTAAATAACAAACACTCAATTTGCACCTCTGAGACAAGCAGTTCCCGCCCCTCTGAAATGCCGCTCAGATCTGCTCGACCACTAAACATGTCTGTCATTCCCATTTCAATCAACATATCCTTCAGGGAGTAAGAAGTCTTGATGGAGAACTTTGGAATATATACATCATAAGTCCTAAAAATAGGAAATGACAAATATACAGTGATTGATCTGACAGTAGAGAACAAAGCTGGTGCTTTGAGTCAAACCTTCCATATTACAAACCAAAAATTAAAGCATGATTTTAGATTCCTCCAACCTGGACACCTTCCCCTTAAGCCATTTGGTGACGTGGTTTGGACAAATGTCATTCTCCAGTGTCGCCATATCATCAGGCAACAACAGCAGCATGGAGTAGGAGTTGTTGAAGGGAAGGTGGAGGACCGACGTGTTAATTGCCTGGTCATAATAAGTATCAAATTCCTGCTCCATATTCATCATCTGGACAGGAACCTGGAGGAATTTGAACATGAACATGAAGGATGCACAATAAAATAGAGTTGTGCACCCTATCAAATGTGGCTGATTTCTAGTCTAATTATTGTAATTTAAATATATTCTCAATAAATGGTGCAATTTGAACCTTGGTGCTCTCATCAACAGTGAACATGCCCTTCTTGGTGAGCTTGGGATTAAATGGAGTCGCCCACTTTCCTGTTAAACAGTGATGAGCAGAGATAAAACAAGTGATGGCTGGTGTGTAAAATCTGAAACAAGAGTATCTGAAATGCAGAAGTGACCTTAAAAAGAGTGAGAGTGTACAAAATAGGTCTCATCTCACGTACCTTTGTAGAATATGTAGCTGACGAGATACATGACTGTGCTTGGGTCCAGGCTTTCCACCAGCTTATCAATCTTCCCGTTGGTCTTCTCCTCCACATACTTATTGATAGTGTCGGCACTGTCTGTGGTTTTGGTGAAGTCAACTTCAAACCCATCTGCAAAGTAGGACTGCTTCAAGACGTCCAGGAACTCAGGCTGTGGCTTGAAGCGGTTATCCACAAACACAGCGGTCCCTTCGCTGATATCTTCTTGAGATGTCTTGTTTGCCCTTTGTAGGAGCGTACGGAAGGACTGATCCACATCTGTCTGCGTCAGTAGAGAGCTGTTGAAACCCAGACCACTGAAGAGCTGCCGGTGGGTCTCCCCCCGTGCTCCAACAGACAAGGCAGCCAAGGCAATGGACAAACTAGCTGGTGAGAAGAAGATATTCTTGCCTTGAGATTCAGCGTGAGCTGCTAACTTTTTGTACATACGGTAGGCAAACTCTTTGTTTGCTGAAGTCACCAGTGAGACGCTGTCAGCACTGCTGTCGAGTGCAGTGTCTTGGTCGTGACCTTCATGGTGATGGCCTCTGCCCACGCAGACCACTGCTGATAAGATCCAGATACACAGGGTTGCACGCATCATGGCGAACTAAGAAAAAGGTTCAAAAGTGCAGCATTGATCATCGATTTACATAATGTTTGCTGCAGAAAATACACAAGTAATTTTCCTAGAATTCACATTAAATTCAAATTCAAATAAGCTTTATTGGCATGAGAGATCAGAAACCTATATTGCCAAAGCAGCATAGAAAATTATAAACATTGACAGATGATTAATAATTATACAATAAAATGCAAATAATAATATTATACAACAAAATAAAAGGCACATTAAATATGTTGTTTTAAAAGCCCTGAAAACATATTTCACAATCAGCTTTTTACTGTGAGTAATGGAGTCTTACATAAACACTATTTTCTGCCCAAGTTACAACAGTTTAGGTTATTTTTATTTTACGTTTGTGCACCAGAGCAGTTGCACATATAAATGAAAATACACTGCTGAAATAATTCATATGAGATATCTAAATTTTTTGGACTACTTACCTTCTTCATCCACAGACACCAAAGCACAGGCTGGACAGAGGGAGACGTACTGATTATAAGGCTGATCAGAGCAACTGAACTTTGGCTGTGTTTATTTTTTATCCCACCCACTTATTTGTTCAGCTGTAAGGATTACAGTCAAACTGTGGTGTCATGCTGAGATGCAAAGGAGAGATGCAAAAGCCAAAGCAGCCATAGTTTGCTTCAGCAGCATTTACAAAAAGCTGTGAGTGATGATCACTGTCTCTAGCCCATCATATGATGCACTATAGAAACCCTTTGAATGATTTTATATGTAAGTAGAGCTGATTCAAATTCAGAGTGTCTTTCACTAAAAGCTGTACCAGATATATGTTTTTAATGTAAAAGTTGGACAACAAATCTTTATCATGTACAAATTGCACTTCAGAGAAATCACTTTTAGTTTATGGCCATTAAAACATGATCCAAGGATAAGATGTTGTTAATAGAAATTCTACATATACCCATATAATCAGATTAGTCAGGATCAGTTTATCTCACATTTTCAACACTGCTAAGAATTATTGAGCTATAGTTTCCTTTTGTTCTGGATCGATGAGACCTGAGCAGTATTTCAGGCTTCAGTGATGTTTGCCAAAGAGTTGTCTGTCCAGGTGGATGAGCTGTCGGAGGAAACCTCTGTTAGGGATAACACCCCGTTTTCTTTCACAGCACAAATAGCCTCCACAAGAGTCAGGTTCTGCTTCAGCATCATGTAAGCCAGCACCAGGGTGGCGGAGCGGCTCACTCCTACATGGCAATGCACCAGCACTTTGCCTGAAAGTCAGGGAGAGACTGCATCAGAGATATGAAACACTGGTACTGCAAAATGGTACTGAGAACTTACAAGGCTTTTGCCTTTAATTTCTGAAAGGTGTAATGTGTAAAAAATTGGCCAGAATTTTAGTTTAAAACATTCCTGAATTAACTAAAATTATCAACACAATGTGAAGAAATAACAGTTTTGATGTTATGTCAAAGACCTATATGTATTGTGTTGCAGTGATATCTACTGAAGTTAGCAAGCTACTTTCAGTAAGTTTTAGTATTAATTTAGGCGAAAAAGTAACCGAATAGAATCCAAATACGTGGTCAGTTTATCCAAATAACACCTTTTTGGAAAGTGAGGTTGTCGGAGCAGCCAGCTGCTGCTGCTGCAGACGGGGAGACATCAGATGTTCATGTCAGTTGATCCAACCAACTGCACTGAGTTTACAACACCTATGTGAAAGCTGGCATGAGCCATTTGGCATCGTAGCACATTGAGGTATGCTGGATTGATACTGAAATATCATATCAAGAAATAAGGTCTCTACTGGATTACTGTGTTGTAAAATGGCAGCAATTAATTAAAAAACGATTCTGTGTGGCAGAAAAAGTGCTGTTTTACCATTAGTGAGTTCTTGGACATTTTTGGATTTACACCTACCTAGGGGCATATGTGTTACTATCTGGTTGTTACTTAGAGTTATGTTATAACTTATCTCCATGGTGCAACGGTTTTCTGATTTGCTGGCTGTAATGTCTCCATAGCATTTGATATCTTGATGACGCTATAGCACAGATTCACTTTAACCAGTGAGTAATAATGGTGGTGGAGTGGGGTGTATGTGTCCTATTTGTTTGGATCAGGTGGCTAATTCTTACAGATTATATCTTTAAGAAGCAAAATTGTGTAAAGCCATCAAATTGCCTTTAAACTACAGTTAAATGTTCTTCTCCCTTCTCACCTCCTCTGCTGAGAGCCCTGTGAATTAAGTCTGCCGCTGCCTAGAAGTTGACGCTCATGTTAAAGCTACAGGAGTCATGAGCCTCTATGCCCATATAGGTGATGTTCATGCCCTCAGATATCTGGCCTCATAGATAGCTTTGCATTCACTGACAGTGATAGTCGGTGGAATGTAAGTTTGCACGCTTCCTGATGAAGCATTTGCATGCAGCATATTTTAAAGCGATGGATTGAGATTTAGAAGAGCACTTAAGACATTTGAGTTAGGACTTATCAGAGATGTGAGACATGCTTTCAATGCCAGGCCACCAGTGGAAACTATCACATAGCATAGCTGTAGTTTACAAGTTCCCAATGTGGAATGCAACTTGAGGGATCTTGAGTTACGTTCTGTATATAAATCTGATTTATGACCAGTAGGTGGTGTGAATCCAACTCTTGACTTGGGTACTATTTGTAAGTAGGGCTTAGTCTAACCCCTCCATCACAACACAGGGACAATATTAGGCAAGTAATACACACAGCAAAAGGTTAACAAACATTCCAGTCTGCAGGTTTTTATCAGAAAGAAATACAAGTTGAGCCACTTACTGGTCACCAATGTAAATCCTTAGCCACACTTCATCTGCATGGCTGATGATGGCTTTGCCAGTAAACAAGAGTCTTTCCAACTCAAACACTGCTAAACCAGGTGAACTCAGGTCAATTTCCACTTTTCGAGAAGGTGGTGTATCATTCCAGGACGCAGGAAGTTTGGATGTATATGGCATTGCTTTTTCTATACAGGGTTCAAGCGGTCCTCTGGGGCCACACAGCAGATTTCCTGCCTGCCTTAAGAGGCAACTTCTAGTCTATTAAAAACATAGTGTACAAAAAGTCCAAAAACAAAATAGTTTTCTGCAGTTTGTAGCCACTTCTTCTTCCCCTAAATGTGTTAGTCTTACATGTGGCCTTGCTCTTTGTGGGAAGCTGTAAGAGGATTATTTCCAAGCAAGTGATCTGTGTTCACGGAGTCAAACAAAGCAGAATGAATCACACAGGTGATTTTCATCTCAGACTGGCTCAGACTGTGATAATTGGTCATGTGACTCAGATGTATTTATCACACCTGTGAGTACTCAGCAGTTGTACTGAGTGAATCTGAAGAAGCTACAGGCGAAACGTGTTGTTCGCTCTTGATAAAGTCACAGTAAAGTCATTACAGAGTGTGGTGGTTTATTTTGATTTTCACCTTATATGTTCCTGCAACCGACCAGCACCTGACTGAAAATACTGGCTGTGCATGGGGAGTTCTGTCCTTGGCTAAATATTTCACTTTATATAAATATCTATGGCTCTCTTACCTACAGTATTTATATGTGAATGTAATTTAACAAAGTAAGTTGAGGAAAAGTTGGAGCATGTAAAAAATGACAACCATTTATAGCAAAATAATTACTAGAATGCATCCAGCAATGTTAAGTGTATATTAGGGTGAAATGTTTTTTTTACATAACTGCTGTGACAGAGAGCATATTTTGGCATATTTCTCTAGTCTACAAGTCTATGGTGGTGTGTTTGTCTTTTTTAACTTCACCAGTTGCTACAGTATGTTATCTACTCAATGAAAACATTATGATTACCTTTAGAGATCATGTGTGAATCTCTTTTCTACAAACTCACTTCTCTTCCTAGTCCTCGTCCTCCTTTTACACAAACACCTCTCCCTCTAACTCTCTCTCCAAAATTGGCTTCCATTGTTGTTCACACAAAAGAGCAAATCTGTGTATAGTTTATAGTGTTTATAGTGTTCAGGCTTTGATTTCTAAGTGATGTTACTGGTTAGAGGTGTTTTCACATGTGTATTCTAGGTGGGGGTGATTGATAATTGAGTGCAGTATTTCAGTGGCAGTGTTTAGCAGACAACACACACAGGCTTTGAATGATGTGTGTAATGTAGATAACCGTGTGTAGGTATTTGCAAAAAGTGTGTTTTAGAGTTTCAAACTTAGTGTAAAGCAGACAATGTGCTTATGGTTTAGCACACCTGGTCAATAGATAGACTACATTGAGTTAGTGGTTTCAATAATTGTGCCACAAATACCAGTTTTTGTGTCTTAGAAATTGCAAAAAACTGTAAAATCAATGCTACAGTTCTCCAGACACGCACTACTGGTGTGTCTACAGGTGCAGCGAACCGGCTGACATTTTGATGTTGCAGGATGTCATAGGACCATAGCATTGTTTTCTTCCACTTGTTACCAGAATACTGGAAACATGAAAATCAAAAGCATGTAACCATACTCAGCCTTTCATGAAAGCAAAAAGTATATAACACTAGACAGCTGTATGACGACGACTAGTACATAATTACTGTACTAGCTTATTAAGCCCATGATATACTCTAGGCTATAATTCTTAGTTGATCCCAAGTTGATTTTCTGATAATACACTATATGGAGAGAGAGAGAGAGAGAGAGAGAGAGACAGAGAGAGAGAGACAGAGAGAGAGAGAGAGAGAGAGAGAGAGAGAGAGAGAGAGAGAGAGACAGAGAGAGAGAGAGAGAGAGAGAGAGAGAGAGAGAGAGAGAAACCCCAACAACATTCAGGAGTGTTTTACTAACAATTTCACAATATCTACTAGTTTTGATCCATTATCAATCTAATTCATTTGACACAAAAGCATGAAAGCAAAGTATGATCTGCATACACAAACATAGACACAAAAATATGTGATTTATATGTGCTTCTAAATATTTGACAGTCCTCCTGAAAATTTCAACTTGGGGGCACATGTGCTCCTAAATAAAAGTCAGTGTGGAGCCCTGCACAGCATCACACATTTACACAAAAACAATTTAGCTCATTGAATCCAGGTAACCAACTGTTTGTTATATGTTAACATTATGGGATAAAGCTCAGACAGATTCAATTTAATGTGCTAACTGGCCCACGGCCACAGGCTGTACTGGGAAATGTTTTTATATTCATGCCTATATAGTTTCATGTGAACTCTGTTAAAGTGTAGCTTGTAGAATAACAGATGATAATAATAATAATAATAATAATAATAATAATAATAATAATAATAATAATAATAGAGCAGTCCTCTTACAGAAGCTGATATATTAAGTTTAAGCATTTGACGGTCAACTTACATGAAAAATGTGAAAAAAGTGAAGTAATCGTACTTAAGAAATTAATTTAAATATTAAATAGATTGGGACATCTGTTTTGTTCACATTTCTTCAAAAACTAATACAAAAACACTCAAATTATAAGACAAGAGAGCAAAGGTTTTTATGAGTATTTAATATGTGATGCAACATTGGTGCCTGAGTGAACACAAAGTGTTTACTCCATCAGATGTTTGGGTTGATAATCTTGCCCATAAAGAGGATGTTTTCTGTGGTGTGCTCAGTGATCAGGACCATAAATGGTCGATTGAACTTCAAGACAGGGTAGATGATCTCAATGGTTTCAATGATGACCATGCCTGTAGCAGCTGCGGCAGTGGCTCCAGCCTCATCGACATCTAGAGCAGCTTTGTGCACAACCTGGGGGTAAAATGGAGGCAGAGTGAGATGAAGGATAGATAGAATAGACAGAAGTAAATATGTGTTAAATAACAAACACTCAATTTGCACCTCTGAGACAAGCAGTTCCCGCCCCTCTGAAATGCCGCTCAGATCTGCTCGTTTACTAAACATGTCTGTCATTCCCATTTCAATCAACATATCCTTCAGGGAGTAAGAAGTCTTGATGGAGAACTTTGGAATATATACATCATAAGCCCTAAAAATAGGAAATAGACAAATATACAGTGATTGATCTGACAGTAGAGAACAAAGCTGGTGCTTTGAGTCAAACCTTCCATATTACAAACCAAAAATTAAAGCATGATTTTAGATTCCTCCAACCTCGACACCTTCCCCTTAAGCCATTTGGTGACTTGGCTTGGACAAATGTCATTCTCCAGTGTCGCCATATCATCAGGCAACAACAGCAGCATGGAGTAGGAGTTGCTGAAGGGAAGGTGGAGGACCAACGTGTTAATTGCCTGGTCATAATAAGTATCAAATTCCTGCTCCATATTCATCATCTGGACAGGAACCTGGAGGAATTTGAACATGAACATGAATGATGCACAATAAAATAGAGTTGTGCACCCTATCAAATGTGGTTGATTTCTAGTCTAATTATTGTAATTTAAATATATTCTCAATAAATGGTGCAATTTGAACCTTGGTGCTCTCATCAACAGTGAACATGCCCTTCTTGGTGAGCTTGGGATCAAATGGAGTCGCCCACTTTCCTGTTAAACAGTGATGAGCAGAGATAAAACAAGTGATGGCTGGTGTGTAAAATCTGAAACAAGAGTATCTGAAATGCAGAAGTGACCTTAAAAAGAGTGAGAGTGTACAAAATAGGTCTCATCTCACGTACCTTTGTAGAATATGTAGCTGACGAGATACATGACTGTGCTTGGGTCCAGGCTTTCCACCAGCTTATCAATCTTCCCGTTGGTCTTCTCCTCCACATACTTATTGATAGTGTTGGCACTGTCTGTGGTTTTGGTGAAGTCAACTTCAAACCCATCTGCAAAGTAGGACTGCTTCAAGACGTCCAGGAACTCAGGCTGTGGCTTGAAGTGGTTATCCACAAACACAGCGGTCCCTTCGCTGATATCTTCTTGAGATGTCTTGTTTGCCCTTTGTAGGAGTGTACGGAAGGACTGATCCACAACTGTCTGCGTCAGTAGAGAGCTGTTGAAACCCAGACCACTGAAGAGCTGCCGGTGGGTCTCCCCCCGTGCTCCAACAGACAAGGCAGCCAAGGCGATGGACAAACTAGCTGGTGAGAAGAAGATATTCTTGCCTTGAGATTCAGCGTGAGCTGCTAACTTTTTGTACATACGGTAGGCAAACTCTTTGTTTGCTGAAGTCACCAGTGAGACGCTGTCAGCACTGCTGTCGAGTGCAGTGTCTTGGTCGTGACCTTCGTGGTGATGGCCTCTGCCCACGCAGACCACTGCTGATAAGATCCAGATACACAGGGTTGCACGCATCATGGTGAACTAAGAAAAAGGTTCAAAAGTACAGCGTTGATCATCGATTTACATGTTTGCTGCAGAAAACACACAAGTAATTTTCCTAGAATTCACATTAAATTCAAATTCAAATAAGCTTTATT
Source organism: Thunnus maccoyii (assembly GCF_910596095.1). NCBI lineage: Eukaryota > Metazoa > Chordata > Actinopteri > Scombriformes > Scombridae > Thunnus > Thunnus maccoyii. Next base: position 25,155,785 of record NC_056541.1, read on the forward strand.
GGCATGAGAGATCAGAAACCTATATTGCCAAAGCAGCATAGAAAATTATAAACATTGACAGATGATTAATAATTATACAATAAAATGCAAATAACAATATTAGATACAACAAAATAAAAGGCACATTAAATATGTTGTTTTAAAAGCCCTGAAAACATATTTCACAATCAGCTTTTTACTGTGAGTAATGGAGTCTTACATAAACACTATTTTCTGCCCAAGTTACAACAGTTTAGGTTATTTTTATTTTACGTTTGTGCACCAATCAGGATTTAGCAAAATTTGAATCACAGCCTTCATTTTGACTGTTAAACTTTTACCAAATAATACCCAAAACATTTTTTCTTTTGATTGTTGCATATTAAATTGTTAATATTTAATGTTATAGAGAAATACTTTTTTCCATTTTTCAGGGGTGTTAAAATTGAATTCCTGAAATTAGAACAATACAATCATTGTTCCTCCAAGAGGAGGACAAGATGACTGAAATTAGTCATTTTAAAGTCCCCCTCCAACCAAATATGTGTTTTGCGTATTGCTACTTCACATGGATGTTTGAGCTACACTGTGCAGAATGATGTATGTGCAGAGTTCAACACTAGAAGACTATTTCTCATCTATTCATCTGCTGAAGGGGGAAAATTTCTGTGATCACCATAAATATCAGGTTAAGACGTCTACGTACAAGTATGATTTTGTGACATCAGAACTAGTTCGGAAGCCAATCATGGTCAAATATGCAACTTTATGGGAAAAAAAAACAATACACAAATGTTTACCTCAATCAGAATATTTTTATGTCTTAAAACATGCCCGCAGGGGATCTTTAAAGAATTTATATTAGAAGTCCTGACACCCATATTTTCCAGTGTGCGTAGTTACATCTTCAACTAAAGATATCAAACACAATCTGATTGTTGGCAGAGCAGTTACACATATAAATGAAAATACACTGCTGAAATAATTCATGTGAGATATCTAAATTTTTTGGACTACTTACCTTCTTCATCCACAGACACCAAAGCACAGGCTGGACAGAGGGAGACGTACTGATTATAAGGCTGATCAGAGCAACTGAACTTTGGCTGTGTTTATTTTTTTATCCCACCCACTTATTTGTTCAGCTTTAAGGATTACAGTCAAACTGTGGTGTCATGCTGAGATGCAAAGGAGAGATGCAAAAGCCAAAGCAGCCATAGTTTGCTTCAGCAGCATTTACAAAAAGCTGTGAGTGATGATCACTGTCTCTAGCCCATCATATGATGCACTATAGAAACCCTTTGAATGATTTTATATGCAAGTAGAGCTGATTCAAATTCAGAGTGTCTTTCACTAAAAGCTGTACCAGATATATGTTTTTAATGTAAAAGTTGGACAACAAATCTTTATCATGTACAAATTGCACTTCAGAGAAATCACTTTTAGTTTATGGCCATTAAAATATGATCCAAGGATAAGATGCTGTTAATAGAAATTCTACATATACCCATATAATCAGATTAGTCAGGATCAGTTTATCTCACATTTTCAACACTGCTAAGAATTATTGAGCTATAGTTTCCTTTTGTTCTGGACCGATGAGACCTGAGCAGTATTTCAGGCTTCAGTGATGTTTGCCAAAGAGTTGTCTGTCCAGGTGGATGAGCTGTCGGAGGAAACCTCTGTTAGGGATAACACCCCGTTTTCTTTCACAGCACAAATAGCCTCCACAAGAGTCAGGTTCTGCTTCAGCATCATGTAAGCCAGCATCAGGGTGGCGGAGTGGCTCACCTCTACATGGCAATGCACCAGCACTTTGCCTGAAAGTCAGGGAGAGACTGCATTAGAGATATGAAACACTGGTACTGCAAAATGGTACTGAGAGCTTACAAGGCTTTTGCCTTTAATTTCTGAAAGGTGTAAGGTGTAAAAAAATGGCCAGAATTTTAGTTTAAAACATTCCTGAATTAACTAAAATTATCAACACAATGTGAAGAAATAACAGTTTTGATGTTATGTCAAAGACCTATATGTATTGTGTTGCAGTGATATCTACTGAAGTTAGCAAGCTACTTTCAGTAAGTTTTAGTATTAATTTAGGCGAAAAAGTAACCGAATAGAATCCAAATACGTGGTCAGTTTATCCAAATAACACCTTTTTGGAAAGTGAGGTTGTCGGAGCAGCCAGCTGCTGCTGCTGCTGCTGCTGCAGACGGGGAGACATCAGATGTTCATGTCAGTTGATCCAACCAACTGCACTGAGTTTACAACACCTATGTGAAAGCTGGCATGAGCCATTTGGCATCGTAGCACATTGAGGTATGCTGGATTGATACTGAAATATCATATCAAGAAATAAGGTCTCTACTGGATTACTGTGTTGTAAAATGGCAGCAATTAATTAAAAAACGATTCTGTGTGGCAGAAAAAGTGCTGTTTTACCATTAGTGAGTTCTTGGACATTTTTGGATTTACACCTACCTAGGGGCATATGTGTTACTATCTGGTTGTTACTTAGAGTTATGTTATAACTTATCTCCATGGTGCAACGGTTTTCTGATTTGCTGGCTGTAATGTCTCCATAGCATTTGATATCTTGATGACGCTATAGCACAGATTCACTTTAACCAGTGAGTAATAATGGTGGTGGAGTGGGGTGTATGTGTCCTATTTGTTTGGATCAGGTGGCTAATTCTTACAGATTATATCTTTAAGAAGCAAAATTGTGTAAAGCCATCAAATTGCCTTTAAACTACAGTTAAATGTTCTTCTCCCTTCTCACCTCCTCTGCTGAGAGCCCTGTGAATTAAGTCTGCCGCTGCCTAGAAGTTGACGCTCATGTTAAAGCCACAGGAGTCATGAGCCTCTATGCCCATATAGGTGATGTTCATGCCCTCATAGATATCTGGCCTCATAGATAGCTTTGCATTCACTGACAGTGATAGTCGGTGGAATGTAAGTTTGCACGCTTCCTGATGAAGCATTTGCATGCAGCATATTTTAAAGCGATGGATTGAGATTTAGAAGAGCACTTAAGACATTTGAGTTAGGACTTATCAGAGATGTGAGACATGCTTTCAATGCCAGGCCACCAGTTGGAAACTATCACATAGCATAGCTGTAGTTTACAAGTTCCCAATGTGGAATGCAACTTGAGGGATCTTGAGTTACGTTCTGTATATAAATCTGATTTATGACCAGTAGGTGGTGTGAATCCAACTCTTGACTTGGGTACTATTTGTAAGTAGGGCTTAGTCTAACCCCTCCATCACAACACAGGGACAATATTAGGCAAGTAATACACACAGCAAAAGGTTAACAAACATTCCAGTCTGCAGGTTTTTATCAGAAAGAAATACAAGTTGAGCCACTTACTGGTCACCTATGTAAATCCTTAGCCACACTTCATCTGCATGGCTGATGATGGCTTTGCCAGTAAACAAGAGTCTTTCCAACTCAAACACTGCTAAACCAGGTGAACTCAGGTCAATTTCCACTTTTCGAGAAGGTGGTGTATCATTCCAGGACGCAGGAAGTTTGGATGTATATGGCATTGCTTTTTCTATACAGGGTTCAAGCGGTCCTCTGGGGCCACACAGCAGATTTCCTGCCTGCCTTAAGAGGCAACTTCTAGTCTATTAAAAACATAGTGTACAAAAAGTCCAAAAACAAAATAGTTTTCTGCAGTTTGTAGCCACTTCTTCTTCCCCTAAATGTGTTAGTCTTACATGTGGCCTTGCTCTTTGTGGGAAGCTGTAAGAGGATTATTTCCAAGCAAGTGATCTGTGTTCACGGAGTCAAACAAAGCAGAATGAATCACACAGGTGATTTTCATCTCAGACTGGCTCAGACTGTGATAATTGGTCATGTGACTCAGATGTATTTATCACACCTGTGAGTACTCAGCAGTTGTACTGAGTGAATCTGAAGAAGCTACAGGCGAAACGTGTTGTTCGCTCTTGATAAAGTCACAGTAAAGTCATTACAGAGTGTGGTGGTTTATTTTGATTTTCACCTTATATGTTCCTGCAACCGACCAGCACCTGACTGAAAATACTGGCTGTGCATGGGGAGTTCTGTCCTTGGCTAAATATTTCACTTTATATAAATATCTATGGCTCTCTTACCTACAGTATTTATATGTGAATGTAATTTAACAAAGTAAGTTGAGGAAAAGTTGGAGCATGTAAAAAATGACAACCATTTATAGCAAAATAATTACTAGAATGCATCCAGCAATGTTAAGTGTATATTAGGGTGAAATGTTTTTTTTACATAACTGCTGTGACAGAGAGCATATTTTGGCATATTTCTCTAGTCTACAAGTCTATGGTGGTGTGTTTGTCTTTTTTAACTTCACCAGTTGCTACAGTATGTTATCTACTCAATGAAAACATTATGATTACCTTTAGAGATCATGTGTGAATCTCTTTTCTACAAACTCACTTCTCTTCCTAGTCCTCGTCCTCCTTTTACACAAACACCTCTCCCTCTAACTCTCTCTCCAAAATTGGCTTCCATTGTTGTGCACACAAAAGAGCAAATCTGTGTATAGTTTATAGTGTTTATAGTGTTCAGGCTTTGATTTCTAAGTGATGTTACTGGTTAGAGGTGTTTTCACATGTGTATTCTAGGTGGGGGTGATTGATGGCAGTGTTTAGCAGACAACACACACAGGCTTTGAATGATGTGTGTAATGTAGATAACCGTGTGTAGGTATTTGCAAAAAGTGTGTTTTAGAGTTTCAAACTTAGTGTAAAGCAGACAATGTGCTTATGGTTTAGCACACCTGGTCAATAGATAGACTACATGAGTTAGTGGTTTCAATAATTGTGCCACAAATACCAGTTTTTGTGTCTTAGAAATTGCAAAAAACTGTAAAATCAATGCTACAGTTCTCCAGACACGCACTACTGGTGTGTCTACAGGTGCAGCGAACCGGCTGACATTTTGATGTTGCAGGATGTCATAGGACCATAGCATTGTTTTCTTCCACTTGTTACCAGAATACTGGAAACATGAAAATCAAAAGCATGTAACCATACTCAGCCTTTCATGAAAGCAAAAAGTATATAACACTAGACAGCTGTATGACGACGACTAGTACATAATTACTGTACTAGCTTATTAAGCCCATGATATACTCTAGGCTATAATTCTTAGTTGATCCCAAGTTGATTTTCTGATAATACACTATATGGAGAGAGATAGAGAGAGAGAGAGAGAGAGAGAGAGAGAGAGACAGAGAGAGAGAGACAGAGAGAGAGAGAGAGAGAGAGAGAGAGAGAGAGAGACAGAGAGAGAGAGACAGAGAGAGAGAGAGAGAGAGAGAGAGAGAGAGAAACCCCAACAACATTCAGGAGTGTTTTACTAACAATTTCACAATATCTACTAGTTTTGATCCATTATCAATCTAATTCATTTGACACAAAAGCATGAAAGCAAAGTATGATCTGCATACACAAACATAGACACAAAAATATGTGATTTATCTGTGCTTCTAAATATTTGACAGTCCTCCTGAAAATTTCAACTTGGGGGCACATGTGCTCCTAAATAAAAGTCAGTGTGGAGCCCTGCACAGCATCACACATTTACACAAAGACAATTTAGCTCATTGAATCCAGGTAACCAACTGTTTGTTATATGTTAACATTATGGGATAAAGCTCAGACAGATTCAATTTAATGTGCTAACTGGCCCATGGCCACAGGCTGTACTGGGAAATGTTTTTATATTCATGCCTATATAGTTTCATGTGAACTCTGTTAAAGTGTAGCTTGTAGAATAACAGATGATGATAATAATAATAATAATAATAATAATAATAATAATAATAATAGAGCAGTCCTCTTACAGAAGCTGATATATTAAGTTTAAGCATTTGACGGTCAACTTACATGAAAAATGTGAAAAAAGTGAAGTAATCGTACTTAAGAAATTAATTTAAATATTAAATAGACTGGGACATCTGTTTTGTTCACATTTCTTCAAAAACTAATACAAAAACACTCAAATTATAAGACAAGAGAGCAAAGGTTTTATGAGTATTTAATATGTGATGCAACATTGGTGCCTGAGTGAACACAAAGTGTTAACTCCATCAGATGTTTGGGTTGATAATCTTGCCCATAAAGAGGATGTTTTCTGTGGTGTGCTCAGTGATCAGGACCATAAATGGTCGATTGAACTTCAAGACAGGGTAGATGGTCCAGGACATAAATTGGGATTCTATGCCTGTAGCAGCTGCGACAGTGGCTCCAGCCTCATCGACATCTAGAGCAGCTTTATGCACAACCTGGGGGTAAAATGGAGGCAGAGTGAGATGAAGGGTAGATAGAATAGACAGAAGTAAATATGTGTTAAATAACAAATACTCAATTTGCACCTCTGAGACAAGCAGTTCCCGCTCCTCTGAAATGCCGCTCAGATCTGCTCGATCACTAAACATGTCTGTCATTCCCATTTCAATCAAAATATCCTTCAGGGAGTAAGAAGTCTTGATGGAGAACTTTGGAATATATACATCATAAGTCCTAAAAATAGGAAATAGACAAATATACAGTGATTGATCTGACAGTAGAGAACAAAGCTGGTGCTTTGAGTCAAACCTTCCATATTACAAACCAAAAATTAAAGCATGATTTTAGATTCCTCCAACCTGGACACCTTCCCCTTAAGCCATTTGATGACGTGGCTTGGACAAATGTCATTCTCCAGTGTCGCCATATCATCAGGCAACAACAGCAGCATGGAGTAGGAGTTGCTGAAGGGAAGGTGGAGGACCGACGTGTTAATTGCCTGGTCATAATAAGTATCAAATTCCTGCTCCATATTCATCATCTGGACAGGAACCTGGAGGAATTTGAACATGAACATGAAGGATGCACAATAAAATAGAGTTGTGCACCCTATCAAATGTGGCTGATTTCTAGTCTAATTATTGTAATTTAAATATATTCTCAATAAATGGTGCAATTTGAACCTTGGTGCTCTCATCAACAGTGAACATGCCCTTCTTGGTGAGCTTGGGATCAAATGGAGTCGCCCACTTTCCTGTTAAACAGTGATGAGCAGAGATAAAACAAGTGATGGCTGGTGTGTAAAATCTGAAACAAGAGTATCTGAAATGCAGAAGTGACCTTAAAAAGAGTGAGAGTGTACAAAATAGATCTCATCTCACGTACCTTTGTAGAATATGTAGCTGACGAGATACATGACTGTGCTTGGGTCCAGGCTTTCTACCAGCTTATCAATCTTCCCGTTGGTCTTCTCCTCCACATACTTATTGATAGTGTCGGCACTGTCTGTGGTTTTGGTGAAGTCAACTTCAAACCCATCTGCAAAGTAGGACTGCTTCAAGACGTCCAGGAACTCAGGCTGTGGCTTGAAGTGGTTATCCACAAACACAGCAGTCCCTTCGCTGATATCTTCTTGAGATGTCTTGTTTGCCCTTTGTAGGAGCGTACGGAAGGACTGATCCACAACTGTCTGCGTCAGTAGAGAGCTGTTGAAACCCAGACCACTGAAGAGCTGCCGGTGGGTCTCCCCCCGTGCTCCAACAGACAAGGCAGCCAAGGCGATGGACAAACTAGCTGGTGAGAAGAAGATATTCTTGCCTTGAGATTCAGCGTGAGCTGCTAACTTTTTGTACATACGGTAGGCAAACTCTTTGTTTGCTGAAGTCACCAGTGAGACGCTGTCAGCACTGCTGTCGAGTGCAGTGTCTTGGTCGTGACCTTCGTGGTGATGGCCTCTGCCCACGCAGACCACTGCTGATAAGATCCAGATACACAGGGTTGCACGCATCATGGTGAACTAAGAAAAAGGTTCAAAAGTGCAGCATTGATCATCGATTTACATAATGTTTGCTGCAGAAAATACACAAGTAATTTTCCTAGAATTCACATTAAATTCAAATAAGCTTTATTGGCATGAGAGATCAGAAACCTATATTGCCAAAGCAGCATAGAAAATTATAAACATTGACAGATGATTAATAATTATACAATAAAATGCAAATAATAATATTATACAAGGCAAAAATAAAAGGCACATTAAATATGTTGTTTTAAAAGCCCTGAAAACATATTTCACAATCAGCTTTTTACTGTGAGTAATGGAGTCTTACATAAACACTATTTTCTGCCCAAGTTACAACAGTTTAGGTTATTTTTATTTTACGTTTGTGCACCAATCAGGATTTAGCAAAATTTGAATCACAGCCTTCATTTTGACTGTTAAACTTTTACTAAATAATACCCAAAACATTTTTTCTTTTGATTGTTGCATATTAAATTGTTAATATTTAATGTTATAGAGAAATACTTTTTTCCATTTTTCAGGGGTGTTAAAATTGAATTCCTGAAATTAGAACAATACAATCATTGTACCTCAAAGAGGAGGACAAGATGACTGAAATTAGTCATTTTAAAGTCCCCCTCCAACCAAATATGTGTTTTGCGTATTGCTACTTCACTTGGATGTTTGAGCTACACTGTGCAGAATGATGTATGTGCAGAGTTCAACACTAGAAGACTATTTCTCATCTATTCATCTGCTGAAGGGGGAAAATTTCTGTGATCACCATAAATATCAGGTTAAGACGTCTACGTACAAGTATGATTTTGTGACATCAGAACTAGTTCGGAAGCCAATCATGGTCAAATATGCAACTTTATGGAAAAAAAAACAATACACAAATGTTTATCTCAATCAGAATATTTTTATGTCTTAAAACATGCCCGCAGGGGATCTTTAAAGAATTTATATTAGAAGTCCTGACACCCATATTTTCCAGTGTGCATAGTTACATCTTCAACTAAAGATATCAAACACAATCTGATTGTTGGCAGAGCAGTTGCACATATAAATGAAAATACACTGCTGAAATAATTCATGTGAGATATCTAAATTTTTTGGACTACTTACCTTCTTCATCCACAGACACCAAAGCACAGGCTGGACAGAGGGAGACGTACTGATTATAAGGCTGATCAGAGCAACTGAACTTTGGCTGTGTTTATTTTTTATTCCACCCACTTATTTGTTCAGCTGTAAGGATTACAGTCAAACTGTGGTGTCATGCTGAGATGCAAAGGAGAGATGCAAAAGCCAAAGCAGCCATAGTTTGCTTCAGCAGCATTTACAAAAAGCTGTGAGTGATGATCACTGTCTCTAGCCCATCATATGATGCACTATAGAAACCCTTTGAATGATTTTATATGCAAGTAGAGCTGATTCAAATTCAGAGTGTCTTTCACTAAAAGCTGTACCAGATATATGTTTTTAATGTAAAAGTTGGACAACAAATCTTTATCATGTACAAATTGCACTTCAGAGAAATCACTTTTAGTTTATGGCCATTAAAATATGATCCAAGGATAAGATGCTGTTAACAGAAATTCTACATATACCCATATAATCAGATTAGTCAGGATCAGTTTATCTCACATTTTCAACACTGCTAAGAATTATTGAGCTATAGTTTCCTTTTGTTCTGGACCGATGAGAACTGAGCAGTATTTCAGGCTTCAGTGATGTTTGCCAAAGAGTTGTCTGTCCAGGTGGATGAGCTGTCGGAGGAAACCTCTGTTAGGGATAACACCCCGTTTTCTTTCACAGCACAAATAGCCTCCACAAGAGTCAGGTTCTGCTTCAGCATCATGTAAGCCAGCACCAGGGTGGCGGAGTGGCTCACCTCTACATGGCAATGCACCAGCACTTTGCCTGAAAGTCAGGGAGAGACTGCATCAGAGATATGAAACACTGGTACTGCAAAATGGTACTGAGAGCTTACAAGGCTTTTGCCTTTAATTTCTGAAAGGTGTAAGGTGTAAAAAATTGGCCAGAATTTTAGTTTAAAACATTCCTGAATTAACTAAAATTATCAACACAATGTGAAGAAATAACAGTTTTGATGTTATGTCAAAGACCTATATGTATTGTGTTGCAGTGATATCTACTGAAGTTAGCAAGCTACTTTCAGTAAGTTTTAATATTAATTTAGGCGAAAAAGTAACCGAATAGAATCCAAATACGTGGTCAGTTTATCCAAATAACACCTTTTTGGAAAGTGAGGTTGTCGGAGCAGCCAGCTGCTGCTACTGCAGACGGGGAGACATCAGATGTTCATGTCAGTTGATCCAACCAACTCAGTTTCCATTGGAAGAGAGCTCCTGGTTCATGCTCTCATGCTCTCCTAGGCTTGATCCTCAACTCATGACTCTTCACTCTGAGGTTTCACCTCCTGTTGCTCTGAGTCACATCTTTAGACTATCAAACTGCAAGCTTTCAACCAGCATGGCTGAAATCAAGAAGAACCAGCAAGCAGCATCAAGCAGCCCAAAAGAGCAGCCTAAAAACAGCTCAAAAACAGCACAGACTCAGATAAGACACTGTTTTAAAGTTTGAGTCTGCCCGCCCAGAAGGTGCATCCTAGCCAATCCCAGGGGTTGCAGAGTTCTGGGGGAGCAAAGTCAGTCCCCTCCTGTCCACGGACAGGCGGGTACAGTTCCTGAATATGGTTAATCCATTAAAAAAAGGATTTACAATTCAACAATTGCATGATTCCTAATTTTGCAATTTGGATAGTGGCTTTACTGTTCTGACAGTGAAACAAGCAGAATGGTACTAAACATGACAGTGTTATCACGGATGATGGGATTATGTTAGTGGTACATGTCTTGGCTTAAAGGCAGTGGAATTAAAGTCTAACCAAAGTACATAACAACACAAATATGATATACACATATCAACATACCAAAAAAGACAAAATCTAAAACTAATCCATCGGTTTTACAGTCCTCTGGTCTTTGGTCTGACTGCAAACGGCAGGGTTCCATGCCATTTGAGGGTGTGTGTGTGTGTGTGTGTGTGTGTGTGTGTGAGTGTGTGTGTGAATGGGGCATGGCATAAAGTGCAGCATGTCTTGTGTCTTATGCTGGTTTGCCCAGTGATTAGTTCTTGGGATGGTCACTCAAGTCCTGAAAATCAAAATCCACAGCGGGATTAAAGTTGGTGTCAACTCGTCTCTGTGTGTGACTGGCTCTTGGTGAATTATGATGACCAATGGTGGGGGTTGTTTATCCAAATGGTACTATCGATTCACACTGGGGTGTGAATTGGTCCTCCTATCTTGCTTTTAGCTTGAAGGATCAAAGATGGTTTGGGTCAGTGGTCTGGTTTAGTGACCATGCAGGAGATGGGAGGTTCCTTATCTGATCCTTTCTGTTTGCAGGAGGTTGTTTGGATGGTCTGGTCAGTGAGGAGTTTGGGACTCTCACTTTATTGCCCAGCATTCCTGGGGTGCTGAAGAAAGAGTTGGTCGGCTTGTGTTGTCTGCCTTCGAAACATGCAGGGACTTTGTCTTACATGTCTAAATAGTTTCATGTGAACTCTGTTAAAGTGTAGCTTGTAGAATAAGAGATGATAATAATAATAATAATAATAACAATAATAATAATAATAGAGCAGTCCTCTTACAGAAGCTAATATGATATTAAGTTTAAGCATTTGACTGTTAACTTACATGAAAAATGTGAAAAAAGTTAAGTAATCGTAGTTAAGAAATGAATTTAAATATTAAATAGATTGGGACAACTGTTTTGTTCACATCAATTTTACTACAAATGTATCTTGATTATAACCTGTTTGACATTAAGTAGTTTGTTTTCCTCAAAAACTAATATAAAAACACTCAAACAATATGACTGTTATCTATACACTCAATCATACAGCAAGAGACCACAGAGCAAAGGTTTTATGAGTATTTAATATGTGATGCAACATTGGTGCCTGAGTGAACACAAAGTGTTTACTCCATCAGATGTTTGGGTTGATAATCTTGCCCATAAAGAGGATGTTTTCTGTGGTGTGCTCAGTGATCAGGACCATAAATGGTCGATTGAACTTCAAGACAGGGTAGATGATCATGAGCCGTTTAATGATGACCATGCCTGTAACAGCTGTGGCAGTGGCTCCAGCCTCATCAATGTCCAGGGTGGCTTTGTGCACAACCTGGGGGTAAAATGGAGGCACAGTGAGATGAAGAGTAGATAGAATAGACAGAATATGTGTTAAATAATAAACACTCAATTTGCACCTCTGAGACAAGCAGTTCCTGCTCCTCTGAAATGCCGCTCAGATCTGCTCGATCACCAAACATGTCTGTCATTCCCATTTCAATCAACATATCCTTCAGGGAGTAAGAAGTCTTGATGGAGAACTTTGGAATATATACATCATAAGTCCTAAAAATAGGAAATAGACAAATATACAGTGATTGATCTGACAGTAGAGAACAAAGCTGGTGCTTTGAGTCAAACCTTCCATATTACAAACCAAAAATTAAAGCATGATTTTAGATCCTTCCAACCTGGACTTCATCCCCTTAAGCCATTTGGTGACGTGGCTTGGACAAATGACATTCTCCAGTGTCACCATATCATCAGGCAACAACAGCAGCATGGAGTAGGAGTTGCTGAAGGGAAGGTGGAGGACCGACGTGTTAATTGCCTGGTCATAATAAGTATCAAATTGCCGCTCCATATTCATCATCTGGACAGGAACCTGGAGGAATTTGAACATGAACATGAAGGATGCACAATAAAATAGAGTTGTGCACCCTATCAAATGTGGCTGATTTCTAGTCTAATTATTGTAATTTAAATATATTCTCAATTAATGGTGCAATTTTGAACCTTGGTGCTCTCATCAACAGTGAACGTGTCCTCCTTGGTGAGCTCGGGATCAAATGGAGTCGCCCACTTTCCTGTTAAACAGTGATGAGCAGAGATAAAACACAAGTGATAGCTGGTGTGTAAAATCTGAAACAAGAGTATCTGAAATGCAGAAGTGACCTTAAAAAGAGTGAGAGTGTACAAAATAGGTCTCATCTCACGTACCTTTGTAGTATATGTAGCTGATGAGATACATGACTGTGCTTGGGTCCAGGCTTTCCACCAGCTTATCAATCTTCCCGTTGGTCTTCTCCTCCACATACTTATTGATAGTGTCGGCACTGTCTGTGCTTTTGGTGAAGTCAACTTCAAACCCATCTGCAAAGTAGGACTGCTTCAAGACGTCCAGGAACTCAGGCTGCAGCTTGAAGCAGTTATCCACGAACACAGCGGTCCCTTCGCTGATATCTTCTTGAGATGTCTTGTTTGCCCTTTGTAGGAGCGTACGGAAGGACTGATCCACAACTGTCTGCGTCAGTAGAGAGCTGTTGAAACCCAGACCACTGAAGAGCTGCCGGTGGGTCTCCCCCCGTGCTCCAACAGACAAGGCAGCCAAGGCGATGGACAAACTAGCTGGTGAGAAGAAGATATTCTTGCCTTGAGATTCAGTGTGAGCTGCTAACTTTTTGTACATACGGTAGGCAAACTCTCTGTTTGCTGAAGTCACCAGTGAGACGCTGTCAGCACTGCTGTTGAGTGCAGTGTCTTGGTCGTGACCTTCATGGTGATGGCCGCTGCCCACGCAGACCACTGCTGATAAGATCCAGATACACAGGGTTGCACGCATCATGGTGAACTAAGACAAAAGTTCAAAAGTGCAGCGTTGATCATCGGTTTACATAATGTTTGCTGCAGAAAATACACAAGTGGCGCTACCCAAGATGCTGCCAATGTTTGCTCGGCTTGTTTCTCTGATAACCTAAGATCTAGACATCAAATGACTAAAGCCCTTTATCTGGTTAAAAGATATAGTTTAAAACGACCAAGATCTAAAATGTTTATCACAATAATGTGGCTTAAAACTGAATAAAAGTCCATTTACGACAGTTTCTGGCAAATAGCCACAATGCAGACGTATTATCTTGTATGTGAATAAACTTTGGTAGACGCCATTGTGATGGACAACTACAACGCTGACACATACATCTTGTGGCGTATACTCTTTGGTCATACCCCCGTATAACGCCATTGACAGGCGACCAAATAAAACAGACCGTTACCTTGATTAAAATTACGGATTTCTCTGGGTTTGAAAATTGTTGGAAACATTTGGGACACTGTAAGTACACAACTCAACAAAATATATAACACAGGCCTAGTTGTTTTTAGATATTTTTAATGTGGAATAGTTACATATAATAGCTTTAAATATGTTGTTTTAAAGGCCCTGATGACATATTTCTCAATCAGCTTTTTACTGTGAGTAATGGGGTCTTACATAAACACACTATTTTCTGCTATTTTTAGCAACATTTGAATCACAATCTGAGTTTTGACTGCTAAACTTTTGCTGAATAATACCTAAAAACTTTTTTAAAAAATTGATTGTTGCATATTCAGTTGTTAATATTTAATGTTATAGAGAAATACTTAGGATATATTGCCGTTTTTCAGGGGTTTTAAATTCGAATTCCTGAAATTAGAACAATACAATCATTGTACCTCAAAGAGGAGGACAAGATGACTGAAATTAGTCATTTTAAAGTCCCCCTCCAACCAAATATGTGTTTTGCGTATTGCTACTTCACATGGATGTTTGAGCTACACTGTGCAGAATGATGTATGTGCAGAGTTCAACACTAGAAGACTATTTCTCATCTATTCATCTGCTGAAGGGGGAAAATTTCTGTGATCACCATAAATATCAGGTTAAGACGTCTACGTACAAGTATGATTTTGTGACATCAGAACTAGTTCGGAAGCCAATCATGGTCAAATATGCAACTTCATGGAAAAAAAACATATTAGACACAAATGTTTATCACAATCAGAATATTTTTATGTCTTAAAACATGCCTGAAGGGGATCTTTGAAGAATTTATATTAGAAGTCCTGACACCCATATTTTCCAGTGTGCGTAGTTACATCTTCAACTAAAGATATCAAACACAATCTGATTGTTGGCAGAGCAGTTGCACATATAAAAGAAAATACACTGCTGAAATAATTCATGTGAGATATCTAAATTTTTTGGACTACTTACCTTCTTCATCCACAGACACCAAAGCACAGGCTGGACAGAGGGAGACGTACTGATTCTAAGGCTGATCAGAGCAACTGAACTTTGGCTGTGTTTATTTTTTATTCCACCCACTTATTTGTTCAGCTGTAATGATTACAGTCAAACTGTGGTGTCATGCTGAGATTGCAAAGGAGAGATGCAAAAGCCAAAGCAGCCATAGTTTGCTTCAGCAGCATTTACAAAAAGCTGCGAGTGATGATCACTGTCTCTAGCCCATCATATGATGCACTATAGAAACCCTTTGAATGATTTTATATGTAAGTAGAGCTGGTTCAAATTCAGAGTGTCTTTCACTAAAAGCTGTACCAGATATATGTTTTTAATGTAAAAGTTGGACAACAAATCTTTATCATGTACAAATTGCACTTCAGAGAAATCACTTTTAGTTTATAGCGATTAAAACATGATCCAAGGATAAGATGCTGTTAATAGAAATTCTACATATACCCATATAATCAGATTAGTCAGGATCAATTTATCTCACATTTTCAACACTGCTAAGAATTATTGAGCTATAGTTTCCTTTTGTTCTGGACCGATGAGACCTGAGCAGTATTTCAGGCTTCAGTGATGTTTGCCAAAGAGTTGTCTGTCCAGGTGGATGAGCTGTCGGAGGAAACCTCTGTTAGGGATAACACCCCGGTTTTCTTTCACAGCACAAATAGCCTCCACAAGAGTCAGGTTCTGCTTCAGCATCATGTAAGCCAGCACCAGGGTGGCGGAGCGGCTCACTCCTACATGGCAATGCACCAGCACTTTGCCTGAAAGTCAGGGAGAGACTGCATCAGAGATATGAAACACTGGTACTGCAAAATGGTACTGAGAGCTTACAAGGTTTTCGCCTTTAATTTCTTAAGACACAAAATTGTGTAAAGCCATCAAATTGTCTTTAAACTACAGTTAAATTTTCTTCTCCCTTCTCACCTCCTCTGCTGAGAGCCCTGTGAATAAAGTCTGCCGCTGCCTGGAAGTTGACGCTCATGTTAAAGCTACAGGAGTCATGAGCCTCTATGCCCATATAGGTGATGTTCATGCCCTCATAGATATCTGGCTGTCCTCGACGTTTGCTGTGCGCTGCATTCAGGATGTGAGTGATTCGATGCCTGGATAGATCAGCCTGGTTCTCTGCACTGTGTCTGTGAAGAACACAAAGCTTCCTGATGAAGCATTTCAGGCCAGGAATTAAGTCGTTTTTAGCGCAAGGCCACTTTGGCCTTTGATAAATACAAATTTATTGGAGCATCATTGCCAAAATATAGGGCACCAAGGCCAAAACCAATTGTGCAATAACAATAACTTGTTAGTCTGCTTACAGAGACATGTGTGTGTGTTAACATTGCATCACGTTGAAAAAGCAGCAACCCGTCACATCTCACATCAAGTTATAAACTCTATGTATGTTCGTGGTTAGTTAACACTATGCAGCAATATCCTGGTAAACTTTAAAACACAATGTGTATTAATATTTACACTATACAGTGTTTAGCTGCTTGTGCTTATTACATAACGTTAATTGTTAGCTAATTTTAGCTAGTGGGTTAGCTGTTAATGTTTATGTTAACGTTACACATATGTTTGCGGGAGTAGGAGAAATCTTGTGCGACTGTTGAGGTCCAGCATGAGGACGGAGAGTTCCATTTATTTGCTGCGTCCTGTGTAGTTTTAAATGCAGAAAACAGCAACAGCAACTTTCTTTTCAGGGCACAATGGCCAGTTCAAAACAGGGCATGCCAAACTAGCTGTGCGGGTAGTTAATTTTAGAAGGGGCATTATGGCCACACTCCGGGGCATCCACGGCACTGGATGTTTGGCCATGGTATGATTCCTGGCCTGCATTTGCATGCAGCGTATTTCAAAGTAATGGATTGAAATTTAGAAGAGCACTTCAGACATTTGAGTTAGGACTTACCAGAGATGTGAGACATGCTTTCAATGCCAGGCCACCGGTGGAAAGTCTCACATAGCATAGCTGTAGTTTACAAGTTCCCAATGTGGAATGCAACTTGAGGGATCTTGAGTTACATTCTGTATATAAATCTGATTTATGACCAGTTACTCTTACACATAGGTGGTGTGAATCCAACTCTTGACTTGGGTACTATTTGTAAGTAGGGCTTAGTCTAACCCCTCCATCACAACACAGGGACAATATTAGGCAAGTAATACACACAGCAAAAGGTTAAACATTCCAGTCTGCAGGTTTTTACCAGAAAAAAATACAAGTTGAGCCACTTACTGGTCACCAATGTAAATCCTTGGCCACACTTCATCTGCATGGCTGATGATGGCTTTGCCAGTAAACAAGAGTCTTTCCAACTCAAACACTGCTAAACCAGGTGAACTCAGGTCAATTTCCACTTTTCGAGAAGGTGGTGTATCATTCCAGGACGCAGGAAGTTTGGATGTATATGGCATTGCTTTTTCTATACAGGGTTCAAGCGGTCCTCTGGGGCCACACAGCAGATTTCTTGCCTGCCTTAAGAAGCAACTTCTAGTCTATTAAAAACATAGTGTACAAAAAGTCAAAAAACAAAATAGTTTTCTGCAGTTTGTAGCCACTTCTTCTTCCCCTAAATGTGTTAGTCTTACATGTGGCCTTGCTCTTTGAGGTGATTTTAGTGTCAGGCTTCTTCGTCTCAGATTTACTCACCACAGGGCGTCCTAAGTGTTGTCAGGCCATTTAACCCTCGAATCATATCTAGTTCCCAAGGCTCGAGGCGTCTGTGTGTGTTATGCTTTTGCATCAAAATAGCTGTCTATTTAAAGATATGACTGCTAGCAGGCAGATCTAGGGAGTGATCAACCATGCGGCAGTTTCCACTCAACACAAGAAACAAGGGATTTCTCATTCTTCGATCTTCATAGCAGAAGTTTCTATTTTTTAAATAATTAAATATGCATATTTATCTTACTCATATATGGCTAAATATTTCACTTTATATAAATATCTATGGCTCTCTTCCCTACAGTGTTTATATGTAAATGCAATTTAACGAAATAAGTTAAGGAAAAGTTGGAACATGAAAAAAATGACAACCATTTATAGCAAAATAATTACTAAGATGCATCCAGCAATGTTAAGTGTATATTAGGGTGAAATGTTTTTTTTTTTACATAACTGCTGTGACAGAGAGCATATTTTTGGCATATTTCTCTAGTCTACAAGTCTATGGTGGTGTGTTTGTCTTTTTTAACTTCACCAGTCTCTACAGTATGTTATCTACTCAATGAAAACATTATGTTTACCTTTAGGGTTCATGTGTGAATCTCTTTTCTACAAACTCACTCACCCAGGTTGATCCAAACTCCACCAGGCTTAAGAATGTTCCAGATGGTCTCCACATACTGTATGACGTTGTGAGCTGTATCGATGAAGAAGCAGGTAGCCACACAGTCCCAGGAATGAGACAGAAACAGATGCTTGAAACATGAACACTTTTATAAATGTATATTAATAATGAGCACAATTCATCAATGATTGATTATTTGTCATTTATATTCCATTCAAAATAATTGAATTTTACTTTGGTGCATTTAATTGTGTGCTCCTTAAAGAAAACATATAACTGAATTCTTTACCTGATGGAGACATTTAACACTATCAAAACCCAGATTAGTTGAAACTGAAACCAATCTATAACCAGTTCTTGAAGCCTTAAATTAGTACTGAACTATTTTGAATTGGGCTGATACAAAAGGTGAAAGATCACCACAAATTTTACTGAGCTGGGTCTGTGTGGACCTCCATAGCGTTGTAAGCTTTGAAGGTTGACATCAGGGAATCTGACAATGCAGTGGAAATTCAAATTCCAACTAACTTAGTGATAGTCAACAACAAAAGAGGAGCTGATAGCTCAACACTCCACTGTCTCTGAAGGTTTAGGGGAGTTTGCCGGAGAGTATCACATCCACACAGACCCCAAGGCTACCCCAGTCAGACAAGGCTGCAGAAAAATACCACTGGCAGTGATCGACAGACTCACATTCTTGACGACCTGTTACAAGCTGATGTGATAGCACAGGTGACTGAACCAACACCATGGGTAAATAGCCTTGTTGTCATGGAAAAGAAAGACAAGAAGAAATTATGGGTTTGCTTGGACCCCAGTGATTTGAACAAAGCAATACTAAGACAGCATTATTCCATTCCTACAACAGACAAAGTTTTATGCAAACTTGCTGGCAAGAAGATATTCACAGTGCTGGACGAAAAGGATGGCTATTGGCAAAAAAGCTAGACAAGGAGTCATCGATGCTGTGCACATTTAACACACCATGGGGGAGATATCGGTTCAAACACCTACCATTTGGTAGTCAGCGAGTGAAGTCTTCCAATAATGCAACTGAAAAACATTCTGAGACATCCAAGGAGTCCACATCATACCTGATGACATGATCATCGCTGCAGCTACAGAGAAAGAACATGATGAGATAATACAGAAGGTGATGGCCAGAGTAAAAGAGACTAATGGAAATTCAACAAAGAGAAAATACAGTATAACGTGAGTAGTGTAAACTACATGGGCCACAGTCACTTCAGATGGTGTTATGGCAGATGAGGCAAAAGTCAAAGCCATCACAGAGATGCCATCGCCTACTGACAAAGCAGGACTGCAGCAAATGCTTGGCATGACAAATTACGTAGCGCAGTATATCTCTGGTGAGGCCACCATAACAGCACCACTGAGACGACTGCTGCGGAAGGACAATGTGTGGCAATGGCAACATGAACATGAAAATGCAGTCAAGAAACTGAAAGATGCCCTCAGGAGTGCTCCTGTGCTCAGGTTCTTCGATCCACAGAAACAGCTTATACAGGCTGATGCGTCTAAAGATGGCCTGAGAGCGTGTCTTTTACAAGAGGGCCATCCAATAGCTTATGCATCAAGGGCACTGACAGAGACCGAAAAGAACTACATACAAATAGAGAAGGAGCTCTTGGCTATAGTTTTCTCTGTCAAAAGGTTCCATCAGTATGTATATGGAGCGAGGGTTAATGTTCAGTCACACCACAAGCCATTGGAAAACATCCTGAGCAAGCCATCAGGAACAGCTCCTTCTAGACTGTAGAGAATGCTACTTCAGCTGCAACAGTATGACCTAAATGTCACCTACACACCAGGTACAGAGCTAGTAATTGCAGACACACTTTCACAAGCTGTCATACAAGGACAACACATGACAGTAGATGACATCACAGATGAGAAAGCCATGTATGCATTGGAGCCAACAGATGCCTTGAGTACAGAGACTTTAGAGCAGCTCAAAGATGAAACAAAGAAAGACAAAACACTTCAGCTGTTGCAAGACACACACAGACAAGGTTGGCCCTGACACAGGAAGCAGGTAGACTCAAGACTGACACAATATTGGCCTATCAGACACACAGTGGCAGTGGGAGAGGGAGTAATGTTTGCAGGAGACAGGATTATCCTGCCAAGAACAATGACAACAGACATCTTACAAAGGCTACATGTAGCTCATCAAGGGATGCAGTGGACTAAAGCAGCAATGATGAGGGACATAGAACGAATGGTCAAGACTTGTGGATCTTGCCTGCAGGTCCAGCCCAGAAACCAGAGGGAGCCACTGTTCTCACACATCATCCCTGAGCTTCCATGGCTTAAAGTGGGGGCTGACATCTTTGAAATAAAAGGTCAGTCATTTCTGCTAATGGTGGATTACCTCTCAAAATATCCAGAGGTACTGAACATTAAGGACAAGAGTTGTTAGTGTGTGACAATGTTCCATTTGCAAGTCAGGAAATGTGAAACTTTACAACATCATGGGGCATAAAACTCACTCATTCCAGTCTGGGTTATGCACAATCAAATGGACTAGCTGAAAGAACAGTCAAAACTGTGAAACACATGCTGAAGAAAGCACAGTAAACAAACACAGACCCTCATCTCGCACTTCTCACCCTGAGAAACACACTATAACAGGCATGGAGTACTCCCCAGCACAAATGCTCATGGGCAGAGTCCTCAGAAGCACTCTGCTGAGCTCCAGCACGGTTCTCCAGCCCGCAGTGCCTAAAGATGTACACTCAACTCTCCAAAAACTACAAAAAAGACAGCAGCAGTACTACAACAGAGGAGCGAAATGGCTTCCAGAGCTGTACCCGGGTAGCACTGTTCACATGGAGACAGGACAAGGTTGGTGTCCAGCCATGGTCACTGCACAGAGGGATGAACCATTGTCCTATAACATAGTGACATCTTCTGGTCAGCACAACAGACGCAACAGACACCACTTGAGGAAAACAACACACAGCACCCAGATGAACTCAGAACTAGACTCACTAGATGAAGAGCAAACCAGAACACCAAATGCTGGTACAGCAGAGGGTGCTGACATTGAACTCTCATCCTCTTCAAAACAAGCTCAAACCAGAAGTGGCCAAGTTATACGACCTCCTGAGAGATACAAAGACTTCCTGATGAGCTGGCGGTAAAGGTCATGCTCTCAACTAAGGGTTTAGTGCTAGCAACCTCTGACCCTATTTTCTGCTCTTTGCAGAGAGAAGAAAACATGTTAGACACTGATTAGCCATTGTCATGTTGAGATTCGCAAAACAGTGTCAGAGTTATAGATCAATTGTACTAATACGAGCTATAAGCTCATTTGTTCTTGTGTTAAAGCAAGTCTGAGAATTAAATGGTAATTGCAATGAGACACAAAGTTCAGTTCTAAACAGAAGTTCATTATGACAATATTGAAGTGTAACTTTCATGTTGAGAAAGGAGGCTGTAGTATATAGTGCCGCGCACTTGTAATGTTGTGATGAAGTTACTGATGTGGAGGCGGAGTAACACGGTGTGTGTGATTGGTCTGGTTTAGCGCTGAGTATATGTAACACCGAATACGAGTGTCAGCAATAAACAATAACTTCATGCAGTTAAAGTCAAGTCTCTGGATGTTCATCTTATATGCAGAGTCCTCCAGCCATATGGAATCATAACAGAAGTAATACCAAGACATTAGTTGAGCTAAAGTAAGAAAATCAACAAATGAAGGCCACAGGAACCTGTTTAAATCCACGCTTAGTTAACTTTGGTAAGTGCACTGACCAGTACATGAATAAAGATGAACTATCTGGCCATCTGAATTGAATAAGGAGTTTTCCCTCCAAACCTGATTTGCTATTGTTGTTTGCTGACACCATCGTTCATTTGAAAAAAAAACACTGTCAAAAAGCATCGATTATTCGCCGGAAATGTTGCCTGTCCTCTCCTGCTGTTTCAGCCAACTATTTTCAGTGGAAAGTAGCTAAAGCATGGATGTATAGTAAGAGCTGGATACTGGACCAAAAATGGCACCCATTCAGTCCAATAAGAATTGCTTGATTGGTGCATACGCCAAAAAAAGTTTCTAGCCTAGGGATTTTCTTCCATGTTGTGTGGCCCACTGAATATGCACAGTGGTGTCCCCCGCTGGCCCCGCCACGAGTTCCCGCTCGGCCCATAGACTTTACATTGTGATGACGTCACAGATTTTGAAATCCCTTTTCTCAGGTCGAGGAAAGTTTTACAAACATAAACCTCCATGGATCAAAAATTCATAATAGAATAGAGTCATAATTGACCTTGTTTGCAGTGCGAGGTGTCCTGTCAACAGTTTTGCAGATGTCTCTTTTACAATGGTGGTCTATATGGAAAATGCTTTTTCATGAGTGGCCTCTGGGAAAAATTGGCTGCAAGGCAGAGTGGCGGCACCCTATCCAGCTCTTATAATATATCCATGAGCTAAAGCCTGCTGGAAAAGTTGCTACTCCCTCTTCTTCTTCTTCTTCTTTCCATTTATTGGTGGATTGCAATACTAACTTATAGGTGCATACCACCACCTACCAAAAAAGTATGTAGAACGGGATCCAGTTAACAATAGCCTACTCAAAAAAAAAAAAAAAAATCTATACTTAATTCTGTTTAACAATCCGGCGTTTACTGAGAATTCTACTACCTCTTTCTGAATTTCCCTTACCTTATCACTACTATTTCCTAGTATCCCTTCCAAATCCCATCCCCATTTGGCCTCTCACCCTGACCTAGGATGATGTTGCATTTATAAGCCAACGTCATCATGAAAAATGTCCCTACAGAATCTTCTCACCAAGATACAGAGTGACAGAGAACTCTGGTGGTCATCCAGAATTCATAGAACCATAATTACATGTGTAACTCTCATTCTATTTCATTCTTCCTGACCGCCAGAGGCAGTGTTTAACACTGGATGACTACTACCAACATAGTCATGAGGAAACCCACCTTACCAGGAATGGCCTTAGGAAAGACCATTGCCGCAACTGCATGGGGAGTGGCGACATTGACCCTGTAAAAACGGGCAAAGGTGCACGGTGTTGTCCAGGTGGCTGCAGCACAAATCTCATGCAGAGGGACCCCTCGCAGTCCTGCCCAGGAAGTGGAGACACTCCTGGTGGAGTGGCCCCTGACATTAAGAGGTACGGGGAGACCACTGGAACTGTAAGCCTCAAATGCCTCAAGGCCCTCACTGGGCAGAGCAGTTCTGCTGAAGTAGCCTCCTCACCCTGTAGACCGGAAGGGTCATATGCTGCCAGCAGAATGACCTGATTAGAGTGGGCTGGAGCCACCTTTTTTAACAAGAATGATGGATTAGGCCAAAGTGCCACCCCTGTGCCATCTGAGCTCCACTGCATGCACGATGCACTCATGCCGCCACCACATTCTGTGGCCCCAGCAGATATATGGCCCTGAGGATAGAAAAGTGTGGGAAAGCCCCATGAGGAGCCACTGTGCCACCTGTAGTGACAGGGTTGACCTTGTGCCCCCTTGAGGATTTACATGGTAGACCACCATCTTGTTGTGGGACCATACTAGAACATGCCTGCCCTACAAACACAGTAGGAATTCGTGAAGTGCCAAATACATAGCACAGAGCTCGAGCACATTCATGTGCACCATCGATTTCTGTACCACCAGAGCCCCCTTACCGCTCTGTGCTGCCATACAGCCCCCCAACTGGAGGACAAAGCATCGGTCATCACCACCTCGCGACGCGAGGCCAGATATGCCTGGTCTCTCCGTGGCCGCAATGCAAGGAGGCATCAGCCAAACACCCTGACCTTCTTGGATCTGTGGGACCTCGGATCTAAATGGAGGCCATTGATCCAAACTTGGAATGGCCACAAGTACAGGAGGCCCAGCGGTACAACGGAAGCCACTGATGTTGACATACTTAACAGCCTGAGAAAAAGGCTGTACTCCAACCTCCTTCTCCTCCTCCGAGGAGTTGGGAAGGCCAGCATTTGGTGGTCCAGGGTTAACCCAATGAACACTACCCTTTGATTGGGTATGAGACAACTTTTGGCATAATAGATGGTAAGGCCCAACTGTGTCATGTGACAGAGAAGGACCGCAGTGTCCTGCTCTGCTTGTTCCCTGGTCGGAGCACAGATCAGTCAGTCGTCCAGATATGGGAGGATTTGCATACTGCGGGCCTGTGTTGGAGACAGCGTTGCGTGCCTGCACCTCCTGAAGACCCGTGGGGCTAGGGAGAGACCAAATGGGAGCACCTTGAACTGATAGGCCTTGCTTTCAAACGCAAAGCGCAGGTACTGCCTGTGATGTAGAGCTATTGGAACGTGAAAGTACATGTCCTTCAAATCGATGGACATGAACCAACTGTGCCGCATCACAGCTTGGAGCACATCTGCTGTACTCAGCATGTGGAAGGGCAACACCTTCAAAAACTCGTTCAGCCCTCATAAGTCCAGTATAGGGCCATACCCCCCCTCCTTTATTGGTATCAAAAAATAAACTGAGTAGAACCCACCTGGCTGTGTCTGCAGATCTAGTTTCTCGATGGCGTCCTTCTCCACGAGTGCCTGAGAATTTGCCAGATCGCTGACCTTGGTCAGTCTGATCCCACAGAAAACTGGGGGCCAGTGTCAGAATTGAAGATTGTACCCCTGGGAAAGTGCAGCCTTCCCAGCAGCACCTCAGCTGCTGGGATAAACGTCTGACAGCTGGCCCCGGGCCCTCAGGGCCTGCCACTCTGGCCCTTTGGGTCCCTGGGGGGTGATACCCAGAACCTTGACCCTTCTGCATCTGAGGCACCGGCCGTGTGGGAGCTGCAGAAAGAAAAGACACCTGTCATTATTCTACCTGCAATGAACCGGTGAAAACACTAGTCACAACAGCTCAAGAGTCAGAGAGCAGCCGAGGCTGTCTAGTCACAGCTGGTGGAGGGCGAAAAACTGTAGCTCCAACCATGCAGTTGCAGGGCTCCTTGAAAAAATTCACCAACTATTGTCTCACTGAAATCAACCTGCATCCGCGTATCACCTGCTGCAAGAAAATTAAAAGGGACATTTTTCATGATGACATGGGCTTATACACACTACGTCATCCCAGGTCACATGTGACTTTGTTGACAAAGTAAATACTCAATGTACGAGTGCGAGACGGATAACATCCAGTGTTAAGCACTGCCTCTGGTGGTCAGGAAGTATGAAACAGAACTTCCCTGATTGATTTCAAGCTTTGAAAGCTCAGAAGAACTGCAGCCAATACACAGATTACACATGTACATGTACAAGTACATATTGTACGTCTAACTGGTTTAAAGTTTGAAACCCCAACTATATGACCATTGTTCGACCTTTAAAATAACATCCTTAATCTTTCTCAACACATTTGTCTCACCCCTCCAAATTATAGCTCCGTCATCTGCATAAAGCGAAGAACATATCCTTTTATCTAAATTCATAAAAATATTGTTGATCATGATATTAAATAACACTAGACTTATAGCACTTCCTTGAGGGATTTCGTTAGCTATATCAAATTCATCAGATAAGGCTGGCCACACTTTAACTCTAAAGAAATAATTAAGCCTTTAAACTAATATCTTTTCCATCCATTTACATGGATGTGTAATTAAAGCAATTGGTCTGTAATTTCCAGGAACATTTGGATCTTTACCAGGTTTACGAAAAGGCAAAATAACTGCACTCTTCCAACTTTTTACCAGCAATCCCTTTCTCCAAATCTTATTAAAAAGTTCCAGAATGACACTCAGAACTGTATCAGGAACATAACATAACTAGTTGGTCCTGTCCTGTAGCTGTGTTTCCAGCAGTGGTGGAAGAAGTACTCATTTCCTTTACTTAAGTAAAAGTACCAATACAGCAATGTAAAAATACTCCATTACAAATAAAAA
Source organism: Thunnus maccoyii (assembly GCF_910596095.1). Lineage (NCBI taxonomy): Eukaryota > Metazoa > Chordata > Actinopteri > Scombriformes > Scombridae > Thunnus > Thunnus maccoyii. Next base: position 25,181,948 of record NC_056541.1, read on the forward strand.
TCCTGCATAAAAAATCCTATTTAGGTAAAAGTACATAAGTATTAGCAGCAAAATGTACTTAAAGTATTAAAGTAAAAGTACTCATTTCATCCCTCTGACTGATATAGTATTATATATGACATCATTAGATTATTAATACTGAAGCATCAGTGTGTAAGCAGCATGTTACTGTTGTAGCTGCTGGAGATGGAGCTAGTTTGAGCTGCTTTACATACAGTTAGCTAATTTACTCCAGTGGTTCCCAATCACCTAAGGGTTGGGCCCCTCCAAAGGGTCACCAGATAAATCTGAGGGGTCGTGAGATGATTAATGAGAGAGGAAACTGGAATGTTAGTATACTTCCTTTCACCGCTCATTTTCTTTAACATTAACCCAACATTACCTATTTTCACTTCTCTACCTATAGCAGAATTTCCTCCATTCATTCTTTTTACTAGATTTGATAACTCTACAAGTCAGAGCTTTTTCTCTTTGATAGTCAAATAAATTTTCTTGATTCAAGTTGCTCTTTAATACTTGTAATGCTTTATTTCGCTCTCTAAAAGCTTTGGTGCAACCCTCATTCCACCATGGTGCAACTTTCCTTTTTCCGGTTATTCTACTCATAGGTAGGTATAGGCAAACTAAATTAGTCACTACAGTTACACATTCTTCTATATTACTATCCATTGAAATAGAATTAGCTTCCTCTGAACAATATTTTTTAATTTTTCCCTGTCAACTTTTTCAAAGCACCATTTCTCTAACGTATCTTTCATGGGCATGTTTCTTCAGATTTATAGAACAAAAAATTGGAGAATGTTCACTTCCTATGTTGGATTGATCATTTATCTTCCATTCACAAGAACAAGCTAGATTTCTAGAAACCAGTGTTAAATCTATACATGAAAGAGCATTTCAGCATATATTATATATATATATATATATATATATAGAGAGAGAGAGAGAGAGAGAGAGAGAGAGAGAGAGAGAGAGAGAGAGAGAGAGAGAGAGAGAATTAGGAAAATTAAACTTAAATTGACTGTAACTAGCTCTATCATTTTTTTCAAGCAACTCCTCAATGTGTATCTAAATCTACCTCTAATATTAACAAACTGTTTTACGTAGGTTGTTGACTCTCTAACTGAAGTAGCATGAATAGAGAGATGATCATGCACTGGAATAAATTCACTACTGTTAACTCTGTCGATTAAGAGAAAACAAAATCAAACTCAGTAAAGTTAAATAACTTTGAATAAAAATAATGAGGATCAATTAGATACACACATTCACAACTCATTCACGTCTCTGTCTGGCTGATGATTGATCCACTGAACGCGCAGATGCTCTGTCCCACCTGCTGAGAGGTCAATCCAAAGAGTCACATTAGCGCTCATTTACTGATAAATACTGGCGACCCCCTTCAAGGAGAGGAGTTAAGGTCCGTCCAAAAAGTTGCTGTATATGTCGCCAGTCGCTTTTATGAGAAAAAGTCGCTAAAGGGGTCTGAAAAGTCGCTAAACGTAGTAACAAAGTCACTAAATTGGCAACACTGCAGCCATCCAATCAAAAATCGTCCTTTTCTTGGGATTTATTATTTCCGGCAGACCAGGCTTTATGAAGCGCACTGCTGCCACCCACCGCTGGATGATCAAACTGCATTATTAACAGGTGTTACACACTATTTGGTGACCCAACAGATTGTGTGACCTGCAGTGTTGAAAGTACTCAAAAGTATCAATACCACAATGTAAAAATACTTCATTATAAGTAAAAATCCTGCATTTAAAATCCTACTTAAGTAAAAGTATAGAAGTATTACCAACTAAATTTACTTAAAGTACTAAAGTAAAAGTACTAATTTTGAAGAAAATAGGGCTGTGACTGATATATTGAATAAATTTAACAAAATACATTATTAATACTGATGAGTCAATGCATAAGCAACATTTTATTGTTGCAGCTGCTCGAGGTGGAGCTACTTTGAACTGCTTTGAAGGGTCATGAGATTAATCTAAGGGCTCTTCAGATGATAGGTTGGGTAGGAAAAAAGAAAAAGCATAGCTGTGCCACATACATTTGGATGAATTTTTCCGAAGGTTTCTTTAATTTTACATTTTTATGAAATATTGGATGGTTTTAGTTTCACCTCCTTGTGCCTCAAACAGTTATTTATTTGAGAGCATGTGAGAGGAAATGTCTTTTTGGTGGAACTGCAAACAACTCATAGACATCTGAAACATGACAAAAAGAGACACAAATACATTGATTTTTTATAAGGGCCCACAAGCCAAAAAGTTTGGAAACCACCCATTAAATCTTTAATAATGCAGTGTCATTTATAAGCTTATCATTCTTTTATTTCATGCAAAATTTTCATCATCATCAATTTTCATCATACTTTACATCATGAAAAGTAACTGAGCTGTCAAATGTAGTGGAGTAGAAGAATTTCAGCTATATTGCCACTGCAAACGTACTTTATCACACTTAATGTTTAAAGCTGTTACCAAACATGGTGCCATTGCCACCACAGTGTTTAGATAGAGTCACATGTTTTAACCGGTATTCAAAAGGTTGCATATAAGCAGTTAACTGTCAGGTCAACTGCTTATAAGCAAACTTACATAATAAAATAAAAAAATAAGTTGATTTTCATCCTGTAGCGAAATAAATGGAAACCAGTTGTCCCCTGGAAAGTCCGTCAAAAACTATTCTATATACACTAATACACTACTGTGGTAGTATTATTGTAGTAAATACTTTACAATTTACAATATTTATAGTGGGCCAAAACATTTAAAATCAAATCTTTTAACTCTTTGCAGAGGACTCTACCCCTTCAAAGTTGTTGTAATAATGCACCTTAATGCAGTACCTCCCCTTCTTCTGATTGGTTCAGGCAGCTTTCATATTATTTCCCAGTCATAGTCCCTCTTGGTACATCATGTGCACGGCACAGTGGCAATAAAGTCCATCTTGTTTACACATGAACTAGTTTAAAGGTTTTACATATGTAGCTTGACTATAATCTACACAATTTAAGACAATTTAGCCTGCTTTATTTTAAAACTAACTAATCACAATTCCTATTTCTGATTTGGTGAAAGATGATTCAGTGGTTGTTGACATGATATGAATAGTCCAGTTTCTTTTTTTCTTTTTCTTTGTCCAAATAATGAACGGAAATCAAATTTCATTTCCTCATTTCAGCATTTTATCATCCCATGATTTCATATTTTAAAACAGCAACAGATGTTTCATATTTATAAGAAAACATATCAGAAAAAAGGGTTTGTGTGCAAGTAGGTCATTTTATATCTAGTGAGAGCAACATATGGATGTTTTTTCCAATATGGGATATGTTTATTTTCCATCCTAGGGATTTCATGAAATGAATACTGGAGAATACTGGAGAAGAGAAATAATAGTTATAGGAAAAATGTAAATTATATTGCATAGCTCCTGAAATCTTTATGGGATTACCTCTGTTTCAAGGCCTAGCAAATGCAGCCCAATCCAAAAGTTCATGATATTTGCTCTTGTACTAATAATCTGACATTGAGTTATTTTACCTTCAAAAGCTAATACAAAACACTCATAAACAATAAGACTGTTATCTATACACTCAATCATACAGCAAGAGACCACAGAGCAAAGGTTTTTATGAGTATTTAATATGCGATGCAACATTGGTGCCTGAGTGAACACAAAGTTTTTACGCCATCAGATGTTTGGGTTGATAATCTTGCCCATAAAGAGGATGTTTTCTGTGCTGTGCTCAGTGATCAGGACCATAAATGGTCGATTGAACTTCAAGACAGGGATGTGGCGGAAGGACATAAGTGTGATTTCTATGCCTGTAGCAGCTGCGGCAGTGGCTCCAGCCTCATCGACATCCAGAGCGGCTTTTTGCACAACCTGGGGGTAAAATGGAGGCACAGTGAGATGAAGGGTAGATAGAATAGACAGAAGTAAATATGTGTTAAATAACAAACACTCAATTTGCACCTCTGAGACAAGCAGTTCCCGCTCCTCTGAAATGCCGCTCAGATCTGCTCGATCACCAAACATGTCTGTCATTCCCATTTCAATCAACATATCCTTCAGGGAGTAAGAAGTCTTGATGGAGAACTTTGGAATATATACATCATAAGTCCTAAAAATAGGAAATAGACAAATATACAGTGATTGATCTGACAGTAGAGAACAAAGCTGGTGCTTTGAGTCAAACCTTCCATATTACAAACCAAAAATTAAAGCATGATTTTAGATCCTTCCAACCTGGACTTCATCCACTTAAGCCATTTGGTGACGTGGCTTGGACAAATTACATTCTCCAGTGTCGCCATATCATCAGGCAACAACAGCAGCATCGAGTAGGAGTTGTTGAAGGGAAGGTGGAGGACCGACGTGTTAATTGCCTGGTCATAATAAGTATCAAATTCCTGCTCCATATTCATCATCTGGACAGGAACCTGGAGGAATTTGAACATGAACATGAATGATGCACAATAAAATAGAGTTGTGCACCCTATCAAATGTGGTTGATTTCTAGTCTAATTATTGTAATTTAAATATATTCTCAATAAATGGTGCAATTTGAACCTTGGTGCTCTCATCAACAGTGAACGTGTCCTCCTTGGTGAGCTTGGGATCAAATGGAGTCGCCCACTTTCCTGTTAAACAGTGATGAGCAGAGATAAAACACAAGTGATGGCTGGTGTGTAAAATCTGAAACAAGAGTATCTGAAATGCAGAAGTGACCTTAAAAAGAGTGAGAGTGTACAAAATAGGTCTCATCTCACGTACCTTTGTAGAATATGTAGCTGACGAGATACATGACTGTGCTTGGGTCCAGGCTTTCCACCAGCTTATCAATCTTCCCGTTGGTCTTCTCCTCCACATACTTATTGATAGTGTCGGCACTGTCTGTGCTTTTGGTGAAGTCAACTTCAAACCCATCTGCAAAGTAGGACTGCTTCAAGACGTCCAGGAACTCAGGCTGTGGCTTGAAGCGGTTATCCACAAACACAGCGGTTCCTTCGCTGATATCTTGAGATGTCTTGTTTGCCCTTTGTAGGAGCGTACGGAAGGACTGATCCACATCTGTCTGCGTCAGTAGAGAGCTGTTGAAACCCAGACCACTGAAGAGCTGCCGGTGGGTCTCCCCCCGTGCTCCAACAGACAAGGCAGCCAAGGCGATGGACAAACTAGCTGGTGAGAAGAAGATATTCTTGCCTTGAGATTCAGTGTGAGCTGCTAACTTTTTGTACATACGGTAGGCAAACTCTTTGTTTGCTGAAGTCACCCGTGAGACACTGTCAGCACTGCTGTCGAGTGCGGTGTCTTGGTCGTGACCTTCATGGTGATGGCCTCTGCCCACGCAGACCACTGCTGATAAGATCCAGATACACAGGGTTGCACGCATCATGGTGAACTAAGAAAAAGGTTCAAAAGTGCAGCGTTGATCATCGATTTACATAATGTTTGCTGCAGAAAACACACAAGTAATTTTCCCAGAAGTCACAATAAATATATTGTTTTAAAGGCCCTGAAAACATATTTCTCAATCAGCTTTTTACTGTGAGTAATGGAGTCTTACATAAACACTATTTTCTGCCCAAGTTACAACAGTTTTGGTTATTTTTGTTTTACTTTTGTGCACCAATCAGGATTTAGCAACATTTGAATCACAATTTGAGTTTTGACTGTTAAACCTTATTTTTAAATTTTGATTGTTGCATATTCAGTTGTTAATATTTAATGTTATAGAGAAATACTTAGGATATATTGCCATTTTTCAGGGGTGTTAAAATTGAATTCCTGAAATTAGAACAATACAATCATTGTACCTCCAATAGGAGGACAAGATGACTGAAATTAGTCATTTTAAAGTCCCCCTCCAACCAAATATGTGTTTTGCGTATTGCTACTTCACATGGATGTTATTAGTTCGGAAGCCAATCATGGTCAAATATGCAACTTTATGGAAAAAAAACCTATAATACACAAATGTTTATCTCAATCAGAATATTTTTATGTCTTAAAACATGCCCGCAGGGGATCTTTAAAGAATTTATATTAGAAGTCCTGACACCCATATTTTCCAGTGTGCATAGTTACATCTTCAACTAAAGATATCAAACGCAATCTGATTGTTGGCAGAGCAGTTGCACATATAAATGAAAATACACTGCTGAAATAATTCATATGAGATATCTAAATTTTTTGGACTACTTACCTTCTTCATCCACAGACACCAAAGCACAGGCTGGACAGAGGGAGACGTACTGATTATAAGGCTGATCAGAGCAACTGAACTTTGGCTGTGTTTATTCTTTATCCCACCCACTTATTTGCTCAGCTACTGTATTTGTTCTGTGTAATGATTACTGTCAAACTGTGGTGTCATGCTGAGATGCAAAGGAGAGATGCAAAAGCCAAAGCAGCCATAGTTTGCTTCAGCAGCATTTACAAAAAGCTGTGAGTGATGATCACTGTCTCTAGCCCATCATATGATGCACTATAGAAACCCTTTGAATGATTTTATATGTAAGTAGAGCTGGTTCAAGTTCAGAGTGTCTTTCACTAAAAGCTGTACCAGATATATGTTTTTAATGTAAAAGTTGGACAACAAATTTTTATCATGTACAAATTGCACTTCAGAGAAATCACTTTTAGTTTGTGGCGATTAAAACATGATCCAAGGATAAGATGCTGTTAATATGATCTAATATTTCACCAAAAATCAAAGATTCCAAAAACTGAAAACACATTTGTTTCTTTCCTCTCCCATTAATCATCTCACTACCCCTCAGATCTATCTGGTGACCCTTTGGTGGTTGGGAACCACTGGACTAAACTAGCTGACTCTATATAAAGTGGTTCAAACTAGCTCCACCTCCAGCAGCTACAACAGTAACATGCTGCTAACACACTGACGCTTCGGTATTAATAATATAATGATGTCATATATAATAATATATCAGTCAGAGGGACGAAATGAGTACTTTTACTTTAATACTTATGTACATTTTGCTGCTAATACTTATGTACTATTAATTAAGTAGGATTTTTCATGCAGCACTTTTATTGTAATGGAGTATTTTTACATTGCTGTATTGGTTTGCTACTACTACTTTTACTTAAGTAAAGGATCTGAGTACTTCTTCCACCACTGCACAACAGGACATTACTTGGCAAGTAACATTCACAGTTAAAGTTTAAAAAACATTCCAGTCTGCAGGTTTTTACCAGAAAAAAAGTTGAGCCGCTTACTGGTCACCAATGTAAATCCTTAGCCACACTTCATCTGCATGGCTGATGATGGCTTTGCCAGTAAACAAGAGTCTTTCCAACTCAAACACTGCTAAACCAGGTGAACTCAGGTCAATTTCCACTTTTCGAGAAGGTGGTGTATCATTCCAGGATGCAGGAAGTTTGGATGTATATGGCATTGCTTTTTCTATACAGGGTTCAAGCGGTCCTCTGGGGCCACACAGCAGATTTCCTGCCTGCCTTAAGAGGCAACTTCTAGTCTATTAAAAACATAGTGTACAAAAAGTCCAAAAACAAAATAGTTTTCTGCAGTTTGTAGCCACTTCTTCTTCCCCTAAATGTGTTAGTCTTACATGTGGCCTTGCTCTTTGTGGGAAGCTGAAAGAGGATTATTTCCAAGCAAGTGGTCTGTGTCCAACAGTCAAACAGAGCAGAATGAATCACACAGGTGATTTTAGTCTCAGGCTTCTTCGTCTCAGATTTATTCACCACAGGGCGTCCTAAGTGTTGTCAGGCCATTTAACCCTTGAATCATATCTAGTCCCCAAGGCTCAAGGGGCCTGTGTGTGTTATGCTTTTGCATCAAAATAGCTGTCTATTTAAAGATATGACTGCTAGCAGGCAGATCTAGGGAGTGAGGAACCATGCAGCAGTTTTCACTCAACATGAGAAACAAGGGATTTCTCGTTCTTGGATCTTCATAGCATAAGTTTCTATTTTTTAAAATATTAAATATGCATACAGACGTGGCTGAAATTATTGGTACCCTTGCATTTTATTAAAATAATGCACCATTCACCTTGAACAGTGTTAAATTTAAAAGATATTTTACTATCAATGCATGTCTGTGTTTGGTTTGCAGTGGAACAAAACAAAAATGTTGTGAAAATAACTGAATTAATGTTTATTCTACAAAGACATTCTAAAATAGCTTGGACAAAATGATTGGTACCCTGTCGAAGTTGTAAGAAATAATTGATCTGTAGTGATATTTTAAGCAGACTATTGTGTTTTAATTAGTATCACAGTTGTTGTCAATCTTATAATCGCTCATGCAGCCAGGAGAAAAGGCGAGAGGAGAAAATGACTCACTCTGCTGTTTTGTGCCACTCTGTGCATCACACTGAACATGGGAAACAGAAGGAAAAGTAGAAAGTGGTCTGAAGACATTAGAGAAAAGGTAACAGTCAAGTATGGTCAATGTTAATGATACAAGACCATCTCCAAAGAGCTTGATGCTCCTGTGACCACAGTTGCCAATATTATTAAGAAGTTTAAGGCCCATGGAACTGTAGCCAACATCTCTGTATGTGGTTGCAAAAACTTCAATACAGATCCAAGCTGATCTTCATGCTTAAGGTACAATAGTTTCAAGTCACACCATCCGTTGCTGTCTGTATGAAAATGGGCTCCATGGTAGAAAACCCAGGAAGACCCCACTTCTAAGAGGGAGACACATAAAAGCCAGACTGGACTTTGCCAAAATGCTTGTTGGCGAGCCACAGTCCTTCTGGGAGAATGTGCTTTGGACAGATGAAACAAAATTAGAACTTTTTGGTAAATCACACCAACCCTGGTTGTTTACAGAAGAAAAAAAATGAAGCCTTCAAAGAAAAGAACACCATGCCTACCGTGAAACATGGAGGAGGCTCAGTGATGTTTTGGGTTTGCTTTGCTGCGTGTGCCTTGAATCTGTGCAAGGCACAATGAAATCAGAAGACTATCAAGGAGATTAGAAGCCTATTTTGGAGCAATACATACATGGCATACAGCCCAGTGTCAGAAAGCTGTGTCTTAGTTGCAGGACATGGGCTTTCAAGCAGGATAATGACCCCAAACATACATCAAGCGCCCAAGAGTGGATGAGAAGAAAACGTTGGACCATTCTGATCTGAAACCCATTGAACATCTGTGGAAACTTGCAGTAGGGAGATGGCACCCATCAAACCTGAGAGTACTGGAGCAGTTTGCTCAAGAAGAGTGGGCTGAACCACCAGTGGAGAAGTGTAGAAACCTTATTCAGAGTTACAGAAAGCGCTTGACTGCAGTTATTGCCTCCAAAGGCTGTGCTACAAAATATTAAATTAAGGTAAGGTTAAGGGTACCAATATGTTTGGCCATGCCATTTTTATTTGTTTTATTGTATTAAATATGTTAAGTTGTAAATCAAAAGTTTCAGTTATATTCAATGTGACATAAAGAACCATAAAGATACCATATACTTCTGTCAGTTTCAACTGAATACAGAGAAAATTTAGTTTAGTTCTGTATTTATCTTACTCATGTACGACTGAATATTTCACTTTATATAAATATCTATGGCTCTCTTACCCACAGTATTTTTATGTAAATGTAATTTAACATAGTGAGTAAAAAAAATTGATCACAGGTTAAAAAATATACTCACATTTAATTATTTCTGGGGGGGTTTTCTCAGTTGTGATAATATCAGTATTTATCAGGCAGAAGATTCCCATCTTGTGTTGGAAACATGCATTACATCTGAAACTGTACAGTTGTGCTCCATCTAAACAGAAACTTAACAGCACAGGAAAATGAACACATATGACAGATGGGTTTTTTTTCATGCAAAGCTTGTAATCTTATTTTTATTATTTTTCTAATTATATAAAACCATCCCTGGAAATATGGCACGCTTTTTTTTCCTAAATCAATACATCAACAATGATTGAAAAAAAAAAAAAAGAAAGACCTGCTCTACTTAAGCGTGAATAAATTGTGAATGTGGTGCAATCAGGATTTGATAGAACAGGGATTTTAGTGCTATAGAAAACAGACACAAGGTCCAAATTCAACTGATATTTGATTTGAGTGCTGTGACCAACATCCTCCTCAAACACACATTACTGAAAATGTTAAAGTATATCTTTTCCTTTACAGCAATGATTGAACACTTAATTATGAAAATACAATTCACTTGCTTAATCATACATATTCAAAGTATTCAAAAAAAGGGCAGAAGAAAAAGAACATAATTTAACAACTTTTCAAGTAATTCTTAACCTTGTACTATATCTGCAATAACAGCAGTTCCTGGAGTGAAATACATGGCATTCATATGTAGGTCTGATTCACAGGTCCGCACTTAGGAAGCAATTTCATCCGAAAGATGGAATTAATGGGGACAGCAATCTTTAGGGGTTTTTCACTAATCTGCTACGGCTCCAGGCCCAATTATGAGCTCTGAGATGTCACGACTGTTTTCAGTTCAACAGTGCTCGTCTGATATAACTACAGTGCATGCAGGGCTGGGAACACAATGGAAAAGGAAAGCATTGCACCAATTGCTGCAGAGGCACGATAAAGTAAGTGACTATGGGTAACTAAGTGTATAAACTTCATTAGTGGTGAGGACAATATTATGATCATGCAAATGGACTGTGAAATACAATAATGGACAGCTAAGGAAGTGCACGTGTTGTTACATGTAGGATCAGATTCAAACTGACCCACGATCCTGAGGGACAGCATGACGTTAATCTGATTCTGTATCACAGGTTGGAGACCACTAACAGTTGCAATGTGGCACTAAATAAATCCACCTTCCAGCGACTTTGCCCTGCATTATGCTGGGAAAGACAGTAAAGACTCAGTCACTCACTGAGGCTGAAAGTCCGTTTATGATATGTACAACCATCAGTTTGCAGATCTAACACCACCAAATCACATATACCAGCGTAATTAGCCTTTTAAGGTTGATTCCATGTACCAATACTTGCTCTATCTTGTTCTCGGGTCCTTGTCACTTGCTTCAGGCCTTTTATATCATGATGGTAGGGGGAAAAAAACCTGAAACATAACACAGCTCCGAGAACAAATCTAGACCCTCATTGTGTCCATGGAAGATCTGGAAGAAGAAAACAGCAAGACTTAGAGACCCGCAAACCAATGAATGAGTCCAGTTCAGAAGGCTTTCTTCTCCAGCTGGTCCAGAATGGCCTGGATCCTCTGTACAGCCTCCTTTCGGGCTTGCCGGACAATCTCCTGTCCCTGAGTCTCCACAGAGTCCAGCTCCAGCAGCTCTTTGGTCAGCAGTTCCTCCAGACACCGGTAACTCTTGTCTGTTTTTTTGCCAACAAACTCATCAACATCTTCCTGAAGCAGGAGCACTCTGGCCATGACATGGTGGACCTTAGCTAGGCTGGGGTTATCGCTCAGGGGCTGAGGTCCAGCCTGGCCGGGAGCTGGCGCCTGGGCTGAGGCAGGGGCAGGGGGCGGGGGCTCACCTCGTGAAGGATTGGGCTCACCTCTCCCCGTTTTGTTGTACATTTGGGGAGGGGAACTGATTTCTGTGGGTTTTCCGTTGGAGGGATTCGGGGGCAGGGTTGGCCTGGGTTTGAGTCCCACTTGTGGGGCACGTTGGTGCTGTTGGTCCTGGAGTGACACAAAACAGAAGATTGTGTTTATGAAATTTGACAATCCTCAATTACAATAGCCAGAGAGCACATCTGAAAACTGTTTACTATTATTATTGCTTGTAAAGCATATAAAATTCAGATTCCCAAAAATAATGCCAACACCATTTTTTATTTTTAACACCTTGCAAGCAAGATCAGATGCTATGCACCCAGACCAGATGTGTCCCCTGATATTTTTAGATGATAAAATTAAAAAGACAATTACATCTGATTGACAAGAGCCGTGACACTGTTTACATAAAAGTTGGTAAAAAGAACAGTAATTGCACCTAAATTATCTTAATTTATGACTGTCATATACCTAGTTTTAAAGTTCATCACCTCCTGAGGTTGTAATACTTATCTGTCTTATATCAGCCCCTTTCTTCTACCTCACTTAATTGACAATATCAAAAAAAGTCTATTGAAAAATGAAAACCCCACTGAAAAAGCTGCAGATTCATACCTTGGGTTGGTAAGGTGGTGGAGCACCAGTTCCAGTCCCTGGCCACGCTGGGGGATGTGGTGGACGGACAGGATTTCCATAGTGGTTTTGTGGAGGCTGCTGGCCAGGCTGCCACTGCTGCTGTGAGGGTGTATATGCACCAGAGTGTGCCCAAGCCTCGGCCTGGGGGCTAGGGTGAAGAGACTGGCCAGTAGGGTATGGGGGGTTTGGAGGCATTGCATGACCACCTTCACTATAGTGAGGGTATGGTCCAGGAGGATATCCAGGACCCTGAGAGCAGAGGAAGGACGGATGAATGTAACAAAAAAAAATCTGTTTGATTTGGAAGTGAAGGTAATGAGATAATCCCTAGGATTATACTGGGATTTGTTGTAGCAACTACTCTTTTCCACATTTGTGTTTGAATGATCTTACCCCTTGACAGTGTGGTCCAGGATAGTGGTGATGTTGGTGATGTTGGTGCTGGGAGTGCGGCTGCCCAGACGGCCCACTGCTCTGCTCTGCTGGACAGCCCTGGTTGGGATAAGGACCTGGAGCTGGTCTCTGAGGGTCGGCACAGTAGAAAGGGTTGGACGGGTGGAAACCACTTGTTGAATATTGACTCTGTGCTGGGCTGTAGACACCATGGCCATTTGGATAACCTCCAGGCATCACCTACACGGGAAGCAAAATATGTGTAAGATATGCATGACAACTTAAAATGCATGTAAATGTGTCACATCGCTATGACCACCGTTTTCAGCACAGTAGCTGACTGTTAGTAAATGTAAGGCAGAGGTGAAGGCACTTAAGAGACTTAAGATAATGAGTAGGTTTACTCCCACATCCTCGGATTTAGATTGCCAGGCTATATTACATCATAAGCCGTACCTGTGGATTGTACTGTGGCTGAACATCTGATCCAGAGGGATAGGTAGTTGCATAGTGTCCTGTGGAATGAGACTGAGGATACCAGTAGTGTGAAGGGTAGCCTGGATACTGAGGAGCATCCTGTGAACACAACATCACAGAGGAGTCAGGTTCAGGTACCACTGCTGCTACTATCATCACAAGTGTCAGCTGTCTTTAGTACTTGCGAACACAAAAGGAAACTGTAAAGCACATGTTCTCAAAAAAAAGAAAAAAATCACTCCCTTTCCTAAAACATGACTGAATAAACTGTGACACTGATTCTTTTTGTTACTTACGGATCCAGTTTTTCCCTGAGGCAAATAAACATTGTATACTGTTAGCTAAACCAAAACAGGCCATGAGGAATTATTTTGGGGGGGAAATATTATGTTGCTGTCTCTGTGTGTGTTTTGACACAACTGAAGTACTATTATTAGCGGCGTTGTCACGTCAAGACAAACGTGACCGGAGTGCAAACTCGGGCAACAGCTGAACTAACGTTAGCAGTTAGCGGGTAACTATTACATAATGCAGCTAGTTCCGATAGCCGTCCAGCTAAAGGCAAGCTAGCTGGGTTTGAATGCTTTTTCTGTACAAACTCAAGACGTTTTTTTCTCAGAATGAAAACAAACAAAATGAAAGTCAACAGGCACACCCTGGGCGTTTATCTAAGCTATATTCAGCTACTTACCATACTGTTATTGCAGTTCACGTTATTATTTCCCGAGTTGCAAGTGGAGGGCCAGCCAGGTTTCAGATCTGACTGCATTTGGTGATGATGCATCAGCTAAGCGCGTTTTGCCATTGCAAGAAAAAAACAAATCTTTAACAAAGCTAACGTTATTTAACTGAGTCGTCAGCTGGCACAAACTGTTAACACCGTTTTCCCCCCACAGAAGTAGAGATCGGTTGATCGGGAATCAGGAAATGATTGAATGACACCGAGCTCGCGCAATCCCGTCCTGTCGCTTTAATGAGCAGCTCGGGTGAAACTAAAGAGCGCTCACTCTGATCCTTTTTTCGGACACCAAATACGGCGCACCAGGATCTGCTCGTCTTTTGCTGTCATTATACTGACGAAAAATAGAAAAGATGCGTGATTATTCAATATTGTGAGTGTTTGGATTTTTAAAAAGTAGAATTTGATTTGGACATTTTTTTTAGCCACAAAGGCACAAATGTAGATTTACTCCACATATGTACACGAGTAATCTTCACTTATAAATATACGCTCTTTGGTGTCGCATGTGCGTCAGTAGAAGCTTTTAGCCAATAGGAGAAACTTCATAGAAATATAATGTTTTTTTCAATAATAGTCAATATTTCGAGCTTTAAAAACTAGAAGACTTTGGTGTTACGTGTATTTAAAGATTTGTACTTAAATTACTATAAAATTAATCACGTTTATAGAAATTTGTCTACGTTGCAGTGCAGTGCCTTAAGGGTTAAACGTGTACAGGAAGTTTATCCCAGGCGTGTATAAAGACGCTTCCTGTCCTCTTCTTGAAAGAAACATATTTTGAAACATTCATGGCTTGACGTTATATCAAGATACACGAAGCAAATAAACAGCAGCCCAAGATGAACTACGTACCAGGGACGGCAAGTCTCATTGACGACATCGACAGTAAGTCGGAGGGAAGAGGGTTTAGTGAACGAGTCGCTTCAAGATGCGGCATTGTGTCTGAGACAAACTGGATCATTTGTAACCGTTTAATATGTTATTTAACATGCTTGTGTCGTGTGCGTCCTACAGAGAAACACCTGGTCCTGCTCCGAGATGGCAGGACACTGATCGGTTACCTCAGGAGCATTGATCAGTTCGGTACACATCATTTAATTATCTCCCACTTATTACTCACATAAGGTGAAAAGCATAAGCCAAAGTATGCCGAGCTAACTCCATAGAGGCTCATTTCAGGTGTGCTTAAAGATCCCCTCCAGACCAGTTTAAGATGTATATAAAAGACTCTACTTTGAATAATAATTTGTCTAATATGATTTTTCTTCTTAAAATCCTACATCTACTCCTTCTCCCTCATCAAACATTTCATATATTAATAGGCAAATTCAAACTGCTGGACACAAGATGTCTCCTACTTCACTTTGAAGTCCATCCTCAGTGTTTGTGCACATTACACTTGTGTAAGTTGAATATTGGACCACAATTGGCTTCCAAACTATTTGTGATGTCACAAATCATACTCGTAGGCCCGCACCTTAAAATTAGATTTTTAATGGGCTCAGAGAAACTTTCCACTTTCAGCAGATGAATGTGAAAACAAACTCTGCATATACATCATTCTGCACAGTGAAGCTCAAACATGCAACTGTAGGAACAAGAAGAAAAACATATTTTTTAGTGGAGGGGGACTTTAAGAATCCCACCGTCTGTTGTATTTATCTTTTCTGAGTGTGCAAAGTGTTCAGTGTAAAGCAGCACCTCTCTCACCTGTTTCTCTTGTCCCCCAGCCAATCTAGTTTTTCATCAGACAGTTGAGCGCATCCATGTGGGGAAGAAATTTGGTGACATCCCCAGAGGAATATTCATTGTGAGAGGAGAAAATGTGGTCCTGCTTGGAGAGATAGTAAGTGGGCATGTCCTCGTTTTTATTTTATTTTTTTCTGTTGCGTGTTTGGAATAATATAAGTTGCTGAACTTTTACAAATTTGGGTTAAACAGCAGTAGTTAATAAGAGGAATTTGTCATCAGTCAAAATCCTGTCATTGACTGATCAGTGCATTACATTTATAGTATTACATCCTGGAGAAGAGATTCACACAACCAAGTGGTCAAGGTTGCATAAAGAATGGGATTGGTGCTTATTCTGCATTTTTAAAATATTCCCATGAATAGGGACGCATGATGCGTATAAACCAAAAATATTTGCTTCATTTGACTGTTTTATGGTGGCAAGTAGGATACAAAATAAGTGGTAGATGAACACAACAGCTCTCCAGCTCCCAATCGTCTCCGCTCCTCTCTTTGTTTGACTGTCAGTGGGGTTTACTTATTATGACATCACTTCTTTTGCAAGCAAGGATATAGATTAAACCATGTTGGTACCTCATGCTGGCTGAAGTTTATGACTAGAAGCAGTGAGGAACGCTTACACATGAGCTATAATCTTTGAAATTAATTTATGCACCAGTTACAGATATCTAAGAACCCAAATCTCCATAACCCCTGCTTACACATGCTTTGATTCACAAGGTTAAAGAGACCGAAACTTTTGCAAGATTTGTTTTTTCTCACATGGTTTAATCGTATCAGTGCAGTGACATTTTGCTTATTATGGTACCTTGACATTACAGTGACAATATAGGACCTTGCAGGCCTACACAGAGTGCAAAAAACATAAGTCATGAACCCTGGAATCTATATCTCACACTATATACATCACGCATTCAGTCACAAATCTGCATTTTTGACAACAATGCATCCTAGCATTTGATAATACATTAATAATACATTTTAATTTTTAGCATAGACATGAGGCATCAAGACATTATCATGCTCAGTGCTCCACAAAATAACATCCTTTGTGGTAAGAGTGGTTTGTGGTATCCTGATAATTAGACTGATTTGCCATTTCAGTTTCACTTCATTATGCACGATTAATTAATTATTCATTTCAAATAGAGATGTTGGAGGTCATTCAGTCTTCGAGTATGGCTTGGTTTGTGGTTTTCGTATAGTGCAGTTCAGCTGTGTGTCTTACACTTGAGACATTTGAAATGCCATTATAGTGTCATAAACGATAAACTAAGACACAGGAGATTGTCCATCAAGGTAATTTGAGTAATCCACTTTTAGTAAAACACATAACAACTCACACTGGTCCATGAGGTATACCACACACACTCAAGTTTGTTTGAACTGTGAAATGTAATGTCTTTGTGTCTGTCTGTGCAGGATGTGGATAAACCCTGCGACACAGTCCTGCAGCAGGTCTCCATCGAAGAGATTCTGGAGGAGCAACGGTTGAAGCAGCAAGCCAAACAAGAGACGGAGAAAGTCAAGATGCAGGTCTTGAAGGACCGAGGCCTTTCCGTCCCCAAAGCTGATAACTTAGATGAATACTAACACCGCCTTGATTTCATGAGCCTCTCTTTCAGTTTGTATTGGACTGACAAGTTTTATGTTGAATTTGAGAGAGCATGAGTGTCTTTTTTTTTTTTTGTTTTTTGTTTTTTTTTTAATGAGTACAAGGCAGCGTCATGCTGGACATCTATACTGTAGTGTACTGAATTTCATTTGAATCACCTGAAGAAAAAACATAGTGATAGCTGCTCTCAGTTTTGCAGATCATGGCAGCAAAACTAAACTTCATGTATTTGTCTAAGATCACTATAATGGCAATTTAGCAAATATTCTACAGCAGCACTTTCTATTTTGTCACAAACATGGCGAGTGTTTTTATTTGGAGATATATAGGCCTGCTATTGACAAAAACTACTGGCTATGCTCCATTAAAGTGTTTAGTTTTTCATTAGAGGAAGACCTGCTTGGAAACATCTGTGTCCTCACATTATCTGACTGTCTTTCTGTTTATTCTGTTGTATGTAATGCATTAAAGGTTGAAATCTTTGGGTAAATGTGGGCCTATGAGCCAGTGCTCCTCTGGTCCCAGGTGATGGCGCCACATTCCCAACATGCGCTTAACGTCGCGATGTAATGTGACATTAAATTTGAGGCGTGTGTATCACATTCAGGCTTGTGAGGAAATAACATAATTTATTTGGTTAATTCAATGTAGGCAGGCGACGCGCCATCATCATACAGCCTCGCGTCCTGTTTATTAAGATAAGAGCGCGTCCGAAGAAATGTATCGATCCTATCTACCCACATCAGTCAATAACAACCCTGTTCATCGTTTGGGCGGACACAGTGAGTTAATATGAAGCAGCCGCTTAGCAGGCAGCATGTGGCCGCTTTAGTTCACTTTGGTATACGGACTGCGGGTCGACTGAGTGGCACCACACAATAAACGACTTACTATGGCACCACTTGAATTAGTCTTCCAAGGAGATTCATTGTATGTATTTTTTTTTTTTTTTTTTTTTTAAATTGTGAACACTCTACAGTAGCCTGCATGCAAAAGGGCAATAAAAAAAAACTTTCTGAGAGAGCAACGTCAAGCAGTGCAGTTATAAAACATGAATTCCGGTCAAATTTCAAAATAAAACTCCTGAGAGGAGGATTCGAGGGAACCCAGAGGGCCAAAGTGGAGCGGGGGTCCACATGCATTAGCGACTGTAGGAAGTATTAACATCATTAGGGCTTAAAATAGATACTAAGAATAGTCTCAGTAGTATTGCGTAAACTACCCCTTCAAGGTCCATTCTCATAAAATGCGTCTATGATTATTTTGGGGGATGTTTTTATGCATTTCTGTTTCCCTTGAGTAAAACGGATTACACCATATACACTACTGCTTTCATATCACCTGGAAATAAAGGCTGGGTGATGTGGACAAAATCAAATATGAAATTTTTGACCAAATACCTCGATATTGATGTGACAGTATTGTAGGGATGACTATTGGTGCTTTCACAAAATGTTTACACAATGAGATTTTTGATAAATAATCATCAGTAATGTGGATATAATGACTAAGTGGGTAAAGACAAATAATTGAACAGCTAGAACTGTCTGGTAAGTTCAGAAAATTACATCACTTTACTGTAATGCGGCCTTTAGCCATATCACAATATTATGATATCCAAAATCTAAGACAATATCTAGTCTCATATCACAATATCGATATAATATCAATATATTGCCCAGCCTGACTGGAAATAATAAAAAATATGAGCTCAGAGCAGCTCAGAGATACGATGTTATAGGCACTACCTGGAAGAAATATCAGGGTTTGGATCCCAGTTTATCAAACTAACAAGGAACCAGTTAACTCACTGACCCAAATTTTTACACAATGACAATGATCTTGTGTTGTAGAAATACAAACCTGCAGCCAGACGGGTCCATTGAGTTTGCGTCATGGATTACACCCAGCTGGGGGTGCTACTGAGTACTGTAAAGCAAAAAGTATCTTAAACATAACAATGACTGCAGGATGTAAGTGTATCTGCACCCTCTAGTGTAGTCTGTATAATCCATTTACAAAATTATGGTCACTGAAATCTGAAGTGTCCAAGTATCTGTTAAGACTGCAAGGGTGTGGAGCTTTATCAGAGCTGACTGGGACCCTCTGGATCAATAGGACCTCCCGTCACTCACACAAATACAAATAGCCTACTGTACATGGCGCAATCGAGCTCCTATAATTTGTTGAAGTAAGAGTTGGACTGACCAAACAGTGTGACAGGAGCTGAGAGGAGAAACACAAAGCAATTATCTAGAAGCATGTATAGACTACATCAGTGGTTCTCATACTTTTTCATGTCAAGGGCCCCCAAACTGACACAAATTAGACCACAGACCCCCATCTGATAAGATTTTTGCATTTAGATGTTTTGTTACATATAGTGTATGAAACCTATGACCAAAATAGTCATAAATTCTGTCATTGTGTTACTTATGGATGGAATTATAGTGAAAATAAATGATTCCCCTTTTTGCTGGGGACCCCCTGGAACCAGTCCCCCGTAAGGACCCCTGGGGGTCCCTGGACCCCACTATGAGAGGCACGGGTCTACATAAAAGAGACATAATAGAATATCATTTTGAATGGTTTCTGTCTGGTAACATTTTTTAAGAATGGAACACGTTTCACAAAATATTTGATAATGGATATCTAATGTTTATCTTGACAGTGTCAGATATACGATATTATTCTTCAGTCCCATCAAGACGGATTAGTTGTTAATATCTAGTGAAAACCATCTGTGGAGGTCCAGTCATAATTTAGCGTTTGGATATTAATATTTAATATATAAACATAAACTACTTCTTGTCTGTTGGTTATTGTCGGCCCTAAAACCAGCCAATTTGTACTCTACCGCCAACAATAGGACTGATGTAGCTCTACAAGTGTATTACAAGTGTGCATCCACTATGGGTTAAGTGTAGTGTGTGTGGTATATTTCAAACGTGGACACACTTCCCTAATACCTACTACCTGCCTAATACGCGATCTTAAATGCTCAAGACTGCAACTGTAGATATTTGGGACGCATATTGTGACTCGTCATAGCAGGAAAACCACAGCTGTTCCTAATAACATTAACGACGGCTCTGTTCATTTCAAGTATCCCAGTGAGCCATGACAGAGTGACATGAACCCAAACACCTTAATGGTCAGCTATCGTTATTTTACTCATTTTTATTAATACCTGTATGGGGAAAGGCCTATCAAACAGACCTGCTGCCTTAACAGTATTCATATGTGGACTTAATTAGAACTTCACGTTAGTTCTGTTAGCCTATGTAAGGCAAGGTAATTTCATTTATATAGCACATTTCAACAAGGCAATTCAATGTGCTTTACATAGAACATAAAAGGCATAGAATATAAAAGCAACACAAGGCAACATAAAAAGACATTTAAATACAATTAAAAAATATTAAATTTGAAATAAAAAAAAGCTAAAATAGAATAAGACATAAAACAGGAGAATAAAAGTCACAGTGCAGTGTAAGACATAAACCCTCAAATCTGATTTAAGAAAAGGCAGCAGCAAACAGAAAAGTCTCCAGCCTTGATTTATAAGAACTGAGATTTACAGCAGACCTGCAGTTTTCTGGGATTTTGTTCCAGATATGTGGAGCATAAAAACTGAACGCTGCTTCTCCAACATTAGTTTTGACTCTGGGGACAGAAAGCAGACCTGTCCCAGACGACCTGAGAGGTCTGGATGGTTCATAGCAGATCAGAAATGTAGAAATTCTACCACCAGAGGGCGACTCTATAATTTTTTCCACTCCATGTTGACTGCAACAGTAAGTAACTTTAACCTAATTTGTGTCATTGTAGTAGAAGCAAAGTGAAGTTAGAAGAGAATGAACATTGGCTTCCGACTTTACAACAAGGACGTGTATTGTTTTCTATAAATAGAAAAGGACACCCACACAGGTGTTTTCAATTATTGTGGTTGATTAGCTCTCTGCTCAGGTGGAAGGTGAGTGGAGCTCTACAGGGAGTTTGCAGACGTTACCAAATCACAGGTGAGTTTTCCCGCCGAAACAGATGCAACAGCCAACAGCAGAGTGAAAGAAATGTCAATCACGAAAGATTTGTACTCACACAGTCTGAGATTGGATGAAACACCTGGGTATGTAATGGCTGCTGTGAGCATATGAACAGTTCTGTCAGCTTCAGTGAGAGGACAGTAAAAGTGGATTTTAATAGCTAAGCTAATGGAAAGGCATTTTCCATTCAAAATGTCCTATACTAAAGCATAGCGGCATTGTGCTTTTATTTTCATGACAGGCTGTGTTAACTTCTCTTGGAGTTGTTTCTGCCTGTGGCTTGACGCAGCTGTGACAGACAGGCCCAGCCCATTTTGATTACGCACCAAACAGAGGTGGGGGCGCGCTGATGTCCTCTCTGGTGCACTCAGCCAACCCCTGCTGTTGAAATGTAAAGCTGGTAGTATCCTGGTGTACCGCTGTAAAGAATATGCTGAAAGGACCCGGTTTGCGTACATCGGCAACTCCAACTTGATCCGTTTCTGCATTGGGGGAGATTCCGCAGCCAAATTACGCATGGAATGGTTTTGGGGGGATTGGAGTAGAAATGCAGCGCCGCACTTCCAGCCCACAACAAGAACCATGCCCAATTTACATTGCAAGCAAATCTATGACATCCTGTTTTATCCCTTACGACTTTGATATGAGTGATTTTTGCTCGGATACCGACGAGGAGTGAAGACAGTGTACAGACCAAACACGCTGAAGGACGCTGGTCTCGCTGCAGACGCCTGTGTACCGAAAACCTCTGCATTTAGGATTTTTTTTTTTGATGGAGCTGGAGAACATAGTAGCCAACACTGTACTGCTAAAAGCGAGAGAGGGTAAGTTGGCATATAAAAGTGCAAATAGCAGGTAGGCCTGACTATGTCACATTTTGCGCTTAATATGCAGAAAAGGTGGGAATAATCGTATTGATGACGGCAGTAGGTAGCCCTGCGGACTGTACGGCTCATTACAGCAGGTAAATCCTCCAGATGCAACAGAAGTCTTATGCAACGTTACAAGCAACGTGAACATATTACATTGAAAATTGAACACCTGGTGATCATATTTAACCTGAGTCCATGTTGATGGATTATTTTATACTCATCGATTTTTGACAGATCATATGCGTTTTCCCACATATGTAAAGAGGGGAGAGAGAAAAAAAATCTGCCTCCCACATCCGCTTTCGCTGTCTGTGCAAATGAATGCGCTCTTTCGCAATATTATACATGCTGAGGCACACACTGGAGCAGGGAATAACTCCTTTCTACAGAGGGAATGAGTGTAGGCTGGCTGGCATTTGAACGGTGATCTGATGACGTGACTGGCGTTGAAATCTATGTATGGGGCCTGCACAAGAGTCCCTGGTGTATCAGTGGGTAGACGGTCAGATATTTGTGAGAAAAGATGTAGTTTTACTATGTAGTTTGAAATATTATTAACAGCACAGGGTCTTGAATTTCTCTCTTTATTATTATTATTATTTTTTTGAGGAAGTCAGGGTCGCGCTGAGGGCAGGGGGAAGGTCTGCAGGTAAACATCATGCAGTCTGACTCCATGATTGTTTCTCATGAATGGGAATCAGTCAATGATAAAGTTGGGGTTATGAGTGCAGTTTTATGTGAGTTTTAGATTGTCACTGGTTTGATTGTACAGTCTAAAATGAAATTAAACTCAAATTTTAATGTAGCAGGCCTCAAATCGTAGGATTGGGTTCCAGGATGTCAAATAAAGGAACATTTTTTGTTGCTGACTCTATATTTAATTAAAAAAGACTGAAAACTTAATCTAGAGGAACATTATTATAGTTGAAATAGTCATTATTTCCCCATCTTTAATCGAGATATTTCTCAGTTACTAAAACTATAGTGGAATTTGTCCTTACTGGAACTTCCTTAAAATCATCCGAAGAACTGTTTTGGGAGTCACAAAAAAAAAAGCTTCAGCATCATAGTTCCCTGGAACTCTTTTCTGCATACTTTAGCCTTTTCAGAATTAGTTATAATCTGAAGCAGTGCTCAGAATTGTAAGTGACTCAGTTTTGTGGTCTGTCAAACATGTACACTCTCTCACAAGTGCAAACACAAGTTTCGTCGCAGTGTGTGGTTTCATGTGGCAAGAGCCTCCATGGAGTTGCGGGGTGACGCAGGAGAAGACTTGTGCGCCTCTGGCAGCTCCTAAGCATTTATCTCACAATGATGACATACTTCAGGGGAAAAAAAGGGCAGTCTGCAGAGAGGGCAGAGGGAGTTTCATGGGAATTAATGGAATAATAAAGTGGAACAGGAAGCTGACATGCTGTCAAAGCCCATACTAAGGATGCATACGCCTCCAGGTCAGACTGGACGTTTGTTTTATGGGAGCAGAGCACGACTGGGCTGGGTGAATTAAGCTTCATGAATTAATAAGAGCAGTTAATGACCCATGACAGATCTCGCTTGTCCCAGCTGCTCCATTGGTGCTCATCCAGTCCCTGCCCCTGACTGTGTGTGGGAGAGAAAAGGGGCCTTTTACAATTTCACATTAAGGGATGAGATGGTTCTTTGAGTTAATAGCTGAAGCACGACTTTCTCAGCCACTTGATCAATGGCCTCTGTCCCAACAAATGCAGCCGTGTGAGAGTGGATCAACAGTTGAGTTGAAATTTGTTGCACCACGCACACTGAAACATGTCACAGGTTGTTATGAGCGTGTTATTGGTTTGTGTCCTTTAAGCTTCTGAATCATTAGAGGTTTTATCTTACAGGACTGTGCAACTCTCCCACTGCTCGCTTGTATGTATGGCAGAGTACAGTATACACAGAGGCACATTTTAGGTCACATACCAGCAACAGTGGGAGAATGTGAATGGAGCAAATAAAGACTGTTTATTCCTGTTTGTTTATACAAGTGCGTCTTCCAAGCCAGAGCTGAACCGAGAGGCATGCATCCTCTGTCCAAACGCTCTCAGGGATGCGCAACAGGAAGGCCCAGTTTACACTGCAATCTCTGCCTGTTTATGCCAGCGTCCTCACACCTCCCGAATCAGTAAAACAGCACGGAGTGGCAGCGAGGCGTAGAAATAAAAAGCTATTGATATCTGCAGGCCAGGAGTGGGCAAAACAGGCCTTATGCCAGCCTCGCATCGCTCTTTGGCTCCTCTGTGTCGGCGATGGCTGATCTGACAGAACTGGTCTGGGTTTTGCAGCCAAGATCGTGTGAACCCTAGTCATTGATTATAGAGATGGGGCAGCTCCCCTCGAGGATTAAGACCAGCTGGGACGTGGCTAAAACTTTTTGATGGAAGAGGATTTATGATCAATATGCTTTTTCATGTTAATCATAGAGTGGAAAACACATTTTGATTTCCACCAGACCATATTGAACCATTTCGCTAAGTAGTCTTGACTGCTGTCTTACGTAAAGCCATATGCACTATCAGTTAGATGCAGCCCATAAGCTATTTAATCAAATTGATCGTTACATAACAAACTGAGTGGGCTACTGCCATCCGAGCTCCATCTTCCTGTGGAGCTGTTCTCCGGTCTCTGCGGAAGATACTTTATGGATGATGAGTATTCGGCGAAATGTTACACCCCGATCTCCTGCGTGGTCATCTGAGTATCATCTGACAGCCACTGTTAACCATGTCAGAGCAGCAGGAAATGCTGATGTGCTGATTTGAAGAGCTCTACTCTCTGTATGCTGTGTGTCAGCTGAGGAATATGGGTGGGGGAGGTCATAGCAGATCAAAAGAAAAAGTAACTCAGGCCTGATATGACTTTCTTACAGTGTGAAAGTGTTTTTTTGAACGGCAGCTGATGTATAAGAAGACTGAGGAAGCAGGTTTAATATAAGGTGTGTGTGTGGAGGTGAATTCCTTTGTTTAAATGTAACTTGAACTCAGCCACTCTGACGAGAACATCAGTGCAGTAGACCCTGAGCTTATTGTGTGTGTGTGTGTGTGTGTATGTGTGTTCCTCCTGCCTGCCTCCCCATTCACAACTCTTTCTGGCAGCAGTCGTAGATTCCAAGCCAGGCGAGCGAACGTCATCGGCTGTCCAAGTGAATGAGAGTAAGGGGGGAAAAACTGCATTGCTGCATCCAGCTGCCTTTCTTGAATTGCGGTAACAGAGCCGGGGGTATTTAGTTTGGGCTACTCAACCGAATTCCACTCCGCCACCGCTGCTGCTTGCCGGCTTTCTCATTCGTGCTGTCGTGTTTTGGATGTTGCAGTTGTGCAAGTAAAAACCATTTGATGCCACACACAACCGCTACATGAATACGGCTATAGACATACAGTACATATTTCCTTGTGTTGTGTTATGAGCGCACTGGAAAAATGACCTGAGTAGTGACGAATTTACTCAGATTAGAAAGTCTCAGTTTATTTCCAGTTAACTAAGGTGAGACATCATGATAACGGGAACATGGCGGCTACTCTGTTTGCTTTACCCTTTACTTCGCTCTCAGCATTTCCTCCAACAAAAGCTTTTAAGTCACCCTCCTCTCAAAAGTTTTCCTTCTTGTTCCTTCAGTTGGTTGTTTGACTTTCACTGTGCAGAATGATGTGTGCGCAGCATGATTTTAGTTTGGAGCCAATTGTCGTCCAGTATTCAACTAACACAAGTGTGATGTGGAAGCTTGAAGGCCCCCAGTGCACAAACACTGAGAACTTTACAGTGAAGCAGACATCTTGTGTCCAGCAGTTTTAACTTTTGAAATGAAAAGTATTTGCATATTCATAGATTATGGAATTTTTAATGAGGGAAAAGGAGTAAATGATATTTTAATGAGATAATTCAACTTTTTCTGTGTGGAAAAACCGTATCAGATGCAAATTATTATTCAAAGTAGAGTATTTCATATATATCTTAAAACATGTCTGGAAAGGGATCTTTAAATACTTTAATTAGATTGAGAGCAAAACTTTGAATTTTTAGACTTAAACTGTAATCTTCTACAACACTACTGATTCTTTTATTCATTTTCAGTATGAAGAGGAATCTCTGTGGATTTGATGAATGATTTTGTTTGATCTCTGACAGCCTATATGCTTTAGATGAGAATTACAGTGTAATTGCATGTCTCAAATAGAAGTAGTTTGATGGGCCTATTGGTTGTCAAAAAAGTTTGACAGCACCCTGCACTAAACTGTAATCAGTGCAGTTTTATGGGTTGTATATGTGCAAAAGGGAAAAACCTTACATGATTAGCATCTAAATACAGTCATATCAGGTCATTTCAGAACCTCTAAACTGCAACAGAGTTGTCAGAGTCCTAGATTCAGATTGCAACAAGATCTAATTGGATTCTGTTGTGTTTAAAATCAATCCTATCATGTTTTTTTTTGCCCCATTGCACTCAAGAGGATATTTTGATTGGATCAAACATTAACGACCAACTGATCTGTGACTGCAAGAACCTACGAATGATCGTAGATAACAAAAGATAACAGGCATGAGGTATTAGTCTGTACAAGCAATTTGTGTGGGCTCTGAACGTGCACGGTGTCCTCGAGCTCCTGCTGCAGACGGGTGGAGGGGAAGTGGAAAGGGGTCGGTGTTGCTTCGTCGTATGATGCCACAGCAAGTCTCAGCAAGCCAGGGGAACCACTGTCAGTGGGGCTAAACCGAAATTCTCGTGAAAAGGAGCTGGGTAACGTCTTCAAAACCTCTCAACTGTCAAAACACACAACACAGGTCTCTGTGTCCCATCTGATCATCTACCTGTCAGCTAATGGTAATGTCAGTATGAATAATGTACAGTAGTCTCTTTGTGTCTTTGTTACACACACACACACTTTCTCTCCCATTTCCACACAAACAAAAACACTTGCCTGGAGTGCTCCTCTCTCAGGACCCCTCTGAGAGGACGGAGCCATGACATAATGCTGTTGACTTTTATTGGGCAGACAACTGGAGAGCATTAATGGAGGGGAGAGTAAAATACGCGAGAGGGAAACAAGCCTCCCGTTTCCTCGACAGGTTGTTCTGACGGGAAAGAGGCAAGAAGAAAACCCGGGGAAGAAAGTCTCTCTCAGATAGCTGCAGGGCTGTTCGTGACCCATTCTTACATATTTCATATTTATCTCTGAGGTGATTCACTTATTAAAGAGATGGATTTTTTTTATGTTTTCTCTTTCAGACATTAGTGCTTTAGGAGCAGGCCGCCCGCAGATTAGACCTCCAAGATGTTTACTGGCAATACAGTTAATATGAATTCCAGTTAGATGGAATTACTAAATGAATGTCAGTGACTCAAACATAAAATTATTTAGATGTATTTTAGACCAATATTTAATTTTAAATCTGGTTTGAATGAAAGTGTTTCACAACAAACATTTTATTATGTTGGAATCTCCTACAGTAAAACATCTAGTAAAGGAAACAATGTGCTGTTGTCATATCCACTGGAGACGTAACAATTAGCAGAGTCATCGATTATTAGTTTGACAGAAAATTAATTTATCAACTATTTTGATAATTCATTATTGATTTCTGTCACTTGCAAAAATGCCCAAAAATTGCTCATCAAATGTGGGGATTTGATGCTTATTTTGTAATATGTATTAGTAAAGTGAACATATTTGAGCTTTGGACTGTTGCATGGATACAACAAGCAATTTGAGTGTGTCATCTTGGGTTCTGGGAAATAATTTTTTACTATTTTCTTACATTTTATAGACAAATCTCAAAGATAAATTAATCGGTTAATAAAAAGATAATCGACAGATTAGTTGTCAACTAGTTTCGGCTCTAATATTTATATGAGTAAATGCACAAAGCTGATGAAATTTTCTTCTTCTATATCAACAATAGAAGTCAAGTTTTTGATGTCAGACCTTCAGAATGAAATTGCAAAGGGCTTCTTCCTTGACTCACCATCTTCTACCAGCAGTTATACATCAAGAAATAAACCAAAGAAGCAGCAGAGATACCCATTCCTCCATCGACAACACGCCACAAGGCTCGCTGTGTTTTGAGTAGGAGTGTGACTCATTTTTTCTTGAGTGGAAAAATTCAGCTCTCTGGCTCTTACTATCTCTATTGTTATTGCTGCCTCTACCCACACATACAGTATACGTAACTCAGCTGGATGCAACAAGTTCACGCCTGTTCTCCGGGGGTTGTTGAGTGGAATTCTGGGAAATATAGGAGATAATTATCTAAAGTAGAAGTAGCTGAGAGAGAGTGGATGCAGTGAAAAAAAATGTGAATTCTAACAGCTCGTCACTGAAGTACTCCAGGAATGCACTGAGCAGCCAAAATGATGATATCTAGTTGTGCCCCCCCCCCGTGTCAGACATACAGGTGATTTCTTAGCATCTTATTGTGTCTTGATGTGCTTCTTGTGCTCTGCACTGTTGTCGTATTTCTTTAATGGAACATCCAATGAATATTTGATGTGCATTAATCAGAGAATAATCAATACTGTATCTTTTGATGCTTCCTCCCTAATGTCTCCTGCTGTATGAGGAGCCAAATGCCAGGCTGTACACTTTTACAACACATTCATGCAAACTTTGCCGACACATCAGGGTCAGACATGACATCATGTAGTGTGTCTACAAGTTAAAAAAAATGCTAGTGAAATAAAAACTAAGTGATTTATTCTCCCTGTTTGTTTTTTTTAATGAGAATGACTAATCTATGGTCTGATGATTCTTTATGGTGCATTCTGAGAGAAAAATGGAGCAGATTATAACATCTAATATTGTAAAAACCGAATAATTCTCAACGATGAAGAAAAGAGGGAAAACGCCACTTACTCTTCCTTAAGGCCTGGTGAGAGTTTTCAACAATAGGGGGAAAAAAGATAAACAAAATTGCCCCCTGAGTAAGACCAAAATACTCCAGAATACCAGATAAATGTGGTAAAAGCTGAAACAGCTGCTTTCTCTCAGCAGTTCAGCTCAGTTAAGTCCACAACAGACTCTTTTCTTTCTAGGGATGTTGCCATAACAGGGACAAAAGAACATGGAATGTCAACATACTGTAGGAGCAAGACGTGGAACAAACATCTTCAATAAGTGTGTGTGTGTGTGTCTTTTGAGGGGGAAAAAAAGAAATGGAGAGGAAGAGGACAGCCTGAGAAGGGCAATGTAATCACTTTAACCCTATTTCCGGGATGGGTATTTGTGCTATACGCACACACACCCACGTTCAATAATATCTGTCCGCACACAGTGCACCATGTGTTCCATCAGTTTGATAAGTTAGATCTCTTGTTTTCACTGGAGGCACTTTCCTCTGTGTTTGCTGGCTTGTGATGTAACTGCAGAATTTCAATCGGAGCGAGAAGAAATAAAGTCATCCTTCACAGAGATATAGGTTTACATAGCCATAATGTTCACCCTATCAAAACATTTATGGAGGTGAACAAACACGCTAACAGCTAGTCAGCGCAGAGGAGCAGCTTCATGTGGACTATGGTCTGTCCTTCTGATCTTTATGGATGAGCAAACAGCATGTATTACCCAGCGTGTGTGTGTGTGTGTGTGTGTGTGTGTGTGTGTGTGTGTGTGTGTGTGTGTGTGTGTGTGTGTGTGTGTGTGTGTGTGTGTGTGTGTGTGTGTGTGTGTGTGTGTGTGTGTGTGGTGCTTTGATCGGACAGGCTGGTGGATTATATAATTTCAGACTATTGAATGTGCAAGCTAGGATGCGTGTGTGTGTGTGTGTGTTGTTGTTTTTTTTAATCCCTTCACATTCCATATTTCATATATTTATAGGACAGGAAACTTGTGGCACCTGACTCTGACCCAGACAGGAAATGTACCCTACCTTCTGTTGCTGTTGTGAGATTTCTGTCCTTGCATACAAGTTTTCACACTCTCAGTGTTCAATTATGAACACACACACACACACACACCACACAGTTACTGTAGTGACAACTGTCACAGCTCGCCGGCTCTGAGGTCATGGACCGGTTTGACCACCTCAAGTTTGTATTAACACATTGCTCCTGCCCTTGGGCTGGTTGCTATTTATAGCAGTAATGTTTACAAGGACATAAAGACAGGAAAATGGTCGCGCTTGTGCCCTTTTTCTTTAAGCTCTGTGCAAATGTAGCTGTGGGCAACATGCTACACACAGAATTTATGTCTAAATCCATCTTTTACATATAAACATGTAGCTTCCATGCTAAATACAGCTGCATTGTTAGGGTTGAGGTCAAGTTAGACTCAGATGTTATTGTCAGTGCAGCACACTTGGTGCGTTGGGACACGGCTGCACAGTCACATCGATACCGCTGATAAGATCTCTCTTTTATTGTCTGAGTGATTTTGAGTTTATGACCTCTCATTAAGTGGTTTCACATGTGACCCCGCAGCAGCTAAAAGAATAGTCCAGCGTTGCCAGGGTAAAAGTGGACGTCACAGATGTTTGCCTTGAGCGCGTTGGCAGATGTTAGAGCAGAATCATCCCGTTATTATTGCGATAATGAGGAATACGTGGACAGAGAGGCTTGTTGAGGATGGTAATAAGGCAGCTGGACAGAGGGACCGACATGACATCATGGTGGAACAGGGCAACAAAGAGCGTCTTCCTGCTATAGTCCTCCCCTTCTGCTCAGGTCTGGGCAGCGTTTCCCTCGGCTTCCTGTGGCACACAGACCACACACACAAACACACACATGCTACACTTAAACTGAACCTCACACTGTCCTCCTTTCAATAACAAACCTTCTAAGCTTCACAAAGACAGGATTTATCGTAGGTGAAGGATTACATTGATTTATTTATCTATTTAGTGTACATTGTGGTTAAGTTTATTATCACCAACTGTAAAACACATATTTTCTTCGTGATTCACCTCTACATCCCCGCTCATACTCATACTCATACTGTACATAGTGACGTGCACTTTCACACGTGACTTGTTGCACAACACACAAAAAGCACAGTCTGGAGAGGGGTGATTTATTTCCAAGCAACTCCCCTTCTGTTTTGCAAGAGATGGATATAGTGTTATGTCTTCCAGATTATTTTTTAGATAAAGGAAGCCATGTGCTGTTAAGAATCAACCTGTAGCGCCCTGACAAGCAGGAAGAGGATGTTTTAGAGAGTGCCAATGCAAACGTTCTTATTTGTTTGATCATGTGCTTGTTGTGTTATTTACGTCTCCGATTTTGCATGTATAAGAACACCAGCCCTTACCTGCAGCTCTAATGCAAATAAATTCCAACCATTGGAACAGTTGGACATTGTGGGAGAGAAGGAAGAGGGAGACTTTCAGAGAACAAAGGCGTTTGTATCATAGTCTGGTACTGGTTTGCATCACCGTGTTTGGTACCTTGCTGACCACCAACGATATGACTCAACCACGAGGCCGACATTTAACAAGTCAGACAAAGGAGGTGATGTGATAATGAGCCAGAGTTTGATGATCAGTAGTGGATAATCAGTTGTTTGTTAACCAGGATGAAGCTTTAGGTCGGTGCAGGGAAGAGATGAGTGTGAAGAGTCGCAGAAATCTTTCTCACGTTTTGCATGGTGTAGGTGTACGCACCAGCACACATTCACAGCACTCTTCTCTGCCAGCACACTCTGCTGCAGATGTTGTTACATATATGCCAAATGCACAGCATGAGTTTCAGGATGTGGTTTCGACTGGTTGTCCACAATAGATCTGACTGCTCGTCTGATGTGACAGTGTGACTAGAGGTGTTGGAAACCTCAGAGACCTGTGTGTGTGTGTGTGTGTGTGTGTGTATGTGTGTGTGGAAGCTAGAAACTGGTTAATGGCTTAGATTCCTTTGTGTGTCAACACTTTATGAATATAACCTCACAGCTAAGCAGGGACATTTTTGAATGTGTGGATGGATGGGGGCCTGCAGGACTGCCCGTCTTGGTTAAATTGAGCATGAGGACATTACTAGAGAGAGGTCAGTGTAGAACTCTGTGCGCACACTAACACACACACACACAGATGTTTGGGATGCCGGTAACCCCCTGGTGTCGCGCCAGACGGATGTCGTTCCCTCTCTGACCTTATTTTTGCTTCACTTGACAAGTCTTGATGATGTCAGAGCTGCTAAGCAGAAACATAAATAAAGGGCGGTGACCACACTGCCCGCATGGAACAAATTAGACTGACAAGTTCCTGTGTGCAGTGTACCCACAGCGCAATGCATATTTCTGCTCATGTGTAAGTGACAGACCATGAGAGAGTGAGAACTGTTTAATAGAAAAAGAAATAAATGGGAGAGCGAAGACAAAAGGGTTTATAGAGGACATTTACGTGCATATCATTCTTTTAATAGCCCAGTTTTATTAAAGAGGGACCCAGAGTTACTGATTGGACCTAAAATGCAACACATGTAAGCAGAGATTTGTTTCAAATCTCCGCGCTTCCTTTTATGTTGATATTTATTATCCTTTCCAAACTTCCTTACTTCCTCTAGACCTAGTTTTTTTTTTTTTTTTACATCCCACCAGAATATTTCCCCCTCAGGGAACAGACATATAACAGCTGATGGCCATAAGCAATGCAGCACAGAATTTATTTGAACTCATCTGATTTAGGGTTTTGTTTTGTTTTAAAGCACAGACATCAGAGACATCCAAAGACACTGAGACCAGACAGGAAATAATGTTCAGATGGATGAGTCTGTTATATGGACATGAATAATTTATGCATGATATTTGCGCATTTGTGGGACCAGGTGGGTATGTCTGCATATGGATGGCCACGTCTTTGCACCCAACAGGCTGGAAACAAAATGCTAAAGTAGTTTGTTATAGCTGGATAAATTAAATATGCTGACAGAGTACTAGTAGCCAAGCAGTTTTATTCATGTTTTCATCTCCACTAACTTCCCATATCCTATGACTCTCTTTTTCTCACCCAGCGAAGAGCAATATTTTAGGTTTTATTCGCCATGATATTGACTTTACAGAAAATCAGTGGCATCTATTTATTATTATAAGATTTTTCTCTAATATTTGCCTTTTTCTTGTGAATTTCTGGATAATTTTACCCCCTCAGGCCTCTAAAAAGCATTCAAATCAGTCTAAGAAGGAAAAAAATTACATATGCATATGACATATGCATGCTGTTGCTTCATTTTCAGGGGTCATAACAAGCCAAAAGGTCAGGAAACAACTGATCTGTAGGGAAGCTCTGTGTAATATGCTCATAAAGCTGTTAACTTGTGACCTTATGTGACTCTTAATACAGAGGATTGTTGTGGCCTGAAGCTGCAAATGAGGTCAGTCATTGCCTGGCAGCAACTTTGTCGCGGTGATCTAGAGTTGTTGACGACAGAACATCCTCAACAGAGTCTGAAAGTTAAAGAGAAGCAGGGTGACGGGAAACCAAGAAAGGGAGGAAGGTGATGGAAGGAGAGACAAGTCACTAAAAGCAGGAAGAGATGAGGAGAGAGAAAATGAAAAATAAATAGGCTTGGAGAGCGGCGAGAAGGAAACAGGATACAGAAAGGAAAAGGAGGAACTACATTATTTGTGGTTGTCTCAGCATTGTGTAGAAGTTGAATGCTTGGGTGGAGGACCCATGTTCGGTACAATTATTTGACATGACGCTGACCCTTCACAGGAAATCTATGCCATTTGGTTGATGCTTTTATCCAAAAACGCCTTACAGTAGCATAAGTGCTTTCATTTTTAGATTAGTGGCCCCAGTGGGGGATGACCTTCTCTGCTCACTGTACTGTTGTGCTTTTTGGCGGACGTCATGTTTTTATTAAAAGCCATTAAAATATTGGACCACACAGCAACACAGCTAGAGCGCGCTGACATTTTGTTGTAGGGCATAACTTTACATTAAGTGTTTTCAGAGAACAACTGGCGCTTAAATAAGGATGTGTGCCCGTTTATAGCGTGTTTGGTCTACAGTAATGTTGATGAGGAGCAGGTGCTGGGAGTTAATGATTCTCTCAGGGGATATTTTGACTTGAGATATTAATACATTCATGCTTTGTGTTTGTCTAAGGTGATATGAATACCATTCTGTGCATGTCAGCTGTGGTGACGTTTGGTCCCTTGTCTAAAAACCAACCCTACCTGAAGTTCATTTTATGTGGATTTTGTGTATCAAAAGTGTAAGGAATGGATTAAAAAGTGTGTTTGCCTGGCTACCTAGCTTACTAGTAACCTACCATTACTTTCCAAAACCATGGAGCACATAATTAGCTCTGTTCACAACAATATTTTATGGGCTACAGGTTGTAATATAAAAAGCCCTGTTCAGGACAGCCACATCCAATTTGGGATGTGGTAGCTAGCCCTGGATGATACTATATCAGAGTGTTGGCTAATGTTAGCTGCACTTTATTGGATTTGGGGAAGTTCACGCTCCATCAACTCATTACATGAGCGAGTGTTAGGTTTGCCAGCTCATCAGTACTCATCCTCAAAGCTTTTTTATGAACTAGAGTTATAGAGTAAAAATCTAACCTCTGTGTGGCTTAATTGTCCAAGTATGTTTTTCTGTAGTTAGCATTTGAACATTTTAATTCCATTATTATTCATAATGTCTTAAATAGATGATCAGCTGGTAAGGATGTTGACTTGGTCCTTAACATGGACCTGATCTTTAACATGATGTCATGTATGTAGCCATCCAGTGCATATTAAGACCCTTATACATTATTTTAAAAAGTGGAAACTGGAAACAATAAAAATTCAGCTTGTTTACTACCAAAACTTTCAAGTAGTAAGTCTGCCACAGTTACCATTGTAAACTGCTTATTCGTCCTAGTATGTATGGAAAGCTTGACAGGAGTAGGAAACGATAAAGTGATAAATAAATTCATAAAAATAATAGAGATTTGACTGAAAATTGCATCTAAACTCAGTGCTGACACTGATAGTGTGCAGGAATTCAGCTTTTTCTTTTGTATTGACAGAATGAAATGTATGGTATAATGATGTGCATCTACTTGTGACAATATTCATGCAATAAATAATTAAACAACCAAATTTGCTCTTGCTTAATCAAAATATAGAACTTAAATGTGTCAGTAGGCCTCAAATTTCTGATAAATTTCCATAGATGATATCATAGTGAGTAATAAATGACACCTGTACAATGTCTGATTTATACCAAGATATGCCGATATGAGTCTTTGATGTTCATGATGTTGAGTGTTATTGAAATCTCCTTGAATTCAAATTAATGTGAGTGTGTCAAATAATAAAGCAAAGGCACGACAGTGTGTTTGAGATTAATAGATAAATTCAAACGGCAGAGGCGTTAATCCAGGAGGATTGATGGGAAAACTGCTAAAAATTTCACTCAGAGGCTCCAGCATGACGTAGTGCCTCTCACATTCCTGGGTTATTACTTAAAGATGTCTGCTTGTCATTACCTCTCCTGCTCTCATGCTCTCAGTGTTGCCTCTCACATCGGGCGAGCCGCTCACAGCCAATTTCCACAGCACCGAGCAGTTAAAGGAAATCCCAGTCAGTTCATTAGATCGGCCTTCGCATATTAAGAAAAAAATAAAACTGAGACAAACATGACGTAGGGTGCAGCAGCTGGAATGGGTGGAAAACGGTGAAATGAGCTCTCACGATTGCTCTTTTATCCCATTCTGTGGCCGGTATAAGAGGGAAACGCAGAGGTGTGGTGGTCAAATGTTTGAAAGGCACGTTTAAGGCAAAAGAAAGTTTCCTTTACAGATCTAATGTGGATGTAAATGATTTAGTTCCTGATGCTGCAGGAAGCTGATGCCCGATTATTCAGAGCAGTGGAATCCAGTCTGGCAATGTCCCGGGCTCTGATGGGAACTGAGCCGGTCAGAATAGGCTTTCTGTCTGTGTGGACACAAACACACACATTAAACACACACTGTTCCACTTCCAGAAAAGCTACTGAGTGAGACAGAAAGTCAGTAGAGAGACGAGATATTTAGGGAGGAAGCGAGACGTAATCTATGAATTATATATACATGCCAAGATTATGATTTCATTCAAGGGAGAGCCCACACACAACCCCCCTCTTTCTCTTTCTACCTCTCTCCTTTTAGCCATCAGGCTTTCATTTGCTCCTGAAAATAAACTTTGATAACTCTGTGAAGCCTTTTCATTATAACTTCTCCTTTTTTTTTTTTTTTGCTCTTGCTGCAGGTGGAGGAGGAAAGCGGAAAGGGAGGAGCAAAAAATGGAAGGAGATCCTTCGCTTCCCCCATATAAGCCAGTGCACTGAGCAGGGAAACAGCGTTGGTAAGAGTCTGCATGTGCATTTGTGTGTGTGCTCACTTGCATTTGAAGAAAGTGCGTTTGTCTGTGTGGACATGGCTGTGTTTTAAAGTGTGTGTGTGTGTGTGTGTGTGTGTGTGTGTGTGTGTGTGTGTGTGTGTGTGTGTGTGTGTGTGTGTGTGTGTGTGTGTGTGTGTGTGTGTGTGTTTCCTGTCTTCCTGCAGAGAGGGACTATGTCAGCATCTGTGAGAAACAGCCTATCGGACGGCTTCTCTTCCGTCTTTACTGTGAGACCAGACCTAAACTGCAACGATGCATCCAGCTACTGGATGCAATGGTACACACATGCACACACACACACGCATGCACCACATGCACACACACAGATATAAACATAGAGTGGAGCTTCTCTCTAGTGGAAGGCTACCATTAATCCCAAAATATCCACAGGAAAATGTGGGAAAGTTAATGATCAACTTTCTTTTTCACATTAATAATTATAATTAAAGTGACTGTGTGCAAGGCATTTAAAGGACTAGTTTGACAATTTAGTGGCTTTCTTGCTAAGAGTTAGATGAGCAGATTGATACCATTCTCATGTCTGTGCAACAAATATGAAGCCACAGCCAGCAGCTGGTTAGCTTAGCTTAGCATAAAAAGTGTAAACAGGGGGAAACAGCTAGTCTGGCTCTGTCCAAAGGTAGAGTATATCTCGTTTGTTTAGTGCATACAGAAACTGTATGACACGTTGACACATTGAGGTTTTATCGGAGGTTATGTGTTGCATTATTTCTTGGCCGGGCGCAGTGAGTTCCTGGCCCAGGCAACCAGCAGAGACAGAAGTCACTGCGCTTGGCCAAGAAATAGTTTCTTAAGGGTTAGAATTTTCAAAATGTCAAACTATCACTTTAACCCCTGATTTCACCAGTGGAGCTCCCAGGTGTGAATATGTGAAGCAGAACTGGAAAAACAACACTCTTTGCTCGATGAACGCACGTCTAGAAAACACACACCCAAACACCTTTTCAGTGCACTCACTTTGATTACAGCGTAGCCGGTGCTGGGTCAAGCAGCGCAGAGGAGACAATTAAACTGAGTAGTGATTATTCAACCAGCCAGATCTCCCCCATCAACCCGACTTGCCCCCCTCCCCTCCAATCTCTCTCTCTCACTCTCTCTCTCTCTCTCTGCGTCTAGACGGAATACCTCCCACATGACACATTTAAGTCTTTATCTATGCCCAGAATATCTTTTCGGGCATGTGACAGGACAGAAAGGACAGCATTGTTTCCCACAGCACCCCATCCAATCCCAGTACACCCCCCCCATCCCAGCCCCCTCCTTCTCTGCCCCTAAAAGTGACCGTCACCCTCTGCGAGGGGGAAACCACTTTACATGCACTCATCCCAAACACTTGTTGGAGCTAATTCTGCAAACCACGTGACCAACTAAGAGGCTGCGCTCAGTGTTGAGCATCGTACTCACCACTTTACTGACAATAAACCAGGTCCTAGGGTGATTACAACCAGGCAGGTGTTTCAAGTGATTAAATGACATGTGAGTCCTGTGTAGGTTTTCCTATAAAACTGTTTTATTATGTTATCTAGTCAGTATATTTCCTCAAAGTGAGTAAGGTACAAAAAAATCAGGCAGTGTAGTAGTTTGTTGATCAAATCGGATCAGTGGAATTAATGAGATGTGTAGAAGTGTTTGTTTCTACGCCATGAACAGGCATAAACATGGCTGTTTTGAGGTGAGAGGGAGTGTGTGTTTCAGTGTGTGTAACAGAGGAAGGAATGTGCTTGGGGGTTCCAGTGGTTCCTCTTACATCATGAGGTGTGTGTGCATACAATTTTATGTGGATGTGTGTGCTGGATCCCCTCTGCTTCCAAAAGGCTAAAGGGGCGTCTTCTTTTCCCTTTGGCTGACCCCCCGCCGGCAAGGGTGGGAATCAGACAGCTCATTTACTTTGTATGTGTGTGTGTGTAATTTCTCTGGTGGCTCTGATAACAAAGCCTTAGTTAATCAACACTTGGCAGCAATCACACCTCACTCTTCCCCCATTTTCACCATCTTTTATTCACGTTCTTACATTTGTATATACAGTATGTATACATTAATGGACTTCTTGTGGCTTTGTTCTGAAGTGTCAGTGACACTGTGGCTTTTTAAAGCCTGTTTTTCCTAAAGCTCCAGGCTTATGTGTGTACGTACTGTGTATGTATGTATATATATATATATGTGTGTGTGACTGTGTGTGTGTGTGTGTGTTTTGTAGTGGAAAGCCGGTGACGCTGGTGTGACACACTGTGACACTCCAGGACCTCAAGGAATCCCGTCGTGTTTACTGTGTGGTTGCCAGGCAACACAGGACCATGTTGGAAAAAAGCCACTGATAGAAAGAGTCAGGCCAGCGTGCAGCACGGGCACCATGTTACTCCCCCTCCACCCCCTCCACCCCCTTCCTTCTTCAAAAGTTTAAAAGCGCTGGCTACGAAATGCGTCACAGCGCTTTTCATGTCGCTGCCTCTGTGAGATGTCCAATATGTTCAGCGTGTAACGACCAAACCTGTTTGTGTCAATGGCTACGTATGTTCACACACCGAGCCAAGAGCGGCATATGTTTATGTGAGAGTGACAGCAACACACAGAGATACAGCGAGTGAGAGGTGTGTGTCTGCAAAGTGGCCTTTTTTACCACTAAACAGCTGCTGCTCTAGCATACCAATTAAAAAATAAATCAAACAGAGGGAGAAATGAAGTTTGGCATTTTTGTTTCTTCACTGTTGGAAAGCAGAGGAAAAGCTTAGGATCTGGTCTTCCTCTGGCCCAAGACCGGATCCTAAATCATCACCGGTTTATGATGATTTAAGGGGACATATTTTTTGATGACATTTCCTTTTACTTCTGCTGATAGCATCTTGGATAATTATAAAAGATTTGTTGTGATATAGGGAGCCTTACTGTGGCTTGGGAGAGGAGACAAAGTTCTTTCTTTGCAGTGTAATGTTTTATGTATGAAGTTGTGTTCTTTGACAGATTTGTTGATAAAATTATTTTACCACTGCAAAGTTATACAAACCTATAAAATGTCTAAAGAATATCTAAAATTACATATGAGTGTAAAAAATATGATATAAAATAGCTCACCACAACTTCCAAGAACCTGAGGTGATGTCTTTTGTCTTGTTTTGTCCAACCAACATTTCAAAAGCCAGAGATATTCAATTCAAACAAGAAAAACAGCAAAAATTCACACCAGATGAACCAGCAAACATTTGATGTTTTTTGCTTGAAAAATTATTAAAATGATCAATAAATTGTAATTTTCTGTGGACTCGTCGTCTCTGTTCTACTTTGACAATAACTTTGGATACTGGACACAATATTGTTAATGATGTTTTATTTTGTGATTTAGGAAGACTACGAGGTGACACCTGATGAAAAAAGGAAGAGCAGAGGAGACCAGATCATCAAGACTTTTCTCTCAAAACAAGTACGTTTCTTTATCTGATACATTTATCAACCTCTGAGCCTTTTTTATTTCACGTGGCTGTAAAGTGAATTTAGTGACCTTTTACAGTGACTGATGTTCAAGCTGTGGAAAAGAACTAAAAGCAGACAATAATGCTGAGTTACAGCTGAATGAAAGCCTCTCAGACACTTAAAAGGGTAGTTACGAGGGTGTTGTAATTCAATGTACACATTAAATGTACAAAAATAACAATGTAATGTTTGCACAAAGTG
Organism: Thunnus maccoyii; assembly: GCF_910596095.1. Lineage (NCBI taxonomy): Eukaryota > Metazoa > Chordata > Actinopteri > Scombriformes > Scombridae > Thunnus > Thunnus maccoyii. The sequence continues at coordinate 25,222,015 of NC_056541.1, forward strand.
TATGTACGTAATATACTCATACTGTTACTGTGGTTAGCTCTAAGAGAAGTTATGTATGTTATCCCCCAGTTTGATGATGTGTGTGTAATAAAAAGTAATTTATTTGTGTATTTGTGCGCATATGTCACTCTGTGTGTATACATGTGTTGATGTAGTCACCTCAGCGTGTAGACATTGCAGAGGTCTTTGCCGACCAGTGCAGAGAGAACCTCGAGCTCAGTCCATGTAAGGAGATCTTCAGCAACTGCCGCAAGTGAGTCTCAATCTTTATGCTAACATCACCTGTCTGCTAGACTCTCACCTGTTTTTTTTCTCGCCCTATTTTTTATACTTCATGCCATGTATATAACAAACAGTAAAGACATTGTGTGAGGAATTTTAGCTTGCAATATATTCTGAGTTGTAACTGTGTTGACTGAGCCTGCCTTGTTGTGTGTTGGACCAGGGCTGTCCATGACTACCTGAGCGGCGCTCCTTTCGCGGACTACCAGAACAGCATGTACTTTGACCGCTTCCTGCAGTGGAAGATGCTGGAGAGGTCAGCTGGAACATATTTTTTTTATATATTAAGCACTCACTTTATAGCTATGTAATCAAGATTTAAATGCTTAATTCATTCAGTACATTAAGAAGTTTTTTAAGTGGAAAGTTTAGTCCTTAGTCTGCTAGATAAGCTGAACTCAGGCATGTAAACAAGCTCAAAAAGAAACTCAAATCTAATTTTAGTCACTACTAACCTTAAAAATTGAAAGTGTTAGATACCAATAATCATTTATTTTTTCCAAAAGCAGACATCATAGTACTTTTGAGAGTTCTGTTTTTATGTATTTCTTTATTAGTGAAGACTATGACAGTGTTTTTAAGCTACAGTGGAAAAAAACATAGTCAGTTCTTCATTTAAGCATTTTTGCAAAGATCTGTTTATATTATGAGAGATTACATGTCCAGTGGAGCCAGTACAAGTGTCCAAAAACATGTCTTACATTCAATTTTTACCATTTTAAGCCACGAGCAGGAGAAAAAGACAGATCAATCATGCAAAAAGTTGATTAATTTTGAAAATTTCAGCATTTTTAAATGTAATTTACTTGGAAAGCCCAATTGAGATTAAAATCTATTTTTCAAGAGTGTCCTGGTCAAGACAGACAGTATTAACAACGCATTACAGAACAAACAACTTAAAGATAACACAAAATCAGAATTAAACAGAAATGTAAAATTTTCAATACAATTGTGAATTATTTCATCCTGGAAACACCTTAAATTACACCTTTTAAAACAACAAAAGAACTATCTAAAACATAAAAATAAGAGTAATCCAAAACAATAACTTACTGAGACTGTGGCTCCGTTAAGCACAGACAACATGGTTAATAAAAAAAATACTAACACATGTAATTAATGTCTGTCGTATGTAATGAAACTTGAGACATCCTTCCAGTTTTGAGAACATAATAATTGACAGGTGAAAAAAGTGGACTCTGATAGAATTGCTCTTCACTTGAGGGACTCTTCAGAGGAGCACGATCACTCTAGGCTGGAAAATATTTAATACAGAGTGCTTTATCAAAGGCAGTTAGAAGTAACCAGCAGGCTTTCAGGGCATCCTTGATTGTATCCGTGTCTGGAAAGTGAAATTGCGTACCAGAGGCCCCACCCTCTGTACAGGAAACAGACTCAGGATGGTATTGAGTTCCGCAGATAATATTTCTGTCTTAATCAATACTATACGAGCGTCTATTAATGGATTTTGTGTCTGTGTTCTGTCAGGCAACCAATCACTAAAGACACGTTCAGACAGTACCGAGTGCTGGGGAAGGGGGGATTCGGAGAGGTAAGCTATGCTGTTTATGATGACGGTGATAAACGTTGCGTAAAGTATTTATATGTTGTGATTTGAATAACAGTATATATGTCTTTCTTTTCAGGTGTGTGCTTGCCAGGTTAGAGCTACGGGGAAGATGTACGCCTGTAAGAAGCTGGAGAAGAAGAGGATCAAGAAGAGGAAAGGAGAGTCCATGGCGCTCAACGAGAAGCAGATCTTAGAGAAAGTCAACAGTAGATTTGTTGTGAGTAAACATAAAAGAAGAGTACCTGCTTCATCTTATCTCATCTCACTTGCATGCATGCCTTTTACTTTGTCCGAGTACTTTTATACCTTTTTTAACATGTTCTTCTCTTCCGCTAGGTGAGCTTAGCGTATGCATATGAGACTAAAGACGCTCTGTGTCTGGTGCTGACCATCATGAACGGTGGAGACCTGAAATTTCACATCTACAACATGGGCACGCCAGGCTTCGAGAAGGACAGGGTCCAGTTTTACGCCGCTCAAATCTGCTGTGGACTCGAGCATCTGCACAGGGAATCCATCGTCTACAGGTAGCACTGTAAACACTCTGAAATGCGTTTTTAGATGTAGTTCAGCTCAGTTAAATTCTCAAGAGAGCCATAACGCTTGCTAGAATCAGGTTTTTGAAATCTGCAGATAATCAGTTATGAATCGATGCTTTTGTTCTTTGACATGTTTTCTTAACCACACACTGAATGTGCTGTGTTGTTTGTAGGGATTTGAAACCAGAGAATATCCTACTAGATGACAATGGTGAGTTTTGAAGCTCCATCAGATCAGATTTCTGGTTCTACCTTTGCACAGCATTTTTGTTTTGTTGCTGATAAACAATGTCAAACCAAAGTCATGCATCATAATCCACTACTTGCGTCAAATAAGTTTCACACATTTGTGTAAAAGCATCCAGTTTGCGTGATTAGATAAGCCTGTCGTCCTCATTTGGCTGCAGGACACATCCGCGTTTCAGACCTGGGGCTGGCCATCAAAGTGCCTGAAGGAGAACTCATCAGAGGAAGGGTGGGGACAGTTGGCTACATGGGTAAGAAACAATTAAATCAATGTTTCCGTAAGCACAATTTCCAGAGTATTCACCAGTTTTTAACCCACAACCCAAATCCCTTCCTCTCCAGCTCCGGAGGTGATAAACAACGAAAAGTACAGCATGAGTCCTGATTGGTGGGGGCTGGGCTGTCTCATTTACGAGATGACCGCCGGACGATCCCCCTTCCGCGCCCGCAAGGAACGCGTGAAACGGGAGGAGGTGGAGAGGAGGGTGCAGGAGGAGGAAGAGGAGTACAACGACAAGTTTACAGAGGACACCAAGGCCATCTGTAGAATGGTGAGGGTTTGATGGAAAGTTGTTGGCACAGAGAGATGGATGAATAATGAATAATGTAATGAGTCATCTCTGCTTCTGCTCACACCCAGCTGCTGACCAAAGACCCTAAGCAGAGGCTGGGGTGCCAGGCGGACAGAGCAGCGGGCGTCAAGGCCCACTCGTTCTTCAAAAACATCAACTTCAAGAGGCTAGAGGCTGGAATAGTGGAGCCTCCGTTTGTGCCTGATGTGAGTAGTTTGTAATACTGTGCACACTTTAAGTGTGAAACTCTACCTTTACTGCACTTAGTAAGTGTTTTAATCCATGACCTAACTAAAATGGCCACCAGAGGAAAAACATGTTTTTTAAAACCAAAATCCCACGATTATAAAATATCTATTAAGATAAATGTGTCTACTGTTTTTCCTCTCAACCCCGTCTTTTCTGTGGTCATTGCCCTCTCCCAGCCTCGGGCAGTGTACTGTAAGGATGTGTTGGACATAGAGCAGTTCTCCACAGTCAAGGGAGTAAATTTGGACCAAACTGACAATGACTTCTACTCCAAATTTGCTACAGGCAGCGTTTCCATCCCATGGCAGAATGAGGTAAGTGTGTGCACTTAGTTTGACATTTTTAAATGCTCAGTGCAGTTTGTACAACTGCTGGAAGAACTCGCCTAATAAAGTTCACCGAATCCTCTCTTTTCTCTTCTCTTCTCTTCTCTTCTCTTCTCTTCTCTTCTCTTCTCTTCTCTTCTCCTTTTCTTCTCCTTTTCTTTTCCTCTCTTCTCCTTTTCTTTTCCTCTCTTCTCTTTTTCATTTCCAGATGATAGAAACTGAGTGTTTCAGAGATTTGAATGTGTTCGGGCCTCAAGGGACGCGACCTCCGGATCTTGACTGGAATCAGCCACCGGAGCCGCCCAGACGCAGCCTGCTGGACAGGATCTTCAGGAGGCATGTAAGTAAACATGCACACACACGCTCATAAACTCATGATAAATTCATACAAACTAACTCACACAAATCTCTGTCTCTGCTTTAGCACCCAGAGGTGTCTATTTCCCACAGCCGCGTGCAGTCTTCCAGTGTAAACTCAGTGGACTCCATGTCCAACTCTGCCCCCTAGTGGCACAGTGACGGTGTGGGAGCCACACACAAAGGGAAGGAGCTCCAAGGGGCTTCCCCACTGCTGATTGGTCCACAACCGGGGCCTGAGCAGCAGCCGGAGACAGCCTGTCTAAAGCCTAAATGGTCAGCCCACTTGGGGAGGGGGGGGGGGGATGACCAGGCCCTGAGACCCCGGGCATTTGTTATGGGATGTTGCAGAGACGTTTGGAAATATTCGGACAAACCTTATTTACCCTCAGGATTGTTGGACTATAGAACAGAGCCACTGATGTTGATGAAAAAGGATAGAAAACAAGCTAATATTCAGGGGATCCACTGTATAATAAAGACCACCACAGGGAATAGAAGATGGGGTCTTGGTGAATTTTTTTTTTTTTTTTTTTTTTTTTTCCAGAAAAGGAATTTCTTTTCCATTCATTGTGAGTCTGCTTTACTTTCTGGCCTATATCTTGTACCAGTATCTCTCCAGCTATCTATAGTGTCACCATCTGTACAACTCTGACTATAACTCATTCTTTCTCTGTATTTTTCCACCTCTCGTACCTCAGATCACTCCTAAACATTCAGAACACATCACCTCGACAACCTCAACACATAATGTACATTGCCTTGCATACACTCAGGCCAAAGATTACAGTTTAGTTTTTGTGATACTGTTGTCATGTTGATTTAATGGTTTTTGAAGGTTTTTAGCCGTCATATAGAATCACGGGAGGGGGGTCAGAACGTGGGTTGCCTGATCCGTTTTATACACATTCTCTAAATATGAGCCTGCAGACATATCATATAGCTTAAAGCACACACACATACACATACATACACAATCAGACAGATGCACACAGACAGAATTGTGAGAATTGTGTTGTGTTTTCATTGCATGGACAAGTGTAAGTATGGACAGCTGTATCCCTTTGCTTCTGCATACCTCATTCCACTGATGTTAGCATTGTATACCATACAGCACAGACGTCTCCCTCAGTTTACAGTGTCACTTTATATTTGACATGATGTGGAGTTTGAAAAAAACAAAGTAATATGCTGTACAGAAACAGAAATCTTCTTTTTTTTTTTTTTTTGCTCAGTTTTCTGCACAGTCCCCGTGGAGTGGAGAGGAACACATGCACTCAGCCTGACTTACAAGTTGCACAATTTAAAATAATGTCATGCTGTTTCTTCATCAAAATGAAAATGTTTTACCTCTGATCATCAAGGCACATTATTGTATTGATATTGCGACACGCCTCTTGTTTTCTACAGTTTAGTCCGAAACTTAAGTGTTCTTGCTCCCCTTATGCCTTTTCCATGTATAAGATATTGCTGCCTAGCCGTTGTTGTCACATGTACAGGTTGTTCTATTTTGCCCCATTTAACATTTACATGTTCTTCAAAAATGCCTCACCAATCTAAAGGGTCTTCCTCTTGTTTTATTTCCAGCTGTAATCAAAGACACAGGGTATATGACATATTATCTGAGTTTTATTTATCCTATTCATCCGGCGAATATTATTGTCAGAGGAAGGTGGAGGAAGACGCCAGAGGAACCCACAACACCACACAAAGAAGTGGCCTTCTCGCAGCAGCACAGCCAATTAAAAGGGAGGAAGAGCTCAGTCTCTTCTGCATGTTTTAAGAATGTGGTATTTTCCTATTTGAAGTAGTGAAAGCCGGTCCATGCAGTAATTTAATCGTCCTTATTAATCTCACGTAAAGCCTGTTTTTTTTCCTCTCTCTCTCTCTATATATATGTTCTTGATATGACGAAAAGAAAATTTGAATCAGACTGAAGTGCCTCCTTGTTCGCATGATCTCCCAGACAATGCCCACACAGACATCAGCACTTTGTTTGTCCTCTGACTGTCATGCTCTGTTTGTTTCGCTGGGGAACACGTCGACACAAATACACGAGACTCACACAGTTTGGATGGGAAGGAGGGAAGGAGGAGAGGAGGGAAGTGATGAGGGAATTCTGTTTTCCTTCTTAATGTGATGTACAGCAAAGTGCTGAGTGCATGTGAAAGCCAAACCCACTGTGTCCTTCAAGTCCCAATAAACTCTGTGCTATAGTTTGAGTACTCCACAGTACGCCTGCCTCTTTATTTCCGTTTCCTCTGTCCTTGTGACCACAGATCATTTCCTTGTTCATATTCAAATACATCTTTGAGGAAGTAATTTTCCTGCACGCAATATCATATATTAAACCTTAATGTACACGGAGCAGCAGACAGCAAAGCTCTTATGTTAATATTGGTACCAAGACTGTCTGCAATGCTTTATTTTTTTTTACATTTGTACCAGTTTTACAACACATCTTTAACATAATTTAAATACATATTGAATCATGGATATAAAACAATCTACATACATCTGGTAGACAGTTATACAGTTGTATCATTAGGTCAGAGCATTTCAAAGTATGAGGTCCCATAGAGAATGCCTGAGGGGGAGCAACTTGGCCATAGACCCTCAGTGGTAAATTAAAAATAGGAAAGGCAGAAAAAAACATGGTATTCATAAGTGACCGCAATGGAGATGACTTCCCCCACAACAGTGCTCTTCAACAGGAAATTGTAAATTTTACTAATCAAGATCAGTTTACTCATCATGACCTTTCAGCCTATGAAAATAGTTGTACATTAAAATGTTTTTCATGGCTCTGGAGGCCTGGAAACCTAAAGACTTGTAATATTTAGAATGAATCCTGCATTACAAAGGAGCTGGGTCACAAACTCGGAGCATGAAGTTTGCATTATGGGAAGTGTAGATTCAGTGTTTTTATAGTTTAACTCATAAGGATTAAAAATCAGGAGCCTCTGCTGCATCGATTTTGAGCATCTGTCCCAACTTAATGGAAGAGCAACGCTAAATCACCAGAGTACCCCTTTCAGTGTGCTGTCAATCTATGACTGCAACTTTATTCAATGTAGAAAAAAAACATAATTTCAGCCAGGAAAAGTTTATTTTGAAATACGTTGTTCCAAACAGATCTTATGCATCCACATGAGGATTTAAAGCACCTGTCACGGGAGTCACCGTTGCTAGGTGAATTTACGAACTGAGTAACAAACATACAGGACTAGAAGATGATATTACTTCATGCATTCAATCACATCACAACAGATCTAAAAAAAAAAAAAAAGGTAGCATCTGTTTTACTCTCAGTTTTTACCATTATAAAGCCATAAATATATGAGATGTCCCTTTTATTACTCCATTATATTGCAACAAATGTCAGGTGGAATCATGGGAAACAAAGCAGATGTGTGTACTTGGAGGAACCTGAACAAAGCAGACTACTGTGGGCTGAAACCAGTGCAGGTGATATATGCAAAGGAGCCATGGATACAAACATCCCTTATTTTTCCTGAAGCTATTTCGGTACATAACTAATTTTAATGTTATTTAAGCACACTCTATAACAAAAATCCAAGAAAAATCCAAAATGTTTATAATACACATTATCATTCAGTAACGATAACATTGTCTGAACAATATAAGCAAATAAAAGTTTAGTGGTTTTCACAGGAGACACTCTTTGACCTTCTTCAAGTTCTTAGGCCTTTTTCAGACTCAGATCCACATTTGAGAAATGCATTTTGCCCCAGAACTGAAGCTCATTAAAACATAATGCTGCTCGTCAAATAGGCAGCCGTTAGAAATAGGAATATGACCCACTTTGGCTCCTGATTCATTGTCTCAGAAAAAAAAGTTTTACAGTACAAGAGACATGGGCATCTGGTCAGATAGTACTAGGCCTGTGTGTTCCCATTTTAAATGAGGGAGTCCACCCTGCAGAAGGCCAGAGGGACTGATGGGTCATTCCTGCCAGCCAGACAGAGGGACACAAGGTTGCAGGTTAAGGTGACTTCAGTCTTTCTTTGGGATTTATTAATCTGTTCCTGTTTTTTCTGTGCACATTCCTGTTCACTAATCAGATGGCCTGCTACTCTCTTGACAGGTTTCCATTCCTGTGGTCATGTTCACTGTTGACTCTGAGTGTGTGTCTGACGCGCAACTCGCTGAGGCAATATTGCTGTTAGATAGTTTGGATTTTGCTTGGACGGACTGAATAAGGTTGTCAAAACATGTGAGCTGCTTGACAAAACATGTTATTAACAGATTGTGGTGCGCCTTTTCCAGAGTGTGTTTCAATCTTAGTGACAGAAAGACTGAAGCAGAGTCGTGAAGTTGATGTTTGGATGCCGACATTATGAAATGTAATGTGTTTTACAAGTCTGACCGCCATGGAAACACTGATGAGGCTGCTTTTGGACAATGATAAATGCTCATTGAGTAGTTTAATTTAACATTTATATATACAGGGTAGGTTGGCTGAGTATACTGGACATGCTTGATCACTGCAATGCCCTGTTTACAGTATCATATGTATCTTTTATCATCTTGCAAATAATAAAATATAGCAGTTACAATCATATGTGACAAAAATATATCTCAATGTTACTTTTTGCTTCTTATTACTGTAACACGATTTTTGGATTCACTTTTAACCCTCGTGTTTTGTTGACATTGGCTTTACTTCCCCATTTTTGGATTCTCACAAATATTTTCTTCTTGTTGTCTGACCTTATTAAAACCAAATATGTGGAAAGATATTACAGTGTCAACCCTTCCCTTTGCCATAAACTGGGCTTGTACATTTGATAAAGATGACAATTATATGAAATTTAACATAAATCATTGTTATTGCACCAAATAAAGAAATATTTCATGTTTTATTTGATGTTTGATTTCTTTCTTTTGATTTATTTTGCCAAAAGCCATTTACAGACAAAGACCTGTACAATATGTGATTCTACATAATGAAGGTATACCTTGGTAGACCTTTTATTAACAAACTGCTGTAAATCGCCAATAACAGAAATTCTAGTAGATTAATTTAGGATTTGTGGGGGTTGTTCTGCATAAAAATCAGTCACAGATATAGAGCATATAAAAAACCATTGAACACAACCATGTTTTACAGCTGAGACCTCAAACAGAAGAAATGCAAACTTCTGAAACATGTCAATAGTTTAAATTCATAGTTATAAGCAATTCTCTCAAAATTAAGAAAAGTCATCAAAAATCAAGGTAACGAAACAATGTTAAGTATGGGCACTTGAGATATGCTTCTAGCTAAACTAAGATATCAATCATAATTGAGGCGAAGAATTGAGGAAGAAACGAGCCAAACTCAATGGAAAATTTTTCTGCCCTCAAATTCCAGCAAGTGTTTAGGCTGTAATGGACCATGAAGGGATGGATGAGTCACTCAGGGTCTCTCCCACTGACCTCTCTTTTGGCACTCTCATCACTGTAGAGAGGCTGCTCACTCCTATGTCACCCACTGGTATGAGAATGTTTGTGTGTGTGTGTGTGTGTGTGTGTGAGCAATACAGTAGACCTGGGCACTGGACGTTATCTGACCCAGTGTTTATGAGAGAAATGCTCGCGAAGCAACCTTGGCGACATGGCCATTGGAACAGTGAGGTGATGTGTGTGTTTATCTACGTGGTGATAGCACAGTGGCCTTGTGTGCAGAGCTCTTATATATACAGACACACTCAAACGTCTACAGACAGAAATCCTCTCAGAAGTCCTCTCTGCAGCACTCTCAGCTGCTTGTCCTCTTCTCTCTAAGATTTACAACTAAGCCAGATTTTTGAATCTCATTTGCTTAGCAAGTTTTCTAGTTCTCTTAAGGCTGCAAGAAACTCTCGTGACAGAAAAATGCTGCCTGCAACCTTCAAACTGTGTGCTGGCATCTCCTACCGGCATATGAGGAACATGACAGGTGAGTGAGAGACATTAAGAGGCATTGAGCACAGCCTTGGCCTAGTTTCCTATCTGTTTTACATTAAGTTTAAAAATGCACATTTTTCTCAGTGGAGTTCTGCCCAGAGTCAGAATGGCTAAACGAATCAAAGAAGACTAAATAAGGCTAACAATTTCATGTTCTTTTATTTTCTTGTGATTTCCTTTCTTGTGATACACTGTATGTGTAATCAGTGGATTTAACATTGTAGTAACAGGGTGTTGTTTGTCTCCGTCTCCCAGGTTTGAGAAAGAATGCAATGGTGGCCATTCACCATGAGCTGAACAGACTGGCAGGTCCAGGCCCCAGTAAATGGATCAGCCAAGTCCGCCGACGAAGCTCCCTTCTCAGTGAGTTATTACACTGACTCACTTGAGTCAGTGTACGGATTCACACAGTGTTTCCATGGAGTAACAGACTTTATATGAGAGCTATGAAACTTCATAATATAAGAGTTTTTGGTTGAGAGGTAGACAGATATGTCAGGGTTTTTATGACATTGTTTTATGACATTTATTTCAGAAACATTGTTTTAGAAGTTTACTGATATGTTTTAGTTCCTTGCTGCTTTATTTTAAGGTTCTCGGATCGAGGAGGAGGAAGGGTACAACGAGGAGGAGATGTCCTATGTGAAGCAAGGTGAGGATGCACTGAAGAAGGCCATCAGCATCCTTAGCGAACAAGAGGGCTGGACCGTTGAAATTGTGGCTGTGAGTATCAAGACAGGACTCAAAAATCAGAATAATGATTCACTGAAGTATTAAATCATTCAACTTGTAAGAGACATATCCAACATATATTGTTTCAAATTTGAGAGATTACTGTACTTGTTTACACTCCTCTTTAGGCGAATGGAGACAAAGTCCTGAGTAAGATGTTGCCTGACATTGGTAAGGTGTTCAAGCTGGAGGTGATGTTGGAGCAGCACCCAGACAGTCTTTACGAAGAGCTTGTGGGAAACATGGAGCAAATGGGGGAGTGGAACCCAAATGTCAAACAGGTCAAGGTGAGAGAGAGGCAGCAGCAGGTGTCGGCATATGAATAGATTCTGCTACTTGAAATTCACTGTTACATCATTTCAGAAAGCCACATATGCAAAAACAAACATATCAATGCAAGACAGTTGCTAAAATGTCATATTGGGATCCACCAGATCCTTCAAAAGATTGGCCAGGACACCATGGTTACCCATGAGGTGTCTGCAGAGACACCTGGCAACGTTGTGGGGCCAAGGGACTTTGTCAGCGTTCGCTGTGCCAAGCGTCGAGGCTCTTCCTGCTTCCTGGCTGGAATGTCCACTCAGCACCCGAAAATGCCTGAGCAGAGGGGTGTGGTGAGGTGAGTCAAAGGGAGTCACAGAATGAGAGAATAATTAACTTGTTATGGGATATGCATGCATTCATGTATCTAAGGAGTAAATTAATCTGAGAAATCAATGGATACACACTCTTTATGTGCAATGGATGGATGATATAATGCAGTTTAAGCTGATGCTTAACACTGATTATTACATTTTCCAGAGCGGAGAATGGGCCCACCTGCATAGTTATGAAGCCCTGCGCTGAAGACCCAAATAAGACCAAGTTCACCTGGTTACTAAATATAGATCTAAAGGTAAATAAAAGCATTCTCTGCACTTCCTTTTCCACAGTTACTGCACTGGTTTGCACTGAAATATATTCAGTTACACTGACAGTAACTAAACATAAAATATATGTGATAATATTCCAATACTAAACATCATGATACTCAATCTAATACTGGCTTTGTCTTTGTCGTCTGCAGGGCTGGATCCCAAAGACAATCATAAACAAAGTGCTCTCTCAGACGCAGGTGGACTTTGCCAACCACCTCAGGCAAAGGATGGCTAATAACGTTTCTATGGAGATGGCTCATGCCTGCTGACACAAGATGCCTCTTGAGCTTTGGCACAGCAGTACACTCAGCAGCGGCAGAGGAGCAACCCCCTCTCATTTTAAAATAATATAAATCTGCTTTATCTGCTTAATTAAATAAGAAAATCCTGAGGAAATTAAGGAGATCAGATGAAGATGATGCTTGTCTAAGATTTTAGGAAAATCTGAACACAGATCTTGGTTTCAATTGGAAAATGTGTGTTTTTCTTGGCCCTTTTAATAGAAAATCTGTCATGAGATTTTGACTCACCGACATCAGTCTTACACATTGTGTGCCATGATTGTTTCTGATCACTCCACTTTGCATTGGCAGACACACTGAGCCGGTAAAACATGTCATAAACTGCCTGTTGTTTCCATGTGATAACACCCCAGATAGTGTCCATCCCTCTGCTGTGAAATTGCACTTTTATTTCAGTGTTTTATTTATTGATATTGCACAGTTGCATTGCATTACAATGACTGCCAAGTGAATAAACAATTGCAATGCCATTGATATTTATGGTTTTATGCTTTTATTACGCTTTCAGAGAAGCAGAAAAGCAGTAAGGAGAATAATTACTCTATCCTTTCCTGATGCATGAGAACTTCAATAAAAGTTCATAAAACATTTTATTTTGTCTTGCTTCACTGTTAAGATAAAGACATACTTACTTGCTTACACAGAGGAGAAAATACACAAGCAAAAAAAAATACAAATGAACAGAAAAACTTTTTGGAAACTGTACAGCGATTTCACAAATATTCCACTTCAACAGGGAGAAGATGGATGAATTTAAATGTTCTTTTTTAAACAGTGAAAAATAGAGCTCATAAAAAATGTCTTCCTGTTCCTTGATGGGTTTTCGGACTGACAGTTTGCCAGAGAGAGCAGGTGTTTGGCCATTCAGATGTGTGAGGAGCCCAGCAGCGAGCAGTTTGGTGTGAGCCAGCAGCACATTCCCTGAGATCAAGTAACAGTGGATTTTATCCCAAACAGGAAATCTGTTCATTGCCAGTTGTGTAACATTTTTCCTATTTTGTTTAGACTTGATCGATCCAAAATGTTTTGCAACAGCTCTTTTTCTTGGATGTAGTGCTGACTACAGGGGCCAGGATTTTTTAAATTGAGGAGTGGAGGTCTCACTCTCTGTCGCACATGATTTAATTGGCTGCAAGATATTCAACAGCATTACTTCAAAATTATGTAATTATGTCATACTGCTAAAGCCTGAGGGACTTTTCTGAGTTGAAATAGGAAGTGCGCTGACAATAACTTGTGAGCAGTGTTAGCCATTTTTCACTTTCTCCCATAAACTTTTTTGAGAATTCCCTTTTCAGTTGAGCCTGACTCCAGCGTGCCCTAAAAAACACAAACTTCAGCAGAATAGCTCTGAGTGCTGGCTTGACTAATGCAAAACAAACATTTTTTTTTCCTTGAAAGAATGTTCCAGAGGGTAATAATTGACATCTGCTTGAAATCCCTCAAATCTGAACATAAGCAGATGTGAGGAGAGTTGTAGACACTCAGAGATCTTGTTCCGTTATTTGTGTAATAAAAGGAGCGCAGAAATTCTGGGGTAGGAAAGGGAAAATTGTCCTGTGCAGATAAGTTGTGTAATAGGACCAGGAAGACAAAACAAGCTATCTGGCAGTCATATTGAATCCTTGGCACTGATGACAGCCTTGATTAAATCTTCTTCTTTTTTTTTCTTTTTTTGCATCCAATATCCATCTGTGCGTCCTTGACTGAAATTCAACTCATACATCAGCTTTTTTTTCTGTGTCAGGGAGAAATGTAGGAACATTCCTGCACTTTATGGGGGGAAAAACAAGAATTGTAAAAACTTTGTCAGGGAATTCAGACAAAATAAAAAAATCCCATAGCCTATTATAGAAGTTTTAATTAATTCACAATTATCTGTAAAAAACAAAACAAAAAAACAAACAAAAAAAAACCAGAAAAAATATACTTTTCACTGTATTTTGTGTAAAGATATATCTGTGAGCTGCTATTATCTGTAGACTGAAAAGGAGGTCACAGCCTCCCTGCTCTCCGAGCCGGAGAGCGATGACGTAATGAGCCCAGAGTCCGACAGGAAACCACAATTCCCAAGATGCATTTGAAATTACCGTGGCCACTGGACGGGGGAAGGGAAGCTGAGATTGGAGGGAGAAACAATCAGAAACTGAGGTACTTTTAAATGCTTCACATCACATAATAATCTCAGACAGGCTACGACAGACATTGTTATGTAGGGTTTTTAATATATTTTAAAGACAAAAGCAGATTTATCCGCATGTTGCTGTCGCATTTGTGCACAGACTCCATCCCCCGTTGCAGTTCAATAGAGCTATAGCTAGCCCGTTAGTTAGCCGGACAGCTGGCTTTTCTTGTGTTAGCAGGCGGGTCTCAGCTACTTAACCGCACTTAATTTTCATGACATTAATCGTTTGACTGTGTAGCACAAAATGAGGCCAGCTTCATGCAGTATGTGAAGGCGTTGCAGTCTTTGGTTGGAGATGAAGCTGTAGCTGCGTCTTTGTGCCTGCGGGGTTGCTAGCTTGTTGGCTGCTACGGATAATGTTATCTAGGCGACGTCAGGCTGCTGCTGTAGATGTTACAGCAGACAACTGTCACTGTCAAATATGAACTTATTCTATATATTTTGTCATATTGTCATGACACACTGCTTCTACTATGCACTGATTGAATGCTACATGTTTTGCAATAGACCTTAACATTAAAGTGTCTTAAAATCTCCTCACTGGAAAAAAAAAAATTCCATTATAACCAAAGTCCTTCTTTGAAGATATTATGCAGTTGAAAGTACACACGTGTTAATTAGCAAAATACAGTGAAAGTATCAAATTTATATACCGTTTGAATATATTAATCTATAACAATGTATCATATTTAATGAACTCATATGTTTTGAATTGCAACCCTTAATTACTAAAGTACAGTAACTACAGCTGTCAAATACATGAAGTGAATTGTAGAAATATAAAGTAGCATGACTCAAATGAAGTATAAGTGCCTCAAATTCGTCCTACAATGAATTTAGGTTGTTTTGCCAATGGTGTCAAATTTGTGCTGTAAATCAAGTTCATAGCAGCATTTTTTTTTTTTAAATTTTGAGATAGTTAAACACATATTTTGCTGTTTTATGCATAGCCACAGATGTAAATTTGGATTTGTGTGTTGCTTCATTAAAATGTTTGTTAACTTTACTACATTTCTTGTCCTAGTTTTTCAGATATTGTGTACATATGACAGCCCTTCCTCAGGACTCTGACCATACAAGAACCCCATCCATGATCCACATCTCACCGGACACCTGCAGTTCTTACTCTGGACGTGTGTTGCAGTTTCATGTGAGGCTGAAGACATAACACAGCTCTGATGTATGTAGTAAATTAAACTGTACTGGTAGCTCTGAGTGCTCATTGGATTTGTCTTGAGTGCCAAAGTGATGAAGCGTCTTGGACGGGGAGAGCCCAGCCCTGAAAAGCAATGTCATTATCCAGCTTCTGTGCACCTCTGATGAGGCTGAGGAGTAAACCCAGTGGCCAAGCAGATCTGTGGAGGAGAGGAAGGAGGGAGGTTTCCAGGAAACGTGTATATTGATGGATAGCCATTTCCTCCAGTCAGCTCTTGTAGACTGATACCTGCACATTGCTCTCCGTGTACACACTCAAGGTTAGACTTTTGAAGTAGCCAACAAAACCAGGCTGCCGTCAAAACCACACAATCGTCGGTATCACACAGAAAAAAGAGAATATGATGTGTGCAACATGGATTTCTATTGCCAGTGACAGTTTTGTGAAATCAAACTGGTGACTGTGGACACTAGGTTCTCTGTGTATATGAGGAAAAAAAGAGGAAAAGCATAGATACTCGCAGTCACTACACATGTGCACTACAGAAACCATGGTGGTCCTTGCAGCAGCTCATCAGCCCATTTCAGTCCGTGATTTCAGAAGCCTTTAGAGGCCAGGATCAGGAACACGCTCGCCAGCCAACACACTCATATGCAATGGAAGAAGACATTGATGTCACATCCCACCCTGAGGTAATATTCTTTCATGTTTGGTCTTAAAGTTGTAAAATTTAATCTCATTAAAGTGTTCGGGTTTACAGCAATGTAACACCATTAAAGCAGCAAGGCGCACCTGCTGTGTAGGCGGACAAAATAAGAGTAGACGCTTTTTACTACTGTTGCCATATTGATGTAGTCACCCCCATAGAGAAATGTTCCCTTCCTGTGCTGCACTGTTGTTTAATGTTAAACAATTAAGAGCTCATCTGTTTAATCAGTTCTGTCACATGTGTTTAGGTCAACAGTTCCCCCTCTGCGTTAGCTGTAATCTCTGGTCTGGCTTGCTTGGCACGTTGCCATGGCGGCAGCTATCCTCAGCTTGGTTTTCTAGCCGTAACATTACCTCCTGCTCCCTGGCCTCTATCCTTGTATATTGCTTCTTTTGTAAACAGTGGGATGAGTAGTGTATGTCTCATGTCTCATTGAATGCAGTGTAACTGGGAGGGCACAGTCTTCCTCAAAGGAAGTACACCCTTAAATTACCTAATTTCCAATGCTTAAATATATCAAAACAGGAAGTATGCTAGTAAAACAGAGAAGTGCAAATGTGCAACTTCTGGCATGTCTCTGAGAGTTTATTTGGCTTGTTTTGCTTTGTATTTTTTACAAGTTGATATTAGGAATTCCAGGACTTTAAAAAAAATAGGAAAATAATGAGACATTCAGTGATCATGAATGACCTGTCTTACAGCAGTGAGAGCTGCACTATTTTTATATTGTGTGCATGTCATAAGCATCTGCCTTGTTGCTGCCCTCTTCTTAGGGCCTGAACGGTTTGTCCCATGAATGTAAACCATTAGAGGAGATCACCAATGGACACTCCAACCATAAGCCTGTGAGTACAGAAAAAAAATCACTTCTCATTGATGGGACATTTGTCTCACTTTCATTCATTGTAATTTTCTTTTCCCATCAAGCCTTTTTATCTAAAAACAGTTTAAACCTTTTTCATTTTTCTCTTCAGGTCATGAATGGACTGATTATCGGTCATAATGTCAAAGACAACACCAACGGCAGCGCACCGCTCAGATCCCTGCCGGTAGTTAAATTTCATCTTTAGTATCTCACTTTAACCACCATGGTCCGGTCCCCCTTGCATGTAAGATAATCCTTTGTTTGGTAATTGTGCAGATTTCAGCACTGAAGCAGAATGGTCTTCTGCAGACACTGGCAGCCGGAGGGGACCAGCTGAAGCCTGCAGGTAACACACACATACTCTCACACAACCTCTCCTTTGTCTCGCATCCTCTTCCCAAAGGAATTTGTGAGTGTATCCTAGATACCAGGCAGCTGTTGCAGGTAAAACCTCCCCCAGGAGTGCAGGTTGCCTGCTTGGAGGAAGAGAAGGGTCTCAGTGGTGCTCTGGATGATGCAGGTCTGTTAGATAGGAAGGATTTATGACGGAGAATAAACTTGATGGGTGTCAGCCATTGCACCATGGCCCCTTGGCAGAGTAGATGCTGTTTGAGGGTTGAAGCCTGTGAGGTTTGTGCGTGTGAGAGTGTATTACACTGTTGAGTGAATTAGTTTAGTTTTCTTACCTCACCTTTGTGATTCTCTCTCCACAGAAGAAGATGTAGAGTTGGAAAAGGCCAGACAGGAGTGGGAAGCTCTGGAGAACATCCAACCAGGTCAGATACATCTGTCAGTTTCACCTGTTTGTATCAAGATGATGATGACTTTGATTGTGTTGCTAAAATTTTTTTGGAAAAAATCCTCCAGCTCTCACAGAGGACTCAAACCCAACCCCGCTCATCTCCTTCAATGAAGCCCTGCAGTACTTCCAGACCACAGACCTCGGGGACTTGCTAGTAAGGAACGCTGCATACCATAAATCCTTAAACAAAAGCTGTTATCTAAGTGATGGCCAACTCTCAAATAAAAGCAGGGGGAGCAGTCTGTTGGAACAAATCAAGTCTGGCCCCTGATTAAGGAAAAGGTTCTCACTCTGTAAATTCTACTTTGTCGTTCTTTCTCAAGGTTCAGCCACTTTCAGCGAATCTCAGCACTTGGTTCAGATGGTTCACAGTAAAAGCCATGTAGCTTAGGAGGTGAATGTAACTGGTGGCAGTATTTTAACATGAAACAGATGGAGGAAGTGTTGACTTGGCATTAACAGTGAACACCAGCAACAAATGAACACAGCAAACAGGAACAGATCAGAAAACTGTGATGGTTCTTGCTTAAATATAAAATGATAAAATGTGCTTATAAAATAGAGGAAATTAGGAATAAAGGTCTTTAATACAGGCCTGGATTGCTGCTCAGTGAGTTAAAGAATTTACCGAATGTGGGTGAGAGAGGGAAAGACTTGCATCGAGTGTTGCCTCCTACAGCTGGAAAACTAGCGCCATGAAATGTGAAAGCGAAGTGAAAAAAGCATCATGTGGTCCTGTTGCTCAGTCCAGACATAAATAGAATAATTGGATTGAAACTGTGCTGTAGTTATCACGACTTCTACTCTATAGTGGTATTCTATTTTCATCCCCACCCCCACCTGCAGAAGAACATCCAGCCAACCATTCGCAGGACAGGACTCGCTGCAATCACACACTTCCTCTTTGGACCGCCACGACTGCACAGGGAACTCCTGGAGGAGAGGGATCTGGTCTTTGCCATCGCACAGTGTGAGTGTCTGTTTGCCGAATTGGGTCGTGTAATCATCCCCACCAGGTGTAAAACTCATGAGTGTTTCCAGTAAACCACTGGTTTTTACTTTTTGCGTGTGTTTGTTGTCCATAGGCCATGTGGACAACAGCCAGACAGTCCACATGCGTGTTCTCCAGACCATTTATAAGAGGCTGCTTGGCAGCAGGCTGGACTGTCCTCGCTTTGGGACGCACTGGGAAAACATCGGCTTTCAGGGTAAAACACCTTCACACTCTTCACTTCGCTAGTGAAGTTCTGCTCTTAAATTTCATGATGTGAAAGGTTTTTAGTTGTTCATAACAAATTTCAATGCAGTACATGTCTCAAGAATATTAAATGTTGCTCTAAATAAATGTACTAATGAAGTGAAAGAAGGTTTCTGTGTGGTAGGTTAATGTTGTATCTATTTTAGAAAAAAAAATCTCTATCCACAATTATTGACAGTATTCACCCCAAACAGGGAAACAGTATGACTGAATGCTTTCTCTCTTTTCTGGATTGTTTTCTTGTACTTTAGGTACAGATCCAGCCACTGACCTCCGTGGCACTGGTTTCCTGGGACTGATGCATACTCTGTACTTTGTGATGGATCCAGAGACTCTACCATTGGCTAGAGACATCTACAAGTTATCACAACACCCTACACAGGTACCACCAGTTCATAATCAGCACACCCCTCTAAGGCTGTACACTCAGGCTAGAATCAGCATGCATGACTGCACACTTGTGTTGTCTCGTTTGTAGAGATGCGTTTTAGAGCTGCAATGATAAGTCGATCGACAGAAAATTAATCAGCAACTATTTTGGCAATAGAATTATCGTTTTAGTCATTTTTTTTAAGCAAATATGCCAAAGATTTGCTGGTTTCAGCTTGTCATATGTGATGGTTTAATGCTTTTCTTCTTTGGGTTTCAGACTGTTGTTCAGACAAAATAAGACATTTACTGTAACATAAACTTAATCATTGACTCCGGGAAATTGTTTACAGTCATTTTCACTATTTTCTGACATTTTATAGACAAAACGATTAATCAGTTAATTGAGAAAATAATTAGTAGATTAATCGATAATGAACATGATTGCTGCCCTAATGTTTTTTATCTTTATGTTCACTTTGGATGACTCATTCAGGGATTAGATTGATGCAGAGGGAACTAAAGTGAGGAAGAGAATTTCCCCTCAGGGATCAAATTAAGATGAGCATGTTTTAGGACTTGCCCTTGTAGCCTTTCTAAGTTCCCTCGTGTATTTATTCTGGTCTAGAACTTTCCATTCAGTGTGATGTCAATCAACATGACCCGCATCGCTCTGCAAGTACTCAGAGAGGAAGCCTTGTCCAAGTGAGTCACTAGTCCTCCGTTTTTGTTTTATGGCATCCTTACCTTCTGTTGTAGCATCAGACAATATCACTTCACACCTACTCTCCTCTCTGCCTTTGCTCTTACCAGGGAGTGCAATCGTCGTCAGCAAGTGGTCGGTGTGTTGAATGAGTTCTACGTTGCCACGTATCTGCACCTGTACCAACTGTGGAAGACCCAACAGAAGACCATTGCTGACTCTGGCTTTGTACTAAAAGGTAAAGATAATTCACAATATCTCAGGAACGCCTTCAGGGAATTTCTTCAAATTTGGCACAAACATCCACTTGGATTCAAGGATGAACTGATCAGGTTTTGAGTGGTCAGAGTCACTGTGACCTCACAAAACTCGTTTTTGGCCGTAACTCAAGAATTCATACACTAATTATGACAAAGTTTCACACAAATGTCTAATAGGATAAAATGATGAAGGGATGACATTTTATATCAAGAAGGTCAAAGGTCAACTTCACTGTGACATCATAATGTTTTGTAAAAACACTTCTGGCCATTATTCATCGCCATAACTCAGGAACAGAAGGGGAGGTTGTGACAATATTTCACATTTGGTCGGACACTGAATGGGTGACACTAATCTTGAGTGTCCACCTTGAAACTGTGGTGATTGTTTAGATCTTCTGTGCTGCCGTGTTGAAGATGTGTGTGAAGCATCCACGTTTTAGAATTTGCAGCTTCTTTGCAGCAACATCCATATCTGAAGCATCGTCTACTGTCTATCAGAATCAGCTTTTTTGGCCAAACGTGTGAAGACATATAAAGAAAATACACTTAATACCTTTTTATTAGATTCCTTCAAAGTCTTAACTGCAAATATTATGAGTCTGGACAGACATGGATGTAAACTGCAACTTGACTGGTTGGCAGATGCATACAACCGCGAGGTGGTATTTCCAGTTTTTTATTGCATTGCACTGGTGTGAAGTCATCGCTTGTATTGGTGTCACAGGCCTGTTACAGATTGTCTTCCCAACATGAGTCCCTCTGTTGGTGTGTTTTTCTAACCCTTCAGAAGTGGAGCTGTTTGCCAAAAAGAACCCCAAGCAGATGCTGCGCCGACTAGAGGTCTTCCTGAAAGAGAGGCGGGCAGGTGGAATCCCCCGTGGGACGTCGCCAGACCCTCAGGCCCAACAGCACTCTCCTAGCCTGGGCGAACGCAGGGCCAGAGCCGGGACGGGACAGGGAAGCAAGGGAAAGGAGATGCACTTCACAGGAGTGTGTGATCTACCGCCAGACATGGAGGGAGAGGCCAGACTCATCTAAGCTAGACTCTGTCTGTGTGTGTGTGTGTGTGTGTATGTGTGCGTGTGTATGTGTGTGTGTTTGTGTGAGTGAGTGCTCTTGGGTGTGTGTGAGCAATCCTGTTTGTGAGTGGCTTACTTTCAGAGAGCTAGAAGAAGAACCCACCAGACCCTGATCTAGGACCTGCTGTCTGAACCTATTCAAACATTTCGGCTCCTTCCACTGATGCTGGAGTGCTGCACTTTGATCAGATTAAGCTTGGGGGTCTTTCAGAGTTATATGGTTTTTTTGGGTGGGGGGCGGGTGTTGTAATTAATTTACTTCTCTTAAGAGAGAACAGTCAAATTTAGAGCTGAAGCAGGTCAGAAACACAAGATGTCACAAAACACCAAGAAAGTGAATGTTTGCACTTTGCTGTGTGCATTTAGTAGCCAAATCAATAGCTGCCATGTTCTTGTGATTAGATTCTGCCTGCCTAGAAGTCCACGATGTACACGATATGTCTCTAGGATCTCTCAGCCAGGGTGTGTTAGCAATGCAGAGGCAGGAGCGTGGCATGGAACGGCTTTTTTTTTTTTTTAAAGGGTCGGTGTTCGCTCCTACTCCAAGAAACTGCTCCATCACACGAGCATGCTAACGACCTGTAATGCAGTGGAAGAGCGTCATCATCAGGCATATTATCAAACACTCTGTTAACTTTAGGGTGGTTAGAAAAAAAAAAAGTAACCAGTTTCAAGCCCCGCTATGGAGCGAACAAGAGCAGGTTTCCTCTCAGCTTGAGTGGAGAGCAGAGAGCAGAAATCACCAGTAGACGCCGTTCTCTCTTACAGATCAGGCTTCAAATGCAGGTTGCTTTGAAGGTCTGATCACTTTGCATTCTCTATTAGAGCATGAAAGAAGTAAATGTCGTGAAAGATGTTAAAAAAAGTGCAAGAAAGGGCCCTCCTGTCCAGGTGTGCGACAGCAAAGCCAGTTGTTGGTGTCAGTTGACAGCGGTCTGATAGACTAGGTCCAGAGCTCCCTCTTAACATGGGGGGATATATTTTAAATAATTTTAAAAATAACTATTTTAGTCCTTTCCGAAGGGACAGCCGTCATAACTTCATAGTTATGTATAAAAGCACTTCAGAACTTTGTTATTAAACTGATGGCTGAGTGACCGTGAGAGGGAGTTTTAACACTGTTAAATTCCACCAGAACATCTGAAAAAGACTCGTGAACATTCTCAGCTTTTCGTGGTTAAAGCCAAGAAGATACTTCATAACAGAGTCTGTGTGCTTGGTGTGGTCCCGGCTTAAGTCGAAGGTCTGGTATGAGCTTTCTCTACATTCCGTTATAAAGCATGTGATTGTAATTTTTTTTTTTTTTTTGACCAGTTAAAAATTTATTCCAGTGTGTGTGTGTGTGTGTGTGTGTGTGTGTGTGTGTGTGTGTGTGTGTGTGTGTGTGTGTGTGTGTGTGTGTGTGTGTGTGTGTGTGTGTGTGTGTGTGTGTGTGTGCGTGCGTGTGTGTGTGTGTATGTGTGTGTGTGTGGTGAAATGAATGAGCTGATATTGATGAAGGGTGCCTCTCCTAGGAGATGTATGGTACAGTATGCAATCCCAGCTCTTACTCAATGATAATCAAAACAAATAGTGCTGTGTGACGATAGAAATCGTTTCTAACTTCAGGGTTTGTGCGTTTGTGCAAGCGAGTGTGTGTGTGTGTGTGAGTGAGTGTGTGTGTGAGCGTGTGTGTGTGTCGTATGACAGGAACTGACTACAGATGGGGTGCTTTCCTCTGCACACAATAAGCCAGCTTTACTAAGTACTTGATCCATCAAGCTGCAAAGACGGTACTTTTTTCCATTTCAAAACGGTACATAGAATTTCAGAGGACAAAATTTCTCCTAAAACAAAAAAACACATATTTTGTTTGCTTTTTTTAAAAAAACAGATGTTGGTTCTGGACGCATCTGGTTTCAGCGGCTCTGTGGCCTAGAATGGGTATAGCTCCTCAGCAAAGCTGGTTCCTGCTTTGTGCTAATGTGAAACCGTCTCCCATCGTTGTAGTCTCAATCTGTAGCATGTTCAGGTAGCACTAGTACTGTAGCATCCTATAGCCTCCTCCTCTTCGTCAAGCTTGTTGATGTCACGTCTCAGTTACAGTCTGTAGTGTCAATGAGTGCGCAAACTGTTACTACTATAGCACATGCATTTCATCTTCGCATTAAGCCTCCATCAGTAGACACACGTTTAGGTGGCGCAGCTGTTGAACGTATGTTTTGGAGAGATGCGGGATGACGTGTTATTGAGCTCAACCTTGTCTTCTAAGAAGGTAACAGTAAAAACGGTGCCTACATCCAGTGGAGCCATGTGGGGTGGAGTGCTTTTTTTTTTTTTTTCTTTCTTTCATTTGAGCTACAGTGCCACAGTGGACTTCCTCCATTCATGTAAGGCATTAAACAGAGTTGATGTGACCCCTAAAACATGCAGGCCTAAAGGATACATATTTTTAAAAAATATATATATACAGGCATGTAAATTTTCAATGTCAACATCTACTCAGATAATTGCTCACACGCCATCTCCCTTCTCCACCGTATAACTTTGAGAAAAAATGAGCTGATGTAGTTTTGCCAATTGTTTGCGAGTGTTTTGATCGATCAGGAAAATTTGCACTGTTGTAGATATTTGATAGTATGTGTGACGTATGCAAGAGGAAACAGGCCATCTTCAATAGCCATAAATGTTCATTATCACCCACCTCATGAAACAGGCTTCGTGAAGTCAGACTCCCCCTCCTCGCTCTTGATAAAATTGCACCACAGATACGATCTCACATTTAGTTTTTATTCAATTTTAAACTGAGGAGCAGTACAGTGTATGTAAATCAGGAAGTTTGTATATAGAGAATTAATGATTGTAACTGTATGATTGTCTGTAGGGCATTATACTGAAACACATTGCTTACCTCAAGACTTAAGACAAATCTCTCCTTTCTCTCTCTCACCTGATGTGTGTTTGGCCTCTCAGTCAGACTCTTATCTTTTTACTTTTCCTTGTACTTAGGCCTTCTCTCATACCAATTGGATATGTTATATAATGTGTATATTCGACACCTGAAGCACTACGTAATAGCAAACTAACACAAAAAGCTGGTCAATGTTATGTGTATACTATTTAAAGACACATTATAGACACTATATAGGCCCACACACGCTCTGATGCACATCTGCAGATAAAGAAATCCTTTTTAAAATCAATCTATAATTGGCTGATGTTTACCATGTTGAAATGAGCTGGTTTTTTTGTGGCTTCAGTGATAGTACAGTATACTTTTGCTGTGTTTTAAGTGTTTGATGTCAGGAAAACACTCAAACAATCCAGTCTTTACAGCTACGGTCACAAACAAACAGTTCAATATATGATTGTAAAGATATAGGCTTGATTAGCAGCCATTATACTGTGTATGCTTTGACCTTGGTATATATTCAGTATCCAAACAAGGCCTGATTTATCCTCTCATATTACCAAAAGTTATATTTTCAGCAGTTGTAATAGATCATATTCTTATGCGTTGATCATCGATTTTGGAATCTCCTCAGTTGTGAAACCAGAACCAAGAGAGTTTAAAAAAACAGAAAAAAAAAGAAAAGAAAAACGGGTTCTTGCAGGATGTCGGATGCTCTGAGAGGTGTGGTCTGAAGTTCTGCTTCCTACAGCAGCAGCTCGGCAAATACAATCACTTCTCTCAATATCCTGCGCTTTATATGAAGGTGTTTTACTGTTGCCATCGTCGTCATGTCCCTCAGAGCATTTTATGACTGTACCTTGATTGTAGAAGCCCTATTTTATATTGAGAGTTATTTCAGAATACAGTATGTGCTGTTGTACATTAAATGTATTGTATGGAGAAAGCTAAATAAATGCTGTTTAAAAACGACTGTGTTTCTCTATGGAATCACTGAATCCTCTGCAACTCTCTATTATCATGAATAATTGTACTGGTGTGTGCTGTGTCCCAGTTACATACTGCATACTAATTCCACGCACTTAGTTTGATAGTATACTGTTTACAAATTAGTGTACAAGAGTATAATTAAGTCAACTAACTGTTGTTTTCAATAAGATGTACTTTTGATCAACGGTTCGGTCTATAAAATGTCAGAAAATACCGAAAAATGCAAATATTCAGAGCTCAAGGTGTAATTTATTAAATTGCTAATTTTGACTGGAAACCAGTCCAAAAACCAGTGTCTTTCTATTTAGAAAGACGTACAACAGAAAGGAAGCAAATCCTCAAATTTGAGAAGCTTTTGAAACAAAGAATATTTGGCATTTTTGTTTGATAATTGACTTAAATGATTAATTATCAAAATAGTTGGTGATTTTCTGTAAGTTTAATAATCAATTAATCTACTGATCATTTCAGCACTATTGTCAATTAAATTTTACAGACAGCAAAATATTTTCTGAGATTTAATACTTATTTTTTTAAGATCTTACTATCTTCTCTCCTCCTTTAGAAATTAGTTTTAATTTTATTCCCCTTTTTCGTTCGTGTAGTGCATATTGTTGAACAGTAACGTGTATCAGTAGTAGTGTTTCAGTTTGCATGCTCATTTCTTTTGAGTAACTTTATCTGATCACTTTTCCGGTATGAACACACCACATGTTAAACATTCACTTATGTAACCTGGAGTTGGGAAACATATGGTTTGTGGTAGGCCTCCAATCTAGCTGTTCTGTAGTTTAACCACTAGAGTGCACACTTTGATAGATCCACAACTAAAACAACCAAAGCTGTGAGCTAACATATTACAGTTTACAGGTGCTGCATAATTCACAGGTTGGTTTATGCAATAGTGAAGCTACTACTGTAAAATACATATATGTACAAAGAACACTTACATTTTACATGACACGATACATTTTAAACTCCTGTGAAATTTAAAGCCTTTAAATTCTTGTTTATTCATCTCTTTGGTTGTTTAATTTTAAGTGACCCTCTTAAGTTCCTCTAGAGTAACATCATTAGGACAGAGCACTATTATTGGCTTGCTGTGCAGACACTGTTTAAAGTCTCAACCACAGTCCCAGGCTCCTCAGTCTGTGCTCCATCTTTCATCAGTGAAACAAATTACTCAGACGTCACTGAGGTACGATTGTCCATAATTTGTCATAAGTGGTCTCCCATTGCATTTCCATGGTCCACTCCAGTGTTGAAATATTTGCAACTGATCAGATAAAGGGGGATTTTGGTGCTGGGTCAATGACGTTGGGACGCTTCCAAAGGAATCTTGGTGCTGCAAACTTCTACATCTGTGCTTAATCAGACTCATGGCTCCAGTCCCACAGTGCCAGATGACTGAGCTGTGGTGGACCTGCTGAATCACAGCACACACAGGATGGAAAAATATTTCAGCCAATCTTTTATCACTAATCCAAGTCAAAATCACAGTCCCATGAGTTATATTTTATATCTGCTAATAGTGTGCTGTGCTGTTTTTACTAGTTTTATTAGCATTCCTCAGCACGCACATGGTTTCAGTAGAGAGAAAATACATGACACAACTTCAATTATATCACAGAGGAGCCTGATAAAGGGTCAATAATCTAATACACAGACACCAGTCATGTGTCAGGTATCCTGCAGGAGTGTTTAGGTATCTATGTGCCTGGTGAGAATGAACAGAATAGTGCAGGATGGAGTTTTTATAAATCTGTTTCCATTTGTACCTAGTGAGCCTGCTGGAATACAGCATTTTTCTCTCACTCATACTCTCGCTTTCCCTCCCCCAACTCTCTTCCTCTCTCCCTGATGTCATTGTTTCCTGCCCAGTCGATGCTGACGCTCAGCTCAAGGCTGCATGCACAGACACTAATGCATGCTGCTCTGCTTAATGCTGACCGATAGGAATTTACAGACACTAATAAAAGCGATCCACAAAAACTGACTCTGTAAATATCCTGGTTTTTGTTTTTCTGTGATGCAATTAAACTACTGTGTTTGTAAGTGCTAAGTGTGGCCTGTGTTAACAGTTGTCAGATTCAAGTTGATGTGAGGCCTCTTGGTCATGGTCACTGTCCATCTTCTCTTTGTGATTATCATCTTTTCTGGATTGCCAACAGCAAAAACATTACACTCAATCTTGGAGGAGAGTCACCAGCACTCAATGTGATATACTGTCTGAGCAGTAATCACCATGTGAGCTCAGGAAAGGAGTTTGTAATCCACGTGTCCAGGATTGGTATTTTTTGTAATTAGATGTTCACACTGTTGGCCTTGTGCACAATGATAGAAGATGTATTTATCCTTTAACTATAAATAGCAGTGCCAAGCTGTAAAAAATGTTTTTTTCTTCTTGTTCCTACAGTTGGATGTTTGAGCTTCACTGTGCAGAGTTTGACACTAAAAGGCTGTTTTAACATTCATCTGCTGAAAGTGGTATGTTTCTCTGTACTCATTGAAAATTTTTGTTCAAGGCGGGTAACTATGGGCATGATTTGTGACATCACAACTATTTTGGAGCCAACTGTGGGCCAGTATGCAACTTACACAAGTGAGAGACATGAAACCACCACAACACATGCACTGAGAATGGACTTTTCAGTGAAGTAGGAGACATCTTGCGTCCAGCTGTTGAACTTGAAAAATGAAATATATTTGCATATTTATAGATTCTGGAATTTTTAATGAGGAAGAAGAAATAGATGTCATTTTAAGGATTTTAAAGAGCTAGTTCAACTGTTTTTTGGGGGAAAAACATGTTAGACATGCATTATTATTCAAAGTAGAATATTTTATATAGATCTTAAAACATGTCTGGAGGGGATCTTCGAGTAAATTTATGGAAGTATTATCAGCAAAATGTACGCATTAGAAGTAAACATACTCTATTATACTATTATAAAAGCAGAATGGCCTCGGTCAGTGTTATTATTTTTATATTATCAGTGATAAAATTTGAGAAAGTACATCTACTCAAGCACTGTATTTACAGTGCTTGAGTAGATGTAAAATACTACTAATTAATACTTTTTACTTCACTGCATTTTGATACTTTTGTTATTTTAAGTAAATTTTAGTACTTACACACTTGTAACTTGTAATGGAATATTTTTACAGTGTGGTTTTGCTACTTTTCCTTAAGTACAGAGATTTAAGTTTATTACTACTGAGTCATTAAAGCGAAACTCTAACTTTTGAAACATTAACACATTATTTTTCTCACTAATAGAAAATTAAGCTTATAAGCAAATTCAGTAATATTTCGTCTGGTATGATCAGGAATATTGTGATGATGCTATATTAAGATAGCTAACGTTAGCTAACTTAAGCTCAGCTAACTTAAGTTAGCTAATGTTAGCTAACTTAAGATAGATATTTTAATCTGTAATTACCATCACTGAGTCAGTTTGCTGAATATTTGAGATACTGTTAAATTAGGTTGTAACATTTACCGTTATCATGTTATTTACCATATACTTGTTGGTACAAATGGCAGTTAACTGCTGTTTCGTGTGTCTCAGTGAGTAGTGCAATATCCCAGTGCAATAACAGGACCCTGAAACTGAAGCAGCTACATTACATTTTGTTATTGCAATGCTTTTCTTAATGTGAGATGTGTAGAGTACAATAATTGCCTCTAAAGTGCAGTGACGTAGTAGTTGAAGTGGGCTAGTTGAGTAAATATAATTAGTTATGTTCCACTACTGTTTATATGTAATGTCAGACTCCAGCTTAGAAACATTCTTCCCTTCATTACTAGATAAGAGACATTTCTTATCAGAAACTGGCTCTTCTAGCGTTCTGTTAATCTCCGTCTTATGAGTAAATAATTGAAGTGATTCACATAATGTTTTCCAGTGCTCTCATTTGTTCTTTATGACTAAAGGCATTGCTTGTTCAGATTTCTTCTGCATTGTGAAATAGCGTTGGTGGAGGAAGAACAAGAAAAAAACTTTTTTCCAGCTTGTTCCCTTGTGTGTGTGTGTGTGTGTGTGTGTGTGTCTGTATCCTTGCCAGTTGGAAAGGCCTCTGCTTGACCTTACTGTAGTCTGAATTATCTCTTGCATTCTTCACAGTCCAAACTGTATTGCAACACACAATCATATTCCCCACAGATATGATCACATGTCGCAATACAATTTTCTTAAAATCACATCTTCAATGGCTTCATGTCCACTGTTCTCACAGTCTGAGATAGTATAAAGTGAAGTATTTTAGTAGGTGTGTGCGTGCATGCACTTGGGCGTTTGTGCCTCTCTCTCTCTGTCTTGTCTGAAAACTTGCTCAGATTGAACCCATTCAGAGGAAAGCATACTTATGACACTGTATTAAAGAGTAAGCAGAGTCAATAGGTCTTCAGTCAGCTGTACAGTGTTTTGATTTCACCACTTTATTCTAACATCAGGAATTTCTGGTTAATAAACTTCCTCTCATGGAAGAGTGCAGGTGATGACGGAGTTTTATGAAAACTGGGGCAAAACCTCAGGATGAGGTCATTGCGTTTTGCAGGGTAAACTTTTTCCTCAGATAGATTTTGCACTCTAGGTTAACTTTCTTCTTCCTTATTTTAATGCTGAGAGAGTTTTCTAGAAAAGGTTGTAATTTCTGTCTATTAGAGCTACATTTTAGGCCCAACACGGATATTCCTCACTGAGTATAAACAGCTCTGGATGATCACAGAGCATTAGAAAGTGTACCTTGACTAAACTGGAAGTAAAATATACTGCAACATTAAGCAATTGACAGTGAACAGAGGAGGAGGTGAAGGAGGATGGTGGGGAGAGGCAAAGAAAACACCAAATCTTTAAAAAGGTTATAATTCTGTCATCTGCTCAAACAATTCTCCCCAATCTGTGTGAGCTCCTCTGTGGCCCCCTTGCCTGCCATAACTTCTTCTCCAGAAAGGAGAGAGCGAGCTTAGGAACACACCGAGGAAAGAATGACAGAGGCGAGATGGAAAGCAAAGATCCATTCCCAATCAAAACAAGTCCCGGACTGAAAAAGAATTTATGTTCAACTCCTACTTGTTTTCATTTTGTTTGAATTCCTCCCCTCTCTCTCTCTGATGATTAGTGGTGTTTGGTTTTGTTAACGCACACATACAGACACACACACACACACACAATCCCTATCCTCCCCCCTTTTGCCCCTTCCTCGTCCACCTCCTTTTCCTCCTCCTCTTCTGGAATTCAATGTCCTCGGAGTCACTCCTCTCTCCTGCTGTTCTGCTCTGTGGTGAGTCTGCAGGGTAAACGCTTTCCGCCGAGGAATTCGACAGGAGCTGCAGACGAAAAGGAGCTGTCTCCGGCTTCTTTCTCTAACCAGGAGGTGCAAACGCTGCAGTCTTAGGCCTCACCTGCCCTCCCTCCTCCTCCTCCTCCTCCTCCTCCTCCCCCATCTCCTGTCTGAGCCCTGCACCTGTTCTGACTCGTCCACCAGGTGAAGGGGATCCTCTGGCCACGCTGTTTTTTCAGCTGACCGTAGCTGCAGGGCAATTAGGCACCCAGTCTTTTCATTTGAGTGGATTGCTGCTTTGCTGTGTATCTCCCTCTGTCGCTCTCTAACCCACCTCCCTTCCCTCCCCGTCTATCCCTACCCCCCTCCCACTCCATCTCTGTCTAGCCCAGGCTTCGGGTGTGTGTGGAGCTGCAGAAGTCTCCCTGCTGGAGTAAAAGTGTGGATCACATGGAAAGGACACAGGGGAAGAAAGGGTGATACATAATTCTTCTGGTGGATACACGCCACACGTCGAAACAGGATTGAGCACTGGACGGGGTGTGATAAAAACTCCAGAGGAAAAAAACAAAAAACAGAGCAAACCAAAGGATTCTGCAGTTGGAAGAGCAGAAGATATGAAAAGCCAGACTGTG
The DNA here is from genome assembly GCF_910596095.1 of Thunnus maccoyii. NCBI lineage: Eukaryota > Metazoa > Chordata > Actinopteri > Scombriformes > Scombridae > Thunnus > Thunnus maccoyii. The sequence goes on from NC_056541.1 coordinate 25,253,249, forward strand.
GTTATGTCTGTGGGTCTGCTGGGCTTGTGCTGCCTGCTGCTGATCCCCACAGGAGGGGAGAGTGCTGGGGGGATCGTTTCTCTCCGGCAGAGTGAAGGAGAGAGACAGGCGGGGGATCTGCTACGAGATGAGTCCCTGGATGACCCAGAAAGTGAGCAGGGACTTGTAGTGGACCCACACCCACTGGGAAGCAGCAGCAAGGCCAAAAGAGACACAGAGAAGGCTGCACAGGCAGGTGAGTGGAGACATATGTCTTGTTACAATGTGTACAGAGCATAACTTTAACTTAAATATACAAATATGTCACACAGACAAGAGATCAAAGCTGCTCAGGTACAGTCAGAATTACGTCATGACATGGGTGAGCAAACACAGACACAAACACACACCGATTTAGTCTCTGAGAAGTGTCAAGGTGCACGAGTGAGTCCAGGTGCTCACCTGTCCACTATACTGCTTCTCCACAGCAGGGAATACACAGGACAGATGGATTTGTGTAGCTCAGACCAACTAACTTGAGCATCTTGCAAACAGATTTTTAGGACACTAACCTTTTTCCACTGCCTCTGTTGGTGTAACCCTGCATGAGTAATGATGACTGTGATGTACATTCATTATGGAAGAATGGATTCTGAAAAGTGATACATATCAGGGAGAGAGAGCTCTTTTCTGGAGTGTTAACTAAGCCTCAGATGTAAGTCCAGAGTAGTTTTTAATCTTTAATGAGACCCACTGATGGGTTTATGTCTTAGTGGTAAGATGTTGCTCAGGCGATAGTGATATATTTATTGAAAATCTGGTTGGATTTTGTGTCATTAAAAGCTGAATTGTGGTTAATGGAGCACATCTAATGGAAAGAGGGAAGTGTTTTCCATGAAAGCGCCTCAGGACTTCAGACAACCTCAGAAGGAAATAGTGATGGACCTCAACCAACCACTTAAAAATACATCTGGCTGTCTGGATTTTCCTCCGGCAGAGTTGCATTTTGACACCAAAGAAAAGAAAAAATTGCGTAATTTAATTCTCAAATGCTTTGCTCAGAACATAATTTCTGCATTAATATTTTCAGGTATTTTGGGCAGAGTGAGGAGAGCACCAGATGAAGGCAAAAAGAAGAAGAAAGACAAGAAGAAGAACAAAGAGCCTAAGGACCCCAATGCCACCAAAAAGCCCAAAACTGACAAGAAGGGAAAGAAGAAGGACAAGAAGACAACCACCACCCTTCCACCCATCACAACAGGTGAGGACAGGACGGAGCCAAGTTTGTACTTGAATGACTCGGACTTGAATGAATGTTGTTGACTTTGTGTCTGTCTGCTGCCTCTAGCGATCCCAACTGAACCACCCACAGAACCTGAACCATACACAGACTACCCCTACCCAGACGTTGGTGAGTGACACACAGTTAGGGACTGTATGAAAATGACCGGGGTGGGGAGGAGGGGGCTCAGTCTTATATTTCAGTTTTTAAGATTGCAAGACCCTCCCCAGTGTTATTAATAATTTATTTGAACTGCAACACTTAGCCACTAATATTTCAAAATATACTACTGGGTTTGTACAACTCATTCCACTTTCACAACTAAAGAAGGCAAAGCATAAAGAATTTAAGATGGTGTAATTTAATTGTCTGTAAACTTTATGTAATAATAATTGTAAGAACAGCCAACAATATATAAATTAGAAGTGCAATTAGCCATTTCCAAAGTTATGCCAAATATAACAAAAAACCTGAACATTAATTGTAATATAGGACAACTTTATATTACACATTTCACATTTCTTTTTCTTTCTTTTACATTTTTGTTATGATGTAGAAGAAAGATCTTTAATAGAGATCATGTTAACTGTGATGGAAAAAATAAATCCCTGAAACGGAGACATATCTTTGACTTATCATAATTTGATTCCCTTTTCAAAAGAATAATCTTGCAAGGGAATGCTGAAATATATTTTTTGGCTGTTAAAAACTAGCCTCCCGCTCAACAAAAAGAAAAAAGTATATAACTTTCCACCTTTTCTGCAACCCACGCCCCCTAATAATTTGTTTACAGTCCCATAGGACTTTTAGGCACTGTACAGGAGATAATTCTGCCAGTTTCCTCCTGTGCACACACCACCATTATCCCGTCTACATCTGCTATTGACATTATAATTAAATGATTGAATATGGGAGGTTTGTTTCAGGACACATACAGTATTTAGTAGTATTCAGCTGTCAGTCATACTTTCCTGTCTTTCAAGGGCAATTTTGTTTAAACATGCAAAGGAAAACAAAACCGACTTTTATTCCTGTTGGCTTCACTGTGTTTCCTTCATATTTTCCTAAGAAGTGTTATTTGTTCATAGTTCTGTGTATTTCAGCCACATCCAGTTTAAAAACCAAAGCAGTGTATCATTTAAGTATCCATTACATCCACCTGAGAACCATACAAAATATTTTATTCCATCCGTTTCTCTCTCAGACGACGATTACTGGAAGGGGGATGATGACTACTGGGACGCTGAGCCTACACCATCCAGTCCTCAGCCTGAGACTCCGATCACAGATCTCCCGTACGACTACTGGAGGCCGGAGGAGGAGGACACTGCTGCTGTAACAGATGTGTATGATGACTACTGGAAACCAGATGAGAAAGAGCCTGATGCTCCAGTGACTGATATCTACGATGACTACTGGAAGCCAGATGAGAAAGAGCCATACGCCCCCGTGACTGATAACTATGACAGCTACTGGAAAGAGGAGGACCCGACGCCCCCTACCCCTGAGGTGGATGGGAAGGCTGGGACAGATGACAAGGATTACTGGGATGCCACATGTATGTCTGAGTCTTAGTTTCATTTGACTTTGTTTTTAATTGGTTTGTGGGGTGTGAGTATGCAACATGAACAGGATGAGGTCAATAAGGCTGCAAAGAAACAGTTTTTAATACTTTGTTTTTAAGTCTTGACTTGTCTTGAATTAGACTAAGTGACACTAAAACAAGGAGGATAATACTTTTTAATTGCTCATTTTATGAGTCTGTGTCGACAGAGGAACATTTATTTACGTCTGCTGGCTGATATTAATACAATATCATCCAAATTCAGCCCTCTACACTGGAAAACTGACAAATCCTTGGAATAATTAATCCCTGGTATATTTATCCTGTAGAATCTAATTTGCTGACTTCATGTTGAAAACTTATCTTTTCCAGCCTCGATCCACCTGAGGTCAGCGGTGACTGAACTAGTTTTTTCCACAGGATCAGATGCTGGAAACAGCGAGTCGTGTGGCGCTGTGACACTCATCTGGAATGGGCTGACATGTTCTTATTACTCTGACTTTCCAGTATACTGTAACATTTCTGCTGATTCCCTCACATTGGACCATTGTTACAGCCTTTTTTCTGTAATACTCAGTCTGGTTCTTACACTTCAATAAACTGTCTGGTTGGCCTTTTAAATTTCTAACAATGTTTTATTTTTCCACTCTTGCAGATGAGGTGCCAGATAACCTTCCATTCCCTGATGGTGAAGAAATAAAAGTAGAAACTCTACCAGGTAACTGTTGCCACTCAAAGCATGACAGAAATTCAGCTATCAATCAAAATGTCAAGTTTTCAGTTAGGCAGTTAATTTGACTTGCGATGCAGATGAAATGTCCATTCCATCTGTGCCTTTAGGCTGGGAGCAGATGAGAGATCAGGAGTAATTCAGCACATGGGAATAACATTATAGTGAGTCTGTGAGCTAACCTGCCCTACTTTTCAAACAGGAGTGGGTGGGTTTGCTTGATTCCACATAGTCAACAAAAGTTTCCATAGTTTTGTTAGGGAGCACAAAAAAGCCCTGTCATCAGATCATGACTCTGTTATGATTCTTGTAAATGTAAATTAAAGATTTAACAGCTTTAATTACATGGTGGGCGTCGCAGTGGCATCCAGAGAGAGCAGTTGTTGTGGTTGAACAAATCAGGGCTGTGCTAAACTGTAAAACTTTGCAGATTAAACCATGTAATCTTATAAAATCTCACTTGTAAAGTCGTGGTGCCACTGAGTGATTGAATGAGTCGTCTGAATACATGTTTGTGTTTTTTTTTTTATGCAGAGGAGCCCACAATCTCTTCTCCCTATGAGGGGACATGGTATGATGATTACGACGAGTACGGAATGAGTATGTGCACACACACACACACACACACATATATACAAGTGACATCCATACCCAAATGTTTCATACTAGATCCATTAGTTAAGCAACAGTAAGACAGCTGACAAAGCAAAGAGCAAGTAAAAGGTTTAAAGAATAACTTTCCAGATTTATGAATGACCCTCACTTTAAATGGGTGTGACCTTTTTACTGTTTATGGTTCCTAATGGCTTGCAAAAAAAACCTAGGAAAACTTAAAATGCATTGCTGCACCATGAGGCTGCTGTATTTGTAGAAATTTCTATAAAGTTATCCTTGATTTTCTTATTTTCTGCAGGGAGGAAAGAGGACGAGACGGATGAAAAATGGATGGAGAGAGAGAGGGAGAGAGCAGCAAAAGAGAGAGAGAGGGAGGAGAAAGGTAAGACAACCCAGATGTGGACTTCTTTTTCTTTTTCTTGCGTAACACCACACTGCACAATCATGTCAGACTACAAACGATACTGTAGTTGCCAAAGCAAAGAACATGGTCTGTGACCTAAGTGCAAAAGTTCTAACAGATAACAGCATTGTGCTCTAAGGTGCGTACTCCCTTGGACTGCATTTCTATCATAAGAGACTACAGATGTGGTTTCCCTCCATGCAAATGTCAGCAGGCCTTTGATGCAAATGTGCTTGCTTCAACTTGCAATGCAAGGACAAAAGTTCATCCTTCCAAAAACAAAATGGAGATTACCCCTGTGAAAAGTTTTAAAAATCTCTCTGAGCTGGACTGAAGCAAAGAAAGGGAGGAGGAGTGAGAGGTTGGCTGAGAATGATATGACCGGAAGGATGTTGTAATATTGAAAATCTTAGGTATTCACATTATGTTCAACTCTTTTTTGTTTGCCATGTGTCTGCTGTGTGTAGCGAGGTTAGATGGTGGTCGAGGCGAGCCTGAAGCCAATGATATATAACCCTGTCAGGACTGGTGTCAGTAGGGCACTTCCCGTATGCACGGTCCACTGCTAACTGGGTTCAAGGTGAAAAGTATTTTCAGCTCACTTCGAGCACAAGTTCAAAAATCACTGAGGCTCCAAGCATTCATCTGTCACACTGGGACTCAAAAACAGATGTGCATCTGCTCCTCCAGATATCAGTATTTGTGGATGGGTTCATGTTCATGTCCACTTCTGCATATGTGTATGGTAGGGTGAGGGAGCATACAACATGTTTTACATTCCTGGTGTCTGTAAGACTTCTGGCAGCAATAAACTATAGTATACCAATGTACCACATGGTCCAGTGTGTCATAATGTAAACTGTCGTAGTGATAGATGGTATACAGCAGCAGATGTCTTCAGCAGTAAACTCGCTGGGTCAGGATGATCTGACTTTGATCAGAGCACACTTGGAGTGGAAGTGAAATCACAACATCTGGATTTTTTTCTTCACCACACTACAGCCCTCCAGGTCCTCATTGGGATTTTTGGCATGTAAAATTTGCAAAATAATAGTGAGTTCCCAGATCATTTCTGGGCAGAGAGCGCGTGCGAGAGCAAATATTCAGCCAATGTTTTGCAATTTATTTTGCATTAAGACTGTTTTTCTGACCTCCGCCAGAGAGAGCACAGAAACTGAAGGAGGCGGAGGATCGGGCCAGGAACAGACCACGTGTCTTCAAAGAGCCAAAGAGTGAGTCAATCTCTTTCTAAATCTGGAAAATCCCACCATAAGCTTTACTGATACAATTTACATATCATGTGATTTCTTTCTGTGTGTGTGTGTGTGTGTGTGTGTGTGTGTGTACGTGGCAGAGTGTCCTCCCTTGGGGATGGAGTCCCATAAGATCGAGCCAGACCAGCTTACTGCCTCCTCTATAGCTCAGTATAATTTTGCACCTCAGAGGGCACGCCTCAACATGCAGGTACACATCAATCAGTGCCAGATGGCCCTGGTCTGAACACGTACATACACTACAGCCATCACTTACATACTGCCAGGTCTCGAAATAAACATGAGCTTGCTTTGGCAGCCACTTCTGACATTTTCTAAGAATCGTTTTAGCAGCAAAGCAATTAAATCAGCTGATAAATCTTGTTCTGCTGCTTTTAACAATTAACTACAAGTTATGACTTAAATGCATATCAGTGCATGGTTAAGTGATATTTGCTTTGAATTTGAACACAAGTACTCGTACAGTATTCGGTCAAAACGTCACTCGGTCAAAAGACCCAGCAGCATGTGTCCTGGTCTCTGTGGTTCCCAGGCCTCTGAAGATGAGGACAACATGAGAGGTGGAGCGTGGTGCGCAAACGCAGAGGACAGAACCCACTGGTTTGAGATTGATGCGCGCAGGGCAACGGAGTTCACTGGGGTTGTCACCCAGGGACGAGACGCCTTGAACGCGTAAGACACAAACACACATTAATGTAGAGTATCTTCCTGTGTATTTTCCTAAATTCATGAGCCTGTCTTGTCTCGTTTCAGGAGCGACTACGTGACATCCTACTTCCTGGCTTTCAGCAATGACAGTAGAGAGTGGACCACCATCCACGATGGATACGCTGACTGGGTGAGTTCACTCAAAAAAATGATGTTTAAAACAGAGTAATGCCACTTCCTTGGGCACCTCATATGATATCCCCTTCCTCTTTTCTCCCATCTTTCCCCTCTCCCTCGCTCTTTCATGTCTGTTCAGTTGTTCTTTGGAAACAGTGATAAGGACACTCCAGTGATGAACCAGCTGGCAACGCCTGTGGTGGCCCGCTACATCCGAATCGTCCCTCAGAGCTGGAACGGCACGCTGTGTATGAGGCTGGAGGTGCTAGGCTGCCCCCTGCCTGGTGAGCCTCACACACTTAAACATACATACACACACACACACACACTAAAAAAGACCCAAAAATGTATACATTTTTGTTCCTTTCTCACTCTCACAGATCCAGCTAATGTTCAGTACAGGCAAAATGAAGTGACTCCAGTGGACTACTTGGAGTTCAAACATCACAGCTACTCAGAAATGGTTGCGGTGAGTATTCCTGCACTCAGCCTCCTGTACATCTGCTGGCTGATTGCATTCCAAAGGAAATCACAGTTATTTTTCCCAAAAACAAAATAATTACCCAGGAAACAATTAAATATTGAACCAGAAGCTCTGCTTTAATCCACTGTGATATGAATTCATATTAAAACCCCTGCAGACTTCATTCTTTTCTCATTGAGTTTTGATTTCAGCCACCAGAGGGCAACATGACTTTTTCTCACTAATAAAATGAAATCATGAACAGCTCCCACTATTTTCACAACTTTTCAGAGCACTATTGAGTACAATACTTTACACACTGATCATGCCATATCTTTATGTTCAGCTAATGAAGTCAGTGAATGACGAGTGTCCCAACATCACCAGCATCTACAGCCTGGGCCGCAGCTCCAAGGGACTGGACATCATGGCCATGGTCATCTCTGGTAACCCCACAGAGCACGAAATAGGTGGGAATGTGTTCACAAAACGGCTTGATGCATCTGTTAACAGTTAAAATGCTCGCATGGAAAGTCATTGTAATATGCACTATTAATACCGAAATAAAATCCTAAAAGAATGTTTTCATTTTCAGCAAATGTAAAACCAGCTGTTTTCTCACAGACTCTCCAACAAGTTGAGCTGCGGATTGGTTGAAATTAAAACCTGCAGAAGGCTGAGCCTCAGTGGCACCACTATTGTCTCCTGTAAATCCTAATAAACACCAGGTGAAGTCAGCAGATTATGATTAACAGACAAGCAACCGTACACTCTTGTGTGGCTGTCTCCGCTAGGTGAGCCGGAATTCCGCTTCACGGCAGGTCTCCATGGAAATGAGGCGGTGGGCCGCGAGATGATCCTGCTTCTCATGCAATACCTGTGCAAAGAGTACAAAGACAGAAACCCCAGAGCCCAGCGTTTGGTGGAACAAATACGCATCCACTTGGTGCCTTCGCTCAACCCTGATGGACATGAAGAAGCATTTGAAGCGGTCAGTTAAGAAAAAAAAAATCATATGTTTCTACTTATCAGGCAAATAAAACAAAACAGAGAAACAAAAGAGGAAATTCCAATGAGTCATGGTGTATTTTGTTAGTGGTCTGGAGTGATTTGCCTCAATGTGTCCCTCTTCCAATTTCTCCCCCGCAGGGATCAGAGCTGAGTGGATGGACCACCGGCCACTTCACCGACAACGGTTTTGATATCTTCCAGAACTTCCCTGATCTGAACAGCATCCTGTGGGACGCAGAAGACAAGGGCATGGTGCCCAAACTAACCCCTAACCATCATGTACCCATACCAGAGAACTTCGAGTCCAAAAGCTCAGTAAGGAGGAGGGCGTTTGTGTCCGTCCGGTAGTTTTCCCTTAAAAAAAAACTTTCCTTCTGAGTGGTTTATTTACTTTTACAATGTTGTATACTGTGGATATGAAAGATTGTTCCCTTATAAAAGCGGTTGTGGTCTACTATGAAAACAAAATGTGGCTTTATCTTGCACTTCATCTGTGATTTTGATCCTCTTGCTTTGGCTGCAGATTGCTGTGGAAACCAGGGCCATAATCTCCTGGATGGAAAGCCATCCATTTGTGTTGGGTGCAAACTTCCAGGGCGGCGAGAGAGTTGTGGCCTACCCTTATGACAGTTTACGTCTCAACAAGCCTGCCGAGAGCCAGAGGCCCCACGGCCGCAAGAAGAGACAGTATGACTTGCTCTGTCCATCTCCCTCTGTGTCCTGTTATTGTTTCACACAGCTTATATTTCCCAAAGTCTTCTTCCTCATTCCCCTGAAAAACTCTTCATGAACCATCGACACTCACACAAATCACTTCTCACAGGTATGAAGAAGAGGGCTTTGACGCGACAGAGTGGGGAAGGGGCTACCGCGAGGAGCCAGAGGAAGACTGGAGAGGGAGGGGATATGGAGAACCCGAGGAGGAGTGGAGGGGCCACGGCTATGACCATGGCTATGACCATGGCTACGACCGAGGCTACGACCGCGGCTATGACCGAAACTATGACCGAAGCTATGACCGCGGCTATGACCACGGTTATGGCCATGGCAATGACCACGGTTATGGCCATGGCAATGACCACGGTTACGGCCATGGCAACGAGCACGGTTACGAACAGGGTTACGGCCACAGAGAGGAGGAGGAGGATGACAGAGGAAGAGGTGCCGGCCACCACTATGCTGAGCCTGAGGATGAGCCACGGGCGATTGCAGATGAGTCCCTCTTCAGGTGGCTGGCTGTCTCCTATGCCTCCACACACCTGACCATGACACACAACTATCACGGCTCCTGCCACGGAGACACTGCAGCAGGCGGGCACGGCATCGTCAACCGCGCCAAGTGGAAGCCGGTCACAGGAAGTAAGTAGAGACCAGCAGGTTTGAATGGATGTTGAATGGGACTTAAAGTGTCTGCATGTATTTATAACACACCCTGGTGGACAATATGTGCAGTGCAGGCTCTGAAGTTCGTGTATGTGTGTACGTTTCCTCAGGTATGAATGATTTCAGCTACCTGCACACCAACTGTTTTGAGTTGTCCATATTCCTGGGCTGTGATAAGTTCCCTCATCAGAGTGAGCTGGCATACGAGTGGGAGAAGAACAGAGAAGCAATGCTCATCTTCATGGAGCAGGTCAGTCACACACACATAGGAGTGAAAGAGTATTAGAGCATTTTAATTTCAGCAAAGTATAAAAGTTGCTCCTTGAAGTAACAATAGTGACTTTATATTTGGCCGTTATGAAAGGCCCAGAGACATCCTGACCAACTCACCAACCTGTCTCTCTCCAATTCAGTTATTCTCTTATTTGTATAAGGTTTCCCCACAGTTGGTCCTGGGAGGGCAACATCCAAATGGAATAGCCTCCCAACTGAGCAATATCAGCACAACTGTGTATTTCTGTAATTCTAAAAGTTGAGTTCAATGCTTCATCAAAAGTTTGCTCACTGATTGTAGAATGTCCTAAAATAAAAATATCAAAATGCTAGAAACTCAATACGAGTAACAAGAGAAATAGTGATTAGTTGTGTGTCTTGTCACTAACTCAGTTGGTCATCTGGCAGTGTTTTTGTCCACGGACATAAAACACATCAAAAGTGGATTTTCTTTCAAAAAGTCACAAAAACAAAATCTGAATCCTACATAGATGTTACTTTTAGATATTGCAGTTTTGGAAACTTGTTTTATTTTGGTTTTATTGTTTACCTTTACAGAGTGATTTCACCTATTTTCTGATCTTTATATTTGGCCTGTTTTTATAATTGTCTTGTTTTACTGATTCATGTGATTTTAAATTGTATTTATTTAAATTGAAAGACTAGCGACCACTTTGTGGAAGCTTAAGGGGATCCAAACAAAGAATAAAGATCTCTTCTCTGTCTAGGTACATCGTGGCATCAGAGGCATTGTGAAGGATCAGCAGGGGAACCCCATTGCAAACGCCACTATAGCTGTAGAGGGGGTAAACCATGACGTCACCACAGGTCAGCATACTGCTCAAAGACTTCACTCTCAGACTCACCATATGTTTCTACTCAGGAAACAAGATGTTGCACCCACTGTGTTTCAAACAAAATGTCTGTTCCCTCTTTGTTGTAGCTTCAACAGGGGACTACTGGCGGCTGCTGAATCCAGGGGAGTACCGTGTGACGGCGCGAGCTGAGGGCTTCTCCCCTGTGACCAAGCTCTGTGTGGTGGGTTACCAGTCAGGAGCGACTGCCTGCAGCTTCAACCTGGCCAAATCCAACTGGGACCGCATTAAACAGGTAAGATGACACCATCCTGGACTGACCACAGCTTACATACTGTCCCAAATGATGAGATAGTAAAGAGCCCTTCTTAATTTCTCTGCAGATCATGGCCCTCCACGGCAACAAGCCGATTCGCCTGGTCGGCCATGGCAACACCAGAGTACAATACCCCGTGGTTATTAACAGCAACAGACGTGTGGTTAATGGCAACAATGGGTATTCAGAGAATTCACGACTCAGCAGTGACCGGCAGAGGAGGCTCAGAATAGCTCGTCTCCGCCGCCTTCGGCAACAGAAATTACTGAGGTTAAGATCGACGACAACGTTACCCCCAACGACAACAACCACGATTCCCACAACACCAGAGACCACCACGTCCTGGTACGACTCATGGCCCATAGACGAGGGAGAGACCTCGACACCTGGCGAGTTCACAGACTCCATCCAGGATTATAACTATGAGTTTAAAATCGATGACTATTAAACCGAACACACACGGCCTGTTTCTGTAAACACGCATCCATCCTGTCCTACTTGTAGTTGTCATCTCATTGCCATGTTTTCCTTTGAGCAGGTTGAAAAAGAATCAAGAGGAATCTTGTCTTTGTATGACATAGAAGCAGTGGGAATGTTCAGAGTCAGCTCCTAAACTTTAACTATATTAACTGTAAAGTGTATCTATTTCTTAACACTTGAAGAAACACCTTTTCACAGGACCTTTTAATTAATGGTTTCATTTCAGTTCAACAGTTCACACTGCATTTTTCTGACTCGTTATTCAGTCTTTTTTAAAGAGATGTTTATTGTGGATAAAAAAAAAAATCATGACCTTTCTTTTTTTTTTTTTTACTTTGCCAGAGTTGAATTATTTACAATCTTCATCCATGACAGAAATATTTTTTACAGTATGAACCGTCACGAAAGGTTTAAAGAGCATTTGTTCAAAGTTGGTAACAGAGTCAGAAGGGAAAAGGAAGTCTTCTGTAATGTTTCCTCAGACACAGCTGGGGTATGAGAGTTATTTTTCAAATAAAGGCTTGTTAATATACAACACGTGCCTTCTCTTTTTTCCCAGCACATCATTTGAGGACACTGATTTATGTTACAAGAAAACATTTCCCAATGTTGACATAACTACACTGTGGTGAGGTAAAATGAGTCTAAATATATGTGCATAGTGTCCGAGAAGTGTCAGTATGTTGTGTGTGGCTATGAACCCTCAGTGGCTGATGTTCATCTCACTCTCCTCGTCTTCGTCGGCAGAGAAGGCTGAGAAGCTGACCGGTTCACAGTCAAGAGTGCTTAAATTGACCAGGCATGCCGTTAGGGTGCTGCTGAACTTTGGAACGGTAACCAAAAGCACTTCCTGGCCATCAGGACCTGGCGAGAGGAGAGGAGGGAGGAAGGTGCTTAACATACTTAAGTAAGGGGGGAAACAGTTTAAAATGAAAAAACAGCAAAGATAATGTAAATATAGACACATCACATACTGACCTTTGATGCGCTTGGACTCAAACGAAGGGGCATTGCCACTGAAGTAAACATGGGGACACTCTTCCAAGATGAATGGGTCTTTTTGGTAAAATGGGTAACAACCTGACACAAAATGCACAGAAAATAGTGTCAACAGTTTGCACTGCTCATATATTTAGGCCAGAGGGTTTGTGTTTTATTCTGCATCAAAGTCTAACCGAGGGTATCAGGTGCCGTAGGAGCTAGGTGTCTGAGTCGTAGCGTCTCCTCCAGTATTTCCAGGTGACTGTTCATGCTGCTGTACTTCTCAATGTCTAAGACATTCTGGCCTGATGTGCCCAGAAACCTTAATGGAAACAAACACATGACCTTGAACGTATAAATGATAAATGCGAGACACTGAGGGGGTGCGTGTGTGTGACATTACTCACCTGACTCCGTCGATGTTAGCCTGGTACGGGTTGGAGGCCAGCTGTAGTGTGGGGTACACAGAGGACAAGGGGAACATACAGCGGTGGAGAGGCTGCTGTGGGAGGGTGAAATTGGTGGGGTCATACTGGCCAGGCATTACATCCACCGGGACGGAGGCCTAGAAAGCCGGAGGCAGTGACACAGTGACACATCTGTATTATCGCTCCCTCTAGTTCACAATGATTTACCTCATAGTGTGGTGACAGACACTAAAACCCTAACACTTACTACTGAATTAAGTTTTGATGCTGATGATCTAAGAACTTTCTAAATATACAATTCAATTAATTTTAGGGCTGAAACTTAACATTATTTTCATTTTTTCCATGAAAAATGGCCATCACATTTTCCCAGAGCTTAAGCCCGCCTCCAAATTTCTTTTTCATCAATTTTTGATAAATGACAAATGATTCAAAGAGTCAATTCATTTTCTGTTGATGCAGTAGATACGTACTGCAATAGGAGTGGGCAATATGGATGAATACATACAACAGACAACCAGAGGTATTGAAGACAAATCTCTGATGATAGACAAATTCATTATGTTTCACAGCATATATCATCATACTGCACTAGTAAATAAAAAGAAGGTGCATATTCATACATAGACGGGGATGCAGACTCACCACCAGCTGAAGCAGCAGCTCATCCAGCAAACGAATAGCTTCCACACTGCCAGCCTGAGTCTTCTTGGTGAGGTACTTGGGCTTGACAAAAAAAAAGAAAGGTATTTTAAAAGTTTTTTAGTGAATCACTTCATAAAAACAAAACTAATAAACGTTATATGTAAATGAATGTGTGTTAAACCGGTTAAAGTTACCTTTGTTGATGCGTCCTTGTCCTGGGTGCTTTGGCTTAGGAGGTTTCCAGCCATTAGGACCCTTGATATCGTCGCTGCCCCATTCTGCTCCCCCTGGTCACCCAGCTGACCGGTTACCATGTCAACGAGCAACTGTAGTCCCAGCATGCTGTCGGCATGACTACTGCCAAGACCAAGTCCCGAGGCCAGGAGCACAAACCTGCACAAAGAAAGATGTGACCATTAGAATTTATTAGCACAAAATGCTAAGATTTGAGCTGTGTGTATGTGTGCTCACTTGTCAGAGCTGAGTGCAGGTTTTGCTGTCTGCAAAGGGAGATCAGCTGTGCAAAAGTCCTCGACTGTGAACTTTCCGTCATTCGTCTCAGCTCCGTATATTGCAATAACACTACCTGAGGGAAAAAGAAAGAAATGCCATGACATACAAGAGACAATGTTCACAGCTGCACTCGAGCGAAGCACTATTGCGGTCCTTTGATGTTGTGATAGTAACATCCATCAAAGTGTCATGAAAAATCCTGACCTGTAACACACTTGTCTTTGTCAATTTTGCCCTCCAGTTTGATCCTCTGGAGCTCATCTTCCAGAATCAGCTCATCTGTTTCACTGATGAATTTGGCTCGTGCAGGCTGAGGCAGCAAGTTGTGCTGAAGGAGAGACGGAAAAAAAGAGTCATAACACGTGTCACTTCCCAGCAGCTGATTTAATTTCATTTAGTCTAGTCTGTGAAGGGGGGTCAAGCTGGCCAACCTCCTCACTGATCTCTTTCAGGATGGATGGCTGCAACTCCATGCGCTTGAACAAGGTTCCCACAATACAACACTGCTCCCCTGTCTGAAGATCACACAGCTTCCTGACAAGCACATCTGATCCTGCAAGAGACACAGAAAAGACACACTAATAAGTAAAGAATGGAAAAAAAAATACTTCACTCATCTCCCACACGATTGATGTGGGGAAAATGTCTAAAGCTCACCCCACTTCTGCTGAGCTCTCTCTGTGAGCAGGGGTCTCATCTGCATGAGTCGTGCCGCGTAAATATGAGCATACTGGCGATTGAAACTCCGGTCCCCGACTTTGTAGCGCTCGGAGCAGGGGCTGTAGGCCGGGCACACCCTCTCAAACACCGGCCCCTGGTCCTCACCGGCCGGGCAGCAGAGCAGAGAGGAGCCGTCTTTCTGGGCGCTCAGGTCGGAGAACATGACTGACCTGAAGAAGGAGAGGTTCGTAGATATTTACACACTCTGTCACACTCAAACTTATAAAACAGCTGGTTATTAGCAAGCTCAGGGGCTTTAAGCTGTCTGGGTGCTTCCAAAACATGCCGACTTTTTTGAGGATGTAACTAAACGAAGAAGATATAACAATCTCACCTTAGCAGACGAGAGGTCAAGCTTCAGCTAGTATCCGTCTTAAGTCAAGTATTAAGTTAGGTTTTCGGATAACACGAATGTGATTACTCCTCAGCAACGAAAAAAGACAGTTCCCGCGAAATCACCCGATCTTCTTCTTCTTCTTTTTCCTCAACGTATTCTTCTTCTTCTTCTTTGGTTTTACTGGCGGACTACAAACCAACGTTAAAGGTACATGCCGCCACCATGGATATATTATGAGAGGTCTTATAATAATGCCGCCACCGACACGTGACTTTAAACAACAAAAACTAATAAACAAACAAACGAAAAAAAACTTAGCCTATGTTATATTGTGGATATTAAACCTGTTTAATCACCCGCTCAACAGCACCATTTTTTTTCAAGGCTAATGTGTATTCTCGCGAGGAACTGCGCAGAGCAAGAAACCATAGCTGTAGTTCTCTTTATACATCCATGCAAGAAGCAGACACTACAAAGGCTTAATTTACCACTAACTTCAAGATGCATGGGGAACATAATATAATTGAAGATTTTTTTAAAAACTTCATCGAGTACATTTATTTATTGGTTGAAGGAGGGAGATCTCCGAGTAGAGGAGGCGATTTAAATACCCTCTTACTCCAAAGAGAAAATATTTATATTTTCATTTTCCAGACTCTCACACCTAGAGGTCTGAATCAAGAGTATGAGACCAAACATTTTCTTTAAAGAAAAAAAAAATGGCTTTCCCTCTCTATATACGTATATATATATATATATATATATATATATGTATATATATGTATATATATATATATATGTGTGTGTGTGTGTGTGTGTGTGTGTGTGTGTGTGTGTGTGTGTGTGTGTGTGTGTATGTATATATATTTCTAGACCCTGACATACATATTTGAAAAAATGTTAAATTTTGTAAATTCAAGGGGTGTCATTCTCCTTGTTGTTGTTTGATCATAGTTAACTTTTTATAGAAGTGTGTTAAGGCCCAATTTCTGTACAAGAATTTAAGGTTTATTTCTCTTCTAACTTACTACAATATATTTTTGAACATAGATGATGAAGATTCTGATATATGGGATGATGAATCTGATATAAGGTTTATATATAAGACGTATGTTTGATTTTTGTGATTTTTTTGGTATATTGTTTTTTGAAATATGATTTTTGTATTACTGCTTTTTTCTATGTGCATGATGTATAAATATGGTGTGTTTTCCATGATTAAAATGTTCTGACCTTACGAAGATCGAAGTAGGATTGAAACGCTGTCATCATTAAACTTTTGTGGCTTGGAGTAATTGTACAGGCATTACGTTTTTTTTCATTGATGCATTTATTTATCATCATCATTATTATTTATTTTATTCTATTTTGTTTTATTAACACTTTACTGTTTTATTATAATCTATTTATTTTGTATTTTATACTTTTACAATTATTTTAATTGCTTGTATTATCTTTTATTATTTATCTTTTATTATCTTAACTACCCATCTTTTACTGTTGTCTTATTCAATTGAACCTTTTTGCTTTTTAATTATTTTGGTGTGCATTAGTCTCTCTACCCATCTTTAATATTTTAACAACATCTAAGATATTCCCTCATTTGTTGTTTTGATGATGGCGGTGAAGAGCGCTGTCTAACACGTCGGTCCAAAATCTCCCATAGGTTTTCTATTGGGTTGAGATCTGGTGACTGTGAAGGCCATAGCATATGATTCACACCATTTTTATACTCATCAAACCATTCAGTGATCCCTCATGCCCTGTGAATTGGGGCATTGTTATCCTGGAAGAGACCACTCCCACCAGGATAGAAATGTTTCATCATAGGTAAAGCTGATGACCTAGAACAACTTTGTATTGATTTGCAGTGACCCTTCCCTCTAAGGGGACCAGATCCCCTTACTGTAGGGGTCAAGCATTCATTCATTCGTTTTTCCTTTAATTTGTCACCCGTCTGTACGTAGTGTATAATGAAATATTATAAAAAAATAAAATGAGAGTAGAATTATTATATGGTGTGCAATGTGCAATAGAAACATTGTTATTATTATAAATTATGCAGAAAGCCAGATTTCTTCAGTTTCTTCCAAACAAAAACTTATTTTATGCTGAACTTCAGACAGTCAATGATTCTGTCTGTAGAGACTCTATAGACAAAAAAAGCTTTAAAGACATCTCATCTCTTGAGAAACATTGTGGACAACATTGCCAGATGATTTAAGTTGGTTTGCAATATTGCTTATTCATTTTTTTTAAAGTTATATTCATTTATTTTTCTCTCTTAATTTCTGTTTTATGTTTTCATATTGTACAATTTTATGTCTGCTTGTGTTTTTATGAGTAGTTTATTTTATCTTATTTGTTCTCTAATACTCCATGCTGTTACTTGTATTGTAATATTACTGTGTTGTTAATAAAGTTTAAAAAAAACAACGTTGTACAATTTTATGTCTGTGTTTTTGTGATGAGTTCATTTTATTTTATTTTTCTCTAATACTCTGTCCTGCGAGTTTATTAAAGTTTAAAAGAAATGATTAATTAAAATAAAAAGTTTTTCCCGTCGCACAACTTTTACGTCACTGATTTTTATACATCAGTCGCATAAAGTGAGGTCATAATAGCGCCGCGGTAGCCTCGCCATTTTCGCAGCCCTTTGTGCGCGACCATCCGCCGTTTGCTCCGTTTTATCGGGCGATTTGTCGACTCGGGTTTTTAATCCTGTTGCAGAAAGATGCAAGGAAACAGAGGCCCCCAGCAGAACCACGGCCCTAACCGGCAGCCCGGACCCGGAGAGCAGAGGAAACCCGGAGGGACAAACACGAACGGGCAGCAGCCGGAGCACAGCGAGCACAGCAGCCTGAATGAGGCCTTGACTCTGGACCTGCAGAGCTTCAGGAAACCCGGGGAGAAGACCTTCACCCAGCGCAGCAGGCTGTTTGTAGGAAACCTCCCCACGGGGGTCACCGAGGAGGACCTCGAGAAGCTGTTCGCGAAGTATGGCCAAGCCAACGAGATCTTTGTCAACAAGGAGAGAGGCTTCGGCTTCATTCGACTAGAAACCAGGATCATCGCTGAGATCGCCAGAGCCGAGCTGGATGATACTCCGTTCAGAGGTAGACCCATACGGGTGAGGTTTGCGACACACGGGGCCGCTTTAACTGTGAAGAATCTGCCAGAGTTTGTGTCCAACGAGCTGCTGGAAGAGGCCTTTGCTGTCTTTGGTCAGATAGAGAGAGCTGTGATCATAGTGGATGACCGAGGGAGGCCCACAGGGAAGGGAATCGTGGAGTACACTTCAAAGCCAGCTGCAAGAAAGGCTTTGGATAAGTGCAGTGATGGTGCCTACCTGCTCACAGCTTTCCCTCGGCCTATCACGGTGGAGCCTATGGAGCAGTTTGATGAAGAGGAGGGACTGTCAGAAAAGCTCATAAACAAAAACCAGCAGTACCACAAAGAGCGCGAGCAGCCGCCACGGTTTGCTCAGCCAGGTACCTTCGAGTACGAGTATGCCATGCGCTGGAAGGCGCTGATGGAGATGGAGAAGCAGCAGTATGAGATGGTGGACCGCAACATGAAGGAGGCACAGGAGAAGCTGGAGGCTGAGATGGAGGCGGCCAGACACGAGCACCAAGTGATGCTGATGAGACAGGACCTGCTGAGGCGTCAGGAGGAGCTGCGGAGGATGGAGGAGCTCCACAGTCAAGAGGTGCAGAAGAGGAAACAGGCAGAGCTCCGGCAGGAGGAGGAACGCCGGAGGAGAGAGGAGGAGATGAGGATGCGCAATGAAGAGATGATGAAGAGGCAGCAGGAGGGCTTCAGGGGCAACTTCCCTGAAAACAGAGAGCAAGAAATGAGGATGCATATGGGCGGCCATGGGATGCCCATGAACAGAAACTCACTCGGTGGGAATTCTGGTCCCGCGGGCACTCCCGGGATGCCTCCTGAGAATGCTCCTCTGATGCCGGGGCCCGGAAACGCCAACATGCCCGGAGGAGGCCAGGGTGGCTTCCCCAGAGGCCTGCCCGGGCCTGGGGACTATGGACCTAACAAACAACGCAGATTTTGAATAACATGTTCTTTTTTTCCCGTTTCATACTCACTGTATTTTTAAAGTTTATGTGAGAGTTACTTTTGAACTCTTTACTTTACTTTTGAAAATGTTGCATGTTTTTTTTTTTACTAGTGCTTTTGAATTATGTTTTAGTACTAAAATGTCTTCAAACTCTCCAAATAAGCCATGTGTTTTACTTTCATTTCTCACCTTAATGTACTTTTCATATGGATAGAAGATGTTTTTGTCCTGAATTTATTGACTTTATTGGAATAAATTCACAATTCCCTAAGAAGTTTGTTTTATTCAGAGTAGCCCAACACTCAAGATTTCTAAATGTCTTTCAAAACCATATGAAGCCAGATGTGTCACCACCTCAGCAGGTTTTATTCACAAAACTGACAGAATCAAGACACTTTGCAATGATTGATAGATAGATAGATAGATGTACTTGTATTACAGCAGCAGGTTATCCAGGCATTGCAAGGGAACAGTAAATGTCAGTGTAAATATACATATCAACACTAGAGGAGGGAAATATATATCTATAGAAGAATAAAAACAACAAATAGCTCAATATAAGAAAAAACCTTAGCATACACTATAAATATAACAAAATATAAACACAAGATAACATACTATATACATTAGACAAGTGAGGTGGAGTATAAAGATGCACAAATTCACCATGAGCAAAGTTACTGAAGGAGCAAAACAGGAGTTTGGTTGAGACAAAAACTATAAAGCTGAGAGTTCTCTGTTAGACAGATGTAAGGTGTTGTAGAGTTGTTGCTTTGGGCATGAAAGATTTCCTGTATCAGTCTTTGTGACAGTGAAGCTGAACCAGTCTGTTAGAGAAAGTACTCCACTGTCTGTCCAGTAGGTGGTGGAGAGGACGGTCAGGATTATCCATAATGGATAACAGTTTGTTTTATGGTAATCTATAAAGGGTGTGTCTCACTGGTTCTTGGTTCAGCGCTGAATCGCTGCTGTCAATTGGATTTTGTGCACTAATAGAGTATTGATTTAATTAACACTGAGGCGCTTATGAATCAATGACTTGAAACAAAATTCCAGGGCAGCATATGTCACATCATCAACATAATGTCCTGCATTTAAGGCAGAAGATGTTTCAAAAACAAACAAAAGTTGTAAGAAAAAGCTGTGCAAATTAACAGTGTGCATGGTGTCGTTTCACTGAGGTGTCAGTGTGTAAAACAGCTGCTGAAAAAGTTAACAAGCAATGACAATAATATTGGTTATGTTGGGGATATTATTGCCAATACCTGCTTATGGGTTTATTTAAATTAAATTTAGAATTAATGGTATAATCTGCAGCTGTGTTCACCCTGCTGTGCCACACGTGTCATAGAACATAATAGGTCTTCATATGTTATTTGGACATGTCAACAGGAAGAGCACAAGGTTTATTAACATTAATAATGGGTGCTGTCCACTTAGGTGTGCCACAGTTATGGTTTACACAGTTGTTATTGCATTCATCCGACGTCTGACTCACTGGGGAATCTATTTCCTACTGGACTAGACAGAAGTTTAGTGTCTCGCCTAAGAGAGTTTCAGTGAATGAGGAATAAAGCACAGCAAACACTCAGGCCCACACAGCCTAAAGTGACACAGAGGGTAATGACACCTGCATACCTGCAGAGTGACAACAACCATACCATGTATGAACAGAGTGTCCTAAAGTGACACAACTCACTGTAACTGTCACTGACTAACAAGCCACAAGGAGATGGCAGTCTATTTTAAATCAGCAGTAGCACTTTTTTTAAAAATCCTGCCTTGTGTACAGGATGGATTAAATTTACCACAACAGAAAAATAAAGGTGGTTTAGAGTAGCTTAATCATTCGGAGGAAAGGTAGTTTCATTAGTCAAAGTTCACTGAAGTGAAAGTATTCAAAGTTTGTATTTAAATGCTGTTTTAGCTCCTGGTGCTGATTCCAGGACAGATCTGTGCCGTGTCAGCAGGCTGTATACACACCACTCTCCTGTGTTTGAGTTTCATGAAGAAGTCATCCATCTAGTGATCTGTCAAGATTGAAACCCAAATAGAGACACCGTGCATAGAAAGTCTGACTTGCATAATAGCTCAAGGCCCATGCATGAGCCAGACTAGTGCTGTGTTTATTCTGGAAAGAGCTGAGTTGTATCATCATAGTTTGCGTTGTTGCAGAGGAGGAAAAAAGCAGCTGCATATTGATGTTTTGGTGTAACTTGTGGTTGGACACCTGCTGAGTAGAAACCAAACTTCTATGCAGAAAGGTTAAAGAATAAAGTCAGAAAAGTAACAATGGGAAAATGTGAGAATAAAATCAATGATATTATTGTCAAGTCTCCTCTAAAACATCCTAAATATCTCGTAATTGCAGATATTTGAGGATCCTCCAACTGTATCTCCATCACGCAAAGGTTTTACGTCCTCCTCAGCTGATAGACAAGACCTTTCTGAGGAAACTGCCCTTCACCCTTATCCAAGTCTAAAATGTCAAGATAACCTTCTTGTTCCACCAGCATGCACAACGAGACCTCCATAAATGATGAATGATAAGAACTCAGTCATAAAGAGGGGAAAGTGTGTGTTATCTGGATGTGAAATCAGCAACGACTTTGAGCAAAATTGTGTAGATAGGTACTTTTTAAACACTCTGTACTTTGGAGGATAGACAGTGAGAGATTTTCTGCATCTCTCCCTGTGTAAGATGTTTCTTTTTGTATCAATCATTAATCTGAGGCTTTTGAGACCCCACTATAGAAAAGCGTAGATTAGCATGTTGTCATGATTTCATGTTACAGTAGATAATGCATGCATAGCATTCAGGATTATATAAACTGTGACTTACAGTGTATTTGTTAAGATAATGCTTAATTGTGAATGTATTGAGGCTCATATTGTATATATATATATATATATATATATATATATATATATATATATATTCATACACACACACACACACACACACACACATATATATATATATATAAAAATTCTAATTAGCAGCATTTATGAAAATGGAACACCTGTATAAGACGATGCAATCAGATACTGCACTAAAAACAAAGCAACAAAAATACCATTATCTTAAATCACGACTTCTCTGATAGTCTCAACAAAAAAGTTACATTTTAACAGTAAATATGACAAAGCATAAATTCTACCTTTGTGATAAGGTGGTAGTATTTATTGTAAGACAGATTCAGATCAAATAAAATCTGATTTTATGAGCAAGTCTACATATTGTAGTGTTTGTGTGCTGTCTTAGAGGAAAACCCGGGTCAGTTTCAGAATTCCTTGAAATGACGGTGCTATCTTTTTCTTTTTCTTTTTTTTTTTTTTTTAAAAAAAAAAAGCATATTACCAACATATTTTGTATACTGTATGCTGAAATTGCTTACAAATATTATGTATTTAATATCATATTTTGTCAATGGAATTATGGTGTTGTTGTGACTACTGTTACGGTGGACTACATTACTAGTTGATACAAGTTGTCAAAATTGTTATTGTTGTAAATTGTTGCATTATTATATAATTACTATATTATTATATTAGTACTGTTAGTATAATAGTACTGTACATTACAGTGCAAATTGTAGCAGCAACCAAATGTCACCTGGCCTGCACCTGTAAAGATTTCTCAGGATGTTGTCATTTCTTTCAGAAATGCAGATGTCCAAAGAATTTTGGCCAATATTTGTAAAAACTTTATGAATGAGTCCCTTGTGTATGTGACGATAGACACTCATAAAGAATATGTGACAGCCCAGTACACTCTGCACGGCTCATGGTTATACAAAGATGATACAATGGAGCAGGAATATAATAATTAAACGATAAATCAGGGTAGAAATTGATTTAAACACAGAAGAGCGGGGTACACCACAGTAGAAGAAATATTACTTTGAAGAGATTGTCTCAGTGCTGCGCAGCCACTTTTGGGATACTTAAGCTGATAAGGAGCAGATGAATCGATACTCATGCTAATAAATCACATGATTTTACCTTTTATTCAACAGTCTTCGCTGCAGTATGCAACAGTTTCTGTCGTGCTGGCTAAGTTACAAATTTCTTCGTGCTGCCATTACTTATCAGCACATGACAGAACAAAGAACATCACCATATCTACCCCATTTCTTCTTGTCCTTTTTACCATCTCTGTTTATCACAAATTTAAATGCTTACGCACCTTCGCCCTGATAGCTCTGATGCCCTGTGGCATGACTGTTCAACCTTGGTTTTCAGTTTTATCTCGCCTACAACCTTGACATGTGATAACGACATTAATTGCAAAGTTAATCTTAGACTGTGGGATGTGATACAGGAAATGATTAGTCATATTGTCAAGGCACGACGGCCTGCTACCATCTTCAGACTGTCACTTTTATAAAGAAAATGTCAGAAAAAAATGTAACGGGGACATCAGCAGATAGATTTCTTTCTCTGAACCTTATAGACTAGATAGCCGTCACACATCAGTGTCATATAAATGATGGTCTAAAGGTCATGTTCGGACCTGCTCTAGCCTAATATACTTTGTATGTGAGTGGCATATGCCTAATAACCTCTACCCTTACAACAATACAAAAAAATCCTATGTGCTGATGGTTGTGAAGAGATTGACCTGATTCAGATAAACCTATATCTATACATTTATCTGTCCTCAATAGTCAAAAAGTCCAAATGTCACAGATGAGCAAAAGCAAAGTATGACTCAGGTGGACAGGAGAGACTGTAGCACTTTGAGTTTCATAATGAATGAAAAGTGCGCAACAAATTAAACGTATTATTAATATTATTATTATATAAGTGAAAAACTGGGTGCGGTTGTTATTATGGACTCTTCTGTAGTTTCTCTCAGCTGCTTGGCATCTCCCAAGCAACCCTATCGAAATCACTCCCATGTTAATTATCAAACAGAGGAATTGATCATCCGTAGCTACGATTGGCCGGCTGCCGCATCACACCAGATAAGAAAAGGTGGGACATCACAGGACGGTGACGTTGGACATGTCATGATGTTTCCCTGTCCCCAACCCTAACACTATTAGACGGACGGAGGAGCGATAAGAGAGAGAGGACAACTTAGACTCAACATAGCACCTCTCACTGTCTTACTTTGTCTAATGTGTCTTTCAATAGAGCTGCAGTGATCAATATACACTCCACTTTACTGTACCTGAGGACCCTGATTCATCTGTTGCTGAAAGACTTTCAGGAATCATGGTCCACCTCGGAGCCCTGATCACTTTTCTGTCTTGTATGGTGAGTTGGTAATTTTTATTTGTTAGGGAAGTAGTGCCTGATAATGTTGTAATGGTGTACTCTAATATAAATACTTGTGTACACTTCATTATTATCCCCCAGTATTACAAACTTTATAGTACTTTACCAGGAAGTAGAAGACTATATATAACAGTTTTGTAATCAAAATACTACACATATAGTCATTACAGGTTTAGGAAAAGGTTGTTGTTAAATTGTAATTATTAACCAAAACGTAATTAAAAAAAGGGTTATGCTTACATTTGTTTCAGCAGTAAAGCGCCACTAATGTTAAGAAAAAAATTATCTTTCAATGCTCTGACTCATCTTTGCATTCCGGAAGTCAAATGTTAGAGAAGTGTTCTCATGAATGTGTGAGAAAATGTTAATATTTATATTAATTGTCAAATGTAATTCAGTTATATTAAATGATAAATTAATAAAAAAAAATATGTTTTTGCTACTGTCAGAGGGTGATCGGTAATCGATAAAAGAATCAATAAAAGATGACGTTTCAAAAGTAACCCTCTCAAAAATATTAGTGACTACATTTAATCTATATAAATGCCTGTTTGTTTATAGTTACAGGGTCTAATAAGTTTGTTTGTTTTTTGTAGCTCTATTTTTTGTTTTGGTTAATGTGTTAAGTCTGCCCCAGATGAACAGATGCAGTCAATCATTATTTATCATACATTTGACATTTATTATATGTTTCGAAATTGTGTTTGGATAATATTTTTTTCCTTTATGTCTATGTCAAATTTGATCAAGTGGAAGTAAACTAAAACAAGGAAGTAAAATATAAATGATATGAAAGGTATTTATTAATTTGGAACTAATTTCTGGATATTGTCATCTGATTATGTCACAAAGGTGGAGTGTGGTGGTTATCAACCTTGAACATGTTCAACATATTTGAACTTGAACATACTTTAACAATTCTCCATTTTATTGTTCCTGCAAAGTGGCATTAAGTAGCTGATATGACAGGGCACAGTACAGTGCTAATGTCATAATAACCCTGCAAAGACATTTATGGGTTAATACTGTAATGTCTTTAAAAAAAAAAGTTCAACCAATTGTGAACATGATAAACCTAGTCAAACCTTGTTGCTACCTGCAATGTTTTGGAAATATCATTCAGAATTTTTATTTCTATTAACAATGGTTGGCTAATTGTGTTTGTAAAACACACTGAGATAGATGCAAGGTAGTGCCAAAAAGTATCCGTCTCTGAGTTGTGAGTATCCCATGTTTCCTCCACTTCTCCAGGGTTGTAAGTGTGCTTTGTTTCTCACTTACCTGCACAATTATGCTTTCATTATATGATTATTTTTTACAACTGTTGTCTTCCACGCAGGTTCTGTCCAAGGCCCAACATGAACCTGGCTTCTGTGCTTTCTATGAGGAATGTGGTCGAAACCCATCGGTGGGAGTTGCCCTCATTCCTCCTATCGTCCCCTGTCTCAATTACAGCCCTGCCCGATCAATCAAAGGAGAACACTACAAGAAACTCAAAAAGGTCTGTATTTAGATCCTGCTTAGGCTGAATTAAGCATGGTAAAGTAGCCTAGGTCTATTCTGAAGTCTTCTTAGTTTACTCTTAAAAAATGTTTTTGAAAGTCTTCCTTTGACACGAAGTGAGCTTGTGTTTGAGTCTAACCATTCATATGACACCTGTTCTTGCTGCAGGTGTGTCCGATCCTGGATCGTGGACTGAACAACACATACGCCTGCTGCTCCATTAAACAGCTGTCATCCCTGGAAAAGAGTTTGTCCCTGTCCAAGGCTGTGCTTGTCCGCTGCCCTTCCTGCGCTGAAAACTTTGCACACCTGCACTGCATGAGCACATGCAGCCCTAACCAGAGCCAGATGCTAAAAGTCACAAAGGTCATGAACATCACCAACAAACTAACAAACAAGACGAAAGAGGCCGTGGTGGGCTACCAGGCATTCTTAACCACCAAATTTGCAGATGCTTCCTTTGAGTCTTGTAAAAATGTCAAGATCCCTGCAACAGGAGGCTTTGCCATTGCCACCATGTGTGGTCAGTATGGTGCCAAGCTGTGCACCCCCCAACGCTGGTATGACTTCCAGGGGGACTCCAGTAACGGCCTGGCTCCACTGGACATTGACTTCACGCTGCTGAAAGTTGGAGACACGGAGGGACTACCAGAGGGTGTGATTCCCTACAATGGACGAGCTTTAAGATGTAACGAGACCACACCATCTGGAGGTCAGGTCTGCTCCTGCAAGGACTGCCAAGAGTCGTGCCCAAATGTGTCTATTCCACAGCCACCCGGACCCTTCAGGCTGCTGGGCTCAGATGGCTTCCTTGTGATTTCTATCATCTTGTTCTGTCTCCTGATATTTGCCTTCCTGTTCTTCCTCTTTGTCTCTTGCTTTGTGAGGTATCAGAAAAGAAAGGATGAAGAGACAGGAAAGAGAAAGGGGAAAGGCAAAGACCAGAACAGTAATAATGTGACTCAGCAGGTCATTGATCCATCAGAAGTGACGTGCGCCGAAAGGAATAGCCTGGCTGCTCAAACGTTCCTAAGCAATTTGTTTCAGAGATGGGGAACTCTCATGGCCACATATCCCATCACGGTTAGTTTCACCAAAGAATTTTTTACCAGAATAAGTAGAATAAACAATGTGCAGGCTTACAGAATTGCTTATTGTTTTAGTTGACAAGTTAAAGCAACAATTTCTGACATTGGTACCTCCCAGTGATCTGATCAGGGGGGACACTGTGAAAAATGGACTTAAAGACAATTCTCATTAAATTTGGCAAATTTTTCTGCAAATAAAAACAAAACCATCATAATAATTTATAAGATTTGTTGCAATCACATACAAATTCTACACACACTGGCTATAAGTAGGAAGTTGGTTGTAAGCGAGATGATGAAGATATGTCTCAGTTGTTAATATTTGATCCTCATTCAAGGTGCTCCTGGTGTCAGCTGTAGTCGTGGCTGCTTTCGCTGCTGGCCTCATGTCCATTACACTCACCACTGACCCAGTCGAGCTGTGGTCTGCTCCCAACAGCCGAGCCCGCCAGGAGAAGGACTTCCACGACACGCACTTTGACCCCTTCTTCAGGACGAACCAGCTAATCTTGACAGCGCCAGGAAGAAAAGGCCACATTTACAACTCTTTGCTGTTTGGACAACAAAACTTTAGTGGCCTTGTATCCCAAGATCTCATTATTGAGCTGCTGGAGCTCCAGACACGAATACAGGTAAAGACCACAGAACCAAAGTTTGGTGTTGACAGTATCCACAAAACTTCACTGTATAATTTTGACACATTGATGCCTCTTCTGTGGCATTTCTAGAACATCGAGTTCTGGTCAGAGGATCTGAATCGCACAGCAAGTCTGAAGGATGTGTGTTTTGCACCACTGAACCCATCCGATCCCTCTCTGACCGACTGTGCAGTCAACAGCTTGCCACAGTACTTCCAGAACAACGTGACGAACATTACCAGTAAGGTTAACATGACAGAGATGGGAGTCACCAAAGAGGTGGACTGGAGAGACCATCTAATCTACTGCCTCAAGTAAGGACTCTTAAAATGGAATTTCAAATCAAACAGGAAAAAATGCAATAATGCTTTTGCCAATGGTCAGTAATTAAAAAAAACTTTTCATTCTCTTCTTCTCTCCCCTCTCAAGCTCTCCCTTGTCCTTCAAAGACATCACTGATTTAGGTATGAGCTGCATGGCCGACTACGGAGCTCCAGTCTTTCCCTTTCTGGCTGTCGGAGGCTATGAGAGTGAGTTACATTTAGCACTTCATTTACACATTATATGCCTGTACAACAAACAAAAAACTGCACAACTCACTTTTATATGTCTTTCTTTTCCCAGATGATGACTACACTAATGCTGAGGCTTTCATCCTGACATTCTCCCTCAACAACTATGCCCGTACCAACGTCAAGTTCAAAGTGGCTATGCAGTGGGAGACAGAGTTTCTCAAAATTGTCCAAGACTACCAGAGAAACCCTGCCACCAACTTCACTTTTGCATACATGGCAGAGGTACAATAAGAAATGGGATCTCACAGAACACATCAGAACACATATCTGTCACATATGAAAAAAAGTCACAAATGATCATTTTCCAATAGTGGATTTTGGGATAGTGGAAATAGCTGTTTGCAATAATCAGCGACGATGTCCCTAGTTTGAATCTGGCAGGGGACTTTTGTTGCATGTCATCCCTCATATTTCTCCACTTATTTCCTGTCTAGTTTCTACTATCTCCTATGTAAAAAGAGCAAATCCTTAAAAAAGGGGGTACAAAAAGAAGTAATCAGTAGCTGTGCTGGTAAAGACCTGCTGTCACAGCTTTTCCAGAGGGCGTGTTAGTTCTCCCCTCTTTTTCTATCACCTTGTTCTCTTAAAGAACTAGTGTATAAGACATAGGGGGATCTATTGGCAGAAATATTGGCAAAAATGGAATATAATATTCATAAGTATATTTTAATTAGTGTATAATCCCATGGAAATAAGAATTGTTGTGTTTTCGTTATCTTAGAATGAGCCCTTTATATCTATATAGGGAGAGGGTCCTCGTCCATGAAAGCCACTATGTTGCATGGCCACCATGTTTCTACAGTAGCCCAGAATGGATAAACCAAACACTGGCTCTAGAGAGGGCCTTTCACATTTTTCACAAGTTTCATAGCCATTATAGTTTGTCCTACACACTCGGAAGGGGAGGGGAGGGGTATTCAATATGTTGCAATCTGCAACCTCACTGCTAGATGCCACTAAATCCTACACACTGGTCATTTAACTCCTAAACTCATAATTCTTTACTTATCTCTACCCTATGTCCACAGAGGTCTCTTGAGGATGAGATTAATCGGACAACAGCAGAGGATATCCCCATCTTCATGATCAGCTATGCTGTAATCTTTGTTTACATTGCTGTGGCACTGGGGGAGTACTCTTCATGGAAACGCATACTGGTAAGACTTATGTAGTAATGTCCAACTTCATTATTATGCAATATTTTACACTACTCCGCTTTTTTAGATACACCAGCATATCCAGCACATTCATGGTCCCCAGAGAATGAATCCTGCTGACTTTGGTGATCCTCTGAATTTTCCTCTACTGCCACCATGAGGTTGAAATTTGTCTCAACAACTAATGGATGAATTACCATTGGCATTTGGCATTCATGGTCCTCTCAGAATTAATTGTAAACTCTTTTACAATAACTTTTCATCTAGCACCATTCATTAGGTTAAAATTTTTATTGTCCAATACTTTGGTTTGTGACCAAATACCAAAACTCGTTAGCTTTAGATGAACTTTGAACCACTGTACTACTGTGAATAGTCTCACAGAGCAGCTAGTGTGGCTGTAAACTCTTAGTCTTGTTAAGCTGTTGTTACTTAAATTTGGTTGTTTTAGAAGACATACTATAAACATAGAGGTATATAACATGTGCCTGGAATAGAATAAGCCTCCACCAAGAAAGCAGAGTTGATGAAACAGTACTTATCACTTGTATGATAAGGAGAGACTACAGTAGTGTGGCTATGCTGTAAAGCGTTTATCTCGGCCATGAAATTATACAGTGCAGAAGACGTGATACAGAGCAAAAGATATGGGAAAAAGAGAAGGTTCACTGAGTTGAATGAACCTCTGGAGTCTTTCTTCTGTGTTCTGCAGGTGGACTCTAAGTTTCTGGTGGGTCTGGGTGGGATCCTTGTGGTTGGCTGTTCTGTCCTGGCCTCCATGGGCTTCTACTCCTGGATCGGCATCCCCTCCTCGCTTGTCATTCTGCAGGTCGTGCCCTTCCTGGTGCTCGCTGTCGGAGCTGACAACATCTTCATCTTTGTTCTGGAGTACCAGGTGTTTATTTGTGTGCACCACAAATGTACAATGCGGCTGATTTTGTAAGATATGTGTATCATTTTTTTCGTAATGTTACCTTGCCGTCCCTTCTTTACAGAGAGATGTACGGAGGCCCGGAGAGAAGAGAGAGGAGCAGATTGGTCGCGTCCTTGGAAACGTAGCTCCCAGCATGCTCCTGTGCAGTCTCTCAGAGTCTGTCTGCTTCTTTCTAGGTAATATGTGTAGCATATGTGTTAGTCTTTGAAAAGAAACAAAGTGCCCTATCTAACACTGACATTGTAAAGGAGCAATACAAGTCTGTGCACATACAGTGTGTGAGAAGAGACCATGAGATTTCTGTACAAAATGTGACTCTAACTGTGTCTCTGTTGTGCTACCCAAGGGGCCCTGTCCACCATGCCAGCGGTGAAGTCCTTTGCTCTCTACGCTGCTCTGGCTGTGCTCATGGACTTCGTCCTCCAGATGACAGCCTTTGTGGCGCTGCTGTCCCTGGACGCCAGGCGGCAAGACAAGAACCGCTGTGAACTGCTCTGCTGTATTACAGTGTCAACACAGCGTCCCAACAAGCCCAACGAGGGCTTCCTGCTACCCCTCATGAGGAAATACTACGCCCCTGTCCTGCTGAACTGTTACACCAGGATCATAGTGGTACAACCCTTCAGCTATAACATAAGACAGATTCTTTCTCAACCTGTGACCTCTTGTGTGCTAATCATGTCATGAAAATTAAATCAATGAATTGTTGAAGTTGATGATTTGTTGAATACACTTTGCCCTGTGTCCTCTCCAGATGCTGGTTTTCCTCTTCATGTTCTGTGGTTCCATATTCCTCATGTTCAATGTGACTGTGGGTCTGGATCAGGAGCTGGCTATGCCTCAGGTCAGTTAAGAGCTGCTCTCTGTCAATTTGCTCGTCAACTTATTTGACTATACAGTATATTCACATTCCTCTTTATATGTAACCTAACAAATATTCTTTTGTTTTTTGCACAGGGCTCTTACATGCTAGACTATTTCCACTACTTGTATAAATACTTTGAGGTTGGAGTGCCTGTGTATTTTGTAACAACCAAGGGCTTCAACTTCACCACTGTGGCAGGCATGAATGCAACCTGCTCCAGCGTGGGCTGTGATGAGTTCTCTCTGACCCAGAAGATCCAGTATGCCGTTAACTACCCTGATCGGTGAGTCAGTGAGTTAATTTTTGTAATCTGGATGAGAGAAAATTAAGGCTTTTAGACAAGTTGTGTGCTGTTGTTGCTCAATTAAATGCTGCATCAACCGTGTCCTTCACATCATCATTATTTTTCTCTGACAGATCCTTGAACCTGCTGATATCATAGTAGCAACCTCTTACATACTAGCCAATCTGATCAGTTAATGATAAACTCAGCTAAACAGCTTTGAGTAGATAAAGACTGTCTGTAACTGATCATGCCAGGTGTGGAGAAATATCCCCCATTCTTACAGTTTGTATGTATGAATGGAAACATGTATGTAGACAAGGCTAATTAATATGTGTAATATAACTTCTTCTAAGTAAAGTATAGTATATATCTTTTCAAAGCAAACATAATTTATGATACATATACTAAGCTCAGTGTTTACAGTAGAGAAATATTACCCAGCGATCACTGTGACATACCTGAAAACCTTTTAATTATGATATTGAGTATCAGCTATAGATGACTTGAAGGGGATCGTGGCTTTCAAGGGGATTATACTTAACAACACACTTTTATTTCCTGGAGATAAGGAGCTAATTTATCATTGGCATTATCAGTTGCTTACTGGTAAATAGCAAAGCTGTTCTCATGATGGGAAATTCGCCAGAAGTATAATATCATATGAAAGTGAAAGACGTGAGATAAAAAGCAATGATGCTCGATAAGAAATGTATTAAATTTATCTGAAGGGTTTAGTTTCAAAATGCTTGCTCAAAAGGAGCTAAATTTGTTGTTGTTTTACCAACTTCAATAATGTGAATATCACTGTAAAAAGTTAAAGAAATAGTTTGTTGAGACATGTTGAGAAATATGCTTATCTAGTTAGAGGAGAAGCTTGATGCCGCTTTGATGTCTGTGTATTAAACATGAACCAGCAGCCAGTTGTCAATTAGTGAGCTTTAGAGGTGCTGGAAGGTGGATTTCATTTACCTTTGGACAGAGCCAGGCTAGCTGTGTAATCCACAGTAGAATATAGTCCTAAGCAAATGCACTATTTACTTCCACTTGAGTAACATTAGCTAAAAACCAAAGTGCCCAGCTATTTTAGGAAACTACAGACACTTAAAAAAAAAAAGAAGCTTTATATTTGTGACCCATATTTTTGTTGGAAAAAATTGGCATCTTCAGTCAAAATGAATGGGCTTGGGGCTGAGTGCCACAGACAGGGTAAGGTAGTCTGAAAGTACTGAGAAACATTAAACATTTTTTTCTGATTTCTTTTCATAGGATTTGCTGATAATAAGACAAAGAATAACACCTTAACCTTAACATGGACATTTGTATTCCTGCGTTCCTTTAACTCATTGATAATGTGATTTGTAGATCCTACTTGGCTATTCCTGCTAACTCCTGGGTAGATGATTTCATCGACTGGCTGAACCCTGCATCCAGTTGTTGTCGTGTGTATTCCTTTGGTCCAGACAAGGACAATTTCTGTCCTGCAGAAGAAGGTGAGAATCACTGCTTAGAGAATACCACAGTAACACACACTCTCAACTGTGAATGTCCCTATATGAGGAATGATTTTACCCCTCCTTTATTAACACCTGCTCTGCTCTCATTTCTCAGACGGTTTTTTAAAGTGCCGGAAGTGTATGGGTATTCCTCTAGATGGTGTCCTCAGACCTAGTGCGGAAAAATTCAACAATTTACTCCCTGCCTTCCTGGGTCACAGGCCTGACCTGAAGTGTCCCAAAGGGTGTGTATCCTAGCTGTCCGTGTGCGCACGTACACACAAAAACATCACATGATCAAGACATCATTCTCACTGCTTATTTTGTCTTTCAACAGTGGTCTAGGAGCCTATGACAAGGCTGTGGTGATTGATGACAATGGAGAAATTATAGGTAAGACATTTGTAAAGTCATCTTAAAGTCAAATGTGTGTTTTTTACACAGACGTGATGCAAGTATCTGAGCCTGTCTCCCTGTTCTCACAGCGTCACGGTTCATGGCTTACCACACACCTCTGACCAACTCTCAGGAGTTCACTGCTGCACTGCTGAAGGCCAGAGAGCTAGCGCACAACATCACCATGGGCATGAGGAAAATAGATGGCACCTCACCTGACTTTGAAGTCTTTCCTTATACGTATGTACTTTCCCTCAACTCCTTCATGTCATCTTCCCTTCTCTAAAAAAATAAATAACTTCTACAATGTGAATAGGCAGTTTCTTTTCATTACTAATCCATTTAATCTATGCAGTCTCTAGTTTCTGACCATTATTTTGCTTCTGTCCTTCTTCCAGGGTGACTAATGTATTTTACGAGCAGTACCTGACTATTGTGCCAGAGGGACTCTTCAACATCTCCCTGTGTCTGCTGCCGACCTTCGTGGTGTGCTGTCTGCTGCTGGGTTTGGACCTGCGCTCCGGTCTGCTCAACCTTATTACCATAATCATGATCGTCGTGGATACTGTTGGTGTCATGACACTCTGGAGCATAGACTACAACGCAGTGGCCCTTATCAACCTGGTCACGGTAAGAGCACGCCTGCGATGAGGTTTAAAGGGGCACTGCAACAATTGTGCACATGCAGTTCAGTTTACTTGTGATGAGTTCTCAACAGCTCCTGAAAACAGTCTTTCCAAAGTCTGAAAAAATAACTTAGATGATGCCATAGTGACGTCATCATGGTTATCTTAGAGGTTTAGAGACTACAAACTTAACAGCAGAAAGCTTACATTACAAACTGGAGGGGATGTGGGTGTTCACCAAGCAGGAGGGTCTCCTGGGAAATATGCCATATATATATATATATATATATATATATTTATATATATGTGTGTGTGTGTGTGTGTGTATATGCCTGAGGTGCATTGTGGGTAATGTAGGATCCAGTATTTTTGAAGCTTGACCCATACTAGGAAACAAAAGTCAGGATATCTCGACGTCTGCTGCTTCTTTTTTTTTTTACAATCTTTAGTTTCTTTTGAGTCCTCCAACGTTATCCAAGTGCAATACTAATTTAATGTAATACCCCTTTAACATTTTCCCATGGCTTGTAGCCTAAACGTTAATCTGTGATGTAATACTTTTTACATTTTCACTTTACGTTTTTAGTTTTCAGATATTGAACAATGAATCATTACTATTACATTTCATAGTTTTATAGCGCTTTGCTTACAGATTTAAGTAACGTGCTCGTCTGAGATATGCACAAGTAAAATTCTAGTCTAAGCTTGCAGTGTTAATTACAATTCATGAAAATATAATTACGGTATAACAAATGTTAATAGAAATCTTGCTTTCAGTCTGTAAACAATAACTAATTGATTCCATCTGGTCAATTTTTTTTGCAGGCGGTGGGCATCTCTGTGGAGTTTGTGTCCCACATGACGAGATCCTTTGCAGTCAGCACTAAAGCCACACGTGTGGAAAGAGCTATGGAGGCTACAGCAAACATGGGCAGCGCTGTAAGTAAACTATAAGGCAATCTGGAGCCGATCTGGATCACAGACAAATTTAAAGCAACTGTACAAATATCTGATTTACACCAAACAGTAACAGCTGACTGAGTTGAGTGTGTTTACTTTGTTCCCTGAAGGTGTTTGCTGGTGTTGCTATGACCAACCTGCCTGGCATCCTTGTGCTGGCGTTTGCCAAAGCACAACTCATCCAGATCTTCTTCTTCCGGTTAAACCTGGTCATTACACTTTTGGGGATGGCTCACGGACTCATATTCCTCCCTGTGCTGCTCAGCTACTTTGGTATGTACTTTGTTCGGCATGTTCTTCTGTGCAACAGAGGGCACCCATGAAACTGAAGGGGAGGACTGAAGAGTAAAATAGAAAACATTTTTCCTGATCTTCATGTTTTCTTTTCTCAGGCCCTGGTGTGAATAAAGCAGTGCTGCTGCAGCTCCAGCAGGCCAAAGCAAAGGCCGCTCAGGAGCTGGAGATGAGAAACAACATGAGACATGTTTATGATAACATAAGCTACGAAGACAATGAGACAAGACATGATCCAGATTCATACTCCACAAAGGCTCCCAGAGACCCCAGCAGTCCTTCACAAACTTTTGGAGACAAAGAGGAGAAGGAGGTGAAAATTGACCGTTTCTGAGCACCACCAACTATACAAACGGAGCTGTTTTCAAGTTCTGATGAGTAAATACCTCTGTAACAAACTGAACAAGGATGGACAATGAAAAGGACAAAGATAGCGAGGGGTCTTATATTTGGCTCCATATGGAAATCATTAACCTAACTATGTACCTCAATCAGAAATGGAGCAGTGGGACTGAAGACAACAACACATAAGTTGTGCACAATTTCTGAGCATTGCAAGAGTGGACTATTGCAACAAGAGTCAACTTTCCTGTCTCAACATACAGTTATGGAACACTACATGTGTCTTTTCATAAGCACTGCAGCCAGGAATGATTGTTTTTTTCAATTGTGGAATTATTTAACAGGACAGGAAGTAGACAAATGCTCTTGAATTAGTCATTTTGTTTTTTTTATTGAATGTAATAATTTTGTATGTATGAATACTTCACATTAGCACTGTTTCAAATAGTATATATAAGAGAATACACACTCCAGCATTTCATATTATAGTTTCTTCAACTGCAGTATGATGGCCATTATTGTAAAATGTGCAATCAGTGAAAAAATATTAAATATGTTTATTATGTTGTAAAATCATTTGGCATTATAATTTTTCATGCAAGTAAGATTTTTTTATTTAATTATGATACCAATTTTAATTTATTGTTTAACTGATCACTACAAGTCGTCAAGCCATGAGAAATATTGTGTGGAACGCTCACATTTTTGTATAGGCTACCCTAAGAAGAACATGAATTGATGATGCTAGATTGGTGTTTTCTGGACCACTTCACTGTCTCTGGATCACACAGAGTCTAAGTATACCCTCATAATACTAAACATTATGTGTTGCATATAGTGTTAAAATGGTCAGAAAGCATGGCAATTACTTCTTTTATTGGTTGGGTTGTAAAGATTTAAGGGAAAGTTTTATGAAAGTAGGAAACTAATTTAATTGAAATTTTGACCAAAATAACTTGCAACGTAGATGTGAAAGTCTACCTTTATGAAGAGGGGTACATCAGGGTATACCTGCATTTCTTCCAAAAGTAATGCAACTATATGATACCTCTATCCTAACGGCCTATCGACATTATGATTCAATCTAAAATGTGAGAACATTGCTGAAACAGAACGGTTCTACAGTTTTAGACAGTGACATTGTAATACGCCCGTCATGAGTTAATTAAGAGAGAAATTACAAATTAAAAATGAAAATACGAAAATAAAGTCAAACATCATGGGTATTTCAAATTTTGTTTTATTAACAATGCATCCCTTTGATAGGATTGTATGTTTCTTTAGGTCATCAATGCCCCCAAAACATACTGTACACATTATACAAGGGAAACCACGATTCAGGCAAAAAAGAAAAAAAAAAACAAACAAAAACAAATCTTTTTAAATTATAATACAGTCTTGAGGAAAAAATATAAATAACTTTTTTCTTCTCTGGTTGAGCTCACTCTATGGTACAGACATATAATAAATAGATCGGATCTGACATCACTCAGCTGATCTATGAATCATCTCTCTATGAGTCCATTTGTGTAGCAGCATTATAGCAAAAACAAGCCAATGGAAACAGAGATCCCCCGTTTCCCTGGAAACCTTTTACAAATCCTTTAGTCATCGCACCCCCCCTCCCCTCCATCTCAGCCAATGACAGACAGGTGATATTGCATTGTGGAAACAGATTCAAGGGGTAATTATATTCCTACAATGTAATGGCAGCATGTAATGGCAACCTATCTTCAAAAAGTTTTACAAGCGAGAAAACACGTTAAGGTGACAACAGGTTACAGATTTGCCATGCTTGTTGCACATGCAGTGGAAGTGAAGCACAGAGGTAAGAAGGCATAGAGTCGGGGAGCTGTGGGGCTTATGCGGGGTTTTGGAAATGCCTGCAAATGAGAGGAGTTTGGTACTGAGTCTGTAATGAGTCAGTCTACAGAACAGATATTACATAACTTATACAACAGAGCACCTTTCCAAAGATTTAAAAGGTCCTAAGCAGGTAAAGGATGGCATAAACTAGCATAAAATCACATGCTATTCTCCTTATGTACTGTGTAAGGGGTGACATATATAGTGCTTAGGAAAGTACAATACTAGTGATGTTTGATTGTCTGAGATACAAGAAATAGAAAAGTAATTGGCTGTCTGTGCTGACAAGAGGCTACAGGTTGTAGGAAGTGATGAGGCAAGAGAAGCAAAAGCACATATCCGGCTAGAGCAGATCACAGGTCGGGGTGGGATGTGAACCAGGAAGGCTCCAGATACAAAAAAAACATAAAAACAGCAGGACTCTCTTTAGTGTTTTGTTTCATAAGGGGAAAAAAGAACACGGGTTCCGAGGAATCACTGGGTAGACACAACAACATGCCTTATTCATTTCATTACAGAAAACACCACCTCTGGAAAGAGATAAAATGTTGATAGAATTTTTTCTTCTTTTTTATGTTTTTTAACACAGCGTGAGTCTTTGTCTTAATGATCCAGCTTGTCCTTAAGCATTATGTTGATGTATTATTATTATTATCATTATTATTATCATTATTATTATTATTGAGTGTTGCTCAAGATTGCCACCCCATCTGAAAACAGTATTTGGTTAAACTGCTCCCCCTTTTTCCTGTAAAAAAAAAAAAAAGAAAAAAAAAAAAAGTCTGAAACAGCATTAGGCGTGTTAGGTTAAACTTTGTTTACAGATATTGACGTCCTTAGTTTCCAGCTCTAATTTGCTAGAAGAAAGGCGAGTGATGACCACCTCCTCCTTTTCCTTGGCTATGGTGCTCTGTTTAGAGCAACAGAAACATGCCAAACGCCTCCCCATCCTTACAGCCGTATCTGTCTTTCAGTCTTGCTTTCTTTCCATGTTTGTAGGGTGGCAGGATTGGGGGCTGTGCAGGGAACAAAAGGGGGGAAGGATGATCAGGATTCTACAGGAGGGTCAACGTCCTCTTCAACAGGTTTTGGTAGCTTTGTCAGGATCGCCTCTGCTTCATCAAACATCTGGAAAAAGAGCAAAGAGGATATCATATATGTGATAGAAAGCATAAAGATATTTTGAGGAAAGAAAGGGAAAGAGTGGAATAATCTCTTACTGGCATGAATTGCACATCCTGGAAGAGTTCCTGTATGAAGCGTCTTGAGGTCAGGCGAAACATACAGTGGGCTAAGAGGTGAGAAACCTCGGAGTACAGGCAGATGTCGTCAAACGCATAGGGAAACTTTTCCTTTATCCTGAAGGGAAGGGAGAGATTTAACAGGCCTTTAAAACACAACTTCTATTGTTCTGCTATTTAACATGCAGCTCAAAAAAAGGAAGTATAGTGAGGAGGAGAGAGAGCTTTACGTCAGTAGTCCTGTTTCGTGGCCTTTGGTTCCTACGGAGGAGCTGAGGTTGATGATGAGGCGGAGCACCTCCTTCCTCAGCAAGACTCGGGAGGCGGGGCCGTCCTCTGATATCGCCTTGCCACCTAAAGGACACATCAAAAATATATTAAATATTCACCTCAATGAATTAAAAGAAAATAAAATGAAACAGTATCACTGACCAAGTTTTTTTTTTCCTTATCTTATCTTTTTTTTTCTGCACAGTGGTTTGTTCTAGTTGGTTAGTTGTCCGACAGTTATTTTAACTCTGTGAGTGAAATGTGTACTGTTAAGCACAGAAGCAAACTGAAGCTGCCAGTTACTTCGTTTATACTGCAAATATTCATCATAGATTTTGTTGTATGTTTAATTCTGATTTTGAAAAAAATTTCAAAATGCTTTTTTGTTTAAATAGAGGCTAAATAAATCAAATAAATACAGAAAAACTGGACTGTGGAGAACCAACCACACTGAAGACAAATCTCTCCCTATTCATATATTTCAGTCCTCTGGTTGCAACTGTGAGATGAAATGTAAAATGATGAAAATATAAGTTCAAATTTATTCAGTGTTGTTTGTTGAGGAACTCAAGTAATATTGAAATTTTGTTGTAAAGACATTTCACAGCAGTTAAAGGAACAAGAGAGAATTACAAAGGGAACATGCTGAAATAGTCTTAAATACACTCAAGTCTGCAGTTTGTGGCTATTCACAGTCTTACCTATGACGATGTCACCAGGTGTGGGCGTGCTACAGATTGAGCCTTGTGACACGGCAGCGTCGCTGCAGCCTGACACCCCAGAGAACTTGGACTGAGGCATCACCTCCAGACGATGGCCGCTCTGGCCTCCCCATGATGGGAAGTCTACATAGTCTGGCAGGGGGAAAAAAAAAGAGAAGTTACATACTAGATCGAGGTTTGAGTTTACAGACTGACCGTGTGTGTGTGTGTGTGTGCGCGCACTTTCACCTGTCCGTGGGTGCGTGCTGTTGATCTGTGGCTGTGTGGGGTATCCGAGGACGCTGGATCCCACACAGTAGAGGCAGTTTTCTTCAGTGTGTTCCTGCAGCCCCGTCTCGTCTGAACCCACTGTGTGGTTCTGGCTGTCGCCTCGGTTCACAATCAGCTCAGAGATACTGAACTGTGTCTTCAGTATTGGGATAGCAGGACGATCACCTATAGAGGGAACGACCACGGTAAATATGTAGACTCTTATCTCAAACAATCTGCTCTTCTCGCTCCATCTACAGCTCCAAAATCTCTCCCTGCTAAACTTGGAGCAACTTAATTTTGTTTCAAAATCTCCTCACATATTTTTGTCTTTTATTCAGGGATAAAGTTATTTTTACCATCTCCGTCACCAAAGAGGAAGCGTTTTCTCTCTTCTGACGGTGGGCTGATCCTCTGCTGAAAGTAGGCCGAGTCTCTGATGTGGAACATGTCATTGATGTCCATTGGCAGTGCTAGGCCAACGTAGTCATCGTTGCACCCGAAGGTGGCGCTAGAGACCATAGAGCGCACTGAAGAGCAGCGGTGCAGAGTGCTTTGGTTGATGGGGCTGAGTAGTTCCTCTTTATCTAGAGAGGCGAAGCTCAGAGCCTTCAGAAACCTAGGGAGGGCAAGAGGAGAGGCATGTGAGAGGACCCGGGGGGAGAGACTGGGACAGAAAGGGAACGTGGGGAGTAAGTGAAAAAAATGGTGGATAAAAGCACAGAGATGGAGACTGTGTGAGCAGAGAGTGAGAAGGAAGTTGGGAACATAACAGGCTCTAAAGCCTTTCATATTGTAGCAAGCTACCAGGGCAGAAGCTACAGGTCACAAACTCACAGCAGAGGACACGTGTCCCCCAAAGGTATGATACCACTACCTTAATGCGATGTCAGTTAGCTTTAAAAAGACTGAAGCAACAAAAACCTGTGGTCTATAGCTTCACGTGGAGAAAAATACCTCATACAAGTTTAAATATAGGCAGGAGAGATTCATATGAAGGGTAAAAAAGTCATTTTTCTCCTTGGATGAAGGGCTTAGAGCAGCGCAGTATGATCTAAAATTTCAAGCACTGTATTTTTTTAATATCGGACTGTAAAGATATACATCAGTCTAATTTTCCACTCATCATTTCAGGATAATTTTGAGTGAAAGACCCTCAATGCAAGACACTCTCTGATCAAGTATATATACAGTGATTGTGAAGGAAGTTAAGAGGTTATTAAGCTACTTGTGTTGGTTAACATACAGTGAAGCAAACAGTAAAGTCACATCCATATAGTGGTGCCTTACTCTACCTGTGTGTTGTTTCTAACTTTATGAAGGGTTACAGCTCTAAGAGGAGGGAACAACCAACAACTGACCAAACTACAGGGGGGTTTACTCACACTCAAGAGCTACAGGAGTCAAAGCAATGGCGACAAACCACTGTGGGTGTACAGCTATAGTTGCTACTAAAGTAAAAGCAGTGGGGACACATTTGTCTGGAGCACATCTGTGCTAGAAGCTACATCTCTACTAATGAGGACTCAGGCTAGGTCCACCCACCGCGGAACAAGCGTTCTGGACAGCCTGCGGTATGGACTTAAGATGCCGGGTTCTGGAAAGGTTTCCCTCTTATCTGACATCCTGACAGACACAGCAGAGCGTGCGCAAAATACAAACACACCTGTGATTGCTGATAGACAGAAACCAAAACCTTTCCCTCACACATATCTGCTGAAGTCTTACATTTTTCTCACAAGTCTTTCCATAACAAACAATGGAGATGATGACATTTGACACATCATTGAAAACAGTAACATGAATATTCATGAAGACAAAAGGAAAAAAAACAACTTTAAAAGTTACAACAGTGTATGCTTTCTTCCATATTGTCCATGTAGCATGGCCTTACCTGCGAGGTGTTAGCCTGGAGTCCAAGCTGCCGGTCTTCATGGTGATGGTGTCGGTGAACAGCACATCTTTAGCAGGTGAAGCCAGCGCTTCGCTGTGAGACAAAGACGGGTGTATCCTCTGTTGCTGCAGTCTCTTCAGTGTAGCATAACCCAGCGCATCTCTTGGGCTGGTGTACATGAAGCTACAGTCAGCCAGGCTCTTGATGGTGGTTACTGACGGGGACTTAAGAGACTGAGCTCGGCGGGGGAGGGTGTGCGAGGAGCCGGGCGGTACCAGAGAGACAGTGGAGGACTTAGACGTGGACATGTGGTTGGTCTGAGACTGGGGGGTGAGGGAGGAGAGCGTTTTGACAGTCTTGGCTGACACGACTGTGTTAAGGCTCACACAGTCGGAAGAGTCTGGTTCAGGTTCAGGCTGCTCGGGGTTTCCAACGGTCTCCCTGGACGGGCTGGAGCTCATGGAGCTGATGCCGCTGGTTGTGGTGTCCGTGTTAAAGCTCTGACTGCGGCTTTTGAACTGAGTACCTCCACCGCCTCCTCCACCCCCTCCCACGTTGCCTCCACTAGACGAGGAGCCACCGTCTCCTCCTGCTAGGCGCTCTCGGCTGCTCTGCTCCCTCTCCCGGCTGGGATGCTCCACGTGTCCTCCCAGACCGCTGAGTCCAAGGCCTGAGCCTCCTCCCCTGGCCAGCCTGCCATCCACAAGCTGCTCCTCAGAGCCCCCTCTGGTCCCAACAAATGACGTCTCCAGGCTCACTGTGGGACTCTTCGGCATTCCTCTGCCATTGAACACAGGGGTGAAGACGTCCCCCTGGTTTGGGCTGTAGACGGAGGGTTCAGTCACTGTCCTGTTCCGTCTCATACTCCCCGTCTTGAGTTCAGTAGGGGTGCGAGAGCCTGATGGGGTCTTGGGGTCGCTGGTGGAGCGCAGCTTCTTGCTTGGGAGGGACAGGGAGTTGAGGAAGCGTGTGCGAACAAAGCGCGTGGAGGCCAGGATTGTGAAGGGGCTGCGGTCCTTGACTGGTTTGGAGTGTAGACAGAAAGAGGGCTCGTCTGACTGGTCCAGAACCTCATACTTGTCATCGTCCAGGATGTACATGTCTGTGAGCACAAGGAATAAATTAGAAACACAAAAGCAACTTAAAATGAGAAATATCCACCATAGTTTCCAGGATAGATAAAAACATTATAAACATAACTAGATACAGATGATGCAGCGTTTTTTGACCTACAAATGGAAGTAAAAAAAACCCAAAACAAAGTCCTACATACTTGGTTGAGACTCGCTCTCGCTGTTGTGGCGGGAGCTGGTGGATTCAGAGTTCAGACTGAGCGTGCTCGGT
Organism: Thunnus maccoyii; assembly: GCF_910596095.1. Classification (NCBI taxonomy): domain Eukaryota; kingdom Metazoa; phylum Chordata; class Actinopteri; order Scombriformes; family Scombridae; genus Thunnus; species Thunnus maccoyii. Next base: position 25,296,390 of record NC_056541.1, read on the forward strand.
ACTGAGGAGAGTTCGGAGGTCAGCTGTGTGTCGACCTCATCTGGAGTGACAGGCCACAGCGTCCTGCGACTGTGTCTGACAGCATCCCAGCCGTACTGCTTCAGCACCTCGCAACCCTGTCTGGTCTTGGAGATCACACCCAGCACATAAACACATGTCCTGTGGATATGAAAGGATGGTTAGTAAACATACAACAGTGTTCTGTTGACACATTATACACTAGGAGAAATATTTGCTTGATCTGTTGTGTTGGAGAGATGTTTCAGGGCACTTAAAATAACAGTTGGGATTGTCAAATTGGTGCCAAATTACAGGAACAAATCTTGTCAGTTTTTCAATAATCAACATTAGACTTTATTTTTATTATTATTATTTATAGGGCAAATATTGGAAAAACAGAAAATTGTATTTCAAAAATGAAATGTTACAAGAATCCTGGTGAAATGTTTTTAATTACTTGACATCTGACTGATATGCAGCATAATAAGAACCTAATTTTGCCCAGTTTTTCTCTTTACTAGAACAATGAGCTGTCCTCACCACCAGAGGATCCTGTTTACTGTGAACTGTAGTGAACATTGTCTTCTTGCAGAAGAAAACAGAACTTTTGGATGCTTGGGACATAAAATCTGAGTGAACAGTACTACTTCTTTTAAAAATAAAATCTGAGTATTTTACAAACTGATAAAAAAAAGAGCTTTATAGTTGTATGTGTCCATTTGTGTAAAAAAAAAAAGACTTACCCTCGTACTGACAGCACCTCACAGTGCTGCGCCAATGCAAGGATGTCAGGAATGACATTCTCCTCCTGCAGGAGATTCAGACCCCAGTTTGAAGAGCCAATGTTGCCCTGCAGGGAAAACAACAAATACCATCAGAGCCACTTCTTTATTACCATTATTATTTTAATGACAGGGGAACCGCAGAAACGCAGACATGAACTGATTTCAAGTGTTACTGACCAATGCCCAGAGAGCAGCCTTCAGCTGTTTAATGCCCTCCCAGGTGTCCAGCATCGGGGAGCGAACCGTGTAGCTGAGGTCAGGAACGACACTCTGGAGACAGACAGAAAAAGACAGGCGTTAGGAGGAAAGGCTTCCAAATCTGCACAACCCCCTGCTCCCCAGAGCGACCGAAAGTAGAACATTAAACGGAAGAAACGGTGTGCTAGTAAAGTAAGCTGAAGTAGTTACCTGAGCCTCCAATAGATGGCAGCCTGTCTTATCATGAACCAGCTGACCATACAAGTGCACAGGGAGATAGACATTTGGTCTTTGTAACCTGGAGACAAAAATCAGAGAAATTACAAACAACCAGGGCTCAGCAGGTGACTAAAAACAATTCATATCTTCGAGTGCAGCTTCTCACCTTTGGTTGCTGCGTCTGACGTAGTTGTCTCCGTCAACAGGTTTGCGGTAGGTTGTTAGTGCTTCATTGAGCTGCTCCTCTATCAGGTCCACATACTTCAGGTTGTATTCCTGCAATCCAAAAGACATTTAGGTTTAGTTAAACTAAAACCTCTATTATAATAAAATAGTAGCCACATAAATAAAATGAGAGTTTATTTTGCTGTGTGAAAATATGCTCCACCTTCTGCCATTTATCCAGCTGTTTGCTGACGTAGCCCCTCTCATTGAGGTAGGAGAAACCTTTAGGAATGGACAGGAACCTGAACAGTAGAGACAGGATATAGTGTATTTGAAAAGGCATGTAAAAACATCCGGACAGTTTGGCATTACATAAAGTGACAAAACATATTATGTATGATGTCTGGTAAATAGTGCTGTTGTGGTAAACACCCACCTAAGGAGCAGCAGGAGGCCTTTGTCTCCCAGGTGGGACAGAGCTGGTTTCAGCTGGATTAGAGCGTGGAGGTTGGCCTGTCAAACAGCACGACATATTGAGTAAGACAGTAGAAGAACTTGACACACAATACCACCCTCAAAAGATGGAAAAAAAACTCCCTATATGAATCTTTCAACACTGTAAGTCTGTCCATCATTTTTCCCTCTTTCTTTTATTATCCATTAAGCTAAAAAAGTGTTTTTTCCCCACATTCCATTCTCCACATTCATACTTTTAATATGCTAACTTGAAAGACAAATATTATCAATTTTTTTAGACAAATACATTTGAGTATTCATTCCGTGTCAAGCCCTGTGTGATGCATGCATTTTCAAGCAGTCACCTTGTCCTCGCAGGCCTCGTCCAGTATGTCCAGGGCCTCCATGGATACAGCCTTGCTGTGGTCGTGAAGCTGTGTGACCAGCAGCTCCATGCCCCAGCTACTGAAGAACTCCACACCCGCTCGCAGCAGCACGCGCAGGTGCTTGGTGGCATACAGTCTGCAGATCTGCTCAGAGGAATTGTGGGAGAAAGAGGGGACATGATTATGCCAGTCCTTATGGAAACACCAAAGGCTCTGCAGTGTGACATGAAGTGTTTAAACAATCCTAAACAAGTGATAACTAAAAGCAGCTTCCCCATCACAACTTTATAGGTGTTTTTGTTTGTGTGGCTTCCCTACATCAGTAGCAGCAGTGAGGATCTTGGAGAGGATCACTCTGGCCAGACCGTCTCTGCTGTAGTCCAGTGTGGATACAGCTAGTTTCAGCACAGCATCCTGGTTCTTCACCGAGCACAGATTCAGCAGGCTGCAAAAACAAAAAACAAGTACAGACGGTAGATTGAGTTTTTAGTGGGAGCTTGATAAAGTGTGTCTTGCCATCAACAGTCTTATACTCCATGCGTCTGGGAAAGCTGAGAAAAGCTGTGAGGCTGTTTCTGTACACTCACCACTGAAACAGGCCACATTTCTCCAGCAGTTTGACTCCCTGTGGGTGCGCAGAGAGTGTCCCCAGGAAGAGGAAGTAGTGTTGGCTGAGTGTGGTGAGCAGGCCGTTACTCTGCAGACAGCGCTCGGGCTTCAGCCCTGAGGATGAGGATAGCCACGACACCATGTCCCTCACCAGGTCCTCTAGATAACCCTGGCCGTCCTAGAGAGAGGAAGGACCAACAGGACAGGCAGGTTAGAAAAGTACAAAAAATGACCTTAAAAATAGGAATCTGTGTATATCTTTCTTTTCTTCTGACCTCGTCCGAGTCCATGAGGAACTCGACAAACTGACAGCCAACCACAGTGAGTTGTCTGGCCTTTGGGTGATCCAATGCCAGCCCTGCGTACAATTTACTGCTGGGTTTATAAAAGTACAGCAGTCTCCTCACAAACCTGCAAAAAAAAAAAGAAGTATTCAATAATTGTCAGAAAAGTACTTCATAAACTACTTCATATGTTTGTTATTGGTTTTGATGATGCGACTGGGTCATACTTGTGCATCTGTTCATCTTTGTTGTTCCTGAGGTTTACATTTGGCCACTGGGAGAGAAAAACAACATTTAAACATGAGACAGAAACAAAAAATGGCAAATGGCACATCTGTGTGCATTTTACAGAGTCTGTGGTGCTACATGAGAACAGTCTGACCTTAAGGATGGTGGCAATGAGCAACCAGTTCCACTCCAGGTTCTGCTTGTGGTTGAGAATGTGACTTTCTCTTAGATTCATCATCAGTGCTTCTTCTGTGTCCTGAACGCAGAAACACAGAAAACAGAAAATACTGATTTGACAATGTAAGAAAATAGGAATACAAGGCTGTTGATTTTTGAGGCTTTGCAACAATTTCATACGGCTAATGATCAAGAATTATATTGCTTAGCAGAAAGCAGATATCAGCATTAGTGTTATCATCGATATATTAAGGCAATTAGCCACTCTAGGCTGTGATTTAGGGTGAACACAGCTTCCTGAGTTTGAACTCAGCTGCTTTACATTGTGCCAAACAGCACATCTGTCCTAAAACTGCAGTAAACTACAGCTTCTCAGTGGTTTTTAGCACAAACACTGAAAGTAAAAGGAAACAGCTTGACAAGCTTTGTCCAAGGTGCTGTCTAATAACTTCAAAGCTTTCTTGTTCACACATTGTTTCTTGTGTACTTAACAAAATGAGACATTGTGGTTTAAGAAGAAGAAGTACACGCATTGGAGCCATTTGCTAATCAACAACAGCTGGCGCACAGCTGGCTTCGCACATTTTCCAAACTCTGAACTAGACCCAGGTCACTCTTGGATAAATTGGTGTCTAGCTCGCAAGCTAACAATATAAAGACAACGTTGGAGTTGAAGAATGGCATGTTTTATCATTTGTGAGGATTTTCCAAAATGAGTCTTCATTTAAAACTATCTTTAGATGTTGCCAAGGTACAGAAGGTAACTAAAAATGTAGAATATATAAGAGCATGTATATTCTTACCTTAATGACATAGATGTCCCTGTGGGAACGAGAGTGTGACTCTCTGCGGTTATGTGAAGACACAGACTTGCGGATGATGTGGTCCAGATAAAGACTGTGTGGTTTTGTTCCTCTCTTCTTCTTCTCATGGAACCGCTTCAGATTGTTGACAGCTGCACTTGCCCGACTGAAACATACAAAGTTTAAGATATATTTATAATGTTACTTTAACGATTCACCTCTAGAAGTGCACTGTGTTCACTCTTACAAGAGCACTACTTATCAAAGTGCCTTTATGAAGGGAGCAAAAAATGAAACGCGCTGTGCAAGAATATATAGTTCTGCTAAATAAATGTGTTTGTACTGAAATATTTCTTGTGTGTGTGAGGAAAAAAAACACAGAAATGCATGTGTGAGCGTACTCACAGTCGTTTCTCTTGTGCGATGTCAAAGGAGGCTGCCATGTTGATGAGGGTGGGAAGGCAGTGCAGGTGGTGACTGTGGGAATGAGGAAGGATGGTGTTTGCCTAAACAAGAGAGGCGGGCGGAGGGAAAAGCAAAGATTAATACATTTAGTATTATAACAGCGCCGTCATGGCAGCTTACAGAAATATACATACATTTTTTGTGTAGTGACAAACTGGTGATTTATTTAGTGTGCTGGGTGTCAGTGGGCAAAACAATATTTATCCCTAGCTTTCCAAAATATGCCATGGGTCACAGATATAGCCCCTATTTTTATATATTACCATGTGTAGAAGTTCTCCTAAGAGGATGGTGGCTCTGACAGCGAGCTGATCATCACTGCTAGTCACCACTTCAACAAGACCCTACAGTGACAAACAGAAGAGGAGAGAGGAGGACATGGCTTAATCGAAGCATTCAAAACTTGTAAAACTGCTGTGCACAAATGCGATGAAAATGTGTGGTATGAAATGGAAACGTAAAATAGTCAGAGGAGTTTAGTCCTAAATGATAATGTATCATTATTATTATTTTATTATGCCATACTAGCTTGATAACATAAAACAATCTGCATGTATGTGCAAATGAATGAATGAAAAAAAAGAATGAAAGAAAGATTAGGCCCCAATATAAATGCAGTGATTCTGTTGCATCGGCTCACCTCTAACAGCCCACTGGTGATGAAGGCAGACAGGACAAACGCAAGGTAGTTGTCCATCAGATCTGGCCTGTTGAACCAAACAGAGGAAATTTAATCCATTTCAAATTTCACGGTTCATGTAAAGACTGAGCCTACAGATAGCAGATTACTCTTTACAAAAAGTTCGACCTATTCTATTTCTCTGCTCTCATTTCATCTCTCACCTGGAGCGAGCCCGATGGGGTAGGATGACTTTGGCCTCAGCAGCAATAAACCCATCAGACAGTCTCCAGGTGTCCTGGAACCTGGCGGCGTCTGAGGTAGACCAGAACAAAGAATATCTTATATACAATACAATATAAGATAAAATATGGACTTATTCTACGTTATAATAGGACCAAAGCATTTTAGCGTAAAACTCTGGAGTATGCTTTTTGCAAAGCCAAGCAGCCTTATTAACCTCTCACTCGATGGAGCTGTGTATAAAAACAGCCAGACTGCTGGGTACAAAGATACAGTGGGATGAAGTATAAAAATAAATTCTGAAGAAAGAAAAAATGTTTTACTTACCAACACTTAGAAGAGCTTCTGTGAAGTCTTGAGTTACAATGGGGACTGGGAGCCTGAATATCTCGTATAACACCTCCAACAAGCCTTTCTGCAGGGCAAATTACATTAAAGCTATGAGACACATACATTTTTGATATTGCACTGAGTACATTTACCAGCACTCCGAAGAGCACTTCCACAATCATAATGTTACCACTGTGTAACATAATGCGCCAAAGGCTTGAGGGAGCTCCAGTTTCTCTATGAATCCACAGGAAACTGAGTGATAACATCTATGAGTACTTGATCTGTTGAGCTTATTTGATCTGTCTGTACCATGACTGCCTCTGAATACACAATATCACACTCTGCACGACCAGAATCTTTCCCATAACAGGTGGCTCATGTCATTACCATGTGTGTGCTATGTGTTGTGAATGAGATCAGACTGGTGACCATAGAAATTAGCGGTTAGACTAAAGCTGTAAAATAAACACTGGTGGGAAAGATACTTGGCAGTCAAGAGATGTATCAGTGAAGTCTTGGTTGCTTTAGTAGCAAACAAAAGTTATGCATTGCTTTTAAATCCACAAATATCCTAATTTTCCAGGACATTTTTGCATATTAGGTATGCAGCTGTTTCGATACTCACCCTAACTTCCATATTTGGTATGCAAAGTAAGCCAATTAAAGATTGGATTCCAGAATTTCCAGCCTTGCATAGGTTGATAATCCCTACATTAAAAAAAAAGACAAACATTCAGCTGTAAAACACAATGAATTTAAAAGAAATTCATTTATATTTCTCACTTAAATAACTATGTTTATTATGATTATCATTATATCTGAGCACTTACCAGACCAGGAGCGGAAAGCTGCCACTATGGCCATTCTACTAGACAAGAAACGTGCCTCTCTGTCCTCCCTGTGACCATGAAAACACAAACATTTAAAATCAGGACACCGTGTTCCATACACACAACATCATTATGATCTCAGTACGGCACTTTTCACACAGCATTATAAAGCTTTTCATGAAAGAAACAAAACTACGCTACCAATGTAAGCAGAGCAAAACATGAAAGTCAAGGAGAATAAATAATAGATCTTTTATTTCAAAGCCAGTCTTTTCAGAGTGACTTAACGGATTATCATGACTTTAGCCCACTCCACATCCCTCAGGCGAGTCACTGTGGAGTCAAGTAGCCCTGATAATAAGGGTCACATCACAAAAACACTATACAAACCCTCAACGCATGATGTTACCAATATAGGAACACAGAAAACAGTAAACAGACGGAAATGTCAGAACACTATCTTTTTGTTTCTACTGTAACACTAACACTCTTCATATCCCACAAACACACACACACACACTCACTTGAGTTGCCCTTCAGCCATATCTGCGTTGTGACGGTAGTGAAAATCTGTGAAAGGCGCGAGGATTTGCTGTTGGGACAGAACACACACACACAAAATGTAATGCAAGTGTAAAATAGGAATAAATAATTAAATACATTCTACCAGCTTTTTATTTGTTCTTTAAAAAAATTAAGTTAAAGGATTCTTAAATATTCCCATAAAACCTCTTGCAGAAATAATTAACCTGTCTCATATGACATCTATGTGGCTATTATGTCGGTAGTGATGAGATGCTTCTGTCCCAGGTGTCTGTTTACAGACAATGAGGCTTTAGAGAAATGTTGTAACTGATTACTCTAAGCTCCATGGGAAAGAGACGGGCAACCTACAGCTGCTAATCCTGACTGGAATGACTCCCAGGCTCATTTATAAACAGCCACTTCCTCTGAATTCATATGTGTGTGTGTGTGTGTGTGTATGTGTACCTCTAGCTCGACGTCAACACGCACGTACTGACGTGTACGTGGGTGGTTGAGTAGATGGAGGATGGTGGTGATCAGAGCTTCGTTGATGCGGCTCAGCTGACAGTCAATCACACTCTTGAGGATGGTGCTGAGGCCTCCCCGTTTGGCTACCACCTCTGGGTTCTTCAGGGCTACAGTCAACAACGAAATAATATTAGACGCTTTTCATATTTATTCAAAGCAAAATAAGTATTTTGCGAGGTATTTCTGTCCGCGAAGATTGCAACTCAACCTGAAGGTGCGCTCAAAGAGGAGGCAGAATTATAGTTTTTTTTTTACATCTGTGTTGTGTACCTCCATCTCAACACTACTCACCTAGCTCACAGACGATGGCGATGGCTGCGCGGACCATGCGGTCTCTCTCTTGTAGTCCATCAGTTCCCACGGCGATTAGAGAGTTTGCAATAGAGGTGGGGAAAAGCATCGCATTGACAGTGATGATCTGCAGAGGAGGGAGGAGGAGGAGGAGGAGAAAAACATGAGTCATCAAACAAGTCTGGACAAACAGAGGCAAAAAAATAAATAACCTGAATGTTTTTTATGTTAGCATTTTTTTTCCTGAGAATGTTCAGAGACAGACAGTGTCTGATGAACAAGGGAAAATGTGGTGTGATGGTCACAGCTAACACATTTCTTACAATTTAATAAGTGCTAACACAAATGTAATTTTGTGATCAGTCTATATGTCATGAACACAAGGTTTGTATTACTGCTTTGTATGGTCAGTGGTCCTTTTCTGAAACCAGAGCCTGCCTCTGTATGTGTGTGTGTGCGTGTGTATGTGTGTGTGTGTGCGTGCATGTGTGAAGAAGGTTTACAGTAAACTACAGAAAGAGCTATAAATATCCTCGCCTGCAGACTCGTGCGAACCGTCCACACACTGACACTGCTGCTAACCCAATGATCTTTATGGTGGCACTATGCTGGCACAAGCCTGAGCAGTGAGGGCATGAAGGCAAATTCCTCCAGTGACATGATAGCGACTCTATAAATCAATTAGCGAAAGAACCGCTGAGGAGGAACAAGAACAAAAAATATGTATAATCTTACCTTTCGAACTAGTCTCAGAGCCTGAGTCCTCTCCCCCTCATTGCTCTGCTGGATGTCAATGCATCTGAACAAACACACAGGCATAATTAATCATGTCTTTTACTTTTACCACAGCCAGCTAGCAAGCTAACAGCTAGTAGGAGAAAAATAAATGTGTCAGCAGGAGGAAACAAGTGTTATTGAAGCAAAGTATTTCAAAGAAACTGGCACATATGCTTTGACTCAACATTAAAAAAAAATCAGCCAGACAACACCTTTCCATGGACAAAGCGGGACTCTCACCTGGCTATCAAATAGTCCACCTGTAGTCTGAGGACCTTTTGCAGCACAATGGTGTCTCTAATGAGGTAGCGGAGTGCCCGCAACCCTGCAGCACGCACTTCCTTAGCCTCATTGAGTAGAGCTAGTCGCAGACTGGGGAGTAAAAATCGCACCTCAGTGAGTCGAAAATAGATAACATTACATACAATTAAGCTCATTTAACTCACTTAACAACTTTACAGGTTATTATTATTTCCTGAATTCCTTCTTAAGCACAACCATTTATAATAAACTCCAACTGCTCTTCAATTAAAAACTCAAATTTGTATTCAAAATGCAAAATACTGACAAACACTGATAACCTATAGGGTATTTATCAATATCACTTGCTGCATAAACAGCAAGGCAATTATTGTGACATAAAGCTCATTTTGATGAAAAGTACATGGTGTACTATCACTAAACTACTGCTTGCAAACAACACTTACCATATGATGATTTCTTCGTATGTAAACCCAAAGTTGTCTTCATGGTGGCCAATGCTGCATAACAGCTATAACACACAGAAAAAGAAATACATGATTTCATACACTGATTGTGATTAAAACAGCTCTGATCAAGAATAAACATACGGCTGGTTAAGGCATTATGGTAACATCAGGGCACCTCAAAGTGTTTATAAGGGGGTTTGGAAGCTCACTGTGTTTGGCACAAGCCTAATGAGAACCAAACTGACTATCCAAACTAACCGACAGCAAAACACTTTCCTACAGGGTGCTGCAGGAGCCATGCATGTTGTTTTTTTCCACTTGTCTGTTACATGCTGACTTATTCGGAGGAGGTGAATCGTGAATGGATAATGTTTTGCTTTCACTGGTGGCGGACAGAGGTTATAATTATGAAAGTGTTGAGTTAACACATTCACAGGTCCAGCCGTGGGTGTCAGGTTATGTCACCTCTACCGTTTCTTGAGTGTGTGAATGTGTGTGTTGGAAATGCATCATGCCGTAACAGAAAGAAAGCAATTGTTTTCTAGTTCTGTAATATTCTTCCACTCATAGCAAAACTATATGTTCCTGTTTTCTGCATCATCCCCAGCCAGGCCTGGAAATCAACCCTGTTTTCAGCATGAATAGCCACTTTTAGCAGTCCCCTCACAACAGGTCCTCCATCATTAACAGAGGGCCCACACACAGCTGGTGTATACAAGTTTCAAATTTTATGTACACAAAGGCAGTTCATTATAAAAACAATAAGTCTTTGTCTGTGTCAGCTGGGAGGCCAAAGCCAGCAATAACACAGACTAAAATTCATCATGTGCAGAAAGCAATGAGCTCCTTGGGAAAAAAGATGCTGCCATTTTGGAGCTGGCACCTTTCTTATAGGTGCCCGAGCACTACCAAGAAGTCAGTGCTACTCCATCACAGCAGCTCAATCTACGTTATCATGATGCAGCACCATCAGGGAACTCGATAAGTGAATTAGACAGGTAGATTTCTGTGATTTTTTTCCTTGGTGCTAGATGCATACTTCCCCTCTCCTCCATCATAAACCACAGAGCAGAGCAGGAGGAAAGCTGAAACGGGATGTTATGGGGGAGCAGAAGTAGGGTGAGTAGGGGGTTGTTTTGAACCAGCTGTGATGTCAAAGCCAAAGCAGGCAGGAGGAGGGGAGAGGAGACGAGGAGAGGGGCATGTGACACTCTCCAGGGGGATTAGGTCACCCTCCCTGTCCTGGAACCCTTATAAGGAATCAGAGGCAACAGACGTACACACACAGACACGTCATGGATATTACCCTGCTGTCTTGTTGTAAACAAGAGAGTTAGGTGCACGAATGACAGACGCACAATTCAGACTCACACTCAGGCTTCAGCCTGCTACAGCACCAGCTGCCTAGTTTTCTGAAGGCCAATACTCACTGGCTGCACGACTACGGCTGGTGATCAGTCAAAATGTGTCTGCAAGCAGCAGTCAAATATGGTTTAAGACGGCGGGTCCCTCAGCAGAAATGAGAAAATATCTGACAGGGATCAGTGCCCAGGATGAGGTGAAATGGCCATTTGCATAAATGCTTTCAGCTTTTCTCAATGAGATATGATGGTGAGCAAAAATAATGTGCTCAAAGTACAAGAAACTGTGATCTTCCCCTTATACTTGACTTTCAGTTTTGCAAATTATTTGCTAATTTTCTACATCCTGTTATTCCTGTTCAGAATAACAGAAAGGTTTGAGTGTGTCCCTGTATGTGTTAGGTAGAAGTCCATCACAATGCTGACACAAAGAAAGTCCACACCAAAAAAAAAAAAAAAAAATCTAAAAAACACTCTTTACAAGTTCCAACAACAACAACAACTTCCATGCACACTATCCTCTTCAAAAACTTCTCCATTCACAATAAAACAATAGCAACACAAGTAAATCTCTTCTTCTTCCTCCTTTGCTTATTTGCAAACAATAAATCTGTGCACCACAACTGTTGTCTGGCAAGAAGTGGAACAAACACAGAAGGGTTGGGCAACAAATTGATATTATATCAATATTGTGATATGAGACTAGATATTGTCTTAGATTTTGGATATCGCAGTATCATGATATGTCATAAGTGTTGTCTTCTCCTGGTTTTTCTGAACATATCAGACTATTCTCGCTGTTCTATTATTTGCCTTTATCCACTTAGTCATTATATCTACATTACTGATGATTATTTATCAAAAATCTCATTGTGTAAATAATTTGTGACAGCACCAATTGTCATCCCTACAATATTGTCGCAATATTGATAAAAGGTATTTGGTTAAAAAATTTGGATATTTGATTTTGTCCATATCTGCCAGCCCTAAGACACAGCTTGAATACTCAGCTTGGTCTCAGCAGTTTAAAGCAGTTCTGTCACCTCCTGCAATCTATGATCACTTATGTTGTGTTTCATTTCAGCTGAACACACATTTTAGTTGCTCTCAATAACAATTATTCATTTGCACCACTGACATTACGATGCAAACCAATACAAGACTGATCATAATACTTGCCCTGTTAGTAAATGTATCACCCATAAACAAAACAGTGTATGTTTCAAACATTAGAAATCTCAGGTTTCAAAGTCAAAGTGCTGCTCTTGATGCACTTTAGGAGTGCTTTCCCATCCCTAGAGCTCCTGTTACATTCACTGTCAGCATCACAATGACAGGCACAGCTAGGCCTGCTGGCAGCAACACCCACGAGGAGAGGATCAAGGAGAGGTCAGTGGTGACACTACAGAGGAAGGGGAACACAGCCAGTCAATTTTTACAGACACCTAAACAGTCTCCATGAAACGCCGCATGTCTGTAGATGAAACTGAAAGCAGATGAAACTGGGCTCTCCGGTTGGTTTTTAGGAGATAACTAACAGCAATTTTGGCAGTTTCACTATTTTTCAGTGTTGTAAACACTGTCTCAAATAACTAATGAAAAGCATCATAAACTGACAGCGTTACCTTTGTGAAGTTGTTCAGGTGACCCAGTTTTCGCATGTTACTGACTCCATGCGGTTTGGCCACATTTTGAAGGATTTCACGGAAGTTTTCTGACGGTTCTGCAGGAGAAAGAAAAGGAAATACAATGTAACTAAGACAAGCATTAAGCAATATTGCCATAATATCAGTCTGTGAACCGTAATTGATATGTTGCAGGAAGGAAGTCTGTTTAGCTGGCAAAGCTAATTTAGTGTGTGCACTAAAAACAAGGTCTAAGCAGCAAAAGCCAGACTAGAGCAGGGAAGTGTTTTTTGTTTTCAGTTCCTTTCAACTATTCAGTGCTTACTGTAATGCTAAATGTTCTTGACACAAGATAAACTATTCTTAGAGAGGAGTGTTCTTTTAGCAAGAATCAGTGCCTGAACGTGTTAAGCTGCTCCAGACTCTCTATTTCAGCTGAAAGGTAAATGCTGCAGAAACTAATAAAGTATCAGCTTAAAGAGTTGCATACAATATTTTCCCCTAACATGACCTACCAGTCACAATCTATCACAATTACAGTCCTCATAAACAGGACTGAATCATTGACAAAGGAAACCTGGACATGACTGATCCCCCTGAAGTTCTGTTGTTGCTTGTTATGACTTACAATCCACATAAACAGGACTGAATCACTGACAAAAGAAACCTGGACTCGACTGATCCTCCTGAAGTTCTGTTGCTGCTGGATATGACTTACAGTCCGCATAAACAGGATTGAATCATTGACAGAAACCGGACTTGACTGATCCTCTTGAAGTTCTGTTGCTGCGAGGGCCTATCAACGAAACACCAAGGAAGGAGGGAGCCCACCTGACGACCCCCTAACTCCTACTCAAGGAATGATTGCCAATTATAATACAGGATTGTAAAACTAAGTCCTATGAGCTCAACTGTCGAATTGTAAAAGAGTAATAGGTTGTAAAATTAAGAATATAAATTTTCATCAAAAATGCTGACTGAAACACAATTTCTACAGCAATCTGCAATCTTGTAAGGACAGGATTTACAAACAATTGTTAAAAAAAAGATCATCTATAATGGATGGATTGTTTTTTTATCCACATCCATGAAGAAACAGCTGACAGATAAAGGCTTATTTTGGGGGGGTTTACAATCATGTAATCGACACCAAGGTACAGATGGTTTTATAAAGCTGCATTCGTTTCAGCATTTCGGCTGAAAAACAGCTCTGATTTATTTATTTAGACGGTTACAATAAAACCAGCCAAGATGTTTGGTGCTAAAGACTGGGACAGTCATGTAAACAAACTGTTCTGCAGTGTTGCTGCTGGATGAGTAAAAAATGTGAACAGCCTGTGCAGCTGTGCATCAGCATGCCACTAGAAGAAAAGAAAAAAACACACCCTGCGCACTCCGTGTGCTGTTAAAATGCTACTCAGATGTCCCTCACAGCCAGCGATGACCAACACATGACTGTAGCACATATGTCTGGCTGGCTGGCTAAATAACAGGCTATGTTGCACACTCACTAACCACAACAACACAGCGTCGTCATGGCTGCTGGTTAGCTGGTGGCAGCTAAGTTAACGTTAGCTCGTCGCCGCCACTTATTATGATGTCGCTCGCAGTGTTATAGGACAAAACACAAAAAGGAGAACCTGGAGAAATGGCAATAACAACGACAGGACACTGAGTAACTGTGTTTTCGCTTCACAGGGCTAGTGTTGATGGCTGCTCATCCATTTTGAGATGAGATGAAGCCTCTCTCTCTCTCTCACCTCTGCTCAGATCCAGCGGTACGTTCTCCTCCCCGCTGTCATTCCGACCTGTTCAAAAACACACACCGCGGACACGCCGGGGTCATCACATGCCTCACAAAATGTACTTTCACAATATCCCGTTAACACAGAGAGCACTGAGCCGAGTTTGTTCATGCTTACCTCGCATCCGAACACTCCGGATAGGACGGCCGCGGAAGCTGGCCGCCATGTTTCCAGGAACATACACACACGCAACACCGGAAACTTCGCGGCTTCTCGCGAGAGAGGGAGAAAAAAAGACAACGACATAGCCAGCCAACAGCAGAGCAGACCTCCCACAGACCTGAGATCAGCCCCACAAAAACTATTATATGGAACAATGAGTACAAAACCAGAGAGAATAAATCACTATATTTGCAACATTGGATTGACAGGAATATCAGTTTTCTTGCACTTACAAAATGATGAAGCTCAAATTCTCAGTTATGAGGAATTTCTCAGACCTAAAAACCTTTCTTGTCACTTATAAAGAATATCAAATTGTAATAAAAGCTATTCCTATAGTGGAATCCTTCAGCTGATGAAATGCCACTCTGAGAGGCAACAGTCATAGGAACTGAAACCTACCTTCTTTATTAACGGAATAAATATTAAAAGTCACAAATACACTAATAAACATGTAAGCAATTATTTCTAATGCAAAAGGAAAATGACTCCAAGTGGGTAATTTGTGTGGAACTCTCATTTTTATGTGAAACAACATGGCTTCTCCCATATAAATTTGTTATCCCCAACAAACTGAAATAAGTACATTACAGAATTGTGCGTATATATATCCCACCAACAAATTCGTCTCAAGATTTGAGGATATTGGTAACAGATGTGAATTTTGTAAAAAAATAAAATAAAATAAAAAAAATGAAGAAGACACTACTAAACATCTATTTTATGAATGTCTGTACACATCAGGATTCTGGAAAAAAAATTGAAGATGGCTTTGAGACTCAAACCAACCATTCAATTAAGCTGGAAAGCCAAGAATGTAATACTATACTATGAAAACAAAACCAGAAAGTTCAACAGACTGTCAATTTATTGCTTTTACCAGGAAAATTTCACATCCATAAATCCAAGTTCTCAAGATCTCTCGTTTTGAACTTTTCATGATTGAATTTAGAAAGTATTTTGAGTCTATCCAAATGATAAACGATAAGAAATGTGCACATACAGTTTGTGTACTCCGAGATTTTAAAAAAGAAATCTGACGTTATTGCCTACCTTTTCTGTAAAGATATATATATATATTTTTTTATTCATTTATTATACACCATCTCTACGTTTAAGAGTAGGCTTAAAACTTTCCTTTTTGATATGCTTAGGGCCAGCCAGGTTTGCCTTGGACCAGCCCCAAGTTATGCTGCTATAGGCATAGACTGCCAGGGGACTTCCCATGATGCACTGAACTCCTCTCTCGTCCTCCTCCTCCTCTGTACACATTCATGTACCATTAATTCATGTTACTAACTTGGCTTCTTCCCCAGAGTTTTGTGCTTTCTCGTCTCACAGGTTTCTATGGACTGCTACCATTATTATTATCAGTCATATTTCTATTGTTATTATTGTTGTTGCTGTGCTTCTCTGCGTCTCTCTCTCCCCTCTTTCCTCTTCTTTCTCTCTCAACCCAAATGGTCAAAGCAGATGGCCGCCCACTTAGAGCCCAGTTCTGCTTGAGGTTTCTTCCTGTCAAAGGGGAGTTTTTCCTTGCTGCTGTTGCCAAGTGTTTACTCATGGGGGAATGTTGGGTCTCCGTACATTGAAGAGTACAGTCTAGACCTGCTCTATGTGACAAGTGCCCTGAGATAACTTCTGTTGTGATTTGGTGCTATATAAATAAAATTGACTTGACTCATTATTACTTTGACCCTTTGTCCTGTTACCATGTTGACTGTATCAACAAATTTAAAGTGAAGTCATGTCCTTTCTCTTACCTTTATTTCAGTATGATGCATAATTGTTTTCTGTTACTGTATTATTGTCACACATGTTGTAAGTGATGCTTTCTATAAATAAAGTAATGGGGGGGAAAAAACCTGAGATAAACTGAATCCTCCTCAATCCCCCATTTATCCCTTATCAGGGATAAAAACATAAATCCGACCTGGTGACAGTGAAGAGGATGCTATTTCACAGCTCGGTAATGGGTAGATTCCTTCACAGATATGATTTTATCATGTTAAATAGAAGTTAAAGATCCCCTGCTGCAGACATGTTTTAAGATGTACTGCATATAAAGTACTCAATTTTGCATAATAATTTGTGTCTGATATGGTTTTTCCACATAAAAGTTAAATTATCTCACAGAAACTTTCCATTTTCAGCAGATAAATGTGAAAACAGCTTTAAAGTGTCAAACCCTGCACATACATCACTCTGCACAGTGGAGCTCAAACATCCGACTGAAGGAACAAGACATATAGCCTGTTAATACACACAAATAGTTTATTTACACTCAACTTTATATTAATATCTAGGCCCCTACATGTACTTCTATTTATATTTTGCTTTTTTGCACACACATAGTTTTTTATCATGTCAATGTGCATGCACATAGTGAACCCCCACTATTACTGCCCCTCTCTTTCTCACACTGCTATGTCTGTGTTTATGATTATGGTTTAATGTTCATGTTTATTGCTTATTCTGCTGACATCTGGACCACATTGAATTCCTTATACTCGCTACTTGGCAAATAAATCTGATTCTGGTTCATCTTTAGGCCGACTGTTGAAAAACAAACCAACAACAAAACTTAATAACATCAACAATGAATATGCATCTAGTTTGTTTATTGATGGTCACAACCAATAATCTGCATAAACAAATTCTGATGATTACACATTTTTTTAATGCAATCAATCAATCTACCAGCCAACATCCATTTGTTACAGCATGTAACAACTACAATGACTGTTCAAAAGCTCAGCACTGTCACACATAGTTTGAGTTAAGTTACAACATATTCACCACAATCATGTATTAATCATAAATCATATAATAAAACATGTATCAATAGATATGTATTAATCAGGTTGATGATCAAGAAAATGCACAATAGTTTAAACAGTAAATGATAAATACAAGTAATTAATCAATAATATACAAACTCTGTATACTGTATTATGTTGAAATGATCCAGTAATCTGGTCCGTGCTCATCACATTGTCACAGTCAATATTGTAGATCAGTTGACTTCATAGATACAATCTGTAGCAAAAAGGAAACATTTTTTTAAAAATTAATTTTAGTTTTTTGTTTGCTGTTGTTTTTTAAATTGAATCCTAATGAATATCTGGTGCAGAGGGGAAGAAGTACTCAGAACTTTTACCTACTTAAAAGCAGAAAAAACACAATGTAAAATATAATAAACCATTACAAGTGAAAGTCCTGCATTCAACATTTTAGTTTAACAAAAGTGTATAATTATTATTAGTTAAATGTACTTGCAATATCAAAAGTGGAAGTACTAATTATGCATTTCTACTGATTATGTTTTACAAAATCATTTTGCAAAAAATATCTGCAGATTAGTAATAATTGCTGTCAAATAAAAGGAAGTAAAATAATAAAGTACATTTCCCTCTCAGCACTTGAATAACATACATTCTGTGATGTCATTATACATTTTAGTATGTAATATTACCACAGCGGTTATTATGTAAGTGCCAAAAATATTAGGAAAATATTTTTCTATTTGACATATTTACCATCTGCGGCCATTTCTGTCAGAGTTGAAAATCTGAGGGGAAAAGAGAAAATACTTTGTAAAGTGTGGCAGACAGACCAGAGGGCTGTAAAACGTATTCATGGGATTAAATGAGTTTATACAAGTGTTCAAGAATTTATTTCAACTGTAAAACCAACATGGCAGCAGGTTATGATGGTTGCAATAATCATATTAACCACTAAGTGTCACCCACACATAACAATATACATTCACTTCTTCACAATTTGAAAGTGACACTTGTCTTGTAAATAGTATTTCTTTTGAGCCTAAATGAGGAACACTTCGTCTGTGAATATTAATTTAACATAACACTTGATTCCATCCAAGAAAGTGATTTTTTTGTTTAAACACTGAACTCTATTGTCTCCCATATTGTGAGCATCTACTTTAAATGCACCCTCTGTGCTTTCTCTTGTAACAAATGACCAAATCTGACCCATCCATTACAAAAAAAAAAATACAAAAAGAGGTAAACCTTGTGTCTGGATGAGCCACATCATCGTAAATATCATCGTCCTCGACTGTTTAAAAAAAGGAAAAAGATCAGTCATGATTAAATAGATGCCTTATTATCATATTTTCATATTTCAACACATTTAAATTACTTACAAGCAATACAAACAACTTACAATTTTGTGCCTCAAGCCTACTAAAAAAGAGAGAAAACATAAAATCAGCAAGAGACAAAATGTGTGACTGAAAAACTTTACATTCGTTTTTTATCTCTCTAGATGTTTATGTTGTGTTAAAAGGCATCATGTTTACCTGTCAACTAGTGCCCCGATGTCATCATAATCGTCAGACTCTGTGTCAGACTGAGTCCCGTCTTGCTGTTTTAAATCATTGTCAGTCTTCATAAAGTCATCTGAAAGAGCACAATACAATTCATAGATCTGTCCAGTTACTGCTGGGATATTATCTATACTGTATTTGCCCAACACCTATTTTTCTTTCTGCTTTACATTTTACAAATGAGTACAAGGAGTCTTTACAGTAGCCCTCCATATTCCTGGCCAGCAGTTTTCCCTCTGGTTTACCTGTATTGTGGATGCTCTTCTCTCCTCTCCTCTTCCCCCTCTCAGTCACATTAACAGGCCATTTAATCTAGTTGAGGAAAAGGAGACGTCAGTCATCAGTTTTTCACTGTATGTTTGTTCACACTGGGTCTTTGTTGTTCAGATGTTTGTAATTTGCTCTGCACAATGCATGGCATTATAACATGTGAAATTGCTGATATACTGGTGTCACGGTGTATCTACATGTGTTGGTATATTGATTTTTTTAAAACGAAATCCAGAAAGTAGGTTTGTGCTTTTATCTTCAACTTCTTCTTTACTTCTTGTTCCTTCTTTTTTGATGTTGTTTGTTGTTTTTCCTCCTCTGAGCTTCCCTTTAGCTCCTACTTATCATTATCATTCCATCAAATTTTGATTAAACACACCATTGTGGTTCAAATGTTATACAATGATAACATTTATTGAAGCCACTTACCACCCGTTTCTTCTCTGGGACTGCACCATGGTTTGTGTCCTTTTTTCCACTCTTACTTTCTCGATGGTTTTTAGATTTCTCTGCCTGTTCTGTCCTGTGGAAAGATTAAAAATAATCATGTTTTTACTCTTTAGCTGACAGTAAAGAGGAACATGAGGGAACATGCTTCCTCTCCATCCTGGATGCCTCAAGAAAAATGATTTTTGCTTTAAGGAGGGGTCATGTAAATTCAAGTAAGTTACCATATATAGTGCACATTATTATGTCACACATGAATTTGTGTGCAGACAGCTTCTCCAGAAACAGAACCTTACAGATGATCCTTACCATATTTTTTCAAGTTCTTTGTTCATTTTTGCCCTCAGATTTGCCTGTAGAGAAAAAGGGTTTAAAATATAATATAATATAATTGCTACAGTATTTACTCTAAGCACTGTGGGTTTCCAACAACAATCTAACAATAGCAGTAATTACCTCTGTCCTACTGGAAGGATGTCCTGTGGAGACAATGGAACAAGTAATTCAGTGACCTTGTCTTTTAAGCGATTTAATTTGCTTTTGTGCGATAGGACATTTTAAACAATGAACACCTGACTGATTGAAACAATGATGGATATATTTAGTGAATTGTTTTTAAAAAGGGAACGTGGTGGAGGAACCTTTAAGGGGAAGTAGTGAAGGGTTCATGATGCAATCATCGTAGAGCTCCTCATCGACCGATTGTTCTATCGAGCTCCTTGATTATGGAGAGAGATTGTGTTAATTTAACATTTTTAGACAGATCGGAGCAGACAGTGTACCCGCAATTAAAGTCCCATTTGATCTGACTCTTTTCAAAGTAACAGTAAAGCACAGTGTACACATCTCAGCTCTACAATATCTCCACTTACAAAGCGGCTTCATGGTTGGATGGCGGGCATGAATGTAAAGGTGGAAGGGCAACAGGACGTGGAATCTTCATCCCTGGTCATATTACAGAAAAATGCCATCATAGTTTAACACTCTATTGAACATTCAGATGCAGTTTACATTTTTAAAGAAGCAATCGTTTAACAGCATTTATCACTGTTTCTCACCATCAGCCAAAGACATTCTATTCCTTCCAAATTGATGAATGTCAATACTCGGAGGCCTGTCAGGCTTTGGAGGAGGACTTCCCAGAACAAACAAAGCAGGAAGTATTCTTTTCTTGAGAACAGAGGGGTCGGTGCTCTCCAGATGAAATTTATTGTGACTTCCACTTGTTGTTATATGGTTAAGTTTCTGGGATTTCATCACCAAATTGTTGGGAAGACCAGGCATGGAGGAACAGGCAGTGTGTCTCTGTGTTTTGGCAGGTTTAAATGATTGCGCTCTGAGCGATGATGGCTCCACATTCAGGATGGGGGTAGCTGCGAATATTTTCCTAAATTCAGGCTTAGGAATGTGAGAGCTGCTGGTTGCATCCACAGCACCTGGCAGATTCCCCTCAAGAGCAGATATTCTTTCTTGAACAGAGGACTCAACGCAGACCTTTTGTCGGACAGCCAGTTTACTGGAAGCATCTTGCACAGAGCTGCCTCTCGTGTTGAACTGAGTCATTAGACCACAGATGTATGCTGTATGTCTTTCCTGTAAAGAAGAAAATGAAATCATTTCTGTTCAGTCTAAAAATCCTTTGAGCTTGATTTCACTTTTTAAATGTCCAAACTTTTTAGGAAAGGAAAAAAAGAAGAAAATCCCCAACTGCTAATATAAATGTTACATCAAAGATCATCAGAAATTTAGAAGACATTATACCATAGTGTGTAACAAGCTTGAGCCTAAATATTAAGATTACATGCACACTTAACAAACTTGAGCCTAAATAGCCTAAATAAAAGATTACTTGCACACTTCAGGAGGTGAAAAGATGAGAAAATGATGTATAAAACATTTCAAAACACAAATGGCAGAATTGCAGGAACAGTATCTTTTGTTTGAAAAATGAATCAGTAACCACTCACCTGATGTTTGCATGTAAGCGCTGTGTATATGTCTGTGTGGCCAGAGACTGTGTGTGATACACTTGTTCTCTTAAAATGCTCCACCTGCATAGGAAGTAACTCACCCACCAACTCGCATATATTACTAGCATGTAAACTAAAAACAAAATGTGTTCAAAACATATAACAAATCTGTGATTAAAAAAAATGCACAATTTAATAGTTAATCACATTTGAAAGTCTATTTGGAAAATATAAAAACCTTTGGATAACTACAATCCTGTGTCTTGTTTGCAAAATAAAATGCAGATGCGAAGCAAGCAATCACTGACCACATAGGTTTTGGTGTTGAGAGACTCAATTCTTTCTCTTGAGAAGAGGTGTTTGAGCAGAAGATTGGCTGTGTGGTAGGTCTTTTATAAAGACTCACTTAATTCAGGTTGTGGGAGTTAAGCTCCATTATTTCTCAAAGATATAGGTTCAGTTCTTTCCAGCTGCTTTTTCTTTTAAACTATAATTTACTGAGAAATTGAAAACACAACTTGGCACATCATTTTCATTTTCTTTTATATATTTATTTATACTAATTTTTAAAGAAATTTGGTTAAGTACGAAAAAAGAGGTTTCTAGCCCTTTTTGGGCTGTCACCACGGCCCTGATATAACTTCTGAACCTGAGGCTATATGGTTGAAGACAAAACCACAGCTTGCTTGAGTTATGACCTACATGAACACTCATGCACTTACAACACAGTAAAAGTGAAAAATGTATCTCATAGTACTCATATCTCATACTAATGTATCTCTCTTAGTATCAGTCACCTACTAACTACAATCTGGCATGAGTGTAGAGAGGAAACATCAAGGTATTAAAGCCACTTTTCATCACTGCACATTCATATCTGACCTCAGACAGGAGGGGATTGTGTATTAACATTAGCGACTGGGAACACATCTTCTATATGTATGTTTTAAGCCTTTGGATATATTTTCATACTAGCATTTGCACATTTGGCCATCAGTGGTCCAATCTTCAGCGATTCATAATTCATAAATCCAAATCAAATTAAAAACCAATCACCACTTTATTTGAGTCTCCACACATAGCAGTAAAATGACTTCATATCTTCAGTCAAGCTAAAACTTTTCTCATAAGAAGGTCTCTTTCAAGTCAGCGAGGCGGCAGATATGAGAGCGTCGATGTCCTGTATGGCTTTGGATGTTCTTTGAAGAGCCTCAGCAATGCAGCTCTCATTCACTGGCTCATGAGTCACCCCTTCTGCAGAACTATCTTCCAGTTCTGCACATCTTTTCTCACTTCTCAGCAGGTAGCTGTTCTCCAGCAGAACTGGGCACAGGATGTTAAAGAGCTACACACACATTCTTTCATCGGTATTATCTATGTACGATGTAAACCTGATTACCAGCTGATGCAACACAATAAACATGCTTCATTTGCTAAATTTCACAACAAAAATCAATTGTTGAAGGATACAGTTGAATCGTTTTATCTTCTCCAGTTCTGCAGCTACAAGATCTGACCTGAAGTGAGTGGAAAGTAACATGGACATTATAAACAAGCTGGTAATACAGAAATTAAAGAAATATAATAGGAATGATCAGAAAAATATAACTCACCGACTTTCTACTGTTTCAACAGGTGCAGCATTGGTCAGGTTTACTTCAAGTATTGCTGGTTTAGAAAGATTTCTATCCTATAAACCAAGTAACAGTTAATTAAGAAAACTGAACGCAGTGCAAATAGATATTAACAGCAGTAGTAGCAAAAGATCTGTTCTTTCACCTCTTGTAAGCAGCTGGGTGTGGCGGGGAGCTTCAGTGATTGCCTGGCCTGGTTGTAGCAAGTGAGGATCCTGGAAAACAGTAACGTGATGGTCAGAGAGTTGAAAGAAATATGGTCACCAAAATCATCAGAGTGATGAAGCAGCAGCTTACCTGCTCGCACGATTCACAATAGAGCATATAGAGTACACCTGTCCAGGCACATCAGGTGGAAGACTGTTCAGATGGTACGTTACCTCTTTCACCTGTGGCACAATCCATCGTTAAGACTTTCATGTATTTTAGAACTGTAGCTTCCAAAGGATAACATGCTATTACAATACAGTACATTATATAATAGATACAAGATGAGAGGCTGACATTTACCCTCCCTGACTGGAGCTCAGGCTTGTGATGGGTAAAATAAGTGTTAAGGACACCATTAGACCGTATGACTGATCCATCTCCCGGAGAAACCTCTATGACTGAGACAGCTCCATTTAGTATCCTACACAGAAGACATGCAGGCACAAACACAGTTACAGCATCAACAAAATCATGTAGCTGGATAACTACAAACACAACTTCAGATGAATATTAATGTTGCTCCTTATCTGCTAGATGAGTAAAAAAAAGCAACTGTTTGCTGACAATGATGTAATATGTCATTGATGAGCGTACATTTGTGATGTGTGTTTGTTCTGCCCCCAAGTGGCCAAACAAAGCACTTACTTTAGAAGTATTCTTCTTTTCATGATATAGCTATTTATTTATTTTTGGCCTTTACCAAACAAATAATGCTTGAATTTAGTTTTTAATCATGAGTTTGCACACAACAAAAACAACTTTAAAGGCCCCATTTGGTGTCATTCAAGGTCTCAGACTGGCATGTCTTGACAGTGCTTAAAGACAGAATTCAGAGAGGACTCAAGTTTACTCATGATCTTGTAAAGTTGTGAAAATGCACCTTTATCATATATTAAAAGAACTGAGGAGATCTTCAGAGCCTTCCCTTCATTTTCAAAAACATATTTCAAGGATATCCAAGGCCCTTGTCAACCCTCAAATCCTGCATACCTGTAGGTCACTCCTTGACACCACATCACCTTCACAAGCTCTGTTGGAAAGTCTTGATCTGATTGTTCTTTTGTGGCCAGGGGGTCTTTAACCTTCCACCTGAAAACACACAAGCAAGGACGCTAAAAATATGCTAGTGAACAGTGTTAAATACATGGTTGAAACAGCACCAAATATCTGTTATTTATTTATTTAGTCAACTGATCTATGAACCTGTGCCAGTGAGGTGATGGACACGTGAGAGGCAGTGCCTGAGGAAGGCCAGACCTTCTCTCTCCAATAGTTAATGTGTCTACTCTCCTGTCTGCCTGGCTGAAAAGCCTGTTTCCCTCCACTTCAACATCTTCTGGAGGTTGAGAGAGACGAGCTGTCCAGTGATGGCGAGCCAGGGAGAGAGGGTAGCGCCAAGTTGGGGGAATGGCACAGCAGGAGTGATGCTGGACCACTGTGGTGGACTGGTAAATCTCCTCTGGCTGAAAAGAGAAAGGATGAGAAGTTAAATATTCCATCAAAGCTAAAATGTAAGCCCTGAAATATCACTGAGAAGCATCACCTTTGGCTGAGCAGCGCTGTGGGTGATAATCCCAGAAGAACAGGATCTGGATCTAATTGGCTGATTCCTTCTATTTCCCTCTTTGGTCTCATCATTCCCCTGAAAGGTCAGACTGCTCACGTGCTGCTGCAGCTGACTGACCGGGCTGTCGTCAGGGTCTCTGTTCAAATGCTGCACGCTGCGCTGCTGATTGTGAGTCTGGCTGAGGCTGCATGTGAATTCCACAGAGAATTCCTCACCCGAGGGCGACAGCATCAGCGCAGCTCGTCCCTCCTCCGACCTGACGACGGTCTCGCCTCCTTGTCCGAGCTCAGCATCACAGGAGGACCAGTCAGGCCAGTGCACCTCTGAGTTAATACTGAAAAAAGGCTGCAAGGGAGAAACATATGTAGACACTGATATCATAAACCAGACCTTTTATGAGCGACATACTGGACAATCAGAATCACTCTTTGTACCTTTTTGTGGACAGAAGGGATGAGTTCCTCTGGTAGATATGGTCGACTAGCATATTTATTCCTAAATGCCAACGCAGCTTTCATCAACTCCTGTGAAATGACATCACTTTGAAGAAAATGTGGCGAGCAAGCAATAACACATGACACATAACAATCTTCATCCTAGTCAACATGATTTGGTAGGAATTTGTATGTTCAATAAACAATTAGCGAGGATGATATATCATTGTATTACAGTCAAAGGAATTAATTTATGGAACAACTGTAGTGAGGAAATGAAAACATGTAGCTAGAACATTTAATAAGTTTAAACAAGTGTTTAAAATAACATATTGAATGGATATGAGATGGATGAGGAGATCTGGCATAGTAAGTGATAGATAAATTATCAATAGACTGAGGTTGGTTGAAGTCAAGCGTCTCTTAAATTCAAACAGATCACAGACACAGAGAGTGCTCAGAGTCTCCGTGGAGAATTCTGAAGAAGGAAAGAAATTCACTGGTATATATTGATAGCCTTGGGAGGCGCCTTTAGTTGTTTACAGATTCCCACCAGACCTAGACAAAGCATTACAGAACTCTCCCTTCCACATGATATCCATATGACTTTGTTCTGCTGTTACCCGCGAGACCCTGCCGTCTAGCATATAACATATACATGGTACACAATGCAAGGTAAAGATTTTTCTATCATTTTTTGGGTAAAGGATATGTAGGTTGTTTTTTTTATTTGTGCTGTTTTGTTTTATTCTGACTGTTTAGTTCTTGTTTTGTTTTGAATGTTTTATTTTTGTTTGATTTGATTGATTTGATCGAGTTGTGTATAGTGAACACTGAGGTGGAAAGTTGGAATATTCATGTTTAACATTAAGTTTATTGATAAAATATAAAAAGGGAGGTAGAACTTGATAAGTTTTCACGTCTTCCTACTCCTCTTCAAACATGAAATATTTATTTATGTTGTTTATTGAGAGTTTACTGTAAATGGTTGCTATTAATTTTATTGGTTATTCTTGTTTTGCTTTCTTACTTGGACTTTTTTTTTAACATGTTTGAAATACAAATCTAATCTAATAATAACCAAACCGTGCACTTAATCCAAGCATACAGCAGTTTAAACCTTTTTTAATTAGTTATGATCCCTTATGTCGATTGGTTGGTACCTTGTAAGTGCTGATGGTGAACCTGGTCCTCTGTCGGAGCCTCTCAGTGGGCTGCAGAGGATGTCCGCAGGGGTCTCTGCCTTTCACCAGCATGAAGTCACAGCCACACGGCGACAGCTGCAGCTCGACTCCGTTTCCATAGCGAACATTGACCGATTCATCCTCATACATGACCATCAAACTAACACCGGAGTGTGTTTCCATCGTTTAAACCGCATAGAGACAGGCAACACTTCGCGCTGAAACTCAAAACACAGTAACGCGTCGGTCTACGTCACAGGAAGGAAATTATTTTTCCTAGGATGGCGAAGTCACGACCCGCCCTACTCTGTCTGTGATTGGCTAGTACTCGTTGCCTTCGTTGGTTGGGTTGGTTAGGTCAGGCAGGAGGAGTGGGATTGGTTAGTGTCGACCAATCAGAGGTAGAGTAGGGCGGTTTATGAATTCGCCATCCTAGGAAAATATGTCGCCAACAGAAGCAATGAATCGACCGGAAATGCCGTTTTTCCTCTTTTTCTTTTTTACTTTATTGAGAACACGAATAAACACAAATACATTTTTGTGAACAAAATGGGGAAGGGGGGATGATAGTTAAATAAATGAATGAATGAATGAATATGAAACTTAAGATAATTATAAGATGACGATGTAAGCTTGTTTCTCATTCCCTTTGTTGTAATTAAAAAAAACAAACAGTACATGTTTATAGAGTAAAGCTAAATCAGTCATAAATATAACATTAATAAACATAAAAGCCTCTTTCCACAGTCAATGCTAATATAAATGAAGCACAGTTTCTTGTGTTTGTTTCTCTTTTCTAAAGTACATTTGATACATTATTATAACTGTATTCCATTTATACAGAAGGGACACACATGTACCATACACAACAAGGAAACAAAACACACCTTGAGGACAATTGTAATAAAAATTTCAACAAATTACAACAAAAGCTGTAAATAAAAGCACTGTTTACATTACCTTCAAAATACCACTAACGTTTATTTTTGAATTAAATTGTAATTTTTATCAAATATGTGTAGCCTATATAGAGTTTAAAATATATATGTTATATAAAATATTTATTGGCTTGCGATGCCTTTCTTAAAATCAAAGAAACCAAAGAAAACATATTTAAAGGAAAACGTAAAATCATCGAACAAGGGCAATAAGATAGATGAATGATAAACATCAGAAAAAAACTTTACGTGACCAAACAGCTGCTGATGATTTCAGCTGGTTTTATTCAACAATGAGCCATCAGGAAGGAAAACCATTGTCCAGTGTAAATCAAACACTGGACAAATACAATTTACTATTTGATATTTTTAGTGTTGAACAAATTTTTCCATTTTAAAGTGCTTGACATTTTTCTTTAAAACTAGGACAAATGATAGTGATATTAATCACCTTGATCACCTGTCAAACATGCAAACAAGTGCACAATCTTGAATCATAATCACATTTAGATCTCTTCTTTGACACTGCGTATTGCATGTATCATGACTAACATGCTTAAATGTAGACAACTAGGCTTACTAAAGTAGTTTTCTGAAACAAAATTAGATGGGATCTTCTCTTGAGACCTGGACCGATATAAACAAAATAACCCCTTAGATTTCAATCATAACTGAGAACCTGAATGTGACAGGTTATCTTTGCATTTTATTGTGGACTGGGTCTCTCACTTCTGTGTGTGCTACTTATTTTTATATAATTCACTTTTTATTTTCTACATCATAGTGTTAGCTACTGTAGCCCTGAAATGAAGAGAAGATCTACTTACTGCCATGAACCAAGTATTTCCTTTTTTAAATCAGTGTTTTATCGTGGAAGCTACACATTCAAAATGAAAGGGGCTGGTGATCCTCTAATATTATTAACCTATAATATTATCAGTGCTAGCGGTGCTTCTCACTGAGTGTAGCCTCAGCATCGGCTGGATGAGAAGATCTTCCATTAGCTCACTGCTGACAGTGACTATAGCAGGGTGAGGGAGCCAACTGGCTGCAGAACTTGTGAAGGAATGGTGTTGGTGCAGGTCTGGACTCTTGACAAAGCAACCAGTAAACATTGCAGTCCTTTAAAGAGGGACATTACCAATAGGATGATGGTCAATGTGCTTCATGAGGTAAATAGACTATCAAGCAATAATCTAGCAATATACATTAAAGTTAAAATTGCTTGCTACACAGTAAAATGAGCATAGTCATAAATATAGAGTGTGAGTTATATTGTACCATTACCATATGTGTTCTGCACATTTCCTAAGCATAAAAGTTAAAGTAAGATTTCTTATCATATCTTTTTATCGCTATGTATTTTGTCCATCCTAACCATGTAATTCAATAATAAACCTATAATTCTTAATTTGTAATTGTAATTACATGTAATTATTTCCTATGTACAAAGATATACATTTTCAGTTAATGTAAATCATGGAATTGAGTTTCCTTATTAAAAATGAATATGACAGGGTAGAAGATGGATAGTGGGAGAAATGTTTTATTATTATACATAAAATGAGTACAATCACTACGCTTTCCACAGCAGACATTTGGTTTGTCAGCAGTAAATAAAAGTAGCAATACCACGGTGTAGAAATACTAAACACTAAAAATGCACAGTGTAGTAGCATCAAAGTTAAGTAAAAGTATCCATCACAGATATTACATTATTGAATTATAATTATTGATGCACCAATGTATAAGCAGCACTTTGATGATGTAAGCGGTAATGGCAGGGCTAATTTAGTATTTATAGTATTAGTCATCTGAATCTGCAAGGTAACTAAAAACTACCAGATAAATGTAGTGGAGTAAAGAGAACAATAAGACATATAAAGTAGCATAAAATGGAATTGCTCAAGTAAAGCACAAGTACCTCAAGTTTTTACATAAAGTACTTAGTTACGCTACTTCCCAATATACTGCCTGATTCTAGTGCTGCTATAACAGCACTACAGGACGAGGTCAGACCAGACTTCATGGTGGACATGTTCACTTTTTAAAATCAAGTTTTTGGAGACACTGTGAGGTTCAGTTGCAGCTGAAATAGTGGGGGAGAATCAACTAGCTGACAAGATTACAAAATAAAATAAAGTAGGAACAAATCCAGGAGTCACAAATTTCTGACAAAAAGGGCAGAGGATAAATCTGTGCTGTAGTACAGTACAGCGAACAGTGGAAGCCTCTAAAATGATTGAGTTATTATGATTTTTATGTCTTTTTTTTCAGTTGTTCCAAATACATTTTGGATAACCGAAAGGTCTACATGTTTTTTCAAACCATTTCGGTACCATATGTTTTCTGCTTCTTTCTACAGTTGGATGTTTGAGCTTCACTGTGCAGAGTTTGACAATTGAGCGGGCCTACGAACATGATTTGTGACATCACAAATTGTTTGGAAGCCAATCCTGGTTCAGTATTCAACTTACACAAGTGTGATGTGGAAACTTGAAGCCTCATACACGGGATTTTACAGTGAAGTAGGAGACATCTTGTGTCCAGCAGTTAAACTTTTGAAATGAACAATGTTTGCATATTTATAGATTCTGGATTTGTTAATGAGGGAGAATACCATATCAGACACAAATTGTTATTCATAGTAGAGTATTTTATATACATCTTAAAACAAGCATTTCTTATCTTTAAGCATTTACTGGCTTCATCTTGAAATATGAGGATTTTCTGCATTTCTGTTTTATGTTCTTGTAAATTGTAGATCTTTGGGTTTTGGACTGTTGGTTGGAGAAAAACAAGCAATTTTAAGATTTTAACTTTATATTTTTCACTATTTTTAGACAAATGACAGACCAAACAATTAACCAATTAATTAAAAAAAAAAATTAATCATTAATGAAAACAATCGTTACATCAGATAAACAACAGATAAACTTTTTTTTTTTAACTGTCAATTAAACTCGTCTTTTGTTTGTAGCGAGGACATGATGCTGATGATCGGGAAGTGGACTACAATCACTTCTTCTTCGTCTGACCTGTGGAGGGCAGCAGCAACAACACACAAACTCTGGGAGGAGAAGAAGAAGAAGAAGAAGCAGCAGCAGCTTCGGGGCTCGATCGTTGCTCTCATCACATCAAGACGCATTCAGGCAGTTCAGCTAAAATAAGTGACGCTTGCAATGATTACACCGTCAATCTGTGGTTTCACAGTAGACACGCCGGAGCTGCAATGAAGGTGCAGTCGTCTTTACACAACCTCTGTTTCCAGCTTTAGCTCTGCTTTTGAATGTCGCTAGCAGCAGCTAATGTAACGCCAGCTGTATGCATCGGGGGAGCTGACGCTGTGGTTAGCCTCGCCTAGCCTGTGCCAGCTAATTGTGAAAACGGTCGGATACACATCGACTCTAGAGTCATTTTAAGCATGAAATTAATAAGTAAACGTCTCTTCTTATTGGATGTGTGTTTAGTTATTTTTCCGCTTCCTGGCAACGCTAACGTCAGCTGTTAAACAGAAAATATCTGGACTATTTAGCTAATTGCCTGCTTGTGTTTTGACAGTTAAAGCTGCCTGCACGGTCTGTGCTTCATTGTGTTACACTTGCACCGGTGGTAAAGGCTATTTATTAGTCATCACATCCATAATTAGCATCCATATGATATGTGAGGTCTATACACAGAGTTGTTTCCGTGGTAACCAGGTGTATAAATGCTGTTAGAGATGCTGTCAGCACACAACGAGATCCGTGTGAGGAGGACAGAGAAGACTGAAGTGAGGGTGTGTTTGTGTGTGTGAATGTCAGGCAGGGGCCTCGTCCATGTGGGCTTCATGCTGTGGTCTGCTGAATGAAGTCATGGGTACTGGGGCCGTCAGAGGCCAGCAGCCAGGGTTTGGGGCCGGCGCTGGACCCTTCAGATTTGCCCCCAGTGCGGGATACTCCACATACCCGCCCACCAGCTCAGGAAGTCCCAGTCTTGTATGCAAGGCCTGTGGCCAGGCCTTCTCAGTCTTCAGGAGGAAGGTAAGGTACCTGGATGCTCTGTGTGATGCCAGTACATGTCAATTTGTCTGTTTACTGGATGAGTGCTTGTGTAGAAACATAGGGGGGTATTAGATTAATATTTTAGATATAATTACTAATTACTTGCTGTGCTGTAAATGATTCATATGTGCTATAAAGAGAATGTTAAAGTGATAAAGCTTTTAACCAACCACTGATTCGTAAGGAGCTGAAATTTAATTTACACCCGAAGGCTACAGTTTTTTTTATTGGAAACACTGTGCAGTTCTAGCTGATTGCAGAAACAGATGGACAACATACTGGTTCTGTAATATCATCTTCACAGAGGGCTCATGTTCATGTATGGCTCAGGGTCTCATTCTGTCTGAACCCTGTGCTTGACTGGCTCACCGTGCCAGTGTAATCCCACGTCTTGCATTTATTACTGTTTGATGTTTGTCACTTAAAAGAAATGAGCTGCCTCCTGTCTGTGTGCCTGGAGAGCGAGAGCAGATGTGGATGATTGAAAAATGCAGGAAAGGTTTTTCTGGCATCGATATGCTTCCCAGGGACTTGTTAAATATTGTCTCTCCACCGTCTGTTTCCCTCGTTTTTCTGAGATGTCACAATTTTAATGTTAAAATTTAAAAAAGAAGGCAATTGTAAACATTTGGCCACATTTTATGTCAAATAGAGCATTCTGTTATGTGGGATTTTTGGCACTAACTAATGGTAGAAGGTCTGCATAAATGATGTGAGATGTGTCTTATTTCCATCATCTTGTTTTTTTTTCACTCTGTTTCTTTCCCAGTATATTTGCTGCGACTGCAAGAAGAGCTTCTGCTCTCTGTGCTCCGTGCTTCAGGAGAATCTGCGCATTTGTTCCACATGTCATTTGCTGAAGGCAACGGCTTTCCAGCGGCCGCGGCTCATGCGTCTAAGGGTCAAGGACCTGCGGCAGTACTTGCTGCTTCGTAATATCCCCACCGATACTTGCAGGGAAAAAGAAGACCTGGTGGACCTGGTGCTCTGTCACCAAGGCATTGAAGAGGAGGAGGACCCCGACACAGGCAGCCTCCACTCACGGTCCCTGTATACGCCGACCCCTTCTACCACGCAGTCTGCCTCAGAGCTGTCAGCTTTCGCCGCCTCTCAGGAGGAACCGCTCAGCAGGAGTGATAGCTCTGATACCAACCAGGTCAGGAACAGCTCTAAACCATGTTTGATTTTTAAAAACATCACACATCAGCCTTATAATTATCTGTGGAGGTAAAATGATGAACATGGCTAGTGACAGTTTGGATTTTCAGTAATGATGGCCTGAAATCACCAATGTTACATTTCTGAACAGTCCACATTAGTGTTATTTGTGGCACTGGCAGACCCAAATGGGCAAAGATGCAACAGTAAAGTGTGGTTGGCACTCTTAGTGCATTATGTCATCACTTGTTGGCCTGCCGCAAATGAGTGTATGGGAACCACTTAACATGTCACCATAGACAAATATATAAAAACAAAGTGTTGAATCGAGGTTTGGTGTTCATCCTTTCATCCTGACTTTACTGCAATTTGTAAGCCAGCTAAAAAGAAACTAATTGGGATTTTAAAAGGCAAGAAGGCAAAAAAAGTGAAAGAGGAGGAAGTAGTACACACAAACTGGCACTGAAAAGGGAGCTCAGCTCCAAGCAGACAGGATCCACTATAAATACTTGTGCTTGGCCTGCTTAGAGGAGCAGTAAGCTTTTCTATGAATGGAAGGTAAGAGGCATTGTTGTTCCCAAGGTTTCACTGACCTGTCTGAAGAAAGTCTAATCCAAATCCTCAGTGTACTGACCTTTTTCCTCACATGTAGCGCACAGTAACAGTCTGTTGTCGCTTTTGCTGTGTTGCAGGATATAGGTGATGCCACATCGGTTTCTCTCCTCAACCTGGACCCCGGTGAACACACTCCTGAGGTGATCTGTGTCTGATTGTCATATTTCTTACTGATCTTTATGCAAACATTCATGTATAGAGAATTGTCTAATGCATTTCAGTTTTTGGCTGAATGTAAATAGAAATATTTGGTGGTAAAGCATTATGTATAATTTTGTATTGCAGCACTTGAGGGGTAAAGACAGCCACTTGACGGTTGAAAATTAAATACGACTGCAATTGCGGTGTTAAACAGTGTGGAGATAATAATACTCAATATTCTTTAAACGTTCAGATTTAAGGCAAAAAGTGTTTTTGCAGTAAAGAAGTGGCGGTAAATAAACCCTGCTGTACAGTGGAAATAAAATAAGTCAAAAAGAAATTTTAATCACAAAAAGTACCAACTGGTGTAGCGTTCTTACACACATGCTGCACGTCATGTACTTTCCTCTTTCATTGTTTTGCTTGAGACTGCATCAAATACCAAGTTAATTAAACTGGCGATATTTTCGATCCTGACTGTTTTTAGGTGAGTCCTCAGACGCGACGTCGGGCCAGAGCGTCTCTCTCAGACATCTCCAGCTTGAGGGACATCGAGGGCCTGTCTGTCCGGCAGCTGAAGGAGATCCTGGCCAGGAACTTTGTCAACTATTCAGGGTGCTGCGAGAAGTGGGAGCTGGTGGAGCGAGTCAGCCGACTCTACAGAGAGACGGAGGAGAACAGGAAATCATGTGGGTATTAACTTTGTCACTTTTGAGTAAATACTTTGTGCTTTTGTCTATTAGTTAACGATACAACCTGTCATAATTAATTGATTTACTGTAGAATGTATCTACTCAACAGAGTATGAGCTATATTTTAATATAGCTTATTATATATTGTAATCCTGTCACTGTAATATCTGCGCACTTACTGATTGAGTCTAATTTCTTTGTTGCAGTGGAAAATGTGAGCAGTACGATAACCACAGGTAAGCTGTCAGGCTTCTGTCCTCAATCTTGCTATAGGATACCACATCCTGTTTTTAACCATAGAAACCCAATACCTCTGCTTCTTCTAACAATATTGTACTGTACTGTAGTTTATACTAATAATTTGCAATACTTGTAACTACTCATACCTGAACACAAGCAGGGTCATTCAAATGAGTTTTCTCATTTAGAATTATAATTAAATGTCTCTTACTTTACTCCTCCCACACTAAAGTGGTGGCCTTCCCCCCTCCTATCTGCAACGGTGCCATTGGAGGTAAGGCTTGTAGTTTCCTCGCCACCGTTGCTGTGGTCACACATACCATCTGTGACTTCGCCTCTCCATTGCACGAACCACCTCTGTATTCACCGTGAACCCATTTTCATGCGTTATCCATCCCCTCCCTGTATGTGGTCCTTCCCTGCAGAGTGTAATGTACTGTGAGGGTCTCTGGCTGCTTGTTTTAAGATGAAAATGAATATTAATTTATTCCACTTAAGAAGATAAATTTAAAGATTTCAGTTTGTCATGCTCCTGCAACACTGATCCACCATGAGATCTGTCTGCCTTCATGTGTTCACCATTTGAAGCTAATTATACTGTGAGCTGCAGTATGTTAGCCGTTTATATTCAGTCCCTCAGCAGCACGCCGCCAGTGATAAAGGCTGTGCCGTTGTCATAGAAACATCTTGACACATAGCCATAATCAGGCGTTGACATTTTTCAAGAGTTTGTGAGAATGACCTTACCAAGATAAGGCACACTTGATAAGATGAGGTGTTTTTACTAATCTGCTGAGTACTGTGCTGACCCCTCCACCCTCCTCAGTGCATGATGAAGTCACTTTGTTAAATGTAGTTCTCGAACATTTCCAGTCACCTTTGTGTGTGTTTGATTTTCTCTCGCAGATGGTGAGAAAGGTCCGCTGACGATCCATGACGACAACCTGTGCAGGATCTGCATGGATGCTATGATCGACTGCGTTCTCCTGGAGTGCGGTCACATGGTGACCTGCACCAAGTGTGGCAAGAGGATGAGCGAGTGCCCGATCTGCAGGCAGTACGTTGTGAGGGCCGTGCACGTCTTCAAGTCTTAATGCACCACTGCAGCACCACAGCACCTGCTTCAGAGCAGCAGCTCAGTCTGAGACTGTACCTTAAATCAACCACGCAGCTCATTACCTTTGAATCCCCAAAAAGACTTTTTTTTTTTGTGGATGTTCCATGTTTTTATTCCCAATTTCTCACTTAATTTGCACATTAAAATATGAAAAACATGTATTTCTTAAGAATTGAACTCTTCAGTTTCGCCAGTCAGCAGAGTGGAGGACCCTACTCTCCCATGAGTCGTTCCTACAGTAAACATATCTCTAATCTGTGTTCATTCCTAAGTGTCTATTTTGCTTTTCTAACGATTTTTCAATGCAAAGAATGTGTGGCACTCAGCCACGTGCAGTCTCGCTAAACACAACTCATCACCCTCAGATCTGCCTATAAACTGTAGCCGGCACTCAGCACCTCTCTTTACAAACTGCTGCAAGTGACTACACATCTTAGTAACACCGATGATGACGCACACTAAACCTCCCCACAGAGGAGAGGGGGTGAGAGAACTAGGTGCCAAATAATGGGTTATGCCCTCATGCTTCTCACCCATTTTTTCCCTCTTACTGTGTGTGTGGGCCAGTGTGTGATTCTTCAGCAGAAAGCACTTTGTTCACACTGTGTGTTAATGCACCACTGCTCACAACCCACTGCAAACTATGAACAGTAAAAGTGGCTGAGGTAGGATGCGTACTAATTCTTGAATACTTGTCCAAACTAGAGCTTGATTGATTTTATGTTTTAAAGACCACTAACTTTGTAAATGTCAGTGAGAGAAGCTGATCCGAAATCATTGAACTGGTGTTGTTTTTCAATTTAGAGACTAGAGATACTCAAGTGTTAACTCAGCCTACAAATGAGCGGGCGCTCTGCCCTTGTGATTCAAGGATATTGATGATTGATGATGGTGATTCATGTTTTATTCACTTATTTTATTATAGAAGCACTTATCATAATGCATTACATGTTAAAACGACCATACAAAGTCTGTCATTACAGCAATAGCTAATCTCCACTGTCACCTCGGTCCTGTCTCGGCACTTTAGTGGAGACAAATGACAAAAAACCGGTGCTAACTCATCCGACCATCTTCCCTGTTTTCCAGCTGAACTGTGGATGTGAAACTGAATGTTCTTTTTGTTTTGTTTTGTTTTTTTTGTTATCGTCGTATATTGTTGGGAGTGGAATGAAGTGTCTTAATGCTTTTAGTTGATTTTTCTCTCATGTAGGAGTAATGTAATGAACTAATGTAATGAACTAACTATTCAAAGATATAGCTACAAGTTTACTGACACCTGTGATATATAGAAAGTATATAGAAATAATGACTTGCTAATGTACATTTGCATATATTGATCCATATGAGATGTATATATCTATATTTTTTCCATTTGATTTGAATTGTGTAATATCAGATTATTGAAATGTCCCTGGGATTGGGTTAGTTTATTATTACAGAGTTAAGTTTTTCTTGTCAAGTGATTTGAAACGTGTTAATCTGCATAGGTTTGCTTGAACTATCTTTCTCTCTTGTACTGGAGCATGACACTGGTTATGTTATCCCCCCCATCCTTCCTACCTTATACAACTCTGGTTTTCTTCCCCCCTTCCCAGTTCTGCTCATTTAGAAATATCCAGCTCTGTACTGTACCCACACAAAGTCAACATTGCTGCTATTACAGTAAAGATGTCCCCTACAATCATGAACAGTAGCGGAGCTGGTTGCACTTTTCCTTTAGAGAGGGTGTAATTGTGTGCAAGGTTTGGTCTTTGTATTTGGGAATGTTGAACTTTTTATTTTGGTAATTAAAGATTTTAATTAAAGTCTGTTTTTGTATACAGATGCATCATGAAGCGTGTAATGTCATGGATGAAGTAATAATTAATGCTGAAACAATTAGTCGACTAGTTAATCAACACAAAATGTATCAATATGTCAGATATTTCAGTGACTGCTGAGTCATTTTTAGGCAAGAACGCCAAACGGGCACTGGTTTAAGCTTTTCAAATGTGAGGATTAGCAGGATGTCTGTTTTATATCTTTGTACATTTAATATATTTGGGGTTTGGACTGTTAATTGGACAAAACAAAAACTCAACATCAGACTCTGGGAGGTTCTGCTGGGTATTTTTTCCCCTGATATTTTACAGACAAAAGGTCGTAATTCTTAATAGTAATATTTTTTCACAGGGAAACTATAGTAAAGGGATAGTTACAATAGAAGCTCACTGCATTTGTTTTGGTTGTATTAGACTTACATTTTCCACATGGACAGAGTCAAAATACATACTGTGTATCAGCGGTTCCAAACCAGGGGATTATAAAACAAATCTGAGGGATAACACATTGATTAAAATGATAAATTGGAAAATAATGTCCAGAAGACTTTTCTCTATTATTTTTGCATTTTATTTTCACCGCTTTATGCCTTTAGAAACTCTTGAAAATTAACAATCTGGAAAAGAACAAGAGAAGTTTACAGCCATGTAAACAGTAGCAGCTCTGTGAGGCTATACTGTAGGCACAACAGGAGCTTTGAGCTAAATGCTAATGTTAGCATGCCAATGTGCTCACAGCGACAATTTGATTTATTAATTGGGACAGTGTGCAGTTTTAAACATTAAAGACACACTGTACCGGAGTTAGCTCGAAGCTAATTTGCATCCCTAGTCCCCCACAATCAGAACATACTACAGCACAACAACAAACAGTGCGAAGTAAAAAAACAACAATGCTAACATGCTGAAGTTTTGCAGGTATAACTTTTGCCATTGCAATCTTAGTTGAGAATGTAAGCATGGGTTAAATTAACTAATTAGCACTAAATGCATAGTACAGCTGAAGCTAATGGGAATGTCATTAGTTTTACAGGTATTTGGTTATAAACCAAAGTACTTTTGACCTGATGATGGCACAAGAGGAAACATTAGGGGATCACTAAAGCTGTTACAAAATGGGGGAAATGAATGTGGTGACCAAATGTCATGGCACTCAAAACCAAAAACAGGTCCGGCCCTGACAATGTTGGTGCCCTCGGTGAGATTTTACATTGGAGCCTCCAAAAAGTGCAACAATAGTTCCTCCAGTCCACACAAAGTCCTCCAGTCATAAGGGCAAGTGGGGCTCAAGGTGCCATTCAGATGAAAATCGTTGCAAGTCAATGGAGGAAAAACATTAAGAAGGGAGAACATGGTGTATATTTCCAAAAGATGTACAGAAACACACCTGCTGGTAAGAAGAAAAACAAAAAGAAAAACACATCCCATTCATTTGGTGCCCCCTCCCTTATTTGGCGCCCTAGGCAACCGCTTATGTGGCCTATGCCTCGGGCCGCCCCTGACCAAAAATGTCAAGTCAGGGAATCACTAGTTCATCCTCATGGCAACCCATCTAATATTGTTGAAATATATTAGTCTGGACCAAAGTGGTGGACCAACTGACTGTCGACAGACCAACACTCCGCTAGAGCTTTGCAGCCAACATGGCAAAACATCACTGTCACATCCACTTCAAGGCCACAAACTAGATAAAAAGGAGACAACACCTCATTTAAAAAGGTCTGAAGCTGCTTCCAACAACAAATCAACTTGATATCTTTCAGCTCTATCAAACACTGTATAGCGAAGAAAATCAAAAAGACTCAATGATGGTACAAATGAAATTCTTTTAATGCATATTAGCACTTAGTTTTTGGATTTACAAATATAAACATTATCACATTCACCTGAGGCGATAGCAGATCAATTACAGCACAATACATCCCAAATACACACAACACCGACTGTATGGAGTTATTATTTAAACATTATGCAAATGAGTTATTTGCAAAGGTCTTTTAGTTGGTTGTTTATTTAAACCTGTACGTAGAACCAGAGGTGCGGGGCTGACTGCAGTCTAGAAAGTCAGTGCTGGGAACGCTGTCAGTCACAGTTGCTATGACTCACAACATCCTGGTACTGACTCGAGTGTTAAACCCCACCAACTGGGTCCTGCAATAAGCTCAAACAACCTTGATAAATTATTTGCAAGCATTATCTGACCCAGCTCTGTGAGACATCTATGTCAAGCACTAGTTGCTAAATACATGAATAAATACAAACTGTAATAAAAAAATAATAAATTAATGTCGAAATGGTGGAGAAAACCCCATCAAACACAGCACTGTTCATAAAAGTGTTACTGTAACTGAAGACAAATGAGGTGTAACAGGAATATGAAATTTGTTTACTTGATTTTTATAATTGTTGAAATACATTCTATATATTCAAAAAGTGTTTATCATAATTTAGTCAGATATTTATTACTGTACATGTTAATTTTTCTGTTTGATACTGAAGTCATTCATGTCAAAAACTGATTTTGGCTCACAGGAGACGCTGTTGTACGAAAGAAAACTGAAGAATGGCACAATATTCAGTTCACATCCTGTGTTAGTCTCTCTGTGATATTTAGCTCCTGAGCAGGTGTGAAAGACACTGTAAACTCATGAAATGATGCTCGTATAAAAATACTGTGCTTTCAAATATTTAAAGAATAAAAATAAACAACCCAACAGTCAGTTACAAGCACGTCTTATAAAAAGTACAATCTCAACACAAATACATGCATGCTATTTCCTCTTTTATCTGTCCAGTGATCCTTTATCACCCTCTTACATTTGAAGAGTCCGTTTTAGATCTCTATCCAGATATCTCCGTCTCTCATTTCAGTTTATTGTGACACTGAGTCAGAGACTTATCACAGGACCAGGTTGAAAAGAAAAAAAAAATTTTTTTTTTGTTCCATTAAGTGCAAAGACCTTCTTTCAGTCTGTTTTGTCCTGTTAGGAACTAGCTTGTCTTCTGCAGAAGTTTGTCCTCTTTCAGTCTAAACGGCACACTCACAGACATCTCTGCGATGAACCTTTCACAGGCCGTCTTGGTCACCTGCTTGCAGAAGCGAAGGTCGATCTGACAGATGCTTCCGCAACGCTTGAAAAAGTTAAGGGAATGGTCTGTGACCCGGTTACAAACTACAAAAGGGGAACAGAGAGAACGACAATCAGTCACAAGCTTGATATTTTAAAAAAGTGATGTGTGCAGAGAATTCTTTGGAAATCATTTGTCTATTCTTTTTCTTCTCGATACATTATGTGTCTTTGATTTCCCGGGAAATCAAGTCCATGATCTCAAAGTGCACGCTGATTATATAAATAGGACAAAAACAAATTATGTAGCTACATGCCAGAACTGGCCCTGGTAGAAAGACTACAAGCTACTACTTTGATCTTGCAAAAGTTTGTTTGCAATTTACTTCCCAAAAGAGATAAACCACACAGTTTTTTCCAATTACTGTGTCTGATTAGACATCTTACGAAGACCATGTGTGAGTGTGTACAGACTGTGCTTGACTGACATCTCTCTGACCCTCTATTTTTTGTTTCGTTTCACTTGTTATGTTTGGAAAGTTACACCTTTATCAGTCTTGTTGGTTTATGTAATTTGAAGATTTCACGTAATCATGTCTACCTGAACAAAGGTCTAATCAACCAGAATAGATGAAAACACCTGTGTGGATTGGTAGGGTCTTTAAGAAGTCATTTAGAGGCCTGAAAAATGTCATGAATTTTATATTCACTCATCTTTATGCAATTTATGGTCTTTATTATTGTACAATGCTGTCTAATTAATTGCCGTTTCTCATACAAAACATGGGTGTGAAAATGTAATTTCTTGGATTAAGTGCAGCCTGCAGCAATTATTCTGTGATTATTATCAGCTGTGATGCACTTTGGTTGTGATGCATAAAGGGGGGTAATATTTTCTCCAGTTAACATAGCATGAACATTGTGGGAATGCAAAGATTTAAAGGCATTTTTAGCAGACAACTCTGCCTAGACCGACCTTTTTCACAGCAGTCATTTTGACTTGTCGTTGTAGCAAAAGCACGTGTTACTAATACCATTAACGATGGCTCTGTTGTCCCAGCAAGACATGGCAGTGTGACAGTGAGCCGGGCATGCACACTATTGGGAACCTGAAACAGCTTCTGTCACACGTCAACATGTCTTCCATTAAAAAGCCTTAAAAAGACTAATTAAATATCTGCCACAGGTAATTAATTATTGGAGGCACCTGGACAGGCAGGAGGATGAGGTACAAGGCTGCACTCATTTACCCACATGCTGGGTGCTCAGGACCGACATAGATGATATGATCTAGATTTTTCACACAAAACCTGTGTTTTATAAGTTGGCATTATGTTGTTACCCACCTGTGCACCCACACAGATGATTTAACACATTTTGGATGCTTAGCACTCTTCTTATGAGTGTGTGAGAGCGTGCTGTGTTGATTGACCATGTTCCTCCCTCCCTGTTAGCTTTGTTGCATCTGACCAGGTCAGAAAAATTCGACAAGTCCCCCAAATTAATGACAAAATGCATCGTTGGTCCATGCACTCCTGAATAACACATAAAAGCATTTTATGATCTGACATGGTTTGTCTGTGTCTTCTAAAACCATTACAAATCACACATATGTATTGAAGAATAAAGACGTTTTATGATATGACAACATTATGGTTAAGGTTAGGTTTATGCACCAAAAATTACTTAGTTAGGTTTAGGGAAAGATCATGGGTTGGGTTAAAATACATTTTCAGGTTTGGGCCTTTAACCCATTATCTGTTGTAGACTTCATGGATTACTGGGGATGTGATGCCAACTACCTGGTCCATTTAAAAATAACAGTGATTGGTTTCCAGCAAGGGCACAACAAGAAACTGTGGAACCCCTGAAATGCTGACTGGGGTGGGCTCCTAGTAGAGCCATCTAACTTACTACGATCCTGAAATTTTGTATTCCTACGCTGCCGTTCCTCAGGTCCCTGTCCTCACCTGACAGGTTGATTTCTGTGAGGGAGTCTCTGGTCGTGGTCCCTGCCGCCGTCAGCAGGTTGACTGACTGGTCGTTGATGTGGTTGCAGTAGCTCAGGTCCAGCCTGGACAGTAAAGGCATCTGCCGACTGATGAGACGTAGGGACGTGTCAGTGATGTCCAGCCCCGCAAGCCGCAGGTCCTCCACGTTCCGCAACTTGCAGCGGTTATCCAGCTGACCTGTCAGTTGGTCACATAAAGGACATATTCAGCTCTACTTGTCTGCATAAGAATCCAGCCGACAGAAAGGGAGCAGTTATTTTGAGTTCGAAATGTGCAGTTAGCATGAGCCTCTATGACTGAACGAAGGATCCATCGGCTGCAGAAAACGGACCACTTCAATTGAGTTTTAAAATAAAATAGTTTAAATTTATAAAGCAACATTATGGCTTTTAACCCTTAAATAAAATTATCAGCAGGTACTGTAATGTTCCATTTCGTGGACGATTAAAGTATCTGCATTGAAGCACTTGGAATCAAATCCCCATTCATGGCAGAGCTAGTGCTCTGTTTGACCCATTGAGTTACCTGGTCTGTTGTCTGTGGGAGGTGAGAGGAGGTCCCTCATCTGTGCATCTTTGAGTCCCTCCACCCACTGGACATCCAGGGTGCGTAGCAGAGGGCAGCTTGAAGTGCAGAGGGCAGACACAGCCGCCCAAGAACACCCTGATAACCTCAACACTCGCAGACCTGAAAGACACAGCAGCAGCTTAAAATACTGAATGTGAAACTAAACAGGGAAAAAAAAAAAGAGATATTCCTTCTATAGATGAATAATTACTCATTGTTGGGTACCTGGCAATCTGTTAATAAGCCAGCTTAATTGCTTCTTGGAAATGTTGGTCCAACTGAGGTCCAGGGAAACAGGCTGTCGGCGGATAATCCCGCTCAGCATGAGTGGAGTGATGGAGGTGCAGCGGTTCAGATCGATCTTTGTCCAAAGTCTCTTATCACAGCACCTAGCCG
Source organism: Thunnus maccoyii (assembly GCF_910596095.1). NCBI lineage: Eukaryota > Metazoa > Chordata > Actinopteri > Scombriformes > Scombridae > Thunnus > Thunnus maccoyii. The sequence goes on from NC_056541.1 coordinate 25,339,851, forward strand.
TCAAAAACAAACATGTTATGTCTTCATGTTACATAAGTATTCTCAGAACAGAGCACGCACTTCTTGCCACTTCACACTCACAATCTTTCCCTTTTGCAATTTATGTTGAACATAAAATGTAAACATGCAATCGTAACTGAAAGCTGTGCATTTACCATCTGTTCCATGTCTTGCAAACTCTCATGCAGACACACAGCTCCTGGTGTGTGAGATAGCCAAAGATCTTCATCCAGACCTCGCGCTGTATGACGTGGGTTTTCCCGTCTTTCAGAGGCAGTCTGTCTGGAGGTGGGCTTATCGGAGGAGGCCGAATGACATGCCGCTCCATTTGGACACACTTGGGTGGGGAGCGTGGAGGCACCGGCCGGTTGGTTGGCGTGCTTCTGTTGAAGCCCAGGGGAGTGATCTGACTCGGGTAGAAGTGGCGCAGTTCCCAGGGAGTCCCGTTCATCTCTTTGGTCTTGAGGTGGGGCCTCTGATCCCCCAGCTCGCTGCCGTTGCGGAACAACCTCTTGGGTTCCTCGTTTTCGAACTCCGGCTCCACCTTGAGGGGCTGGCGATTCTCGTTGGCCAGGCAGTCTTCCGTCTTCTGGATTTCCTGGTTCAGTGCTTTGCTCAGCTCCCTGCTCAGCTCCCTGTTAGGTAAACGGCGCTTGCGGCGAGCTTTCGGACGTGGACCTTTCTCTTGGGTCTCACTTCCGCCCTCGCTGCTGGGGCCGGCCTGTGGAGAGCTGCAATGAGACTGGTCGCTGTCTGCGACAGGCGTTTTGAGGGACGGAATCAAAAGTTCATTCTTGGAGTCTTTGTCATCTACTTCTTCTTCTGTGGTTCCCAAACGCCTGTTCCTCTCCACACCACTCCGGAAGAGAGGCTCCCTTCCTTCTTCATCATCCTCCTCATATGCGTCTTCGTCCTCGTCTTCTGTCTTTATTTGGTGCAGAAGTTTGGAAAAATAGGGATCGTCTGACTTTTCCTGCAGGAGAAGACAGCAAGAAAATCACTCACATTACTTTGGTAGAAGTGAAATTAACCTTAAAACACCACATCTGAAACCTCTAACGTTGTTACAAGATTACTTAAAGTCAGTCGGTCTGTAAATGACATTTCTGACACGTACCTTCTTCCTCACACCAAGGTCCTCTTCCTCATCATCATCAAAAAGCTTCCTCTTCTTCCGCAGTTTGTCCTCAGGCCTGGGCCGGGGCAGGTTGCTGGGGGAGAGCAGTGGTGGCTGTCGGTGGAGGGAGTCCTCGGGTCTGTACCTGGGCGTCTCCTCTCTGTCAGGTCTCCTCTTGGCTGCAGCAGAAATGTCCCCCTCCTCCTTCACAGGCTTCTGTTCCCTCAGCAGAGAGCCAGGGAGGTTGGAGGCGTATTTGAACCCTGGACCCCTTTTTTGCTTCAATGCCAAAGGGGACACAATTTGCAAGACAACTTTATACCTTTAGCCTATAGTGTCAAGGAAACTCAACTGTCCTACAAGCTTATCTTAAGTTTAATAAAGCCATCACTCAAAAACAATGACACATAGTGTGTCATTGGTTTCCTTCCTCTGAAGCACATGACAAACTTTCACAAACTAGAAAGGTATAAACAGGAAGTGGCGAGCTGATCTACATAAACCGAAATATGAACTCAACTATTATCTATGAGTAATACACACATGCTCAAAAAAAAAAAAAGTCAGAAAATCCACTATTTTTATAATAACTGTATTACCATTTTCATAGTAAAAATACTCAAACACACATTGAGCAAGCTGTCAGCTAATCCTCTGACTCACACATATTTGTACTCACTTTTCCACTTTTCCCAGCATGGTTGCACTTGGGACACTCCCAGCAGTTGGGGAGCTCATCGTTCACCACTCCTGAGGCATCGTTCACCTGATAAATCAGTAAGAAAACAAGCCGGATTTAAACGAGAACAACAAGCTTAAACAAGAGTCCTATGTACAGTTTGTTTAATGCAAACAAGACAAGGGAAGTGAAAGTGGCTGTTGTGATGTGTGCCTGTTAGGCAGGTCAACAGAATTTAACCTCAGCTGTGCTTAATATGCAGACTCTTGCTTCATGCATTAAGTAGAAAAGAGAAGTTAAAGGCTCCTATGTGAAGAACTTCTAAATTGCTGTGATGTCTAAATTGTTGTATCTATTAAACTGAGGAAGGAAAAAACCTAAAAATATACCACCTAAGTTGTTGCATGCTGCAAAACAACTAGACAGTGCATGTCTGAAAAACTGGTTTGACCGAGCCTATGCTAGCAACAACCTGTTGTGTTTTCTACAGAACAGTTACAAACAGGGTGTGTGCTGCTTTACATTTTGTTTTGCTTTTAAAAACAAAAACGCCTTTAGTGCTGCAACTGGTAAAGTTTACTATCACACATCCTTTTAATGCAATAAACTGTTGTCACTGTTGGTGAATTCAGTGAAGTGCCTGATCAATTGTAGTCTTGGAGCATGTGGTGGGAGTCAAAACCTCAAACATGACAGTGTTATGCTCGATCCATCGGACTTCTGAATCAAACCATGAGTGTGTTCAGTGTTATATAAACAACACGTCAACACCATCACCACATCCAACCATCTGAGTCACTCACATTATGTTACCATGAACCTGGGATTCCTGGCACACCACTATAAAACACATGAGTCACCAAGTGAATGACTTGACTGAGGTGGAGCAGTTCTCTGTTCCCAGCCCGGCTCTTTGTACCTTGAGGCAGTTGGGATGGACAATCTCGTTGCAGATGGAGCACTCCATAAGCATGAAGTTGAACTTATCCTCCTCTTCTTCCAGCGTGTCCTCCTTCCCGGCCTCTTTACACACCACACACACCGCCGTGTGGGGCAGAACTGGCTGCAATAACAAAGACAGTGGATCTTATTATACACCTTGTGTCTCGATTGTGTGCGAGTTTTACCTCTAATATTCAAATAATAAACCGCTGACTCACCGCGATGCACTGTCTCATAATGCAGGACTGCTTCATGCGCCCTGGCCCTCCAAACTTCTTCATGTCCTTGCAGAAGTGACACTCTCCACACTCGGTGCGGAGGCATGCCTCGCACTTTCGGCAGCGTGTCCTCCTGCGTCTGGCTCCAGATGAGCTGCGGTTGGACGGCAGCTTAACAGCCGAAGACGTCCCCATCTTGGGCTTCGGCCGGTTGGCTGCCCGCTGCTGTGAAGACACAAAGTTAGAGTGGTTAGATACAACAATGTAAAGTGTATTTTAAGTTTGTGCCTGACATTAAACAGTGTGTCAGCTGTTACAGGCGAGGTAATGGAGGAGCAACATATTGTATCTTAGGCAGTGTATCTGTATTGAGCTGCAGATAAAAATATATCATCAGGAATGTTGCACTGATGCAATATATGGATGATTCATTTGTTATTTAACAAGTACATGCACGTGTAATTCATTTATGTGTCATAGAAGGTCATTCATGTTGCGTCATGAAGCAACAGGCAAATACCAGACAATTTCTAATGTCTAGTTGTGACTGGTTGATTTATTTAAGTGTCTTGCACCATATGATGCCAAGCCCTTATGAACTTACAAGACAGCAACAACCAAGATGATCATTTGAAAAATCATTAAAATGTACAATAGTAATAATCCATAATGTCATAAAGAAAAAGTTGATTTTTTATCATGTAGTATGCAGGGAACTCTGTTTTAGCTGCCATGTATTTCCTATAAATCACATCAAAACAGAAATCTCAATGGGGATAAATGAAAGAAAAGGTGAAATGGGGGTTAAAAGACATGGTACCCACACACACACGCCATTTAACTTTAAAATCAACACCACAAATTCACGTGATATTTTTCACGCTTATTTTTAGTCCCTTCCCTGTTGCCATGGAAAGGCGGTAAAGCACTATGAAAATAAGACAAATCATAGGCCATTACAGTGATTCTTGTTCTAGCAGGAGAGGTTACCTTGGCAACACATTTGCCTTGCTGGTGGCAACTGTGTGTGTGAATAGAGGACTGCGAGAGATGGATAAAAATAAGCTCACAGAGGAGGTTATGTTCTACTGTGAGGCTGTGAGCGGTTTTTCTGATGTCACATATTGCTCTATTACTGATTACTACACACACACAGCACGCACTGTGATGATGAATGTGGCTCCTTGAGCTACAAAAATACCACACATTTCATTCAATTCATATTTATAAAAACACAAAAATGGAATTAGTTTAATAGTATTCATGTGCATGGCAATTTGGTTTCTAGGACACTGGAGTGCTATGGACAGGTTAAACAGGAAACCCACAGTAGACACATGAAAGCCTGGAGCTGCATCTACTGATCTATAACAAATGTCTGTTGCTCTTTATTAAATCACTTTATTGCAAATTGTTGCCAGTTTTTGATCTGATCTTCTGAAGTTAACCTGCAGCATAGGTTTCCATAGTGATCGATCCCAGTTAAAAGGAATCCAGCTTTGTGATATAGGAAAACCTGAGTTAAGACAAAAGATACTTTTGCTTCGTGGGTACAGGCCTCAGGTAAAACCAGATGTAAACAGAACAAGATATTCCAGGCTAACGACAATCTAGCGTCACGCTTTCTGAATGATAATACCTAGAAAGAGAGAGAGAAACCAGTCCTGAATCTGTTGACATTGACAAAAAACCGTATCAGTAGATCGTTAATGTAACTTCATGACAACATGTTCCTTCATGTTTACCAGAAACCCATCTTCTGAGTATTTGCCCTAAGGAGGATTTTGGAAAATATAACCTTTAGTTCTTTCTTGTTAATCGTTTTGTTATTCCAGCACCGTGGGTTTTGCTTTTCCTGCTGTTGCTGATGTATTGCTAAGTCGAAATAGGGCAAAATCCATCCTGACAGCTTTCCATAAATCCATTTGACTACTGCGGAAAAATGAGGGGGAAACATCAAAAGGAAGGGCTGTTGCTGCAGGGATGGCTGTGACCATCAACATCGCACAATGTTTTAGTTCATCTGCCTCATAATTCTCCTGACCTGCTCAGACACAACTGTTTTATTTCTCATATTCAATCCAATATCAGGTTTGCAGAGCTCTTGAACAAAAGTAACAGGCTGATTTAGATTTAAATTATGTCTTTCATAATTGATGTTTTTTTTTTTCATTTCATTTCCTGGGCAACTTACATCTTTACTGCCATTGTGATGGATCATTTACTGTGCTGCTTTACAATAAATAAACAGTATTTAAAGTGGTTGCAAACAAAAGCAGAGAGCAGAACACTATCAGCTGAGTCGTCTTTACTGTAACTCTTTGGAGTAATATGTTAGGAATTTGGGATTGGTTAGCTGAGGCCGACGAACAAAAACATGGCCTATATTTTCAGCGCAGTCTTCTGACTCAGCTTCAGCGTGGATTTCAGTGGGAGGAAGTCACACGGCTCATCATCTGCTGCTCACAGGGTGCAAAATTAACTTGTCCACCGGCCAAATGGCTAGTGAATGTTCAAATTTTTACCAGTCACTCAACAGATTATGATTGTTCTTTTTGGCTGGTGAGTGAAGTAAATCTACCAGTCACTTTTTTTTTGCATTATTTTACCAGCATTTGGCTGGTGGCTTCTGCTTATTTTGTACCCTGGCTGCTCTTGTATAGTGTTCCTTAATGCACTCATAACAATGTGCCAAAATGCAAAAGGTCAAAAGTACTCTCTCTGATGATCTGTTGGTTGTATAAGCATTGTGTAAGGTCCAAAAACCTGGCCATGTCAGCACTTTATTACATTTCATTTACAGGTCAAGTGTCTAATAGAGACATGTGGAATAAGCCTGTAAAAGTAGGAGGAAAGCATTCATGCTGAAGTCCATAACACAGATCAAGAACTTTGCCCTCATAGTACAATCTTTTGAGTCTTTATACCCTATATTCCTCTTCCTGGTGCAAAATAAGTGGATAAAATAACGAAAATGAAACCAATCCTATTTTTGCCAGGGGGGACTCGAGGGGTCACTGTGTACCCCAGTTTGGGAAACCACCAAGCACCAGAAGTAGAGCCACTTCATTGTTCCCTCTCCCCCATCCCCCCTCCTCCTCCTCAGCCCCTTGCTTCAACAACATTTTGCTTTAATAGCCTTCTTAAAAAGGCCCACAGTGGTTGGGACAAGTTGAGGAAGTGTGAGGAAATTAATCACCATTTTCTATGAGGAGAAGTGGGACGTCAGTATGTGTAACGTGTGTTAAAATCACAGTTTGTGCCTGTATGAAACTGGATGTTCCCACAGCAAGTGGAGGACCTTCCTGTGTTTGTTCTGGTCACAGCCCAATGAAATCTGAATCTGTAACGTTACTGGGTGAAACTGACTGTTTTCAGACGTGGTCAGTACAAAATGGGTCAGTGGTGGATGGTGTCCGAGGAGAAGAGGCTATCAATAAGCAGCCCGTGTCTCGTTTAACTCCATGTATACAACATTTAGTTAGCTTTTTTCCCTCCTAAAAGGAAATAAGTTGTAGAAGAATGTTTAAAAGACACATTTCTCCTTTTCGATAAGAGTAAAGCTAGCTTAAGAAACAGAGACGAAGAGCGGGTGAAACCTTTAACGTTAACCGAAGACAACCGGAGAAAAACACAAAACGGTCTCTCGCGTTAACTTTACACGTTGATTAAAAAAACAAAACACAAAAACTCAAAGAGGGCACATAATGAAATGTCGGGAGCTCTGACCTGCTCAGACTCTGAATCATATTCCTCATCGTCTCCGCTCAATGACAAGGCCATGGCTCCTCTCTCTCATCGTTCGTGAACAGCAGAGAAAACTAACATGGCTGAAAGCCTCCAGCGCGGATCATTCCTCCTCCTCCTCCTCCTCCTCCACACAGGACGCTGGTAGCTGTGTCCACTATGTTGTGTTCAAGATACAAAGTAAACATCAACCTCCCGCATGGTAAATCCACCCGCTGCATTCAGGTCATACACAAAAAAATCAGTCGTAAAGGCAGATAACAGAAGTTAAACACGTGGTGTTAGTATATAGGAGTATGTAAAACAGTAAATTCAGGTGAAAAGGTAGAGTAAATACCAACTGGATGGCGTCGCAGGGACGTTGTCGTACGTTGCAACGGTTGTTAACGTGCCACCTGAATGCAGCATCTGTGTAACCGGAAATAAAGATAAGCAGGTAACAACGAGATGGTTCACTCCCACACACATCCGTCTTCGCTTCTCTTCGCGTCTTGCTTGTTTTTCTGGAGTGATTGAGTCAGAATGATTGTTAATTTGATTTGTTTGACATCTTAATCCTCAAGGTATTAACGATTTACTCACGGTCTGACCTCGAACGCACCCAACTCCCACCACCACCCAATAAGTAATATAAACGAGTAATAATAAAAAATAAAGATGGCTATTTTGGTTCACTAAAATTGAGCGAATATGTATAAAAGGTTAACAATTACCATGTTCACACTATGAATCTCATGTGAATGTAAACACCTTCTAATTGATAAATAAAAGGTGAGAGTCAGCACTTTAACATCATAGTCATTAGTTCATTTCAGAGCCAGAGTACTTCAGAGAAAACACAATAAGAAATGTGTCATGGTCTACTCAGGACCAAACTATGATATAATGACGATGATATAATAGTGAATCATACAATACAGTGCCACAATGTGTATTATATTTAAATGTCTTGCTTTGGCGCCACACAGTGATAGTGTTGAGAATGAGTCTGTGACAGACTGTTTGGGGAAGCAAACTGTGCTCTGAAAATGTATTCTTATTTTCGAATATAATAACAAGTTGAAATAAACATGAAGAATAGCCTCTGGTGATAATAACATGTATGTCATTTCTAGCAATATAAAAAGTATAATTTCAGACTGTGCAGGGACAGATTCATAAATGCAGAGCACTTGCATGTGATTGATGTTTTGGCTCCACAAGAGGAACTATGTCACCAGATCTGAGACTGCAGTAAGCCTTTTACTTGTGCTCAAAATCAGGATTTTACTTGATTCTAGTGAATCTGTTAACCTTGTAAAGGAAATTTTATTGGGTTTTGCAATCTTGAGTAAATCTTATTTGGCTGCAGGCAGCTGCTCACATACTGTATATTGCAGTATAATTTAATGAGTTTCAATGTTAATTTTCTCCATAATAGGGACAGTTTCCATTGCATCACGAAGATCAAAACTGCACCCCAGAGAGCAACACTAATAGAGCATCTGCATGATGTGATAGTATACAGCATCTATTTTTAAAATATACATTGTTACAAGTGCAACTGTTGTACCATTACTCTTTGCTGGTGCTGCTAATGGTGAAGATGGTAGGCCTAACTGTGATGTCCAGTCCCCCCACTGACCTCAGCTAACCAGAGCTGACTCTGCATAGCTTCTAATATTGCCAGTTGTGGGGGTCAAACCAAAGCCTCTATGGCTGTGAGTGCTTTTTCCTCCTGTGCTCTTTCCTCTGTAGCTACCACCCGCCTGCCTTATTTCACAGTCACCTGGTACAAATCTGTGCCCCAAACAATGAGAAACTATAAATCTACTTTCATGAGGAAGCATGACGTGTTTGTTATGTTACTTATGCGAGGAATGTACCAAAGTATGAAAATGTGCTTTTCCTGTACATACATTCCCCTGCTTTTCCTCAATCTATTTTTCCCTGAGATGTTCTGTGCTGCTCTGCCCTCATGTGGTGGAGAGGACGGCCATGGCTTCCTCACAAAACTGAGCTACACATGTAGAGATGCTCACAAACATTAAAGTGCGTCTGTGCAATTGACTGGTGGGGATTGAACAGTGGTTTGTTCATTGTCTTGCCTGCAGAGCCTCCTCATGATGAAAGGATCTAGTGTTGCTGTGTCTCAGTTCAAACTCCCTCATGTGCCATAAAAACACAGCTGCACTGTAGTTGGAAACAGGAGTGGCTATGTGACCTAGAATGGGCCACAATACTATCATAAAAAAAAAAGAATCATATCAAATAGATACAAACAACTAATGATTCAACTATTTTGCAGCACTTAAAAAACACTGGCATTTGCAAAAAAGTTGGATTGCACAATTTGTCCAGGGTGTATGCTGGAGAGTTGGTGGAGGAAATGACCAAACAGCTCCATGAACATATCTATATCTGACACGGGGGGGAGAGCTGCCGCTGCCGCTGCCCTGCGGAGCATTGGATTGTGGGTATCTTATGTTTCCTGATAGACTCTGACAGTCAGCTGTTGCAGGAAAGTTTGTTCATAGTTTGATAACTCTTTGTATAGTCTATCTGTCGTTTTTTTTACATGTTACACCGCGCTTGGACCTCATTTCCTGTGCGCGCTGTTTATAACTTTTGTTTCATCGACTACAATCCTGACAGTCGGTCCGGTGGAAATCTGTATCTATACAAGAATAACTTGGAATAACTTTGGCAATGAGTTTGAACGAGCACTCCATGCAGGCTCTGTCCTGGAGGAAACTGTACTTGAGTCGAGCCAAACTAAAAGCCACCAGCCGCACTTCAGCTCTTCTGTCGGGATTCGCGATGGTAAGAGACAGCTTCGCTGACTTTACTGCTTCCTGTTACAGTAATCATGACATTTACTGCATGAATGCACACTGAACTTCGGGCATCGGCACGAACCGCAGATACATATGTGACGCAGATTATTGTTCTCAAGGGCTGTGAAAGGTCCCGACACTTCACAGGCCTGATACTGAGCGCTAATATTTAACATTAATGAGTGTTTTCTCTCTCGTAAGGACCTTCAAAGTACTTCAAAACAAGTAGGTCACACAAACAGTAGCTGTTAAGTTTTACGACTTTGCTGAACATGTTTCTCACGGTGTCACAGTGCGATAATAACAGACTAAGAGATTTTTAAAAAACAAACATTTAATGTTAACTGTAGACGGCTTGCCTGCAGGTTTATCTTCCGCCATTAAGTGTAGACCACACAGCCTTTTTATTTCAAATGTTACAGTTTATTCTACAAATATACATCTTCCATATTATCACACTGAGAAATGATCATTTTAACATCTTTCATATAAATTCAAATGTGAAACATCAATATCAAACATATTAAGAAAAGAGAAGGAAACACAAAAATCAATAAAGACAACGTCAAACGGGGGAGATGTAAACTTCACTAACATATTTCCCTGTAAAATGACAGTAAACTACTGGCAGCTGTTGCCAGCATTTTACAGTTTTTAGTGTCATTACTGTAATTTACTTTAACAGTTAATTACTGTAAAAAATATAACAGTATTCTGCTGTAGAGTGTGAGTTGACAGTTTGATATTGTAGCTAGGCCTGCAGTAATATACTGTATTTTTACAGTGTTGCTATTGTAATCTAAATGAACAGATTCTTACTGTAAATGTTACAGTAAACAACTGAAAAGTTTTCTTATTCATATTAATAAAAACAACTATAAATTGCAGACATATACTGTAAATAACAATGTGTCTTCAATCTTAATGGTCCAGTAATGAGATCAGCTCAGTTTTACATTTAAAAACACATGACCTTTAACATTAAGCACAAAAGATGATGAGACAAGTGACAGCTTTATGGAACTGAGCATTTATGCAAAGGCTTTCAAATATGCCAAATATATTCAAGTATATGTTGGAAAAAATAATTGTTATGGTTCATGCCCTTTCACAGGGGGTCAATGTAAATCTGTTAATTTTAATATCCTGAGCTGCTGGCAAAACTTAGTCATGAGTCTAAACAGCAACTGCTTTGCAAACTACTGTTTAAAAAATATAAAAGCACAAATAAACAGATTGCTGGATAAATAATACCTAAATAATAATACATAAATAATACCTTTAAACGTCCTCTGTTATAATGGGCAGAAAGTTGGCATCCAGGCTTCCAGACTCACAGCTCACTGAGTGAGAAAGAAACCAGAATGAAAATCAATCACATAGTGAGAGACAGAGAACTGAAACAATTGGATGGCAGAAAGAAACATTTTACACAAGAAGGACACCTGACTTCCCTTTATGAAGTAACATCAAGTTCCTCAGAAGAGTGGTGTCAAGGATTCACCATGAGCTTGTTTGTCTTCTTAGGCATTACTTTCCCTGGCTGGCCTCTGTTCCCCTCTCAGGGTTAATCACAATGAAGTACCTGAAAACTACATGTAACGATTATGTCCCAGGTTTTAATCCAGCTTGGCAACAAACTTAAGTGATATTTGCAGCAACCTACAGCTTAGAAACACACTTGGGTTGAGCTAAGACAATCAATATGACCACTCTGTCTTTTGGGGCTCAGCAGCAAACATATCTTAATCAACTTGGCTACATATTTGAATAAACTTCAGCTGTTATGTGCTTTAGATAGTAGGCTATTATTAATTATGAAAATCAAGTGGATAAACAAGGTGTAAGTATAGACCAGGCCAGACTAACATTAACATTCACTGATGTGTAGTTCAAGAGAAAACAGTCATCCAAATATAATCTTTAAACTAGACTTGCAAGCAGCAGTGAAAAAAATGTTTAAATACCAGTAATTCAAACTTCCACCTGCTGAAGACACTACCTGAAAACACTCTTTTGTGTTTCCAGGTGCTTGCTAGGATTATACCAATTTAATGTTAGCAAAAATTAAGCATCGTCACTAATTGTGTAACCAGACAAATGTAGTTCTGTTTTCTTAGTACTATTTCACTGACCTTTTGGTTTTATTCCACAAAGGAGGATGAACGATGATTATATGATGTTGATGGTTGAATGTGGCTTCTGTCCCTCCAGTACTGCGGCAGCGAAAATGAAAATACTGTATTTTACCGTCAAGTCTTACAATAGCCTACTGTTGATGTCTGTTCTTGGTTTTGGCTCCAAATAGCATCAAAAGTTACAGTATTTTAGAGTATATTTAGAAAGAACAGTACCTTACTGTTAGAATTTGGACGTATTTTTATGTATCTTTCATGTATCTGAACTTGTTTCTGAACAGTGCATGCTGCATTAAAGCCTTCAGAGTAGCTTCTAATACATGTTTTTCTTTGAACATATTCAGTTTTGTTTTTCCATATGAACTTAAATAGGAGAGAATCAATGGCTTCACATGTCTTTGGAACAACATAAAGTGAGATGGCAAATTTTTGACAAACTCAATAAATCATGTGAAAATTCATATTCTTTTTTTGTGACCAACTGAACTTAGTTGGAACAATACAAATGACAATGTAATACAATAACAATATAATAATAAAATCACAGTATTACATCAAAATCTCAATATTTCAAAATACGGTAATAGCCATCCATTCACTAGATATTTCCATTTAAAATAAATAGGCTAACAGAATAACTATAAACAATAAAAATAGGCTATTGAGATTTCTATATTCTATTTTCAATTCTATATAATTTTGTAAAATTGATTCCATTTTAACCTTCAGTTTCATAATAAACATGACACATTACTTGTGTTGTAAGGTGAGGGAAATTGTAACAAACAAAAACTAAACTGGATGCATAAAAATGAGAGAAATGAAATCCACCCCCAGGCCACTTTCCCTTATCACCCCCCAGCTTTCCCCTAAAGCCACCAGGATGACTCAGCCATTCACAATTATTTAATCCATGTTTTCTTAAGAGTTAGAAAATTAAAAATTAAAATTCACATTCTAAACTCTACTTTTCTTTCTCAACACTTGTATAAAACATGTTGTACATGTAAACAATTTTCATGTGTCATTTTTTCCCAGGTTGCCATGGTGGAGGTACAGCTGGAGCCGGATCATGTGTATCCTCCTGGGCTGCTCATAGCCTTCAGCGCCTGCACCACGGTTCTGGTTGCAGTGCACCTGTTTGCCCTCATGATCAGCACCTGTATCCTCCCTAACCTCGAGGCCGTCAGCAACGTTCACAACCTCAATTCTGTCAACGAGTCTCCCCATGAGCGTATGCACCGCCACATAGAACTGGCCTGGGCTTTTTCCACAGTCATTGGCACCCTCCTCTTCCTCACAGAGGTGATGCTCTTGTGCTGGGTGAAGTTCTTGCCCCTCAGAAACAACTCTGAGAACAACGGCACTATAAGCTCCGGCGAGGCGGCGGCCATCGCTTCCACCTGCATCATGGTGCCGTTTGGACTCGTTTTTATTATGTTCGCTGTCCACTTCTACCGCACGCTCGTCAGTCACAAAACAGACCGGCAGATCAGAGAGCTGGAGCAGGTCATTCGGCTCCAGAACCAGCTGGACCAAAGGCCTGAGAATGACGACCTGAAGGCTGCTGTCCATATTCCTTGATTATAGCCAGTTAGCATACAACAGCAGCGGACATTGTAAAATTTGTGTTTAAGAACTGTGCTCAGATGCTTTTAATGCCTTTGCAAGTTTCAGCTGTTTAGCGTTGAATGTTTTGACTCCATCCACTTTTGGAGAGTGCATGGTCACAGTCTTCTGTACATCATATATTACTGTAGGAAATAGTTTTACCTTGAATATTCAGGTTCATTTTTTTGTTCTCAGGCTGCAAATTTTTAGTGGCTTTTATGACAACATATCATATTGTAACACTACTTATTTTAGAGCCACTAAAGGACTTCACATGTGCATTGTCATAGAAATTGGAGCAACACCCATTTCTTCTGCTTTTTTATGAAGGAAATAGTCAGGTACTTATTTAATATGTAAAAAATGTTCTGTTCAGAACTGAATAATACGTTGTTGTTTACAACAACAGTAGAGAGCAGGACTACTAGGAAATCTGACTTAAAATGTTTACCCAAAGGATATCCACATCAGATCAAAATGATGGCAGTAAATTAAAGCTGCAGTGCGGAACTTTTGTGTCCCCCTTCTGGCAGTAAGAGTAAATAGCCGTTATCTGGATGTAACTCCAGTTCTATGAGTACTTGCGTGACCCGGTCCCCGTCGCTACTGTTGCAGCTGTAAAACGGTGGATAAATTGTTTTTAAGCGCTACCCAACCCCACATATGACTCGTGTCACTATTTAATTTGATCCAGGGCTAGTTAGCAGAGCACATGCTCTGTGGACACCCTTCAGCTCTGGCAAACCTTTTTTCTTTTTCAGTTCTCTTAACAATACAATGATACAAATAATCAATAACAATTCAATTTCAACAGATATATAGGTAAAAGGATAAATAAATAATAAATTAGGATAATTAATAACTCAAAACATGCCAAAGTAACTTAAGTGAAAACATTAAATTGGGAGCACAGTATCACAGTTTTGATAGCTTTTTTGTTTTTTGCTGACGTTATTGTCTGAATATTTAGCTCCATTTCTTTCTTCAAAACTTGAAAGTGAGGTTTTACCTTAGCAAATTTACATTTATGAATGTAAAACTTTGCAAAACATATATTGAGATCGATTAGAAAATACTATTTTTCATATATTGTGTCGATCCTTAAAAAATCAAAGAAACACATTTTCCAGTAGAAGCTCAAAGTTACAGATAATATTATCCAAGATAAATCTACAAATATCTTAGCACAGTTTACGGGTATGTACACTTTTCTAGAACAGATGTACAACAGTCTCAGTATGGGAAAAACAGAAAGCACAGTTTAAATCAATATAATTTTTGAATTTAACAAAAAAAGATCTAACCAGGTAACACAGATGAATGATTTTAAATGAAACTTCTTTAACTTAATTGACCAAAAAACAATTTTTGTGGGAGAGTCTAAACTTTTTTTCCAGCATAAATTGTTTACACGACTATTTCAAAAATCTATTCCAGGTGAAACAGAAACAATATTACATTGAAATAGAGCACAGACCTCACAGTTCTCACAACCAGATGGGTCAAAGCACACTTTTCCAGTTGGTGAGTCGCTACATCAGTAGAAGGAACATCAAGAACAGAAGCTGATACACAACCCCTAAATAGTAGAGAGAAGCTCTGGCAAACCAGTCATCGCTGGTTGATGTAAAACGCATCACTACTGGTGCGCCAGTGTGGGAATATCATACTAAACACCAGATTTTAAAACTCTGTATACTGTCAAATACAGAGAGATTTACGTGGCAGTGATAAGCGTAATCAACATTGTGTGAGCTTGTTTGGCAAGGGCTTGAATGTAACAGATGTTCATTGATATGTAAAAGTTCCGCACTACAGCTTTAAAGGTGCACGTCCATGTTTGAATATGAATCAACAGCCCAGAACTCCTTTCAATATTCATTTAAATGAAGTGAAGCCTGTTTTAGTTCAGGCAAATAACTTTAGTGGATCTGTGCTCTCTGCTGTTTTCTCTCTGTTATTTAAGATGACAATCAGTTTCAGATCAATCAGTTTATTTATTCAGTGCAGCTGATGGTGGTATACTGCATAACTCACCACCATGACAGCACCCACCTGTGGCCTTTATAGTGGCCCATGGTGGGTGACATTTGTTTATCCTGTTCTTTCTTTTGGCGGACTATACATTAGGCTTGCAGGGAGCAACACCAAGCCTTTAACATCAATGCAGATGTTTATTATTAAGATGTGGATAGTCTGACTGAAATATCAGTTCACAGCTTGATCTGCATGCTTTTAAAGCTGGTTTCACAACCAAAAAGACTTCTGTGACCAAAGTTGCTTCCTTTTTAAACATCTACACTAACATTTGTCGAAAACCGTCCACAGTGCATATAGTGCCAGCAGAAAAACGATTTGAGCGAAGTGTTGCGTAGATCATTAGGAAAACAAATAGTTAACAGCCAGCAGTATTTGTGTACAGTCTGAAGCAACATCTTAAAAATGAAACTCAGCCAGGCTTTTATCCAAACTGTGTTATCGCAGTGCACACATTATCATCTCGAGGGCCCTGTGAAAATGTAAGACTGATAGTGGAGTCTGTGTTTTTCACACTTTTGTAAAAATCAATTTCATGTAAGAAATTTGCTCAATTTCACATTGCTTTTGCACTTCCCTATATATGGTTACTGCTTTTAATGAAAGAAGTGTTGGTGAATGTATTACAAGCATGTGTTTCATAGAAATGTGTTAATATTTGTATCTTTTTTTACTTTTCATAGTTTACAAGCTTGAGCATGTTTGCATGCTCTAGGTTATAGATTAAGTGTGGAATGTGCGTTGTGTTATTTCTGTCCTGTGGCTCATTGTTGAATTGTTTTACTTTGACTGACTGTATTCTTTATTTCTATGTTTGTACAAAAACTCTGTTCAAGTTCAGTGTGAACACATTTAGGATAATTCATTATTATCACTTTATAGTCTCATGTGATGGTGTCTTGACAAAAATTTCATATCAATATGAAATTTCCAATCCAAAACACTCATCCCGAAACATGCTGAATTAGAAAAAAATCACAATATGAGTATATATATATATATATATATATATATATATATATATATATATATATATATATATATATATATATATATTTTTTTTTTTTTTTAAATTTAGGCTTTTGGTCAACAAAAAACAGTACAATCGTCTTAACCACTGTGATGAACATGAGTTTGAATTTTTGTCATGTGATTTTGAACACTTAAGTGACTGTTACAACATGCTGTATTTATATTGCCTTCGTAAATATTGCAATCAGTGCATCAGTTTTGTCTGTATCACCTACCCCAACACATACCGTCTACATTTATTGTAAAGTAGTTTTCAGTTGACCAAGGCTTCCCAAATTTGCGTTAAAATTGTTCTGGCCAGACGATAATATCTCTGACAGTTAGCAGAGAACAAGGAGCCATATCGTGTTGGTAACTTATAGACTAGTAAAACGGTTATTGCTTCTCTCCAAAGAACTGTTTATGTGTGAACTTCAGAAGGAATTAAATGGAGACAGATTATTCAGGTCAACACCT
Organism: Thunnus maccoyii; assembly: GCF_910596095.1. Classification (NCBI taxonomy): domain Eukaryota; kingdom Metazoa; phylum Chordata; class Actinopteri; order Scombriformes; family Scombridae; genus Thunnus; species Thunnus maccoyii. Next base: position 25,356,644 of record NC_056541.1, read on the forward strand.
CTGTTACATGTGCCTTCTTTAAAAACATATTACTGCAAATGTCTGCATGTTCTTTACGGTTCATTTTTGTGGTTTATTTATTTAACCCAGTGTATGTTACTGTATATACAGAAGTTTCATTGCTTGTGCCAAAGTACAACTTAAACGTGAATATTGAGTAAATGTGTTTTTAGTTTTGCTTACATGTGGTGGTAGAAGCTCACGACGCTGCGGCTTTGTAACTTGGTGAGATTCACCAGGACTTTTTGTTGCTGGTTTGCAAATAAAACACATTTGAGATGACTTGTGAGTTTTATATCTATTTATTGTAACAGGAAAGCAGACAAACAATATAATCTAACATCAAAAATGTATATCACACTATGAAGTTAAAAGGAAACCCACACAGGAAATGTGTCCGGACATGCAGTGCAGCTACTGTCAGTCAGTGACATCTATAAGCGTGCATCACAACAAAGCACACACCCCTCCTCGCTCTCTCACTTTTTCTGGTGTTGTTGCCGCCAGTGCTCGTTTTGTTGCTTCCCTGAATAAGTCCTTCACATTTTCCTTGTATTTGGCAGAGCACTCCAAATACAGCACGGCATTGATTTTCCTCCTGGCTTCTTCTCCCTGTCAGAGCAGTTTTAAATGAATTAGCAATGTAATAACAGTACATGGCTAATCTGATACCTGCCATCATATAAATGTCTCCTCTGGGCCCAGAGGAATTGGTTTGCATACCTGAATATATGTGACAGCGTTCTGGCCCGATGCCCACAGTTTCTTGACCAGGATTTTGTCCTCACGTAGGTCTGCTTTGCAACCAACAAGGATGATGGGTGCTCCATCACAAAAATGCTGCACCTCAGGGTACCACTAAAAGATGTTGAACACGTTTACACTGTGATCTTTTTTGAGAACTGCATAACTGAAGAATTGTGGAGTCATAAAGGTGTAATTTAATACTAACCTTGGTATTAACCAGAACAACAAACAGTAAAGAAACAAAGAAATACCTTTACGAAGACATTATCAAAACTTGAAGGACACATGATGTTGTAGCAGATCAGCACCACATTGACGTTCTGGTAGGAGAGAGGCCGCAAGCGATCATACTCCTCTTGACCTGATATGAAGGTTTGTCATAGTCCACTACTGTCATACCAGCACCATGAATGCCAAACTGAGTTAATATTTAAAAATTCGGTGCCTCATAATAAAAAAACTAAGTTACTGTAATTAAATTTAAATTTAAAACCTCTCTGGTGATACACAAAATGTCAATAAAGCAAACATGGATCACCAGTACAATTATTATTCAGTACTTTGACTATTCAGATGGAAAAAAGACAAAAATTCCAGTGATTGTATTACTCTGATCCTGTTTAGGAAAGACAGGACGCACCTTCTTCAGACTTGGCCTACCTGTTTAACAAGATGATTTCAAAAGTGTGAGAATGGGACCTTACCTGCAGTGTCATAGAGATGTAAGCGAAACTGTTGGCCTCTGTACCTTGTATTGACAACACTCTTGTCAAACACAGATGGGACATATTCCTGAGTGGAAACAATTATTTTGTCTCTCAGTACTTGACTGTTAATATTCATTTGAATTATGAATATTTAATAATTTTATGCATTAAAATAGCTTTCAGGCAGCGTTTGAAATACTAAAAATAGGCTACATCAGATTCAATGACAACAGCCAAATGTATTGGAGCATCATTGTATGTCTCTTACCTCTGGAAAGACTCCTTTAGTGTAAACTGTGATTAGCGAAGTTTTCCCACAACATTTGTCTCCAACAATAACAACTTTGAATTCCTCTTGTTGGACTGTGTGTTCTCTCTTCACTCCTGATGTGTTCTGGCTCATGTTTTGTAGAATGACAGATGAGGAAGGATGCTTCAGTGACTGCTGGTCCTGGCAGTGTATATACTGTAGAGATAATCCAGAGATAAACAGATAATGAGACTGCAGCAGAAGTTCTGTGGAACTGTAGGAAGGCTTAAATTAGCTACAAGTCATTTGAACACCATCATCGAGGCACTTGTATGAACAGATGAACAGATTTAGAAATTCTTCATGGGAAACTCACACCTTGAACCACACCTCCTCATGGTTCCACCCTCTTTTAATGGGCTGTTGCAGCTTTTGTCTGATCATCTCAAGCATTTAAACAACCTCAGATATCACATATACACATGGACATCACATACTGATATGTAGCCTAGATATATTTTTTTTTCACATTATGCTTGGTTATAATAATTCCACTTGCATACATACAAATGTGTATAGCTACTATGCCACTTGGGTATAATTTTAAATATATACATTTCTAATTTATGTCTTGTGCTGCTGTGAAACTAATTTTCCTCCTGGGGATCAATAAATTCTTATCTTATCTTATAAATGAACTTGTAAAAGATCATTTACAGAACTTTTTATTTCATTTCGTATCAAAATGCTGATAATGCAATGAGATGTGCCCTTTTTAAATGATTTATTTTATCCTATTTTATTTATTTTATTCTATTTATGGGTATTATTTATATATTTATGGGTATAGCAACATCAGTATTAAACATGGATGTTGCTATTTAATTTGTAGTTACAGCCTAAACATTAAATACTCTATATGATAATGTTACATACATGTATATGGTTTTCTATTAAACAAATGTATTTTAAGGTGCATGGAAACACCTGAAAGTGCACCTGTCACCCGTTACCCCTCCTCTCCTGCAAGTGTTTGTGTTCCTCCGCCTTACCGGAGGATCTATAGTCGTTCCAGCGGATGGATCCATAAACCAACCTGAGCGACGAACTGTTAAAACACCGAAAATCACTACGGCTGGTCCACAATGTTGGCCCATGAAAGGATAAAACTTTGGTACAGGTAAGCGAGATAAATCTATGTAGTCAAACTTTACCTTGTTTGTTTGGGTTTGTTTCATTTTACAAGCTGTAATTTAGTAGGGAAGGATAACGTTACAGGTGATGCTCTCCATCACCTGTTGGGGCGTGTTAACCTCCAGTGGAGGACTAGCTGATCGCTACAGTCACTTAGGCACAGATGGCAGCATACGGTGTTTATTTGTTGTATTTTTCAGGTTTTGACGAATGTAATGGAAAGCGAAAAACAAACTACTGAGAGAGAGACACCGCCTCAGCACTGGAGAAGTTGCAAGTTGATTATTGACCCCGCATTAACAAAAGGACTGTACAAAGTGTACCGTTATGATGGACAATGTTTTAACCTACCCGTGAGCATTTTTCAAACATTGAATTATGAATTTGTTTATTGCCTGTCTTTCATAAATAATAGCGTCTTAACAGTATATAATACTGCGCCAAACAAGTATGGCTGTTTTCCATCATAGTGGGTGTTATTTATCACTTCAGGTTGAGGACCTAGGTTTGTTTCCTGTGGATACAGTTAGAGATCCCCGCATCTGCCGCCTGTGGAGCAAATGCAACAAGACTGACCTGTTGGTGCCTAAATTCAAGGTAATCCTTATAGTCATCATAACAAAAGTAATAACAAAACAAATAATGATTAAAAAATAATAATAATAGTTTGCTTTTTTGTTTACCTGTGTCCTTTCAGATTGATGAATGCTACGTTGGCCCTATTCCTCCCAAAGAAGTGACATTTTCCAGGTTGAATGACAATGTAAAAGAGGCATTCTTGACTAATATGTGCAACAAGTATGGTCACGTTGAAGAAGTTGACATATTCTACAATCCTAAGAACAAGAAGCATTTAGGAATTGCGAAAGTTGTCTTTGACACAGTGAGGGCTGCAAAGGACGCTGTCCAACACCTCAACCAGACATCAGTGATGGGAAATATTATTCATGTGGAAATTGATCCAAAAGGTAAGGTCACCTTACGTTTTTATGTATTGAAAGTATAAATATTAGTCTTGTTAAATTTGTAGATTAATTATAATGTGACATGCATCTCTCTTCAGGTGAAAACAGGGTGCGTTATCTCCAGCTCCTCTTACGTGGCCTTTGTACTCCTTGGACATTACCAGTGAGCAGCAGTGAGCAAAGTCTCCAAAGCTTAATCGATAGTCTGCTGGTAATTATAAGTCATATTTTATGGCATGTTAATGTCCAATGAACACTGTAATAATCATATATTTATTATTTATAAACCAGCTGTTTAAGGATTAAGTTTCAAATTATTTGTCTTGTTTCTCTGTTTTCCATTTCTTACAGTGTTGCGCAGCCACCCAGCAACAAGGGAGCGTCTCCAGCCCCACCAGCATTGCTACACCTCTCTCTCTCGACACGGCCTACTCCAGTATTTGGCAGGATACACCTTGCAGCTTTGGGCTTACACCACGTTCTCAGGGAACCCCCCGCACTCCTTGCTTATCTGCGACTCCTCTCTCCCAGGACTCTTGCTACTCCAGTCTTCAGGCGACTCCGGTCCTCCAGGGGGAGCCCTCCACTTATAGTGTTCACAAACCTTTAAGACGAGAGCTCTGCCATCGAAAACTTGCAAGGTACCACAGGGTATCTGGTGAAGTCTCAGACGTGACCTCGATTTTTAAGCATTGCCAACCACAGCCACCGCTTCCTCTCTCTGCTCAAACTAGCAGCCAGCAGCTTGCACTGTGGGGTCAGGATGGACAAATCTCTGAACACAATAATACAGAGCCTTCCTTTCACCCTGCCTCTCCTGATGAGGATGTGGTTACGGCTACCTCTGAGGCTTTACCTCTGAACTGCAATTCTCTCAGCATCTTGAGCATTAATTTCGCAGCTGAGAGGCAGACAGCGGCGTCCTCCCCACCTGATGACCATGCGTGCATAACAGAGTTATGTCCATCTGCTGTGAACTGTTCCTCTAGCAGCCCCCAACCAGAGGTGGAGAGCTTGGACTCCCGCATTGAAAGTTTGTTGATAAACAGTCAGAGTACAAGCACCTCGTACTTTCATGAAAAAACTTTGGAGGCCGATGTGCACTCTCAGGACAGCCCGACATCACCTTGCTCAGCTAATTTCTCAGATGACTCCCTTGTTTACACTCTGCCTTTTTGTGGATCCTTCACATCCAGCCAACAAGGCTCATGCAAGGATCTGGAGGATGTCAGTTTGACGTCCCTCCTTGAAAATGAAGAGGATGAAACTACCCGAGCTGTTTCTTTTCTAACAAAAAATCCTCTGTCTCCCACTCAATCAGATTTCACACATCTTGAAAGAAGGCCTGATGTAAACAACAGGAAAGATGCAGAAAGTTCTATGGTAATACCTATAAATCTGCATATATCATAATTGAAATAAATATAGTAGTTATTATGTTATTATCTATATATTTATGTTTTATTTATGGCATAAATCAATAATTCATGTTTTTTCTGTCTTACTCAGGAACCTCATTTATCAAATAAAGCCAAGGAGCACTCCAATAACAGACACCCTGAAACTTTGACTCCCAGAAAAGATATCTCCTCTCTTCCACCGCTCCCGTCACTTTCTTCTCTCAGTGGTACCACTCAACTTCTTAACTCCAAACCTCCTCCTGGCATTACGTCTGGATGCCCCCATCCACCAGTTACCCCTTTCCCTTTCCGCATCCCTTCCTTTCCCCCGTCTCTTCCACCCATCCCACCTCGCCTGCCAAATGGCACCATCCCCATTCCACCTCCAGGTTGGATCCCCCCTCCGGGCTGTCATGCTCGGATCCCCATACCTCCTCCCCCTATTCCACCTCCTCCCTGTATTCCTCCGCCTCCTGCTTTTCTGGGACCCCCTCCACCTCTGATGGCATCGCCCTCTGTTCCACCTCCTGTATGCCCCTTACCCTTACAACCTGCAGGCCTTTTGGACAAGGGCAATCCTCCACCACCCTTACCATTTTATGGACCACCCTGGCCTGCCCCACCTTTGCCTAGGTTCAACCCCTTTGTGCCACCACCAGATTACTCGCTAGTGAGGGAAAACCCTCATAAGGTCACAGTGGAAAAGGTTTTAGAAGTGATCGTGGATGAACTGAAGTCAATCATTAAGAAAGACATTATACGCAGAATGATTGAAGGGGTTGCTTTCAAGGCATTTGAGGACTGGTGGGACTGTCAAGAGAAGAAGACAAAGGTAAGTTTTTTCATTCTTAAATATCCCTTAAATGGTTAATAAAATCCTGCAAGTGAGTACATGAATTTTCTGTGTCTTGCGCCACTTTGTATTATTACGAACATCATTATTATTGTTTTATCCATAAGATACTAGTTTCTTCTTCAAAAAGTGGAACAGCAAGTGTGGAAGAGAGAAACAAACTAATAAATCCCCTCATTCACATCACTGGCCAGGGCAAGAAACCTCCACTCCCCTCCTTTAAGGTAAACTATTATGAGCTTAATATTAATACACCAGCATTTGAACTCTGAGTGATGCATAACTTAACTTCTTATAACGCAGGTAAAAAGGAAAAGAGCTTATGATCCTGCTACATCAGAGGAGATAGAAAATGAAAGTCCTGGTGAGTGCTTTTAATGCAGCTAACCCTTATTTACTACATATTTACTTTCTATTCTGTACTGATGAGCTGTGTCGCTCTTGTTAAATGCAGCTTTAGATGTGAAACAGGGGGATGACATAATGGGACTGGAATCCCAGAGACCTAAACGCAGACATGCAAGACCACATGAGCTTGACAGTGATGATGATGAAGGGAAAGAAGAAGATAACACACATCAAGATGAAGAAATCGTATCAGACAAAATTGACCCAGTTGTGCCGATTGATGATGATCTTCAAATTTTGGTAAATAGAAAATTATAAATAAAGTCCTTAATTTTGAATTGCAGTGTGGTGAAATCTATTGGGACACTTTGAGTTTTTGAATAGCCTTGAATTAAATGTCTTATGATGGTATAAACCTCAGCTGAAAGTGGTTAATTTTCCTCAACTGTTCCAGAATCTCTACACAGTATTTATGTGATAAACTGACATGCAAATATAATAAATACTAGACTTCATAATATATATTGTACTGTGCTTAGAGTGACAGAGACGATCACGATGATGGTGATGACAGTAATCGTGATGAAGAAAAGGAGGTGGTACAAAAACACACAGAGAATGAAGATGCTTTCATCTCTCCAACGACCAAAGGAGTGCAGGACTCAGATAGTGGTATGTTAAAGGTCATGCATGCACTACTGAAAGCTAATGCATTACCATGTACCTTTTAGTAAGTTAAACCTTTGTTCTTTCAATTACAGAGACTTTTTCAGAGAACAGCTCCTCAGAGGGAAGCGACTGCTCGTCAGACTTTGACTCCTCCGACTCATTCTCCTCAGAGAGCTTTGAGGACTCCTCTTACTCTGACCTCAGTCCTGAAGATGAGGACATGGAGGAGGGTGGCGAGGACGACAGGAGTGGTGAGTGTATTGTGATATCGTCAGATGAGGAGTCGATGGAGCTCGAGCCCCCTGTCACCCCATCAGCGCCCCTCACCCCTGGTTCTCAGCTAGAGCTGGGCCTGCAAGACTGGTCAGATCCATTTAGCAGGGAAGAGCCAGAGGAGAATCAGTACACAAGTCAACAAGGCTTGGATATCATGATGGAACTCCAAAGCAGCGAACCACAGGACCTTCAGCCACCATCACCAATTGGACTTTCAGGTCATATATCCAGTATGCTGTGTAGTAGTAGATGGAAGTATTTTACTGCAGGACAGTTCTGCCACCTATTATGATAAAAAAAAATCGAATTAACTGGTAAAACATTTCCAGATGTTATTTGTTACAGGTCTAATCCAGTACTATTCAAAAAACATATTTACATGTTAACTTACTGATGGAACAGTTCATCAAATTATGAAAATTCTGTAATGTTTTCTTGTTATTTATTTCTGTAGCAGTGGAGCCTGACCTTGACGTGGAGATGGAGAGCACTGAATGGATGGTGGAGTCTCTAGAAAACATAGAAAACTGTAGGCCTCTCACTCCCACTGGCTGCTTGGTCGACAGTGACCCTGACCTCCAGATAAGAAGCAAACCAACATCTCCAGCTGTGGAGGAGGTGGAACGACCACAGACGCCAGGCAAGGGAATAGTAGCTGAACTAGGAAGTGAGGAATCTGCAGATGAAGTCCTCTCCCCAACAAGCAGTGAGCTTGTTCAGGCTCCCTCTGATCCTCCGGGCCCATACTTATTATACCAGGATATGCCCAAAACTCCTGGTAGAGAGAAGAGAAGTGAATGGACTCAGTACAGCTCTAGGAGAGCTCCAGCAACTCCAGGCAGAGAGATGACCGTATTAGAGGGTAGCACAGTAATATGTTCACCTCTCAGCAGCCCACCACCTATTTCATCACTGCCCACCAATCCATATATCACAGCCCCAAAGACTCCTGGAAGAGATATAATCCTACCGCGAAGAGCCATAGTCCACAGGAGGAAGACACAAATGTTGAACAACTCACGGCCTCTGTTATGTGATGAATTCCTTGCAGTGTCTTCTCCATGCAGCATCTCTGAGTCCTCATCTGACACTGCTGATGGGAGGGGCGTGTGGATCAGCTCAGGTGTGAGAGCGAAGCCCTTGCAGGGACTGGAGAATATGCCTGGCCTACTGGATGAGGAGAATAGGAGAGAGGCAGACAAATCCTTATCAAGGCGAAAACATTGGAAGAGGTTAAAGAGGAGATGGAGAATCCATCAACGGCAGAAATCCCTTCAAAGAATCACCGGTTCACTCTTCTCTTGCAGCCGTCCTCACAGGCGGCGTTCACTGTTTGACGAGAGGAGAGTCCTTCACAGTGTTTGGAAGGAGGGTCTGGATGAAGAAGATGCAAGGCTGCTGCAGTGTACATATGAACGGCTGCAAGTGCAGGATGATGGCTTTGGCTGGCTGAGTGACACCCTCTGGATACCCCACCCTCATATCTTTTTAACAGAGTTTCAAAGTCAAATTAAATTGTGAGGTTTAAGTCATATTTTAGGTAGATTTTTTTGTCATTTTATAGATATTTTGCCTTTGAAACATCAGTTTACACATAAGTCATTCATTCATATAAATCACTAAGCTTATTTGATATGCATCATTATCAGATTGCACCAGTCATGGCTTGTTTGCTTCACATCCTTAACTGCTGCTCACTGACTAAAGTCATCACAGAGAGGAATGAGGAACACAACCCCTGGCAGCCAAACCACAGGACCGGCTCCGCCCGCAGTGAAGGTTTCTACAAAATCTGCCTGAAGGATAAAATAAAATACCTCAACAACACAAAGCTTGCCACCGAGCTTCCATCTACAAGCACTCAGGTATTAAACGGAGGAAATTATGATGATATCAGATCAAATTTAGGCCATTCAGAATCTAACATAAATATGTATTGTATCTCAACAGGGAAAGTGCATCCCAGCTCAGCCAACTTCACTGCGTGCTGGATCTGACTTCAGGTCTGAACAGCGTCGCCTGCTGTCCTCCTTCAGCTGTGATAGTGACCTAGTCAAGTTCAACCAGCTCAAGGTAAATTAGGTTTCAGTAAATATAGTAAGTTCAATCAAACTGCATTCAACCAAAAAGAAGCTTATGAGAAATTGATTTTATCAAATAAGTTTTGTAGCATTTATAAATCATATTTTGTATTTATCTGAATGCAACACAAAGCAATGGAACAATACAACTCTTTTAGCAATCAACAATTGTGTAGTCCTATAACCTGAATTGCCATTTCGTTTCCCTTCATTCATCCTATTTGGATCAATGAACAAATCATAAATATGGGTGGTGATTCATAAATCACTGGGCTATATACAGTATGTCTAGTTCTAGACCACAGTTGTCAGTTAGATAGAAAGTGGATGTATATGGAGGAAAAAAGAGATTAAAAATACACCACCCATGTGTTCATGCACATGATTCTCAGGTAAAATATATTTTTGAGTTTATTTGCAGTTGTAATAACCCCACAAATGGTTGTGTGGACAAAGAACAATTGCATGATTGTGTGTTTCATGTCATTATTTGCAGCAGTTGCTTATGTTATGGTATGTTATATATGTCTATTTTTGGCATGAAACTCTTCACATCTTCATACTCCAGTTCCGAAAGAAGAGGATTTGTTTCAGCCGGAGTCACATCCATGAGTGGGGTCTGTTTGCCATGGAGCCCATAGCAGCAGATGAGATGGTGATTGAGTATGTGGGCCAGATTATCAGACAGGTAAGACAGACACAAACTAATCATCAGCTTGGAAATTAAGTCATAGTGCACCCATCTCCCCCTAGCACTCATGTGATTTTACACTTGTGTGTAAAAGCTGTTTTCCCCTGATTGTTTCTGTGAACTGGCCCACTGGGACATGTGGTGGTTCTGGGTATTTTCCAGGAGTGTGAGTAGGGTTGTAATTATAAACAACACTGTCATGAATTGGCTTATCTGTTCTTCTTCTCCCTAGGTCATTGCTGACATGAGGGAGCAGAGATACGAGGAGGAGGGCATCGGAAGCAGCTATTTGTTCCGGGTCGATCATGACACCATCATTGATGCCACTAAATATGGGAATTTAGCCAGGTTTATCAACCACAGCTGCAATGTGAGTAAGAGCTGCTAGGAGATTAACACTTCTGCAATTCAGAAAATAATTTTACATTTTCGATAGAAAAATTAACCAGATTGTTTTTGTCTTGCAGCCTAACTGCTATGCAAAGATCATCACTGTGGAGTCTCAGAAGAAGATTGTGATATATTCTCGGCAGCCGATAAGCATCAACGAAGAGATCACATATGACTACAAGTTTCCCATCGAGGAAATAAAGATTCCTTGTTTGTGTGGAGCAGATAGCTGCCGGGGTTCCTTGAACTAATCACTGTTGGTGTCCTGCTTATGTCTTTGTCAAGAGCCAAAGTTGCCTGAGGTACTGTGCGACATAAACACAGACACTGCAGATGTTTGAAAAAGAGTAATTTTAATAATATTCAAATGCACAGTTGCTAACTGTCTGGAGGTCATACAGGAGCTCAGAGATGCACTTGCAGAGTGCTGGAGTGGTGCTGCTCGGTGTAATAATGAGTTAATAAACTACCCTGAACAGCACTTACAACAGGAATGGGACCAAACATCTGGAACTTTACTTAATCAAAAGATGGTATGATTATGAAGAAGACTCGACCTATAAGCCCTGGTTACCACTGTCAAAACTATTTATTCTTTTTCTGTTTAAACATAAGCATATAACAAGATGCTACTTTTGGTTGTACATCACAGTATAATAACATATCTGTTGTTTCACACATACCAACTGCTGTCTTGTCCAACATGGAGGAAAAATAGGCATCTCAAATATCATGCAAAAAAGTCTGTTACAATGAAATATCTGTTGACCTCATTGTCCAAATCATAACATACATGTACAGTTAAATGTTTTCATTTATGAGAATTTAAATGGTGTTATGCTTGAGTCAAGCTTGTATCAATAATACTGGTTTTCTTGTTAATGTTGTTCTTCTTGATAACTGATACAAACTCAGAAGATCATCTTTCATAAAAGTCGGGGGAGATTATAATGAAGTACTTTTGAACACATACTTAAAAATAAATGTTACATTGTACTAAAACATGCATGTCACAAAAAATAAAAAAAGTAACATGAATAAACATGCCATGTGCGTTCGTATCGTGCATCTGACAATATCAGAGCATTGATCTAGCGTGTTACCAGTATAATACTCTCAAAAAGTAAACAAGACCCTCAACAGACTGTCTTTTCATAGTAAATTGATAGTTATTAAGACTGTAATGTAATTTTAACACTGGGATCACATGCTCTTTGAAACTCCATTTGGTGTCAGGATGGTCAGATTTCCTCTAGCATGTTGGTCTGCTTCAATGGCTTCAAAAAGAGACTTGAAGTTTCCTGCACCAAAGCCCTGTAGATAAAACATGTATTTAAGTTACTGAAACAGAAACCTTTACTTAGAACAGATGGTGTCATATTTAGATGCAGAATAATGTGTATATTTCGTCATGCTGAAGTTGTCATCTATCCAGTTGTGCCCTCACCTGGTGGTTATGTCTCTGAATGACTTCCAAGAACACAGTGGGGCGATCCTGGACTGGCTTGGTAAAGATCTGAAGTAAATAGCCATTGTCATCGTAGTCCACCAAGATCTTCAGCTCCTGAATATGAGTAAGAAGTACAACATAATATTTGTTTACTGTAAGGAATTTCTCCATGAATTGACAGCAGTTGACTCAGTGTTATCACTGTAGGTAGTGTAGTCTACGTACATTATGTTCTCAGACATTAAAAAATAATTTTAACAAACTTAGTGAACAAATATGATCTTAGTTCCAACCTGCAGGACATCCAGGTCTTCTGTGACTTTGACCTTTGAGTGTTTTAACTTCTCCCTCAGCTGCTCGTAGTAGGTGTCAGGCACAGACATAAACTCCATCCCACGCTCCTTCAGGTTACGAATCTACAAATATGTGATCAATTTGATCGTTATTGTTGCACCCTTCAGGGTGAGTCCCTTTACAAAGATAAAAACGGCTTTTTGTTGACTTACTGCGGTGATAATATCTGATGTGTTCATGGCAATGTGCTGCACTCCTGGACCTCCATAGTACTCCACATACTCCTGTAAGTCAATATATGGAGAAGGGTTATTTTTATTTATTTTTTTTACATGTGAACTAACTAACAGCAGAAGTTATATCAATAAATTCATTATTTAACTGATTAAACTGATCAAACTGTACAGAACATGCCTGGATTTGAGACTTTCTCTTCCCCATGGCAGGCTCGTTGATGGGCATCTTCACAGTCTCCTCGTGGTTTGCCACCACAATGGAGCGCAGTGCACTGAACTCTGTCTGAAGCTGCTTGTCATCTACTGACCAGAAGCGGTGAAAGAGAAGGTTCCTCTGATACCTTAAGAGACCAAGAGCCACACATTGAAGTCAGGTGCTGAATTCCTTCTCATAGTGTAAACATACAGTATGTTAAATCATTTTAACTAATCAGAGTCTGTCTAACTCAGATTCTGGTTTGCACACGCCTGGAACTGATCTCACATGCAGCACTAAACTGTGGCTGCTCCCTTTGTGGAGAGTTGCAGAACATGAATGAATGAGTGACTTCTTTTCTTTTCAGTTACAAGCTGGTTCCATGAGGTACCTCACATCTAAAAACCTCCAGCCTGTGTTACATCTCTCCTCTTCAGGATCAACCAATGAACTGTCTCATTTTGAGAACTGCCCTCCCCCTCCTTTTCATGCCAACATGCAAGATCCAGATGTGCAGAGCCATTTGAGACCCATTTAAGAAAATGCTAAGTCATGCTGACCACTGACTCATGCCAGAAACGCAGAGTTATATAAGAATTAGACACCCTTGGTCTCCTCCTCCCATCCACCCCCTAACTTGCAACACATCACAACACAGAGGCATGGACAGAAAGTTGTTGTTATCACATGTTCTACAGTTACAATGCATGTCTCTAAACTCTCTACAAGAAATAATCCCTTACCATTCAACCACTGGAACCATCTCTTCGTCTGGTTGGTTTCCAACAACATGATCGATGAAGTTCAGTTTTCCACTTGGTCTATGGGGGAGGGTGGAAGTTATACAATCATTTAATTCATACAATCATTTCTCATAGTTTTTATTGTCATTTTATGAGTATAACACCATAAGTCAACAATAACTCATGTATACTCACAGTTTTGCTAATAAAGGGTCCTTGAACAAAGGGGGATTGAAACCTGGTAGAAACAACCCACTGTATCCTGTCCTCTCCACAAATGTGTGTGTGGTGTCACCATACTGCAGCAGAAAAAAAGCAAATCTATGATATCTATGATCTTGGCATTTCTTAGAACATTTTCAATATTTAAATTTAGGATTCATGCTTCTGAATGATTTCTCTCACCGTTTGAAGCACAGCCAGCCTGACTTTACCATACTTGTCCTCCAGGGTGTAGGGCTCCTTTATAATTATTGCACCTCGCTCACGGGCTTTCTGTGCAGGCAGAAAATGTCAGTGTATTATGAAAGTGAAAGCTTCAATCTCATAGCATTCATTACCAGAAATGTAACCTTGAAAGTAAGTAGTATGTCATGCTGAGGATGTGCCTGCTAAGCTTGTAGTATTACCTGCACCAGGAAGTCACAGTTCTCCACTGTAAATGCGATATCTTTCACTCCGTCCCCGTGCTTGATTAAATGATCTCCCATCTCTAAGAAAATATGAGAAAAGACATTTCCTTTAGCCACACAGAATCTGTCATTCTGTTAATCTATGATGTTCATTACTTTGACACTTTTCAATCTGTCTAAAAATAGGATTTAAATGTAGTTTTTATGCTATAGTAATTAACTTTTGAAATCCATTGGAATAACTGGCAAACATGAATATTTCTGTAATATATTTTGCAAATCCTGTGCACACTGAGAGGGACTGTTTGGAGTTAACTTGATGAAAAACACATCAGGATATATGAAGAAATGTTTTGCATAATTCTTCATTTTCCATTGTTTTTAATGATAATAATGGTACAATTATGGGAGCTCTGTGTTCTCTCAGCAGGCCATTTAAGGTATCAAGCAAATGTATTTTTTGTATTAGACACGGTACACCTCAAAAGAGTTAAGTCAACAGTGAGCAACTACTTCAGCTATGACCACATGGGAAACCAGCTGTTGTAGGCCTACCTTTGTTTCCAGGATTGAGGGCAGATGAGAACACATATATAATCTGAAATACAAAATGAAAACATTAAGACACTGATAGAAACTCCTTCCCCCATCCATCATTTATATTTAATTTACAGTACTACCATTTTGGTCCAAATAAAGTTAATTATTGACAACTAGCTTTTAAATCCTCATTACTCAAGAAAACGTGAGAATAGTTGAATCATGAGGTCTGGATGATGAAGGAATTTCAGTTAATACTCCAATACACCAATTCAGCCTACACAGAACTGTTTCTCATTTTAATTTACTTTCACTAAAAGAAATCTTCTCATTTTTTGGTGTGTCCTGAGGCTGATTTTCTTTCTGTGTTGATATGTGCTTCCAGGCTCAAAGAACTGAGGATTTGTTTACCTTGCCTTGTTTGACTACATGGGACACTGTTTCTCGACTGCCTGTCTCCAAACCTTGGTAGGCCAAAGGCTCAAATCCCAGCTTGTTACAGTAATATGACGCAGCCTGTTGAAGACAGAATGATTAGTACCCAACAGAAAATCATGGGTGAAGCTTTTCATTTGCATGTGACCGTAAGATAAACATGGGCATGATTGCAGCAGGGCTGGCTTTAAACAGTGTGATAGCGCCATCTCCTGGTGATTGTGAGGCTCGACTTGAGTTTGTAGTGTATTTAGATTTGGTAGTGGGAGAATTATGTGGCTGGGGGTTTTAACAAGATGCTGTGTCACCCCCCACCCCTCTGGAGAACCAATAGCCTTGCTGAGTGAATAGCCTCCCCCCCAATTGTGAGAAAAGTTGGACAGGAAAAAAAGCAGACGACGAGTAGTTATGAGTTAACTTACCTGTTTTGCATTACCAACCCAGAATGTCAAGTGATCAAAGCAGAGGAACCTTCCCTGCTCATGCTAAAGAAAACAAAACAAAAAGGTGTAATAAATAAATCAATTAATGAATGAATTATTTGGAAACTTCAGTGGAAACTAGTTAAATTACATATTCAAGTGAATGACAATCTGTAGCAAAATTATCACTAACAAATGCCAGACTGGTGGCATTAAAAGCCATAATTTAGTCCATCTGCTTGATAACTGCAACATACAAAATTTATGATTAGGTTACCTACCTTCTCGCCTTTGTCTGTGTATGTTGTCTATAATTTTAAAAAAACACATGAAAAAGTCACTATATTACAAAGCAAAATACAAGGTATTTTGTGGCAGGTAATAATAGAAACAAGCAATCTAAAAGTATTCACAAATGAAATATTACTTACCATCTTGCTCCCAGTGACCTGACTTGACTGTCAGAATGAAATCTACAATGAACTCCTGAATTTAAAAGCTGAGAAGAAAGTTTCCAAATCCACGCCCACCGGTGAGGAGGAGGAGGATGAGGAGAGCAGGACGAGGGAGAGTATTGATTTTTGGTGCAACCTCCCTGTTACACAATGATTACAAAGGAAAACATGTCAACATACCAAAGATCTGATTATGTTCAGTGTGTAAAGTAATTAAATATTGATGTAGAGGTACATGAGAAAATTTAACTTCCATTATTTTAAGGCAAAGAACCAACTACAGACACAAATTATTAATTTCAGAAAAGCATTATTTTTTACAGTTTTACTACAAAACCATCACTTAATTCACAATCACTTATTTCATTGTCAATTTAATGCTACCAACTATGATTTACAATAAATGTAATTTCAAGATTTATATCTGCCTTAGAGAGCTGGGTAAACTTCATTATGCAAAACCTGACAGTCACAACTTCTCTTACTACATAATGATCTAACCAACACATCAGATTTTGTCAAAAATGCAGAAAATAAATTCAAATAAAAACGTTATTTTCCTGCAAAGATTACAGAAAAACTGTTTGTCCACAGGTTTAGAATTACAGCTGCATTTTCCTAGAGGAAGAAGAAGCCCATATGTTAGTGTTTAGTGCCGAGAGGAGGCTCACTCATGCAGAACTCTCATTGGTTCACTGTTGGAGCTGAGTGAACCCTGGTGTGCCTTGAAATGCTCCCGTCCCATCACTCCTCCTATACATATTTCTATAGTTTTCCTTAATTGTGGCAGCTCCACTTAAAGAGTAAGATTACAGATCAAAAATCATATTCAGTACTGGCTGTACTCAGACTTTATAAAATCACTATGCCATATAGTTTATAACATAGAAAGGGAAAACATAGAGAAAATGTTAAATGTTAAATCTATACTTGAACAGATCTAAAGAAAACCATACATCTGTACAGAATGTGCATTTAGATGTGATCAAATACATTTACAACTACAGCTGTCTCTTACCGTGTGTATTTTTTTCTCTATAATTTAGGTCTCTGTAATAAAAAAAACAACTGGTGTAATGTAGGTGTATGCCTCAGTGTTAAGAGTAGATCGATCCAATCAAACTGCTTCCAAAGAGTCCAGTGCAACACAATCCAAGATTCCAACAGGAAAACATCTTTTCTTCCCTTGTCAACACAAGAATCCTAAAACAAAGATGAAATACCCAATCATATCTTGCCAGTGTCATAGGATGTTCACTTCAAATTTTAGGCCCAAGCTTCCCCATCATGATTCAAGAATTAGGAGACTCAATATGGAACCTGCTAATTGCCCTCGAAATCGTGCAAGCAAGCAAACTGACCAACCTGTGACCCCAAAACACACAACATTCCAGCCTAACTGGGATTCCTACAAGGACAAACCATTCACCGATTATCTCTGCACTAAATTTTATGGTCCAAGGAAACAATCAGATCAACCTTCAAACTATCTGAGACAAAACAAAAAGTTCAAAAAGTGGGATGGTCTGGGGCTCTTTTGCTGGATCCAGAGCTGGTTTCTTACACAGAGTGACTTGCATGCTGGACCGAGCGCAGAGCCATGCAATATCCTCTGGTCTACGCCTAGCTGGTCAGGGTTCATCCTACAGAAAGATAATCACCCAAAATATATCTCCAGGGTCTCAGAACTACTTTAGAAGAAAAGAACAAGATGGTAGGCCTCAATTCATGGAACCAGTTCAGTCATCGAGCTGGTTTGGGAAGAACTGGACAGAAGGTTGAGAGAAAAGCAGAACAGTACAACATATTTGTGGGAACTTTCTGAACAATATTTGATTTCCATTGTGAAAAGAATTGTGTGTTTGGCTGTTATATCTGCAAATGGTGGCTAATTGAGTTAAAAATTTAGATTCTTTTATCTCCAATTGTTTATGTGTTCAATGCTTTTGAGACATTTTGAGACATTATGCTATGTAAATTTCAATAAAAACTGGAAAAATTGAGGTGCACCAAAACATTTGACTGATGGTGTATACGGGTAAATGAAAGCAAAAATGATTTTCGTTTCTGTTTTTGTTTCTTCGTATTTTAAAGTGAAAATTGGAAAAAATAAGTTGTTTTTTCATTATCCAGAAAAAAAAATTGGATTTCAAAACATATATGGACTGAACAGAAGCTGTGCAGATTAAATAACTGTACTAGAAATATATCATTGGGTAGAGCTGATTCATTAATCGCATTCGATGTCTGGCTGCATTTTGATATTTGTTGAAGTGTTCTTGTGTAAGATACTGAACCCCAAATCCCTTTGAATGGTCAGGTCAGCACCCTGTATGGCAACACCTACAGTAATTCTGAGTTTGACATTTGCTGTTATTTTTTTATTGACCCAATTAACAGGACTGCAGCCTGTTATACACAGGCAAATATCACTTTCTATTCCTGATATGTATGTAGTCAAGTCATCCATTGAAAACATGTTGATGAGCAGCCTTATTCCAGTAACACAGATTTGTTATTTGTGTGTTTCAGTTCTACACTCCAGACAGACAGACAGACAGAGCACAAACCACTAATGAGAATTTCAAGTGTGCCTGTCAGCTCTCCCTCTGCGACTGTCCCTGAGGATCTTTGTTTTTCATGCTGTTACCAGAAGGCTCTCTGTTGTCACGGGATGCAACTACACACATGCAGGTAGAGAAACACAACATGCTGGGTTAAATAATTACAGCTGGTTTACATAACTGCATCTATTAAGTAATGAAATAGTGTGATGTGGGAGGTGTTTTTGTTGTAGTTTAAGTGTGGACAGAGTTGCTTTATCAGAACAGAAGCAATTCTTGCAGGCTTTCGCCTCATTTGATTAAAAAATTTTGGTTGGTAGATTTGATATTTTTACTGATTATTGATTGATTTGCATCGCTGTTTTCTCACAATAATGTTTTTAAATGCTGTCTTATACATCATGCTGGATTACACTATAATGAAGGCCTAAATCCCCCGTGTTCAGTCTCTCTAAGGGCAAACACCTCAGTCAATTAGACTCTTCCCACACCTTCACTTCTCACATAATCGTAGTAGGTCAGTGCAAGAAAGCAAAACAGCTGTCAAGACAAGAGATAAAAATGAGTGAATTAACCTCCAATGCAAATCCACAAGTACTGGTGAATGGTAAACAACAGGAGCAACAGAAGGATGAAACCGTCAATGTAGAAGAGCAGATCTCCACTGTTCTGGATGATGAATGTGCTGAGGACAGCGTTTCTGCAGACAAGGAGACACAAGCAAAAATGCAGTCTGTTTTCCAACAGGTACGTAAACAGATCAGATCACAAGTGGGTGTGAAGACCCCAAAGAGCAGCATACTGGAGCTAGTGCAAAGAGTCAAAGACAGACAACCTGAGGTTGCACAGGAGAACAGTGAACCTGAGGGCAACAGTGAAGAGAATAAACAAGCTGACAATTTGACAGATGAGAGCAAGGATGAGGTGAATCTGAAGGAGGAGGAGTTGTGTGTAATTTTTGAAAAAAAGCTTGAGGCCAGTAAAAAGGCTTTGAGGGATGAGTTTGAAGAGCAGATTTCCCAGGTGCGTAAAGACATGCAAGCCTACACTGACCACGCTCTGAGAGACTTGGAGAGTAAGATGCAGAGCTGGCAGTCCCTTCACCTACAGCAGGCACATCCCAAACAGCAACAAGAGAGCAAAGGTCCAGACAAGAAACAGAAACCTTCAGCAGTTCCTTCACTGGCGTCCAGAAGAGGAAGAGTCCTGACCCGCACCATGACGACCATCATCCCTAAGACATGTGCTCCTGTCATCGTTGGCCCACGTGCTAAATCAGAGACTCTAAGCTCCTCAAAGGGTGAAAGTTCTCGACTTCTGCTGAGAGATCCAGTGCTCTCCTCGCTCTCCAAGCCTTACCAGAGCCGCAAGCCGCTCCCCCCAGCTTGCCCCCTGCTGCATCAGCGCAAAAAGCCTGTCAGGTCAAAAGCTAAAATAGAAAACTGACTGAACTTAAACTGAAAGACAGAAGTTAAAAAAATATATCAGGAAATCATTTATGCAGTGGGACTGATGACAGACCAGGCCAATAAGCATTCAGATCAAAATTGTCACATTTATAAAGAGAGCGTCTGTCATTTCTTGTTAGCTGTGACCATTGCTGTACCTGATACACTACTATCCAAGACATATGTAGCTTTTTGTTGTACCTGTAGTGATATGATAATAAAGTCAAAATAATAAAGCATCTTGTAAGAATTTGAAAATCCCCTCCCACAAAATGTTGTGCTATTATCTACCCCTGTGAAGACTCCAAACAAGTTGAATTGGGAGGACTGAGATCAGTTGGGGTCAGTATTCCCCAAAATCCAGGCTCTGTTAAGTAGACTAATCAAATAATTTGCTGTAATACAAAACTAATTTGTAATACAGTGTAACTTCCCGTTATTTACCATGTAATTTCCTAGAATTTGTGTTACTTTCTTGTATGAATCTGTAAATATAATTACCATTTGGCCTTTAAAAGTGCCCGTTTCACAAGTGGAAGGTTCTTGTTTCTTGAAGGAGATGTGGATTGTTCCTGAACTGATTTGCAGCAATAGTCACAAATTGTGACTAAAGGTGTATAGGGCAGGCTTTTGACCTGTCACAGTAGGAAAAGCACAGGTGTAAATAATAAAGTTAACAATAAGCTGATGCAGTGTAAGGCTCCTGGTATTGAAAATGCTCACTTGAGCTCACTGGGACACTACAATAGAGCAGATCTATCGTTAATGTTATTAGTAAGACCAGTGCTTTTCCTACTATGACAAATCCAATCAAATGTCTGCTGTGGAAAAGGCCTATTGTAATACTGTTTGTCGGTTCTAGGAGGCACCATGAGACATCCTGACCTATTATTATCAGCTTGATGTAGTTAAAGTATTGCAGTAAAAGTAGTGGTTGGTCCCTCTGACTGATATATTACTATATATGACATCATTAGATTATTAATACTGAAGCATCAGTGTGTAAGCAGCATGTTACTGTTGTAGCTGCTGAAGATGGAGCTAGTTTGAACTACTTTATATACAGTTAGCCAGTTTAGTCCAGTGGTTCCCAACCTAGGGGTCAGGGCCCTCCAAAGGGACACCAGATAAGTCTGAGGGGTCGTGAGATGATTAATGAGAGAGGAAAGAAGAAAAAAAAATCTTTGATTTTTGGTGAAATATTGGATCATTTGAACATTTATTGAAATGAAACCATGTGAGAAGTTTAGAGGGAAAAATCATTATTTAATGGAGCTGTTAACAACTCATAGACATCAGAAATGTGACCCCGACTACACACTGCTTTTTGTAAGACGTCAAAAGTCAAAAAGGTTGGAAACCACTAGTTTCATCTTTAATAATGTGTTGTATTTTAAAAGCTTGTTATATTATCAATTGTGTCACATCTTCATCTGAAAAGTAACTAAAACTGTCAAATAAATGTAGTGGAGTAAAAAGTACAATATTTCCCTCTGAAATGTAGTGGAGTGGAATTATAAAGTAGCATCAAATGGAAATACTCAAGTAAAGTACAAGTACCTTAAAATTGTACTTTAGTACAGTACTTGAATAAATGTACTTAGTTACTTTCCACCACTGATGTAGGTAGTCGATGATCAAAGGTCATGTGATCGAAAAATAGCAATATTGGGAAAGTGGGGGCACTCAAGGTTTAAGCAGTATTTGGTTTATCTGATTAGGATAATTCACTGTTGAGCTTTCTGGTGGAGTTAATTACAGTAAATTAACACCTGAGATGGAAGCTGTCTACTTAGTAGTAGCTGTAGTATTTTTCTAGCAGTATGGCTTCTATTATTATCTGTGGTGAACAGTTTTTCTGACTTCTCTTTGAATGCTCATCTTGAATTACAACACAGGGACTGACATCTGTCATATTGGTACAATGTATTTACATAAATGAACAGTTTAAACACAAAAAATAATGTGGTTTCTCAGAGTGCAACATAAATCTCAATGAGAGGAGTAACCCTTAAGTTGGGAAACCTCAAAATTAAAAGAAAAAATTAAAATGATAGTTTTCATAGTTAAATAGTACTTTCAAAAAGTACATTAAAAGTCATGACCCTTTAAAAAAAATACTTCTGGTAATTGCACAGCTTGATCAACAGGTGGCAGCAGTTCATTTGCGTTGGTACACAAGAGTCCCATCTAGATGAATAAAACTAATGTCACCCTTACTCGGAGTGATGAAGCAGTTTCATAAGTGATGGTCCGTTGTAGCTGCAGTGGAACAACGTAAACTACAGCTTAAATATTTTTTATTCTGGTTTTGTACTGTGCAGCACTTGTTTGAAAGGCAGATATGCAAGCACAGGTTTGAATGTACTATACAAGTAACAACACTGCATAACGATTACAGTTTGCTCTTGTAATTAAGCAAACTGTAAAATATATGAAAGTTGAGACAAGAGAGGGAAGAGCATCTGACCCATGAGGTCAGGAATTTGAAGCTGAAACAAAGTCAAGTAACTCCCTCCCCTGCCTGAACTCTACAGTGTGCTGTTGCTCCCCAGTGGACAAACAGCAGAGGACTGCAGCTGTACCGATCAGCTCACAGGAGAGAATGTGTAATTATATGAATGTAAACAAACAGTAATGAAGGAGGGAAGCAAAGTGTGCAAAAACACTTTCATGTGACTTCCTAATGCAAATTATTACAATTTTTAGATATGAATTTGTTGCATCAAAAAAACATTTTTGTTTCTATTATTTGAACAATTTGACACCATCATGCTGATTCAATGCGTCCCATTCAAGATGGCATTCAAAGTGTCTAAAAGTGTATCATCAGTGCCTTGACAAGCACAAAACACTTTTAGATATTTAGATGTCTGTACATTTCCCTTCCTGCAAAGGTGCAACATAATGACGTTCTTCAGCTTCTGAAGAGGCTCAAGAAATCAGCAACATTTCAAAACTGACACCAGACCATATTTAACACCAAATACAGCCGATAATCTGCATTAATGATGGCTCATATCCTTTAAGGTACAGGTCTAGCTTGTGCAGTAAAGGTGATCCAAAGCTCACTTTATTTACCTTTTGATGTTTATTTGTGGAGATCTAAGCACCTGAGTGTCTCCAGCAGCTGAACTGGCACTGGGGCCAGCCAGTGACAGGAGATGCATTTAGGCCTTGAGCAGGCACAGGAGCCGTGTGCCGAGAGGCAGGCCCCTACAATGGACGGGATAGAGAAGAGTGTGAAGAGGATCTTTGTGTCTAAGGGATGATGAGCCTTGAGCAACCATATCCGGAAGGGACGCGAGCCCAGCACATTCAGGTCTGGCCAAGCCACGCTGTCTTCGGAAGCAGCATCTCTCGCCTAACGATAACCACCAGCAGCAGCAGGGCTCATTACTATGCACCATGCAGCAGGTCCCTGGTCTTTCCTTCAGATTGATGGTTTTAATATTCAGCAAAGGATAAAGCAATTTTAGAAGTGCTGTTGGATATTTTCACACATCAGATAGATAGATTCAGTTCCACATATGTGCTGCATGTGTTAGAGGTTTAGAGGTCTTTGCAGTATATCATCTTATACATTTGTTCAGCTGACTAAAATCCTCCCACTCAGACCCAGTTAATGCTCCAACGGGTGGAGTGAACATGACCCTGAACAACAACGAATAACAATGACGGGGGGAAGGGAGGGGGCACTTAGAGAACCATTTGAAAGCCCCGATTTCCTAATCACCTCTTGAAATGTGCCAAACGATAACAACATTATCATTTAAAACACTGATCTCATGTAAATGCTGTACTTTTCAAGGCTGTGGTTTTCAAGGTCTGGACAATCACAGAGAGAGGCCACTTCCAGGTTAACCTATTGAGAGAGGCTGATTTCAGGACATGGTTGCAATTTATGGTCATCATATGCGGAAGACGTCGGGGAGTGTTGGTATGTATTGAACATTCAATTGGCCACTTTTGTGAGGCATGATAAGGCATGTAATACCCCTTAATTTCAGCTTATTGATAAGATTTGTAGTGATTTGGCTCTGTTTCCAAGGTCTGTGGAATTCCAGTCATCACTATCAATACAGATTCAATCAAAAGGAAAGAGATGTGAAGATAAATGTTGCTGTGAATGCAGAAAACAAATTGGCTTTAACTTGTTTTGTTTTGTTTTTTTGCATCCAAAAACATAAACTCCAAAAAAGGTCATAAGACAAGCTTTATTGGATGGGGGGGGGGGGAACCAAAAATAGTACATATAGGCCCACTTAAGTTCTGGAAAATTTAGAATATTTTTATTTTGTGAGACTTTAAAATTTACTCTACTACATATTATATACAATATAATTTTCCTTAGAGGCCCACCACCATCTCTGTGATAATGAACATTAAAGTTCAAGCAGCTTTTTACATTGGCAGCTCCATAACATGTTACTTTGTCTATAGGAAACAGGTTTTTATTTGAAAGGATCTTGAGTCTTGGGAGAGAAGGGGACACATCATTGAGACAAAAAATTCAGATGAAGCAAAATATGAATTTTTAAGGTGTGTGCACCGTAAACAAGCATCAAAACATGGCATCAGAGGGAGGGAGGGGGTCAGCGTTGACAGAGGGAAACTACTATTTTCCAGGTGTCTGCGTCAGATGGGGACAACTTGTTTTGATGGATCAGAGGCTCCACTGTCTAGACTGGTACTGGACTCATACTCAGACCACCGACTCAGACTCTTTATGTTATTAACTGTACAGTGTGAGCCTTAATCCTCTGGACAGTTTCTCATCACAAAGCTGTCAATCCCTAATTGAGCATGAACAGGGCTTAAAAGAAGGTTCCTCCTACTGAAAATGTGGTCACACCATATATTTTTCTTCACTTATAAATTTCCAAACTATAAAATTCTGCAATAGATTTTTATGATCCCAAAATTGACAGCAAACACTATCCAGCAAATAAAAAAGGGGGTAAACTGGGAATTAATTTATCTTCCATTATAGGAACACATATTATCTGCTTGAGCAACCTGGGAAAATTACAAATAGAACAAAAAAAAACATTTGAAGAAACAACATATAATTGCAGAAAAGGAGAACACACTCACACATACTGTTTGTACCACACACACTCCTGCTCCGCCACCCAACCACATACACACTCACACATAGGAACAAATGCAGCCCACACTTCATCACCCCCACCCCCATACACCAACTACATTTTCCTGATTTTTGGGCTCTGGTAGACCCTTTGTGCTCCAGATTTACTGGTAAGACAGACAGGCAGGCAGGGAGAGGGACACCCAAGGGTCCTTTTGATCTTTCAGAGAAAAGTTTTGGGGGGGATAATAAGTGATGCCCTCTCACCCCTCCACTTCTACCTCCACCTCCAACCCCTCCCTTGCTCTTCTCTCCAATAAACCAACTAATGGATGGACTGTATGCAGAGATACTTTCTCTAACTTTTGTGATACATATCTCTGAACTAATACTGTTTGTTTTGGGAGTAATTAAAGGAACGGGGAGCTGACTATGTGTGTGTGTGTGTGTGTGTGTGAGTTATATTCTGGCAACAGGTGGACTAATGCTACAGAGAAAGTAGGGTTAGCGTTGACAGCCTGTGGAATGTGTCAGATCTCTGTTTACATGTGCATACACACACACACACACACACACACACACACACACACACACACACACACACACACACACACACACACACTATAGAGTGCATTTGTTGCTTCTTGGGTGGGATGGAACAGCAGGGAGATCTGAGGAGAGGTGAGCAGTTGTGTTTTGGTTGAGCTTCGGGCTGTTCAGAAGTCCCATTTGGGTGTGGCAGCTCACGCTGATGACAACACTCGGGAACAAGCACCTGTGTCTTTAATGTGCGTCACTTGGAGTTTGGACCAGAGATGCAGACTAATAGTGATACCAGTAACATTAAAGGATAAGTCTGGTGATACTCACAGTTTTTTTCTTGATGTCAACAAATCCCATGAAAAGACCAGAATCAACAAACCTTTAGTGTGTGTTTCGTGTGTAGCCAAAGCCTGACAGAGAGTATTTCTCTTTTTTTCCAAAAACTATTAAAAACAAATCAGTGAGCCACACTGTTGCTCTAGGCAACATGCTCCTTCATTACTATGAACATGGGTGATGTAGTTCATTTTGAATCAATCCCACATGCACCATCCTGCTGCCGTGAATACACACTAGAGCACAATAGAGCAAATCCACAGCAGAAAATAGTCCCCAACAAATGCTTTATTTACTCCTCTTTGAGTGACTTTTACTAAAAACTACGGTGCCCAGCTGTCTGAAAAAAATGAAACTATGTATTTGTTTTTTTAGATGTACGTCCTCACTTGGAACAAATTGGAAGCCAAATGCCAGCAAGGTAAGTCTAGTGTGTATGTGTCTGTGTGGGAGTTTCAGTACATAGTTGTAGCCCTGCTGTTTATCATGGCTAATGTTACTTTCATCAGCCCTGAATATCTTGTTAAGATCTGAATGTAGCACAGTTATCAGCAGGCCCGTGTATTGTGTTTACTGCCACAAAAGAGGAATATTTTTCATGTATGTCTCTCCACTGTTGCTTATCAGGCTTGGTAATGCTACCAGCAGCTATGTGTTAGAGGCATAAACTGAGGCTACAGTTAGCCAGTGATCAAGTATTTATACTTGGTGTGGCAGCTTGTATATGAAATGTACATCAGACTTGCCTATTTCATCAAGATTAGGATTTCCTGAATATTCAAATCCACAAATAAGCTAATTTTGAGCAGAAAAAACTGTTTTTACACACAATACATGTGTTGTTGAAAAAATCACCTGTATTAACATCATATGTCAACATAAGCTTATGTGAACATTTTTGGTTTTGGTCTTTTCATGGCATTGGTAGACAATAACAAAAATTTAGAATATTCTTTAATATGTAGAGCATCTCAGTCAGTGGTGTTGAAACAGATATGACAAACATTTTCATTGTAGAACTCGTATTGTTGACGTAGACTGTGCAAAAAGCTGCAGGGTGGTTTTTTGTCTTGACAAGAGGTAGCAGCTGTTGGGGCTGTTGGTCAGAGCAACCAAAACATGTTAATGAGAAAGATCATGCTCACTCTCCTGGTGAGGAAAAACTGATTTTAAAGAGCAAGCAGATTAACATGGTTGAACTCCCCCTAAGAATACGTCGGGGCATCCACCCACACCCAAACAGGTCACACAGGCCACACATGAACACAGACATACATTTATGTGCATTCAGTGGCCAACAACTGTTGTTTTTTGTGTTGGCAATGTCGCCTGCGTTGCCCCGCTGCTTTGGTCAGCCGGTATTCTGGGTGAGTTATCCCAAAGTGGACTTGCTGGCTAACAGCATCAGACAAGCTGTCAATTCCAGCTCATCCCAATAACAACATCAAGTCCGGCCAGTCCTGCATGCATGATTGGCTCCACCCTGTTTCCACTGTCTTATTGTCAAACTAATATCTGCTGTTTAGCGTAAAGATGAACAAGATGAAGGCTTCATTCTTTCGTTCTATTTGTTCAATGATGCAGTAAAGGCCTGTGTTATGGCTTCAATTCCCTTTAAACTCATGGTACTCAACTCTGCTTATGGCTGAACTATATGAAGAATAAGAGTGTGTTTAAGCATCCATCAAACTGACCATTTTGTAATATATTTCAAGCCTCAGTGCTGTCAAATCTGCTCCATTTCGCCAGGTTGGACAATAAGTAACACATGATCTCTCACGTTCAAAGACAAGATGAATCATGTGGCGTCACATTCTCGCCATTTCACACATGTTGTTACTTTAAGATGTGATGTCAGGCCGAAGCATACATCTGTGATTTCTTCCAACTTCCTCACCTCTTTCTCTAGTAGTTAATTTCTCTTTTTTCCACTGCGAGCAAAGTCTTCTGCTCTGTCATCACAGTGTGTTGGAGCATCTGCAGTTCAGACGCCCCCCACCAGCCCCGCCCCGCACCCCAACAACCGCTCTAACTGCAATCTCTTGTCAGCAGGGACAAATATTGACTTGTTCGGTGGCCCGACTTCTGCCAGGATTAGAGCCCCACTTCCCCCCGCCGCCATCTCTGAACGGTGATTATGCCCAACAGAGCTCATTACTGTCAAATCAAAGGATCCCTCAGAAGAGTCACTCATTGGTAATGACACGGTTATTCAGTGAACATGTTGGGTTCGGTTGGCTTCACCTCCTGTAGATATAGTGGTGTCTAGATGTGGTGCTGATAAAGGTAGATGGTATATATTTAGGCAATATACACTTTCCTCACCTAAAAGAACCTAACTCAGAATACTTGCATGGTGCCACCAATGAGCTGATTATAAATAAATACATAAACCTTTGATTGTAACCCACAGGACTGTGTCATCAAATAGTTTAAGTACCAGAGCTGATTGGAAGTCACAACTGAGTATCGAATACACACTCAGAATGACTGGCACTTTGCATAATCTGGTTACAGTCTGGATACTGGCTGTGAATCAATAGAGATTAGAGATCTATTAGTCTGAAGGTGCAAACCAAATGCAAGATATTCATAACAAAGCTTAAACCCTCAGGAGATACTTATCACTGAAATAACAGGATGGTGTAATGAAACTGATGTGAAACTACAAGTTTGGCTTTTAAAAGACACCTTTTCTAATAATATTTACATATGGTACAATTTTAAAAGTTTTTTTCTTCATGTTTCCTTACACCTTTTCGCCTACATAATTCAAACTTTGTTTTTTACACATGCTTACACACAATGAATCTAAGAGATTTGGTTCATAGAACACATCTTTAATACAGCAGTTAGTTACATTGATGTCAAAAATAAAACATATACATCAAAGTGGAACATTTATGAAGTTCCTTTGTCCCCTTTAGTGCCGTGGCTGCACTGTGAAACCCCTCCACCCCACAACACCACCCACCCCACCCCATTCCTGTTCCCCAACAACATTTGTCAACTGCCATCTGCCTGTCTGCCCCCAGCTCCTCTCCACAAACTATATAATTAAGCTGCAACACCTTTTCTCCTCTTACGCCCCCCCGCTGCCCCCTCCCTCCTGCAGCCCAGACTTCTACCTTCACAAAAAAACAAGCTTTCAAGACAGGACACTGCTCTGTTTGATTTCCCTGCTCTCACATTTTTCTTAACAAGTGCTTCTAAAAACAAAACAGCAATATACCGAGGAAAAAAAATGCTATGGTATGAAAATACTGTACAGCTTTATGTTTCATCCAGTGTAAACAGATTTCCATGTAAATTGATTCACAATTCTCAGTGTGTGTTGTTCGAGCCATAATCCTGCCCTCTTTCATAATACAAATGAGAACCTTTGCAGAGCAACACAAAACAAAAAATAGACTTTTCTCTGAGAATTTGAGGAACAAAGCAACTAAGGAGCTCAGCCAGCTGGCTCCAGCACAAAGTCCACACAAGATACAGAGCATCGACCTCTCTCACTGTAGAATCGGAGGGACATATAATGAATTTCATGACTGTGAGCAGTGACAATTCAAAGTTCATCTTCTCATCTCACCAGCATTGAACAATGGACACGTAAAGTCTGTATTTTTACAAGTGTTCCAGTGGTGGCAGCTGGGACCGTCCTGCAGCCCCGCTCCATCTTTCTTTTGCTTTACCTCTCTACACCTTGGTGGCCAGAGACTGAATCTCTGACTTCTGAGTCTGGGCGCTCAGCGTGGACGACATGGAGCTCATCTGGCCATGCATAGCCTTCTTCAGGTTGAGCAGGCACAGACACTGAGAACGAAAGCGCAGGTCAAAGAAAGCGTACAAGAACGGGTTGAGGCAGCTGTTGACGTAGGCCAAGCAGGTAGCATAGGGGTGAGCCAGCAGCAGGAAGCGTAGGAAGCCGCAGGAGCTTGGAGCCAGGTTCAGGTAGGAGAGGGCGTCCATGCTCTTCAGGACATGGAAAGGTGTCCAGCAGATGGCAAATACCACCACCAGTGTGGTGATGATCTTAAGCAGCCTCTTCTTCTTCTGGTCCTCCTTGCGGAGGTTGTTGAAGTGGCGTGTGACGGTGCAGCCGATGAAGCAGTAGAAGATGGTCATGGCCAAGAAAGGTAGCAAAAAACCCAAGGCAGAGGAGGAAAGACTGAGCCCAGCGATCCAGAGGGACTCATGCCTCTGGTTCATGGTCACCAAGCTGAAGTCCATGGCACAGGTGGTCCGGTTGCTGTTCTGGTCATTCACAGTGGTGCGGAACAGCAGCGTGGGCACAGCCAGCAGGCCAGACAGGAACCATATAGCGCCCAGGGACGCCAGCATGGTGCCTCGTGAACGCAGCCTGCTGCTGGAAAGAGAGTGCACAATGGCCAGGTAGCGGTCAAAGCTCAGGCAGGTGAGGCAGAAAACGCTGGCGTACATGTTGACCAGAACAACGTAGCTGCTGATCTTGCACAGAGCCACACCAAAGGGCCAGTGGTAGCCCAGCGCCGTGTACACAGCCCAGAGAGGTAGGGTTATAACAAAGGTGAGGTCAGCGAGGGCCAGGTTTCCAATGTAGACATCTGCAGCCCGACGTTTCGATTTGGATCTCCAGACGGTGAAGATGACCACGCCGTTTCCTGACAGGCCCAGGATGAAGATGAGCATGTAGAGGACCGGGATGAGAGAGTAAGAAGGCTCCCACTCTGAGAAGTCACAGGCAGTCTCATTGTCGTCATAGTATTCATAGTTATCTGCATATTCCCCAGTGATGGCCTCCATGCTGCAGTGGAAAAGATCTTTTTTATTTTATTTTTTTTTAAAAAAATCCTCAGTTTAAAAAAAAAAAAGATAGAGTCCTGTACAGTTCCAAGGCTTCTGAGGCAGTGAATCAAAGCTAATATCACAGGAGCTGTAGGAGCTGCTGCTGGTGGTGGAAGTTAGAGAGGGAAGATTGTGTGTGAGTGACTGTTGGCGCTGCCTCCCTTTTTAAACTCGGCCCTCCACACCCCTGGTTCCCTCCCAGGACGACCCCCCTCTCCCCCTCTTCCTCCCCCAGTAAAACATCTCTCAGCCCTCCCCCTCCCCTCCCCCCCCTCCTCCTCCTCCTCCTCTCTCACCTCTTCTGGCGCAGCCCATCTCTCCGCCCGGAGGACAAGGAGCCCCGATAAGTTCCCCCTTGTACAAAGTCGGGTCAAACCTCATTACAGATATTGCATTTTTAAACGCCAGTTGTTGTATAAGTGATTAATCTTGCAGCACTTGAATTTGGCACGTGAGAGCTGGTCGAAATAAGTTGCATATGTTGCATGTGCAATTGCCAAAAAGTAATGATTAAATATATACAATTATAACTGTATAGCCTTTCGTAGGCAAGTTTCCCTTGATTAAAATTGTTTTTAGAAATAATAATATAATCACCATTATTGATTGAATCAGTTAGTGTCCGTTACTGATGTGACTGAAAGCAGACCTGTTTGTCAGGTTCAACCACCCTGCCTCAACTTTATCTTCTGATCGGCATTACTTACTGTTGCATTAGATTCCCGGCAATTTCGTTAAAAAAAGGCGGATTGTGGTTTATATGCGGAACAGGTCTGGACATTTCAAGTCCTGCTGTTTAACATCACAATCAGACCAATTAAACGGCCGTTTAAAGCGCAAACCGTCAGATATACATCACGTTTTGTCTTTTTTTCGCCGTCAATTGATAATAAAAGAAACCTAATCAAGTAGAATGATCTCTAATTTTAAACTGCTGCAACCTGAAAAATATTACGAATTTAACGAGTTGCCATGAAACGAGAAGGTAGGATCGACAATGAATTGCAAACTATTTGAAGATTAGATTAAATGTCAGAGAGCAGAGATGTGTGAATTCAATTCTTAAGTCTGGGGATTAATTTCCATGAGAAAAGGGACAAGCAAAAACAAAAGGAAACTTCACATTGACACCATCTTTGTTCTGACAATGTCTATTTCTAAATCCTTTTCATTTGACCTGTTGGTTAATACATTTAACTGCACTGTTGATTGCATCACACGGGCTTAAAGGAGTTAATGCAGTGAAACTTACAAGGCAAGACATTTAAAAAATAATTAATGTAGTTTATTTTTGAGTTTAATTGGTTTATGAATCAATTTTTGTTGTTTTTATGTTTGTACTCACATTGAATTTGATTTGCTTGCAGTTATTGCTCACATTAGGCATAATTGAGCAACACTAAAAAAGAAAAGTATTTTTAACACCACACCTAAAAATTAGATTTTGCATAATTGAATCACTCAGCTCACAAGACATACTTGTAGACCTGCAGTGAGACTATGTGTCCTCGCATAAATTTACCTCCAGTGAAACAAGGAGCGGACAAGTCTGAGCAGTGCTGAACATTATTTACAGCAGGTTTAGTTTAGGTAATCTGTTCCACACAGGCCTACTAGTGGTGATAACAGGGAGCTGCTACATACATGAATCCTCCGTGGATCATTGTACTGTAAATGCACCAGCTTTGAGAAATGTCTCTGATGAAAGGAATGACATTCTGGATCACAGCTTATCAGCCTGCAGTGAGTGACTGGTGATTGTGCATTACATGGATCCAGTTGTGGGGAGTCAAACATGGCAGGGTCTTTTTATCCTTTCAACAATGAGGAGACGTTGGCGCCTAGTTTCCTCTCTGTGGAGACACGACTGCTGCACTGTTGTTCAGGGGAGACACTCAATTCAAAAATTTAAAGTTGAAATTGAAAAAAAAAAGCCCTCCTCAGTCTCGGTCTGGTAATGGTAAAAGAAACACACTGTGCTTATTCTGCCACTACTTGATCCTCAACCTTAAAAAACACACACACAAGCACTCACACAAACACACACACCAGGTGGGTCTCACCTCTACCTCATTCCCCAGGGAGAGGATTGGCCGCCTGCTGCTTGCAGGCTCGGAATCCTTTGGACAAATAAATTTGCAAATTTAAAAAATAAAGGCGAGCAGATAAGAAACAGATGGTCAGATTAGACCGTCGTCTTAGATATCTTCACAGGACCTCCTCACTTGTTAATCATAGCCTTTATAGGTGCCAAGATAAAGTCCTGCTGCTGATCCAGAGCTCAGTTTTATGGGGGTGGGAGTGTGATTATCAGCTGGGAGTGAGGAGACACTTACATTTCTTTCCAAATTAAACATGAGTCAAATCTATCAAATTAACCTGTGTGGATCCTGCTTTCATTTTCCGTCATTCTCTTTCCTTTCTTCCTGTGAGCTGCCCGGCATTGCTTGTGTCACAGGGTTTTCTCCAGTCTTGTTTTTTCCTGGACCACACATGTGTCCCTGCCACAGCTGTGACATGCTTTTGATCTGCTCCTGTAATGACCCTGCTGCAGTGATATGACTGCCCCTGTCTCACTCTGACTGTTAGCTTCAGTCGAGGGCTTTCATGGATGTTTGTGTGTGGACAAAATGTATCCCTTCCGTGGAAAATTGGTGCTATCTTTTGCCTCATAGCAGCTATATTTTTCAATTACTTGGTGTATGTAAAGAGAGGAAGTTGTGAGATAGATAGATAGAGTTCACTGGAGTCAATGACAGGCGACTTGGGGGGGACATTTGTAATGGACGCCTGTCAGCTCCAGTCTGGTCAGAAGAGGAGATAAGTGATTGAAGGTGTAATCTGTGACCCGAGGCTTGTTTGAAGTGTAAAATTGTTGCGGGTACACAGATTCTCCCCCCTTCCTTGATTTGTGGCCAATACAGCAGACCCCAGGCCCCACAAATCATGCTGAGGCACCCGGGGCCCAGAGCTGCTGGGGTCACAGTGTGGTGTCACTTGAATCAAGCTAGAGACAAGGTTGGTCCCTTGAGTGCACACTGTCCCTGGTGAGAACACTTAATGTAGAATAGAGATAACAATAATTCATACTGGCCCCTGATTTGTGTTTCCACCTGGTCAAATCTTATAACTGACTGCGAGCCACAGCCGCTGACCTTTCACATCGGCTTGCTAAGTGCTGACTCTGCTGTGTCAGACGACGTCGCACTCCTGTGCCACGGAGATGTGCGAGGGCGCTGCCCCTGCTGTGGAGTTTGCTGATAAGCAGAGCTTTTTGTCAAACTTGAGGCTCACTGGCTGTTGCGTGGCTGTCTGCATGATGATTTTCTCTGACAGGCTTGCATATTCAGCAATAATAATTAAACAGCAGCAAAGAAACTAAAAGCAAACTCAGTATAAAGGGCAAGGATATATCTAATAGATTGAAATGGTAAGTTCTTCCAGAGGGCATGGTGCTGTATGTGCCTAATTAAACCTTTAAACTCCAGGTCAGCTGTAACATAAACAGCTATCTTTTCCTCACATCTGCCCACTCTTGACCTCAGCATTGAACTGAGTAGAGATCTCCGCCCAATCATAAGATATGTTTGGGTTGATAAGGAGGCTCTATTGTTTAAATTTTGTCGCTCTAAGCACTTTTCTTCTTAATGAGCAATGCATCTGTTCTTGGTGTGTTTTTTAATATTTAATCACGTATTCCAGATTGGATTGAAACGGATGCAATTATTTTTTTAAGACCAACAGGAAGAAAATTTTCTTGTTCAGAGATTTTGCTGATTTGTTGTGTTTGTGTCGCCTCTCTTGTAGCCTCTGCTGGTGGTTTACATTATTTAACTACCTACGAAGGGAATTTTCAATTTGGTGTTACAGTATAAAATGGTAAAAATGCAGATTAATTTATTTAAAAATTCAAACTGTGTCAGTGAGCTGAGCATGTGCGTGCATCAAAGCAAAGTTTTCCTTGGATGGCTCAAATGGAGCAGAGGGTTTATCAGCAGCAGAAGTTACGCTGTCTGTTCATTGGAGACAGTTGGGCTTGACATCCATATCAAAACCCAAACATTGGCCAGCCAGAGCCAAACTACAGCAATGCTGATCATTGTTGTTGCCACTAGAAACAAAATCCCAACTGTTTATTTATTACTTATCTACCTTCCTTACTGCAATGCTTGCCAAGAAAAAGCAAGAGTTGGCCCACTTGTTTTTACGATGACATTTTGCTTAGCTCAAACTAGTGCTTTTTAGACTCTTGATTCAAATTTTTTTAACACAAATACACCAGGTTTGAGCGGGTAATCGTGATGTTAAATGTAAGCCGGCTACACTCACTGACCCAAATGAGGCAGCTGTTCAGCAGTGCTCTCTGCTCGTCCATCCTTGTTGTCTCTGCACCTCCAGTAGCTTGGTCAGGAACAAGGGGGTCACAAGGTGTTTCCCCTCTCCCTTCTCAGGACCCTGGACCACCCCCGCACCCATCCTCTCCCCAATACACTGTGTGTCTGTGTGTGTGTCAATGGACAAAACAGCAAGCACTACAGGATGTGCTAAAATAGGACAGTTTATCCTCTCCAACTGAGATGCTCCTGTCAGACTTTTGTTTTATAGCCGCTTAAGGTAAGCTGTTTATTTAGTAGATGGCGTGACTGAATGAGAGTAAATATTTTTATCTTAAGTCTTGCCACTTACAGTACATTGCCAGATTGTTCTTTTTATAGAACTGTAAAAACAGATCAGATTAGTGATTATATGAAAAGATGTGACATTTCTCATATGTTGTCATTCTTAGATTAAATCTTAGTTTCTATAAGGAAAGTTTATTCATGAAGTGTTTATTCATAAACTTATGATTTATGTTTCAGCTGCACACAGTAGAGGGAAAGATCAGGAAGGAAACTTGTAGAAAATATAGGAAACAATAACACAGGAGAAAATAAAGAAGGGAGAAGAAGGGAGATGAGTCAAATGAAAGACAGGATGTTATTGAAAAAATAAAGGGACAAAGGACAGTGTTGATGAGAGGGTAGTGGCTGGCAGTCAGGACAGTTTTCTCTGTGTAGTAGAGTTAATGACAGGGATTAGGAACCTGGGACTGCTGGGATCTCCAGGCTCTGCTAGACTCCAGGCCGGCCCACCCATCCCAGGAGACCTGCGGGAATCTGACTCCATTTGGCCCAAAATCTCCTGACAAAACAAAAACCCTGTGGCTCAATTAAGAGGAAATTAGTCTCTCCCTACACATTCACAATCTTACT
This sequence comes from Thunnus maccoyii, assembly GCF_910596095.1. Taxonomy (NCBI): domain Eukaryota; kingdom Metazoa; phylum Chordata; class Actinopteri; order Scombriformes; family Scombridae; genus Thunnus; species Thunnus maccoyii. The sequence goes on from NC_056541.1 coordinate 25,392,674, forward strand.
TACTCTGTTATAGTATTTTCACTGCATGTGTGTTTGCTACATCAAAGATGGGTGGTGTAAGTGTTAATATAATGCTCAAGTTCAATAAAAATACGCTGCTTTTAATATTGCTTGGCTTTTTTTCTGTAAAGGCGGATGCTTATTTTTTATTTTTTGTCCGGGAGTGTTATTCTGAAGTGACAGGAAAAGACCCGAAACCTGTCCCTGTTATGAGAAGTCAAAGTGAAAACCCAAACAGTGGCCCATGTGAAAACCAGGTGCTTTGCAGACTTTCCACCCAAAGTCTCACGACGCCTGAGCGGAACTTTTGTCTGTTATACGATAATTTCCTTCAGGGTGGGAATGAAAGAGCTGTCACAGACCTGACTGGCACTGAGAAAGACCAGGAGGGAGTACCTGACAAAAAATGCTCAGTGAGCAAAACCACAAATGTGAATTTGAGCAAACTAGTAGGCTTTAATTGTTAACTTGTTACCCCCAAATTACATTTTATATGATTTATAGGCCTAAAAAGTTGGTCTGTGCAGCAGGGCACAAAAAGCACTAACAGGTTTGTGGCAGGTAAATGGCCAGTGCTGAAAACTGGAGCCCTGCCAGGGAAAATCTAAAAGACCCTTTCATAAAAACTGCTAAAACGAGTAACAAGTTGTGTTCCACATTATGAGCATGCCAGGAATATCAGGGACTATTTCTATCTCAAAACATCGCCCACTATTACTGATTTCATCACAGAGAAGGACTGTGTCACATTTTTGTTCTTATTTCGGTCCAAAGTATGACAATGTTTTTCTAAAGGTTTTAAAAAGGCCTTTCAAATTTCAGCAACTGTGTTTATTTCCATATAGTCTGGATTCAGTGCCAACCACTGCTGAATGTACACTGAGGGCAGATCAGCTCTGCAGTAAGCTCCGTTAAATGATATTTAACAGGTTCAATGGTCAGCACAGGTACAAAACAATAAACTGTATCTTCTACTGTTACACTTTTATGGTTGCCGTTAACCTTCCCATCAAACTTAAGGAGCACTCCTGAACATTCGTGCCACTGGTGAAACTGCAAAGCATCTCACAGTGGCGACACTGTGGCGCAGGCTGCAGTGTTTTCCCCATCTGTCAGCTGTTTGACAGACAGCAACAAACTGTAAATCAGTCACCTCTGAGACGAGGCCGGCCCCTCTCCCTGCTCAGAGCAAACAAACCATAGGGAGTATGTGTGTGTGTGTGTGTGTGTGTGTGTGTGTGTGTGTGTGTGTGTGTGTGTGTATTCATCCTGACAGTGCATCGTCCACTTCCTTTACTTGTGTCATGTGGTGCTGACGCTACACCGCCATCAGGTGGGTCAAGTGGATCCAAATTTTAGCACTGAGATAAGAGTCAAATTGAATGATTTTTTTGGGTGCCAAGTGCAATAATATGACAATCATCCCATCATACAGCACATTTTAGGACCTGAAACTTGTGTGTGTGTGTAAATCCCACCACTTGACATTGTGCCTTTGCATGGACTGGTCTATTTTGAGGCTGTCTGGGCTCTCAGCTTGAGGCCAGACAGAGGCCAGGGCTCCTTTAAAATCTGACAACAGCTTTAAAGAGTCAAACAATAAAATCAACTTTTACACTCCGTCGACAACTTTGATGTGCAATCACAAGGCGTTTGTGTGTGTGGTGGGGTGGGGGGTGGGGGGGTGGGGTTGCAGAGTAGGAGTGAAAACATCCTCTGACTTGCCCTAATTGTTTCGGCATCTGTTTTGCTGTTACTATCACCCAGACACGCTGAAAACACAACTGAAAACACACATTCAAAGTTTCCACTCAGTCCATTTCCTTTAATCAAGCTGCCCTCACGGTGACTGATTGCCAGACCAGACCTTGGCCACGTCTTGCATGTCTCTCCATCTCTGCTTACTGTACAACTAAGTTTCAGCTCTTCAAGGGTTTTCCCCTTAAGAACACTATTCTTTTCTCCTCAGCAGACAGCTGATAATTACATTAACTCATTACAACTGATGATTATTATCATAAAATGTGGCTGAGTGGCTCTGGAAGAAGAAAGGAGGCATGAGTCCAGGGTAAGATTGGGCCAGCAGGGATATACTGTGTTTGAATAGGAGTCCCCGGCCGGAGTGCTTTAATGAAACAAGACCAACCGGCCATGGAACGTGGCCTTCCCATTATACACGTACTTCAGGTTTCTAAAAGAGGAAGCGGGACACTGTTAAAATACAAAAGGTCCAGATGTGAGGCCCCATGAAACACATCTCACTGTCTGCCTTGTGTTGAATGCTGACAAATTGGCCTTTAACGATCCAAAAACAGGCCGAAACTCAATGTCAAAGCCATGTGTCACTCTTCTGAGCCCTGTGTGGGAAGGCTAACTGCGTCCGAAAAGAAGCTGGGACTCTAAGAAAATATTTGGACAAAGCCCTGCGCTATTTCAGCCTCCAAAATGGGCTGATCCACATACTCGGCACTCAGCACATGTTGTTGCACTTGATCTTGTTCAAGGATTGAGGGCTTCAAAACACAGCTGGGGGATTTAGTAAAACTTCTTGCATTATTAATGAATAGAGAAGACATTTCTAACCTTGTAAGAACACTTTTTTTTACCTTAGATGGCAAAGCACAAGTGAGAGTGCTAACAGCCTATGAGATACACACTCATAATACAGCATGCAACCTAATCCTTTGAGCTACCGGGATGCTCTATGACAGCACTTCTTACAGAGAGGGCTCCTGGTTGTCAGGGTGGCCATGATGCCAGCATATGTGTTGGCTGGCTCCACAATCCCTTATGAAACCAAATGTTTGCACCCTGCACTCACCCAGCTATGATTTAGCTGAAACAGACAACTGCAGACCACATCCCTCCCTCTCCAACATCATTCCTCCTTTAATCTACTGCTAACTACCACAAAAAACACTCAGCATTTAGCTATAGCATCCCTCAAAAGTGACAACTTTCCATATATACAGTATTAATCCATATGCTGTGCCAAAATATTATGCTGCAGGGGAATCAGTATAGTACACATAGTAGGCGTTATAGCTGTGACTAATGGTGCCCTGGATATGAAATATGATTTTAACTCATGTCTCCTCACAAATCTTTGCAGTTATGTAGTTCAGTCCCAGTGTTATGAGTGACGAGTATGTGGATCAACCCATACAGGAATTTGGCCCTCTCAGGAGAAATCAGCATCAATGCTGTTTTACTGCACAGGCTTACCAGGGCTCAAGCCCTGGGCCCAACGACGTGAAAGGGCCCATTATGCTTGGGGGAAAAAGTAAAATAAAATTCACAGGGAGTAAAAAAAAAAAAGTCTTAAATTATCATATATTCAACACAGTATATATTCGTCTGGTCCTTTTTGTGTTATGTAAATTAAATAGTGTCGCCAACAAGAAGCATTTCCTCACTTATTTTTCTGAATCTTTTTAAATGGCTTGAGAGGGAACGTTGAATCTTGTGGTAGTATCACACTGATGGTCACAAGTTAAACACACGTAGGCTGGTCAAACCTGGTGAGTACTGGCGGTGTGACTACACAGTTTATTTAGCCACATACTTTTAGTTTGTACACAATGACAAAGCAGGTTTATTGGTTGGATATGGGCCACTTAGCAATTGAAGATTACAGTATAAAATCACAACATAAACTATGGCTGCACTGCTATACTATAGAGAATGTGAAGTTGACATCAACACTGTGTTGAATTTTGGGTACGTGCCATGTTTAGAGGATCCCGCTGCCTCGCAGAGTTGGAGCTATGAGTTGGTTACTTTTAACAACATTCCTGCATCAATGAAAGTGTGTTCTGCAGCTTACGCATGTAGGTATTTGTAGCATTGTGTACGGGATGTTTAAAGTAAGTGAAGTCCATTAAGAAGTTTAAAGCAAGATTGTAAACTAAAGTTATTACAGTGAAGTTCACAGTTCAGAGTGTTTTTCTGTTTCAAATATTTATTCACAGGTAACACCTGTGAATAAATATGTTGCACCAGTTTGGACCCAGAGCTTCATTCTGAATGTAAACCCACTCAAGCTAACTTGTTAAGATTTAGCTAATCCCTGTTGCTTTTTTTAGTTATCAGTTATCAGTTTGCTAGTTAGTAGCTGCTTGTTAGTACCTCATACACGTCTGCCTCTTTGTCTCACAGTAACATTACAATGTTTTTTATGTCCAGCAGTTTACTCTCAGTTCACATCCACCAATGTTATACAATCCACCAGATTATTACAGCTTCTTAAGAAAGTTCTTAAATGTCTGACTTTGATTTGACACTTACTGTTGATAACAAGTGATATAACTTAACAATACTTAAGGCCCACTCCAGCTTAATTAAGGATATTTTAGAATATATCTATTCCTGAACAGTTACTATCCTGTCTACATGAAATATGTAATATTTAAACTTCTTGTGTTATACTTCTGTCCATCAACAGGCCTTCACCCTGCAGTGAGGGGCAGAGCTGCATGACAGTGAGTGATGAAGACCACAGCAGCAACATGGGACACCTGAAGAGAGTGAAGCTTGATGCAGGACTGAAGCAGAAGCTGCAGGATATCCACCAACTGTTCCTTAGATTAGTATCATCCTCTGAGTCTGCCCAGCCAGGAGAGACAGCGTGATGGCGCCTGTGTTGGCGGGAGCTTTGTTCAGTTGTTTCAGACAGAAGCATCCAGGGGTTGGGCTGTGGCTCCTGGATATTAGTGTAATCCTTCACATTTTCCTTTCATAAAATAGTTTAAAGTTTTATTCTCTATGTACATTACCTGTACTTAAGTGTTGAATGTGAAGAGGAGTACAGTTTGTGTAAATATGGTTGCAGAGAAACCTGAACATAAATTATTTGCATGTTTACTGAAAATTATCTAATGCTGTTTGTGTTACCAAGTGTCCACATCAACCACAAATGTAATAATAATCCATGATGACAAGTCTACTGGCCTTGTATTACATTGGCTTTAATGTTGTTACTGTACATTACATTCAAACAATTAGATGTGTAATATGGGATTAACTTTTCACATTAATACTGAGAAAAAGAAGAAGAGAGAGCAGCCAGGTCTGCTCAGGTCATAAGTACATTAATAAAATATAAATGTTTATGAATTCTGTGGATGTTCAACCTTTTGTCCATCTCTACATTTCTTACAAAGACTGACAGAGTGGACATGAATAGTAGAGGGTCCGCTGTCCAGGCTGGAGGTGTCTTTGTCTTCTGCACTGTACAGAGGCTGGCACAGGTTGCTTCTGTAAATACAATCTCATGTGTAAATTAATTGTATATAGTTCAATATAGGTATATGTGACCACTGAAATACAAAAGATAACTTTCCTCCTTTGTTCTGTATGATTATTATTGTCACTTCACAATAAACTTAGCTATAGTTCAGAAAATGATTGTTCTGCACGCTGAACAGAAGCTTCATTGCTGTCTGTCCTTTGACTGTCTGGTAAGTTTTGTATTTTGTTTGGCATATCATTGAGGCAAAAAGAGGAGTGCCACCTTACCTTTGCGAGTATGACTGTGCTCTCACAGTTTGCCGGCTTGTGAATTAGCAGATCTTACACCCAGCCACTGCAAAACTGTTCATGAACTTCTAGGGATTTGTAACTTTTAAACTATTTAACGATTTTACCAACTTTTTAGCCAAACAAAACAAAAGGTAAGCAGGTAAGCACTGTAGCAGGTACAGGCAGGTAACAGAGCACGTTCCTCCAAAGATGGTGCCCCCGCTCCAGCATGCAATGCAGCATGACGTACCTTCATGTTGTCTATAAGATATGTTTTATTTCCCACATTTTAAGAAGTATTATGAGGTGAATGCCTCTTGCTGAGCACAGTTTAACTTACGTAAATGGCTGCCGTAGATAGTAAAGACATTGATTGATTCATTAAAGTAAAATTGATAAGGCTTTTAGGAGTCAGCTGTAGTCACTACAAGCAACTACAACACATTTAGCTGAAAGTGGACAGTTAATATGGTCACTAGTTAAACAGAAAAAACACCTGTTAACAATCAAAACATTAAATTAAAACGAAATCATGCTCGACTTAATATTGATGACATTGTTAGAGCCCTGGACCTTCATGCAAGTAAAACCAGGAGGAAGATGTTTTAAAGGTAGAAACAGACTTCAGTTGTTTTATCTGTTTGTGTGTGTGTGTGTTTGTGTGTAAGCATGCATATGTGTGCATTATGTCTGAGACAGCTGGCCTACAGTGAACCGGCCTGTACCTTTTGATGACGCAGTTTCTGTATTGTATATAATGCTTCACTATGGGCTTATACTTGTATTTGCTACCACAACAGTCATAAAACTAAACATTAAACTGCAGTTATGAGTGATTTTTGATGCATTATTGTATGGCCAGTTACTTTCCTCTGGTGCCGGCACTGACATCATTACGTCATATGCATGGCTTCCATATGGCCATAATACTGTTGAACAATCTGGAGGAACTATCTCGAAATACAATCTCTTCGTCCAACTGTGAGCCAGGCACATTCACAAAGCAATTCAGCAACATTCTTGAGTTTCATTTATCTTTGTCTGCAACTGATCACGTATGTTTATACTGTACCACGATGTACACACACACACACACACACACACACACACACACACACACACACACACACACACACACACATCTTTCCAACATCAGAATTGTTGGGGCTTTTTGTAACCTTCTGAAACCGACAATCTGAGAAGTACGCCCACTTCATGCAGTGATTGCTCAGGTGTTTGGAGGTCAGACGGTAAACATTTGAATGTTTCTCTCAAGCTCTCCTTTTTTTCTTCACACAACTATTTCCATCACTTTTTATATATGCCAACAAGTGCAATACTATGAATATTCTATATCTGAAAGTGTGCACCATTATGCCTATTTGAAAGTTACTTTTGGTCATTCAGAACAAGTACAAACACATTTGCTTACATGGTCAGACAATACATTATACAAACATGATTCGAGTATACTCTTTTAGGCACAGCAGTGCTAATGTTAACATTAGTATGTTAACATACTCACAATGTCAATATTAACATACTGATGTTTAGCAGGTATAATGTTTACCATAGGCGCCTGGTTATGTTTTAAAATGGGGGAGCAAACTTGGAAAGATACATAATTGGTGGTGAGGTCTGGGGGTCCTCCCCCAGAAAAACAAATTTCCTGCATTTCTACACCACCTAACCTCTTGGATTAAGTCAAGAAAAAGCCACCTCACTGGTCTAGATTAGTGAGATTGAGGGTGCTATGAAAACCAATGCATCAAGAACAGTATATAATTGGGTAATTATTATTAGAAGAATGAAAGTGAAAGTATGCCACATACTAACCTGAAAATCTATTATTGGGAATCGCTAACTCACTCTCACTCCTGCCTGCATGTGCACATGCACACAACCGACGGAGAGAGACGCTATGCTGCTACCAGGAAAGTTGACTGAGATTACTCTGAGCGGCATGCATGAGAATACATGACAATATAATATATAACTTATGTATACTTCTTCTTTTCCCATGATGGCCTGAGTAACTCGTTGCTGTATGGTGCTGCTGTTGTGCAGTGCTGCTCTGTCTTGTCTGTCCGTGCACTGTCAATGTCCTCTTTTGGCACCACAACGGTGTCAGTTATGAATTTCTTTTTCACTGTGTGAGAAAATGGAAGTGTGGTATAAGAGCATGTGAAAAGTGTCAATTGTGTGAGTCTCACAGTCAATGTGTGAGAGTTGGCGGCCCTGTTAATAGCCACATTATACTAAAAAAGAGCCAATTCTGATTCCACCTCTTCGTGGAAGTCCCATCTCCACAGCTGAATCCTGTCCAATCAGCGAGCTAACGTTAGGTGGGCGGGCTGGTAAAGTTAGCTAACATTGACTTGCAAATTGGTTTGGTATTTCGGCGACAGTACAATCCTACTTTTAGCTAATTTAAGTTTGGCTGAAGTCAGTGAGCCAAGAAGGTTCATTCAACATACACTAGCCTATCTTTTCCTATGTTCTATTTTCAGTCAATGATCGCAGTTAAGCTAAATGGCATGTGGATTGACAGAATGTGATTGACAGCCAAAGCATGCTGGTCCAAGGGTGGTCTAAAAATGTGTGATTTTTTATTTTTTGTCAGTTGCTGAAAATAGTAAAATGATCATTGATATAAGCTGCTTAAATATAATCACCTGGTTGTGGGGACTGTATAATGATAAGTTTATTTTTAAAAAGACACAAAGTGGGGCAGGAAAACCATAACTTTGCTACCCCTAATTGAATAATGGGGATGCATTTGCTCCACATGCTCCATTGCTCAGCCGCCTGTGATGTTTACCATGTCCACCATCATAGTTAAGCGTACTAGCCTGCTAACATCAGCTAATTGGCACTAACCACAAAGTACAGCCGAGGCTGATGGGAATGTCAATGGTTTTGTAAATATTTTGGTCATAAACTAAGACCTAGAGCCACAGTTCTAATGTGGCCAAAAACCAGGATCCTCTCCCATTGTCCTTCTTCATTGTCTGTCAAGAACAACAAAGCATTTGACACTGGCTTCCTCCACCCAAAAAGCATTCCACAACTGTGTCCACATTTTTGATGTCTAAATATCCACATCAGAGCCATGATTTGAGAGTGTTTACATTGCACTGCACACCCCCAGTGAGGCTTTGCACTCAGAGAGGGGATCCTCTGAGAATGAATACTAAAACAGGAAAAAGAGTCTGTGTTACCCATCATACTCCTTAGACACTCTATGCATACGATGGATGGGGGGACTTAGCCCGGGTGTAGGGTTCAATGGCTCAGCCCTTCCTGCCTTTGTTGGTCTTTGTTTAGGGTGGTACACCTTCATCAACCAGAGGTGCCCTTGTGCGTGACCCTTGCTCTACAGGTTCCTCCTGAAAGATCAGACCTTACAAGACACTTCAGTGTAAAGTTTGAGGTATTTCATTTGTAAATTGAGCAAGTACCTGGAGAAACGTATGTACCTTTTTTCATGAGTATCATGGAAACTGAGATGTTTTTTAACGACGGTTGAGGTGGGTACGACCCCAAGGGCTTTTAGGATTAGGGCTGAGAGGGCAAGTCTAAACCTGATCTCTTACCTTCCTCTCATGAGCCTGCACAGACCTCTGACTTTACAACACATGAAAATTGTGTTAAAGAAAATAATGGTGATATCTGAACAAAACACCATTATACCAAAGTTAAGTTAAGATGAGTTAGCGAACTGGAAACCTTTTGATCGCGGTCACACTGAAACCTCCATGATTAAAGGAATGGTGATCCTCCCCCTCACATCTGCAAGTGTGACTCCATGGGTCTATGCAGAGGGCAGGAGGCTGCATGACAGCAAGATCAAGGTCAGAGAGTTTGAGAAGAGTGAAAAGAAAGGAGGACACCCAGGCTCTTTTTAGGGATAATCTCTGCTACCACAATACCGAGTGACAAGCTTTCACGGGCCCAAAAGGCAAACAGCTCTCAGCATTCCAACATGGCAGACAGATCGGTCTATTCATATGCAGAGTGAATGGCAACTCATCTCCTTGCTCATCCGACAAGGGTGGGGGGGAATTTTTCTTGCAGGAGGGAAGCTTCACCTGTCAGAGGTAGAAAGCCCTTCGGCCAGGATACAAAGCGCATAACAAAACCTGACAGGACAGATGCTTCCTGTAGCGGCACATGAAGGGGCGGGAAAATTACACTTAATCCTGACTGAAATGATCAACCCTAATCAGCGATCAGGTAATATTTTTGTGAAACTAGTAAGAAAGCATGGTATAAATTGAGGCAGGAAATTTAAAGTAACAAGGATTAATGCAAAATGTATAGAGGAACTGTTGGAGAAACTACATTAAACAGTCTAAAACATCTCAGTGATCCTTATCCTGGCTTTAACATCCTGTTTGCATATGCATGAAATCCTAACCTGTTAGCCTGCTTAATTTTTACAGGGCATCTATGATGGACCTTTGTTTGGTGTAACATTATATTGCTTATTACCTTTTGTGTGCAACAAAATCTGCCTTCAAACACCTCTTAAGTTCACTAATTAACGCATTATATCTCCAGGCTAGCTGTTTCCTCTGTTTCCAGTCTTTACGCTATGCCAAGCCAACCGGCTGCTGGCTGTAGCTCCATATTTACCATAAAAACATGAGAGTTGTATTGAACTTCTCACCTCATTCTCGACAAGGACATGAATAAGCGGATTTGATAAAAAATGAAAAATTACAGAGTAAACAACTAAAGAGTCGTGGGAATGTTACACTGAATGCAGTGGGAAATCAATATGACACATATTCTCAAAATAAATTTTTGGCAATTGTTTCTGAGCCAATCAAGTTCTAGACTACTGTATTGTTCAAGGATGCAGTTTGGCAACAGGCCTGTAAATCGTATTCTGGTTAGTGAAAAGTAGACAGTCTGCTGATTTTCTTTGCAGAAAATGAGAGAGAATCCAATTGTTTTTCACCTCCCTCCCCCTCTCCCTCTGTGGCTATCAGCGGGTCTCTGGAGAAGTGCTGGTTTCCGTAAACGTGATGGGGAGATGTTTCCTGTGGCAGGTCTGTCTGCTGCTGATTAGAGCCCATCCATCAGCCGGATCTCCTCGGAGCAGAGAGGAGGGCACTGGTCAAATCTGCCCCTCCGTACAAACCAGCCACTCATAGAAACAAGGTTGTAGCATGTCCGCGCCCTGCCCCTCCACCCCGGACAACATGGCCCAACAAACCCTTTGGTAGGGCCTTATTTATGGCAAGATGATTCACTGATTCAAATTTGGAAGTTAATGTAAGTGCACACAATAAACAATGTGGGAACCTCAGCCAAGATCTCTCTTTAAAGTACAATTTGACAGATCTCCAAGTCACTCCTATCTCAGCTTCTTTCATCATTTCACTTCTTTCAGATCTGCAGTTTTAACGCTTAATTTGGTCAGCTTAGACAATATATAGTACATTATAAGTGTGCACACTGACTAATTTATGAATTGCAATATCCCAGTACAAGGTATTGAAATTCAGCTTGATGTATGATCTTTTCTGCTTTATTACATTAGCTGTCTTGCAAGGAATGTTGAACAGTGTAGAGCGGCTGCCCCCAGGCTCACAGGGGTCAGCGTGGCTTTTGTTTCTCCTTTGCAGACACGATCCTTCATCAGCTCCGGCCTGCAGGCGCTGATTGCTCTGTGCAGCAGTACAGTGAATTTCTCTCCCTGTGGACCACATGCCACTCTAGGGTAAAGCACCCACAATGGCAGGATGACTGCAGTCTAAAAACAGCCTGCTGTATGTGCCCCCTGCTGTGTTGAGGCATTTTTCTCCAGTCCCCATCACTTTCTTTGGCCTCAGTGCATAGCATAAACAGGAGGTAGTGAAGTATCCTCCCAGGACAGGCAGAGGAAACCACACAGAATCTGGAGACTGAACTCTCCTGTGGTCAGCTGGTCAACTGGAAGGGCACACTGTGAACTATTGAGTCTGAGAAACTGTTACGGCTACAGTCTATTGTGTTGAACATTGTTTATGGATAGATGTCAAAAACGGCGTGACCTCACATGAGAATGAAACTTTGCTCCTGTGTTGGCACAGTTGAAGTGCCATTAATAAAAAAAGGGAGAGACCCCAATGGGGATCAGTTTAAAGCATCAAGACACAAACAGGAAAGATTTAATTTAAGCAAACATGTCAGCTGGTCTGGACATCATCTGTGCTGCTGTCTCAGAACTGGAGGAGCCTCCCTTCCAATAAAACCCCAGAGGTGATAAATTGTGCTTGCATAAAAAAAGAAAAAACACTGCTTTTCTGTGAAGCTTATTCTTTAAAAATTGTATAAATCAGCCAATATAATATGTTTTTATAAAGACAGTGTAGGTTATTCACAGAAAAGCTCTAATATTATTGTGTTTCAACACAATAATGTAACACAAATTCCTTTGTAGTACAGCTACAACTGCATAATTGGTCGAAAGAATTTAGTCAAATTTATGCCACACTTTGACTTTAGACTTTATTGATTTAAGAGCCCCTTCCAGGCATGCAGTTGTTTGGATGTAACATTCCTCAGGGAGCAGTAAGTGACAGAGCACCACTGACCGTACACCTCAACATGTCAGGCTATTGAACCTGAGGCTGACTTAGACAATGCCCAGGTCAACAGGTCTGCACTACAATCACTACAGGCAATAGATTCCATTACTTGGGTTTGACCTCTGACCTTTAAGGGAGTGTCTGAATAAGGTCAATAAAAAAGGTGGAAACAGTGTCAAAACATAAGTTGAATGAAAGAGTGGGACATCCATTCATAAATATTTCTCTAAACGGTCCTTTGAGTGTGTCTACGTTTTATCAGACTCCAATCTTTGGTTAATTGCCCTCTGCGTGCACAGCAGCTGCCTCTTGATTAGAGTTTACCTTCTGGCAGGAATACAGGCAGAATATGGGTCAAAAGAGTGACCCAGCACACTGTTGCTACTTGGCGTCTTGGACTCACAGCAAAGGAGTGACGGAGGCCACCGCGGGTATCAAGAGAAAACATTTTGCTAGTCTGGCAAAGGAAGAGAGAAACTGGGGGTCTTTCCCAGCTGCACTGAAAAAGGGGGGAAATGAGAGGCAGGTTTGGGAAGATTTATAGTCTTTATAATAAATTTCACAGGAAGGATTACAGCATTACATTGTAAGTGTGGATGTTGTAGAGGAGGAGCAGGCAGCACTTTGGCCCCGGCGGGGACAGTTCTGTTAATAGCCTGCCGACCACCGCTGCTGTTTGTTCAGGAGAAGCCACGCCAGGCAGACTCCTCTTTAGATCAGATACAGCAAGTCTCAGAGGCAGACGCTGAGATTTCCTTTCTGCCATCCAGCTGCTGCCTGTCATTATTGAGAGCCTCTGAAGTTACAGCCAGCTGCCCCTGCAGATCAACACGCTATATTCTCACTACTGGCCATGCATCTGGATATGATGCATGAAATAACACACAAATGCAAGAAGTGCAATACTTGTCATCTTAAAATCTTAAAGTGCAAAACTGCTCAACCCTCCCCTTCATGTTTTACACTGAGGAGAGTCTCCACATATCTCTCATTCCATTTCAGTGCCTATTTGACCTGATTGTCCACGGACAGACCCACCAAATTCCACAGTTAACAAGCACCATAGGGCAGAAAAAGGAGGGAGGCCCAGTGACTTCTCACAGAGGAACATCTTATCAGACAAAATACCATCAGCATGCAATTAGCTACCAAGTTAGGTCATTAAAACACAAAAATGCTGTTATTACAAAGTTAATTTGCTGTGATAAAACCCGCTCATGCACATTCCATACTCCATGGAAATGTTTTGCAACTTTGCAGCAGCTTCTAGTTGCAAAATGTGGTATATTTGCAATTAAATAGCTGAGAATCACAAAGGAAAATCTTGAGATATAAAAAAAATCCAGATTCTGATTAAAGAGCCTGACTGATACGGTCCAGCAGCACTGTACATAGAGAATAACCCCAGTCTCAGCCGTTCTCTTTTCTTTTGTTGCTTGGGCGTGGGTTGTCAGATCGCATGTACGCTAGCGGTCATACATTGTGTAAGAGGAGGGCAAAGCTCGGTAAAAGCTGCAGAAGCCAGCAGTGTGACCTGACGCTGGCCCCTGACCTATACCCAATGGGAATGAAGCTCAGCGGCAGGACGCCACGGCAGACATGACAGCTCCTGCTGGGAGGGGAACGGGCGAGGCACAGCTCACCTCTAATCCCCACCAGATCGGGCTTCACCAGGCCGATACCCTGCCTGCAATGCTGCACTCAAATTCCTGCACATCCCATGAGTGCAGAAGCCCCTGTTAGACCAGAGGAAGAGCCCCTGCAGAGCCTCATACATAGAATGAAACTATAGCGTGGTAATTGATGTCTAACAAGTGAAAAATGTTCATGTGAGCATCCAGACAGTCCGCTCACACTTTGCATGTGAGTTGATAACATGGTCATGTGTGCAAAGCCCACATGCAGTGGCATGTTTCAGACAGCATGTAATATACACAGGGCTTAAGATGTTGCCTTTGGGGCACAATGCCCAAAGCAAATACTGCGGATCTCTGAAGAGCTGAAGAAACAAGAGAAAGGTATTCAGGGTTCCCTGAAAGCAATTATACTGGCATGCACACACACACATACACACACACACACACACACGTACATACACATACACAAAGACTACGGTCAGTCAGTGGTGGATGGCTTGACTCCTCAAGCTCTGGTTCTCCAAACACACCCTCTTCCTGTTTTCACAAGGAGAAAATGGGAGCAGCAAAGGAGAGGAAGAGAGAAGATACACAGCAGGGTTGAGGTGAGACTGAGGTGTCATTACTCAACAGTTAGGACGGTAACCTGTCTGTTTTAACTCAGCTATCCTCTTAGTAGGCAGTGATACATAAGACATCTAGGTAACTCCAGAGTACAACTCACAACTTTACCATTGTTCTTACTGTGATGAATTCAGATATAACTTCTTATCACTTAAAATATACAAAATATAAAAACCTTACTTGACTAGTCTCAAAATTGATATTTGAGATTGTTCTCTGGATGATGCAAAAATATTTCACAGATAAGAGGAAACAGCAGAGGAGTGTGTAAAAAAATAGTCTGTGTGCGTGTGTTTGCATTAAATGTGATAGAAGTCATGAATATAATGAGTAATGGTCCCAACACACTCAAGCCAAATGTCAGACGTTCTAAGCACATGGTTTTCCCACAGAAAAGTAGAAAAAGAAGACAAAACTCTGGCTTTTGTCCACAGGCATGAGGCGCGCAGACAGAGTGTATCAACTAAAACATCAAATATTTTAAAAAGCAGGGGAATTACCGGGACATAATTGCGTCAACATGGAAAGGTCTGCAAGTACATGTACGAGAGGGGATATGGTGTATGGTTTTTTATGTCCCACAGTGCGGGAAGTAAAGGTAGGGACACTTCAAAAGCCTGTCAGGCGAGACCCTGCGTCTTGCCAGTCTCCGTGGAAAAACTCTCCCTCTTTGCTAAAGATTATTAGCTCCTTTCATGAAAACACTGGATTAGTCATGGTGTGAATCAGAAGGGCCATGTAGTCCCTTCCTGGACCTTGAGAAAAGTCACAATGTAGGCTCTTGCTTTTTTCACTGTAGAGAAACACTGTCTGCTGTAAGAGGCTGCTGTAATATTAAACTGTAAAATGAAGGCCCCAACAGAGTAATCAGGAGAGTACAGTGTCAGCGGCTGGACAGACTGCTCCTGTCGTCACACCGAGTGGATTCTCGGTTCCTACAGTATGACTTCCTGAGGGGCCCCTGCATGTTTAGAGCAGGGCTGATGAGATCTTCTTCAACCAGTCACATAATTACACTTTCAGCCCTGAGAGATCAGCTCCGTATCTGAAAGCACACCCAGTGGACACACTGCAGCTCTCACTGTCAGCTCTCTTATAATGCAGTTCATGTCGAAACATCTTTTTACACACAGCTCTCTTAAAGTATCCTGATGTAACAGAATTATTCAAAGGAAATGTGTTGGAAAATGTACAGACCTTTTTAAAAAAATCAAAATTTTAAAACCTGGATTGTCCTCAACAGTAGTGTTTAATAAATGGGTGTGAATGAATGAATATAGGAGCAGGAAGCAGGGCTGAGAGTAGGAGCGGTGGTGCATATTTCTTTTTCTCCCCCACTCAACTATCTGCAACCTGTGACATCTTCACCTCCTGGTATCTGAAGCAGGCAGGCCAGGGGAGGGATGAGGTTCCACCTCAGATATCGCTCTGAGGCAGGCTAGGGGAGGGATGAGGTTCCACCTCAGATATTGCTCTGAGGCAGGCTAGGGGAGGAGAGCAGTGGATGCCCAGCTGCACCACTTCCACCATGCCATCTGGGCAACACAGATGTGCTGCAGCCGCCTCTGGATCCATCCAACCAACACTGAATTATTCATACTTGAATAAGCTACTGTGTTTTACACATTGTGGCCCATGTGTGACTGTTGAACAAGTGGTAACTGATGGGTTTTTGCTTGACAGGTCAGAGTTCATGTTGATGTAACTTCAAGTGGGATTTATAATAGTTAAAGAATACTTAACTGTGGTAATTTAGTAAATCCTTTCAAGTATCAGATAACAGCTAAATATAATAGCTTTTTCTCTCTGCAATGAATCTTTTTCAAGATGGAGCTGCGGTTTTGACCACAGCTAATATTGAAAATATATCACCCGGTGGAGGAAGCTTTTTCATAATTGATTTCGCTAAGGCCCTCCCCAAAATAGTGACCGTCCAATCATAGCATAGCAACTGTAAATGGGCACAGCTGTCAGCCTCTCAGAAACCAGAGACACACAAGCACAAGTATATGGATTTAACAGTGTGTTTATCGACTCTAACGTAAGCAACAAACATTAGCAGGACCAGCTAATAAATAATACACTAATAAATGACTAACCTAATCCAGCTTTTTTATTGTGTGGGGTTACAGGTTACGTTTTCAAAAAAGCTGGTCCATGACTAGCACACTGTGTGGAAGTCGGTCCTGCATGATATGAGAATGAAGGGTAACATTAGCTGCTTTGTCCTCCTCTTTATTCGATTTGGCAAAGTTTAAACTCCAGCAACCCAAACCAAACTTTTTATCCAAGATATTAACAAAAAGTAAGACCACTGTAATATTTCCATGTCTTGACTTTTGCCTGTGACATGTAGCTTCAGTCTTTTTTTTCCATTCCACTAGCTTGGACAGTCTCTCATTGAGTATCACTTTCATGGGTCTTCCTGAAAACATTAAGCGTGTCCCTGTTTACTGTCCATATTCAAACACAAATTGGCTTCCACTATGCTGTTAGAAATTGAAACCGTTGTTATTTTAACAAAGTTAAACAATTATTACTTCAAGATTACAAAAAACTACAACTCCTACCTCCATCATCATAACTTTTTTTTGTCCATATCTATTATGCCTATCTATACTCTTCTAATGTCATTTTCCCAACTTTTTAGTTGTAATTTTTGCTGTCTGTTCTGACCTCAGTCCAGCTGTTATTACAGATTTGTCAACTCACT
This sequence comes from Thunnus maccoyii, assembly GCF_910596095.1. Classification (NCBI taxonomy): domain Eukaryota; kingdom Metazoa; phylum Chordata; class Actinopteri; order Scombriformes; family Scombridae; genus Thunnus; species Thunnus maccoyii. The sequence continues at coordinate 25,409,749 of NC_056541.1, forward strand.
ACAACCTTGACTCACCCATGGAGTCGCCACTTTTGTCGAGCCAGACGTTAGTCCGCCATGGTCTATGGAAAATGGTGTTTGTTAAAGCCTCTAAAAACAAACATATTAAAACAATTGTATCAGACTGTTGTTTTTAAAAAAAATATTTTCCCCATATAGACTCTCGTTGAATCACAGAACTTGTTGAGTAAGGTTACATTTCAAGGCTGGATTTTTAGTTATTTGCATTGTTACAAATGTCAGTGGGATTTTGAATGTGGTTTTCTTACTTCTGAGACAGAACCTGGTAGTTCTGGTTTCACTTCAGCTCTCTGTAAACTATTGGCTCTGTCCTATCAGTTCAATTACAGTTGGGAAATAATGGCCATTTGTATTTAATATAATCTCAAAGGACCTTTGCCATTAGACTTCTCTTTTCCAGCAGAACTTCTCCTGGGTGGCAAATTCTTTCTAAGTTATAATTATTCACAGCAGGCCAGAGCTAGAGCCTGTAAGATGTCTGTCACCTGTTGTTCACACAACCAAACATCTATACCAGGCCTTTTGCTCCCCCCACCCTTCCTGTGCCTACGTCTTTGATCAATAATTCTGTGGCCACCCGTCAGCCATCAATATGTGCACCAGATAGGGGCCCATTGTCATCTAATTACATGCCTACTACTCTCTGTGACTGAGCCAGTGCCTGGGTGAGTGTGATTAAAAGTCAGCTGGGGCATGCTCTGGTTCCTAGCGGTTCTTTCAACTGGAACCAACAGCTTGGAAACACGGCACAGCCAAGCAAAGCTTTCTTCAGCACATTGAGTTGAGGCTGAAATTGTAAAGGCTATTGGTGGTGACATCTCTCTAAGATGGGGTTTCACAGAAGTTAAGAAGTACCGTGATTGAGCATCTAATATGTGATGAAATTGAGAGCACCTGTGACATCTGGAAGGGCTGAAGCTAAAACACACATGAGCTCATCTTCCGAGCGAGAGGAGCGGAACATCAGCACAATAGCTACTAGCATCACGAGAGGGACAGCGACCATCTGAGCCAGTGAGGCCAGGCGTTAGGGGCCAAGACCATTGTCTGTCTTGGCTGAGGTGAAGGATAGCAAACACAATAGGATCTTGAGGACTCGTGTGTGAAAAAACAAAAAACAAAAAAAACAATAGGATCTTGAGGACTCGTGTGTATGTGTGTGCTTGCATGTCCATCTGTATATACAGTGTACTTTAAATGGATTACAACCCCCTCCCTTCCTGTGACAGCAGCAAGGAACAGTAAAGTTTGATTTGAAAGCCTACCACAAATCAGTTCAAGATGGCAACCAAGCCTTTAGTCTGCATCTAGCCTACAATGAACCTATACTAGTGAATGGAAGAGTACCTCTCCTGAGGGAACACTCACAGGAAACACCTTCTCCTTTATTATCTTTCCTGCTGTTATCGCTGGCAGCGCCGCCTTGCTCTCTCCTCTCCTCTCTAATCTCCATGGCCGGCGCAGCCTGCACGCCATCCCGCCATAACTCCTCTTTCTCAGGGTCCCACTCCTCTCATGCATCCACCTTTTCCCAAGGCCAATCTCCTCATATAACCTTGTTGTTTGTTCAAATGCAGATCAGATAGCAGAAATGAAGGACTAGATGCTGTGAGCTGAAAATGTGCAATCACATGCTACTCTGTACAGCTGCTGTTTAACAAAAGCAATGCTGCATCTAGTTGTTAGTAGTCCTTATAATTGGAATTATATGGAAAGGCCAAGATCAATAAAACATCTCTGACTCACTCTTCTGTTCACGTGTTACTTGGTGATTAAGAATTAGTGCTCTCCTCTCATCTGCAGCAATCATGTTCTTACATCTAACATGATCTGAGGCCTGGAGCAGATGTAAGTCCAGGGTTGCGTTTAGGTGACAGCAGCACACACATGCAATCATGGCTACAGATGGGCCACAGCAAGATTTATGATATGGCATAATGAGTTATATTAATGCACGAACAAAACCTGAGCTGAAGCTCAAACTCCAGATGTGCTCTTGTAATATGTCTCTAGTTACATTCAGGATATTTCGCCCTGTGAAGAGGCTGTTTATTTTCATTACAGTCCAGTTCAAACAAAAGTCATTCATGTAGTCCTTTGAAATTAAAAGGTGGGTTACCTATGACTTGCAGTCAAGAATTACTGTATCATGGGGGAATAAACCATTGTAACCACACAAAGCTTCACAGTTTAGATCATTATTAATCAAAGAACTATATTATTTTTATTTACCATTTGAAATACATGCTATCTATGTCTTGGTATTATGTACCGTATTATCTTACAGTGTTGACACTGCTTAGTATGATGTGCTATGAATTCACAATGTACAGATATACTGTATGTCGACATAAAAGACAGACCGACTTTTCAGATGCTTTTTGTGCTACATAAAGAAACCTGTGTTGCATTTAGCATACATATATAAGACTTGTTCATATATTTAGGATTAAGAGTTTAAAGAGTTGGGTATTGTCCTGCAGCTGAACCCTCGGCTAATGCCTTTATGTATACAGTGAGTGAGTTGGTGTAACAGAATTAATCAACAATCAATCCTTGTGAGTCATAATCCAGAATAAACTGACAATATTTTGCGACCAGATCCAGCCCGCTGGCTAAAACTGAAACCTGCAGCCTGCGGTCTATAGCAAGCAGTGTTAACAAGTCCCACCGCTGTGCCCTGATCCTCCTCAATCATACCCCAGCGTGGAGATGAAGGGGCTTTGTCCATGCAGCTCTGAAGACACAACACCCTCTGTGCTGATACATGAGCTGCTGTTTTATCCCTGCAGTTCATTGTAAATAACAGAAAAGCCAAACTGGAGCTCTTTCCATGGGAAACAAACCTGCTTTGTGTTCCTTATGGTGTATATCTACTCTTCTCAAGTACGCCTGTCTTCCTCACAGTACTGGACTCCGGGGCCACTTCTTTTAGAGGGGCCTCTTAACATCAAAATTGCTGGTTAGGTTTATAGTTCCTGCTCTGTGTAACGCTCAGGTTTCCCATCATCTGGTCTACATAACACTCAAGCTGTAAGGGGGTATCATCAGCCCTAGCTTGGAAATCTGTACTGTCTGATTTAGGAGGAACCAAGGAGAGGCTCAAAAATATCATAACTATTACAACATTTCCCTACACTCTATGTGTAGCGCAAGTCCCTGTCGATTACTTCTTCACTTGAATCATAAAATCCACCGCAAAGAGAACCCAGGGTGATGTAAAGGTATATGAAGCAATAAAACATCCTTCCATCTCCTGGAGTCCTGACCTGTCTGATCTCTGACCTCTTTAAGGAGAAGAGGGTTGGCAGAGAAAGAAGAACATTTCCCTAAAAAGAGCATCACATCACATCATTATTATCTTATCATCCTCAGCAACCCATGAAATCATCTGTAATTTGAATGAATGAATGAATGTGAGAAAGGTGTCTAATACAGTAGATTATGCACACACACACACACAGTCTTGGTTCTGTTTCAGTGCAGCAGGCTTGTCAGCAGCACTGCAGTGTCCTGGCACAGTTACATCGTTTATCTGGCTAACAGCATTGCTGTCTGGGAAAGTTTCCAGCAGCCAGTCAAGAAAGCACTTCACAGCTTGAAGGTTGATAAATCATCTGAATAATGTGCTGAAATTTTCAATTTCAATCTGTTGCTTTTATTTGGATTTTAAGTGGAGGTCAATCGTGCGACGTGTGCCTGTGGGTTTGATATCTCACTGGGGTCTTCAATTGTAAAATATGTATTCCTGGTACAGTAAGGTGCTTTGGATGAAAGCATTTAAGCCATCAAACAACAGTGTGTTTGCGTAAATCCTCAAGTGTCGGGAGAGACCCATCAGTCCAGCCGAGCGTTGACAGCTGGAGTCATCAAAGAGACTTTACTGCTACTGCATCTCACAAAACCTGCCAACAATGGCAGGAAGAGGCTGCAAGTCTTCAGGAGATGAGCCACACACAAACATCTTCAAGCAGGATTCATCAGACTGGCGCTGAGGTTGGGTGTGTGTGTATGGGGGGGTCCATCCATTTCCTGTTTTTACCTCCAAGCTAAGCGGTGACGAGGGTCTGAGTGTGCCAACACTACTTATGACTCAAGACTTGTGAGACTTTACTAATACAATCCTTCACTACTCTATTATGCCCAGTATAGACCACACATCCCGGGCTGCACACATTTATTGGCAGCAACATCATCTCATCATTAGTGGTGACCAGAAATGATGCCAGTGACTGTGTGTCTCCAGTTATGAACACAATGGTTTGTTAAGAGCCTCCTAACGCAGAGGACATCCTCCCCATATGGCTGGGGGATCCTGGCTCCAATACTAATCTGCTCCCACTGTTTATAAAATAAACAGGCCCCTGAACGCCAACCTACAGGCTGCTCAGTTTCCCCCCCTCCTGCGCCCTCTACATCGCATCTGGCTGACCTGTGACCTGTGTTGTTTGAACTATGCTTCCTGTCCAGTGCAACATGTATATGGCATAATGGCAAAATCTGCACTGTAGGCACTTTTTATGCAGCGGAAGAGGGATTACCAACACATCCGCATGGAGGGGGCACATGTGGCAGCTGCCATCAACAAACATGAGCACATGGAGGGTTAAAGCATAGAACTTTGATTTTCAATCATATAAAGTCACAGTGGTTAATGAAAAAAACAAGGCAAAAAAAAAAAAAAAAAATAGCAACCAGATGCTCCACTGTTAAAAGTGCAAATGAGTATACATTTAGATAAGGCTCCATTAAGTGGTGTAAAGTTACCTCTAATTACAAAACCTGTGCCATTTAAAGGCAGCAGCATTACCTTTTCAAAACAAAGCTGTTTTCACACAGACACCCCGACCAGACTGCCCCCCCACCCACCCACCCACACACACCCGCCCCTCTCTCTGGGAGCCCCGAGCCTGCTAGGCCCAGTGGTGGTGGAATGAGACGAGATAAGCCCATGGTAGGCCTCCATCAACACATGAGGCTTGCCAAAGCGAGTAGAGTTACAGACAGGCACTCCTCTGGGGCTCAGTGGGAGTGGGAGCGGGATGGGGACGGGGCTGCTCAGACATGGGAGGCTGCTAATCTGCCCCAAGCCAGCCTGCTGATGCCCACCATCTGTGTCTGTAACTCATCACCCACCAGCCAGGAGCCTCCGCAGGCACACACACAAGTAAACAAACACCCGGAGAGAGCCATTTAATGGCTAATTCTCTACCTGGCTCTGTTAATTACTGATTATCAGTGCCACCCAAAAAGTAGAGGACAGGAGCCAGTGGAGAGAGGTAAGAGGGGATAATGGGGAGCCAGCTGTGGATAGGGGCCCGGTTACTTCAGATTGCTTCATCGTCCTCATTATGGAGGGAATTTGTGTCAGACAAATCTGAAAAAAAAAAAAAAACTCAATCAGTACACAAGGCTATGAAAAAAAACTACTGTGACAGGTTTAATTACCACCAGCAGGAAATGAAGATGGAGTCAAGTCAACAGACTTCACAAGTGTCAGGAAAAATGTTCCTGCTTCTTATGCTTCATCTACTTGACAAGACTTCACAGCTATAATTGCATGTGCCTCTGGCACTACTGAGCCAGGGGATGTAGAGGGTTAAGAGGTCAGGAGGATGGTTGCAGGGGGGGGGAAACTGATGGAGATTAAATGAAACGCCTAAAACTCCTCAAGGAGTATGACGGTCACACAGGTGTGCAGCACTTACCCCCACATAACCCCCACACACCCATCGTTTGCGGCTAAAATATCCTGTAGGTGTAGCAGCAGGCAAGTGATTAGCAGACACAATTACTATGCCTCACTTACCTTTCTGCTATTCACCCGCATGTGTGAATCTCACTTGACAGAGAGAGCCTTGTTGCTTCATGAGATTTGAGCCCTCAGAGTGGTAGGCTGTGTTGAATTTACCACTAAATGGCTGCACCTTTTAAAAACTGTTTTTTATACATACGCTAAGGGACCGCACAAAAGTGTTCGGGGGGGAGGTGGGATCATAAAAGGGGGAAGGTTATGTATTTTTTCTTTTTGCTTAAGGGAGAGTGGCATACATTTTTGCAAGACATACTGATAAAAAGACTGAATGAAATAGTTACATTGAAACATGCCTTTGGTATGAGCCATGGATCTTAAATGTGCATTTTGCCATCTATGCCTCTGTATTTAGGCTTTAATTTCTAGTTGCACAAGCCCGCAGTCACTTTTTTATGCATTACAACAGAACTATGATAAAAAAATATTTTCATCATACTGAGTTAACCTATAATATAACTCATATTCAGCACAACCCAACCTGTTCTACTAATAGTAGATAATGAAGCAAAACTTTTATGGTGCTGAAGCCCCTCGGTAGCCGAAGAGCTTCTGCTTGTGCCCCGTTAGCTTTTTCAGCAACCGTCGTAATCACTGTTTGTTTGGTAGCTCTTGGTTGAAAAATAAAGATACTTGGTAAACAGAACGCACCATTTGTGATGTTGGGCGTAATTTTGGCAATTGCTAATGCCACTCCTAATGTGCAATTTGAGCTCTTTAAATAATACAGTTGCATCAACATATTAAGCTTAAAATCAGGGTTTAGTTGAGAAATTAGGGGAGAGGGTGTTGCATTTTTTTTTCTAAATAAAGGTGAGAGTCCAAACCAGATATAAATAATCTAGAAGACACTATAGTTTTAAAAAAATCCCTCACCATCCCAATAATCTTTGTATGGTCCTTAATCCAGGGCGGTGTGTCAACTGGGAGTAGCTGGAACGAGAACTGTCATGACATTTAAAGTAGTTTGCTAAATGCACCCGTGAGAATTTCTGGTTGTTATTCTATGATAAATTTACCAGCTAAGTATTAACCATGTATGTAGCTCTTTGTGGACCATAAATGGAAGCAAAAATACACAATGGAAACAACATAGGTGCCAAAGCTCCATTTCCAAGGTACAGAGACTCTTGTATATCACATGATGGAATAGTTGAGCCTGCAAGCACTGCTCCAGACTTAAAACATTAGCAGATATTTATAACATTATTCAACAGTAGTCTCTATTTAGGATGGTCAGAAATAACTTGCAGGAGAAGATTTACAAAGCCATGTCTGGAAAAATGTCACGTTTCCATCTGTGAAGAGACCAGTAGGGCCAGAAAATAGACCTCAGATAATTAATATTCATGACATACGCAGACTGTAGAAATTAAGGGCAGATATAGATGATTTGCTTTTAAGGTCTGGATCTGGAAAGGAACACAGTCATTCATAATACTAAAAGAGGAAAATAAGAGAGAGGGCTTTTCCTCTGGCAGATGAACACAAGAAGTCCAAACTGAAAGAACAACACAGGCATGATTCAATTATTCAACTCTGGCCCTTGCACAGGAATCCCTTCTCTTAATGCCTCTTGCACAGAGACTAATGTTTTCCCTCAGTGCAATAAATAACTTTTTATTCCTGCTGCCACGGAAAGTTCACCTGCACAGACGATCACAATGTCTGCCCTCATATTTGTTACTGCGGCCTTTTAATTTGACCTGAGCCAACCTGTCATGCTCCATCAAACGTGGGAATCGGATACCTCAGGAACACAGGCGCCTTTGCTTTGCGTTATGCCATCCCCCCCTGTGCCTTAACACATTGAGCCTGGGAGCAGAGAGAAAGTCACCCGCATCACATGAATCAAGCACTGTGACAGGAGTCCGTTGGGTCTGGGATCACACGGAGGATCACAAGTCTCTCTTTTTACTGCTCCCTCTCCCATCTCTATTAGCTGGGGATGAGAGAGGCGGGATGGCCCTCTAAAGGCATATATTTCCGTTGATGAAGAGATAAATCAGATCATTTCTGGAGTAAGGAAGGGAGCACAGAGAGAGCCTTCTTGGTCGTCCCCCTTTGAGATGTAAATGGAACGGTGGCACTGAAAGAGGGCCAGGTGTCCGATGCAAAGAGGGAAAGCGTGACGGTGCATGCATTCCTCAGGGACCTCGACCATTAACTGTTGCTGTGCCTCATGTGGGCAAACATCAACAGATCCCATAATGGTTCATAATGGCCTCGGTGGAATGACACAATGGGAAAGTATGACAGGTGCTCTCCTTCAAGCAGACACATGCTTAACATACCTGTTGTACTGATAATATAAAACTAATCACATTGTAGTTGAAATGACAATTCCCAAATCATGGACAATTTGCTCTTGTAATCACAACTTGGAGCCTCTGATGACCAGAGGTCAACAGCTGCAGCTCACGCCTTGCTGGACGATTTGAGATGAATTAGCAGGCTTACTGAGGTCATCAAGGTAGCAATTTGCAATGAACTCATTCAAGCCTGAGGCAAACACTTCAAATATCCCACACCTCAAGGTGGAGAAAAAGGATATTTGGTGGTCCAAACGGTGAATTAAGAAGAAGAATAGCAACCTGTCATTAGTCTAAATGAGGAGAGGGACTGGGAATGACCTCTTGGGGGAAGTTGTTCAAGCTGAAGAGAAAGCTTTAGTGTAGAAAGGTCAAATATTTGTGTCATGAGTGGATACACTCCTACAGTGGCTTTTTTTTCCATTTCCAGGATGCCCAGAGAGATACACACCAGACTGTGGACTCCCATATGATAAGATTTTGTACCATGTAGTCCTATCTGAGATGACAGACTTGACATAGTGCAGAATTACATAGCAGAGGGAAAGAAAATTGATCATTGTAGAACCTAATGTTTGTCATTATATGAACTTTGAATAGTGATAGTAAAATTGTCATACTTTAGTCCAGAGATTTCCATGTGTGTCGTTTTAAGAAGTACAATAGTCATTGCTTATTTCTTCCATTTTGATACATTTGAAAATGTGATGTAAAACTGTAGTTTTCAATGTAATTGTTGAATCACACTTTATGTGTGGACACGACTAAAAGTGAACAGTTAAAAAGTTGATTGCTGTTGTACACAGTTTGGGAGCCACTGCTTTAAAGCGATGACTCTGGCGCTCCATCTGCTGTTGAAAACAAGACATGACACACAACAAGGGAAATATAGGCACAAAGCTTGACAAGTAGCAATGCATTTACTCACAGTACGTTACAGTTGGTAAAAATAAACAGGAAACAGAAAGTTTAAGTTAGCTTTAAACAAATTTTTATTTGTAAATTTTTAACTCATGATGCTGCATACTTCCCCTTGGTTGTGGAACATCTCTTTTATAACCATACTGTGAATGGTAAAGTGATACCACTGTCTCCGTAGTAACAATAAACATTTTCACTGGCAAAGGTTTTCCACAAATTCAAGATGGACAAAGTTTTCTAGTGTTACAAATGTAGATCTAAAAGATACTGTCCTGGTTTGCAAATGATTTAGAGATGTTCCCTCTGCAGTTTCTGTAACTGTTCAATAAAATATAGCATTATACATTGAAAAATAGATTTCATTACAAAACAAATTGTTATTTTACATGTTGTATCTACACAAAGAGCATTAAATTAAAATATAACATCAGCCAAGTGTGAGGTGTTTAATATAAGCAACTAAAAAACTATTACATACAGGCAAGTGATGGCTTGAAAATGTGTTATCCTTTTAAACCCCATTGCTTTTTATAATTGACCTAAACATGCAGCAGAGGCTTTTTTTTATAGATTAATTGCATACACAAACACATTTTACACATGTGCTTATGCGTGTCAAAACTCCCTTTATCATTAACCATTGTGATGAAAGTCAGAAAACACACTTGGACTGCCAAAAAAAAAAAAAAAAAGAAAGATTGTCTTACATGTTTTGAAAACAGCCTCACAACCCTGGCATGTCTCCATATTTCCCAAAAACTGAGCCAGGTTCTCACAAGAGAAATGTCCCCAAAAAGTCTTGAAAAGACATGATCCCTCTTGACTGTAGTAACAGAATAAGCCTGGTCACAGGTAGCAGTTGTAGGTCAAACAACAGTCTTGATCTGCTTTGGAAATTCTAGCAAAATATATATATATATAAAAGAAAAACAGACCCAGAACACACCGTCCGATCTTGTTGGAAGGTCAGCACCATTAGGTGATTTGCAATCACTCGCTGTCCAAGTTGTCACAGGAAACACATGCACAAATACATATATTATACACATTTGCATTTGGCAAAAGACAGCTTCTAGACTGATTAGCTTTTAAGAAGGCAGGAATGTGTCATACAGTGAGGAATGTCCGGTGTTCTCCTCTCTGTTGCCAAACTAACAAGAATTACTGCTGCTCTAAAGTGGCTGGAAGTGCCTGGCACAGTGAGTATTGAAGTAAAACCACATCAATTCAGCTCACTTTGGAAAAAAAAAAAAAAAAAAAAGGTGATCATTTGTGCACAAGCACGGCATGCACAAACAACACATTTCATGTTTATACTGAAAATAAATAATTCTTGTAGAAAGAGTTGCATGATCACAATGTTGTTGCTGTTGCAATTTCATCAATTAAGGTTTTTTTCAATTCACATGTAAGAACATAAAACATGAAATGTTCAAGTTTCCATACTGGAAAAAAAAACATTAGCTCAATCTCAAAATATTTCCTCCCAAATTGAGTCCTTAAAGGAATCCCAACCCTGCATCAGGGAATGTAACAGGAATTACAGCTGGCACCTTTGCGAGGCTGCCCTCTAGTGAACAAAGCCCCTAACGACATCTTAGGGGATAACAACTTGAAAAGTATTTGAATAATAAAAAAAAAAAGCCATGGAGTTTCTATCAGGACTTAACATTCACTGATGTAAAATATTACAACTGATCTCAATAGTGTTGAATCTGAGTGGAAATGTAAAGAAAAACTGCATAAGCTGTGTAACCTCATTGCTCCCATTCTTCTCCCAATAACTCGGTAACACGTCTCCCTTGCAAACAGAATACTAAGACTTATGGTTTGAATAAAAGCGTCAAGCATCAGGAGGAGCTAACATCAGCATCACGTGGAAAAATTGGCGCAAGCATCAAACTAGCTTTACACTGAGCAATGATGCTTTAGTGTGTAACAATAATATTGTAGGCAAAATGGTGTCTAAAATGAATAAATGAATACAAAACAGTCCAATACTTCACTGGCTGGTCGTTGGCTGAAGGGTGCTGGTGCTTCTTCCACACACACACACGCACGCACACATGCACACGCGCACACACACTGACTGCAGTGGAGTTACAGGTATGTATCCTGCTCTGTGCTGCTAAGGCTTTGTGTGGATCGCTGAAGGGGCGACTCTTTGGCAGGGGGAAGGACTGTAGGAGGTGCTTGCTGCTGGTGAGGTGAGTGTGTTTCAGTCTGTGGCACTGTCTCCGGCGTCTCGCTGCGGACCGGAGGTGGGGCTGGTGGATCAGAGGGTGGTGGTGGAAAGTCATTGAGAAGAGGATAAGGGTTAGGGATCTCCTCAATGGGCTGGGATTTCTTCATGCTCTTCTTCTTCTTGCTTTTCCTCTCCTCCTTGTCTTTCTTCAGCTGCGTGGCCGGCTGAGGCACCTCGAGTAAAATGGTGGGGTTCTGCTGCAGGTCCTGGCGCCTGGGCGGCTCAGCCAAAATGATGAGCCGAGCGCCGTGCATCCTCGGAGGCGATTTGAAATTCAGCTCTCCGCGGTTCTTCTTCCAGCGCTTCAGCTGGGTGTGGTGCTCCCTTTCCACATCTCGCGCTGTTACTGGCACCTCCAGAATCTGCGACAGGAAAGAGACGCGTCATCAGGTCACAGCCAGAGTCACTTAGATCATTTTCAGTGGAAATGTGAAGCAAAAGAACAGTTTTTGCTGGAAAATGCTCTTTCCATGTTCGGCCATTGTGTTTAAAAATTTGAACTTTGTCTGAAAATGCCAAAGGGCATCTGGCTGGAGTGTATGAATGGTCAACTACAGTCAAGACAGCCCTACATATAAGAGGGGGTATTGTTAGCCTGGACAGAGACTCACACAAGGCTTGGCAAAGTAACCAGACACTGGCCAGCCAGCACTCAATCAATTTATCTCTGTGTCACTTTAATTCATGCTCTCAGACTGTCTTCTATTCCCTTGGCTGCATTTGTGAACACTCATTGTTCTCTGTCTACTCCATATCCACCATGACTGACACAACCCTCCACTACTTCATTTAGGATTATGCCTGTGTAATATGACTTCTTGTCACTGACAAAGACCGCTCATGTCTTCAGCAAACCTCAGTTTATGCCGACCATACGTAATGCCATTCATGTTGAAAAACTGCAGGAAAAACTTTGTGAGACAAAATTAGGGGAGACTTCACTTTTTCTAAATGTAATATTTCTAACTACTGTATCCCATTTAAATACATCTCACAGATCACATCATGTCTGGCTAGTTCTGATTGGAAGATGTACACAAAGATGAGCCTATGTAAGGCAAAATCTCAGCATTGTAGCATTAGTATAATAATAATAATAATAATAATAATAATAATAATAATAATAATATCTACATATATATATTCTACAAACTAATTGAAATGTAGTCCTAGACTATAATTTTCCAGGATCTCTCCGCCACTCTACTACTTCTTACCTCTCGGACGAGGAAGCCCTCCTGCATGTATCGAGGCTCTATGGCTCTGAGAAGCTCCATGGTTTCGTACTGGCCCTGGCAGGCCTTCAGCTTCTCACGGCTCCCAAGCATGCACTTCAGCAGCACCAAACCCACACGGAAAATTATCTTCACTCCTGAGGGAGGGAGAGGAGCCAGATGAGTGGGTTTCAGAGTGTGTCAGTCATGAAAGAAAACTTCTAATGTACTGCTTGTCTACTGAGTCTGGTACCACTGCGAGTAGAGCACTATAAGCCAGTGTTACCGTCACAGAGGAACATGTCCCAGACACGAAGCACAGAGGCCCAGGGCAGCGTTCTGGAGAAGGCGCACATAAACCATTCAGTCATGTAGAGGATGGGGTCGATCTTATGTTTCTCCAGATGGCGGAAGGCTAGCGGAGAGACACGTCGCAGCAGGGCGAACAGGATCTCCCCATCTAACTGTATAGCTTCCTGAATGAGACACAGGTAGGAAAGCATTAACAGGGAAAACAAAAGCCATTGTGCTCTGTATTGTTGAGGCTGAAACCAGATACGCATGTGCATGTTCACCCATTAAAAATAAACCAGTCCAAATGCATCATATTGCTGCAAGTGTCAGGTATTTGTGTGCATGATAAGCCAGATTTGGTTACACCTTTCTTTTATAGCTCCATGTTTTCACAAGGAAACGTTTCATGAGTAAAATCTGGTTTTCATTTTAAATGAATTACGTAATAAGAAAACATGTTTTTGAAAAGTAGTCACCAGGCAGAATTAATTACAGAAGATACGTTATTATGTTGTAATTTCGGTCTGACAAATGTGACAATGCCTCATTGTTTTCATCTGTAAAATGCACTAGAGTTTTAGTGTGATGGCAGTAAATGCTAAAGTACGAGTTAAGTCTTGTAACAACAGACTGTAATGAAGTAATATTCTTCTTCTGATGTCATCACACATGGCAGCACTGTAACACGTGTTTCAGTCTCACCAGGCCAGGACTGTAGTAGCCAGGAAGATACTTCTCACAAATTTGGACCAGCCCCCAGAAGGCATCCTGTGGAAACACATACAGATGATGTCAGGAAACTGAGGTGAACTGTTCATTTTACAGGGCATTTCTCTGTTTACATGGAAGTCAAGTGAACACTGGAAAGTTTGACTTTGATGGTAAAAACAGATACAATCTTTTTTATTCTTCTATAATGAATATTAGGGGAAAAAAGGGGAGGGACAAAATCATGCAGAAAGAACTGTGAAGTTAATCATCACTGCAAACACTACTGCAAACATGGGTCACATTAGGAAAGAAGTAAATCAACAGTATCTAAATCCTCTACATTCTTTTTTATCTTCTACATATCCCAGTTAGTTTTAACTTGTGACTGATGTTATTCTTCCATGAGTCAGTTTGTTTGCATTTGGATAATGTTAACATATTTCCTGAGAAATTTTCTTCTAAACACATTCAATTATTAAGTACTTTCTTATGTCCAAAAAACACGCCTCTTTAGACCTCTGTGATTCTCAAGTTACTTCAAAAACTCACATATTGATGTGATACTTGTCTCAGTGGTCGATAATTACAGAGACAACTAAGTTGGGCATGATAAACTGAAATGAGCATTAAGACTTAAATTGCTGACGACATCAAACAAAACATTTTTAGAGATGATCCATCGACACACAATTAGTAAATGACTCTGTTTACATAGAAATTTGTGACAATTTGAGACGTTATTAGTTTTATTTGAATATAGGGATTACAACTGTGAATCACAAAAATGTGCTTACATTCTTGTAAATTCACCAGGGCTGCTGTCATAACGTCCTAAGCGTTCATCCATTATTCAGTAAACAGAGCGGCTACAAAATCTAACTCTAAATGACATCATCTGTCTGCAATCTGTCTCTGTTCCGCTCCGCTGTTCAGATTGAAAACAGACTTTTATCAAGGTCACAAATGACAAAATTTTAAAAAATTTGTCTTTTAGCACTGGTGCAGACACCCAATAACTATACAGCAGTGATTCCCCTACGTTGCCTGCTTTGGGGCAACTGGGGTGGGGGTGCAGTTCAGCATTTCTCTGTTTAGGAGTGGTGAGATTGACACTAAAATGACAATAGCTGGTCCACCTTAAAGGTCAGTCCACCTTAAGTGAGCCTGGTCAGGTTAGGCTAACCCATTGTTGCTAACTTTGGGGCTAACTCCCTTTTTCACTTTTCCAGCAGTTGGGGAAGCAGATGAGACTTTTCTCGGTCTTGAGAAGCTGCAGCATTTATTAGCTGACACACTATAGTCTGTTCTGTACATTTATTGTCAGATTGACACCTTACTGCTTACCGTTTCCTCTGCTCTGCTCACATTCACTGTCACTTTTCTGCCATTTGTTCTCTCACACTCGCTCAACCACACACATTACGCACTGCCCAATTTCTTTAAGCAGCTATGCTACTCTTATAACAGTACGGTACAGTTCACGTGTCATTTGAAGTTTACAATGTCATTTGAAGAACATAGAGGGAAGATTCTGGGATTTAATGCACTAGTCGATGACTCAAAACAATTCCACAATAACGTGTGAAATTTTAGCAGCGGCACACGAATATAAAGGAAACACTGCATAGGCAAGACAAAATTAGTCTGCCGACATATGGTGACAGCACATTTACACCAGAGGAGGCAGTTTACGTGGGGTTTATGGTGGAGGGAAGGCATACCTCAGCAGGCATATGCATGAGCAACACAGCAGCAATGGGAGCCTGAGCTTGGCAGTATCCCTCCTCTGGTCTGTACAGAGTGTAGGCCTTGAGAACACGGAACAGGTCCTGCTGCCTGCAGAGGGTCAAAACACAGACAAAGTCAAATAATCTGTCAAACAGGACTTTGTCATCAGCTCCAGTGTGTAACGTCACATCAAGTCAGACTGCTCACCCGTGTCCTCCCCGTGCCACAAACATCTCGTGGAATGGAAACTGTCTATGAAGGTCTTTCTCGATGACATCAATCCATTTGGGGTCCCCTGGCAGACTGTCCAACTCCTGACAAAACACATGGAGGAGACTGTGAGATCCATTTATTACAAATGAACAGTATTGATGGCAATGTGCTTTCAAATCAAACAATTCAGAAAGTGGATATTCTCCATATTTTCACTTAAAATACTTATTTCTTAAAAAAGAGAGTCTTAAAGTAGTTTCACTATTCCAAATACGTTAATAGAGAATGACAGTTGTTTTTATTAGCCTTTAAACAGCTGTTCATTTTAAATCGTAAACTAGCAGCACTAAAAGTGAAGTGGCACCAGCCTTCTGCAAAACACATCAAGTGACACTGGTGCATGACCAGGGTTTCAGTAACAATTTCAGATGAAATTTATAAATGAAATGAATCCAAATACATCATGAAAGAAGCTGTGATGAGGAAGTGAAAGAGGAAGGTCTCGGACCTGAAACTTTCCATGGTTCTGCTCTCTCTTCACTTTCCCCCCTGACAAGTAGAGCCACGCGCGGCCTCGGAGGGAAGGAGGGATTCCTTTCTGGCACCGCAGCCTCACCTGAACCACAGAGGAACACAGGTTCAACAAATAAAGCAGGACACAAAGAGAACATACACTCAGTGCTTCTTGAATACATGTGAAAACACTGACATCATACATATGGCTTTTTCACAGAATTCACAGACATCTCAACATGTCCCAATAGGTAACAATTACTACAAAGTTCTTGCACTCCTTAAAGTCTTACAGACAGGTGCGTCAGATAAACTCTGACTGTGAAAGAACCAAAAACATCTAGTTCTTATTTTATTTAAATAAACGGATTAACAGTGAACAGGATTTTTTGGTTCTTTGACATGTCACAGTAGAAAAAGCAAAGGTGTAAATGATAAAATAAACATTGGGACTGGGACACTAGAATAGAGCGGAGCAATTATTAGTGTTATTAGTAACATCTGTATGTTTCCCACTATGTTAAGTCAAAATGTGTGCTGTGGAAAAGGCCTACTGAAAATGATGGACTGAAAATCTATTTTATGTATACTGTATGTGACCACTAACTGATCAAAGACCTGTTAAATCTGTGGTAACGCCAACATTCCTGGGATATTAACATTGTTATTTTAGACACTCTTACTATTAATTTTATTTTACTTATTTGTTTATTTGATAGGGACAGAATCCATTAATGAAAATCAGTATAAAACACAAGATGTAAACATGCCAGAGTTAGCAAGAATGCTAATTTACATCTGTACTCCCTAGGCAGATAACAAAAAGCGGAAACAGTTCAACTTCCACTTTGTCATGTGATAATGTGATGTATACTTTTTTAAAAACTTTTTTTTCACTTCAATTTGTTGACCAAATACAATTTGGATCAGGAAAAAAAAAAGATTCCTCCCTTTGCAACATCTCCTTTTTAACAATCTGTGACCTCATAAACATTTTGGAGGAATCTAGTGGTCTCAATAACCTGAATTTTGTTTCTGTGTTGAGAGCTCTGCGACTTTTTTTCTTTGTTTTTATTGTTGTTGGAAGTGCATCATAAGTGATACAGGAAATACAAGGCATGACGAGGTGAGATGAGCAGAGACAAACAACAACAAATACAGACAGACTTGCATTTTTTCAATGGGTCTTCCTGTTAAATACTGAGGTATGCAACTTATTATCACCTTGTAAACCTTGAACATTACTTGTGCAATGTGTCTTAGTGGAAATGCAGCTGTAATTGCTTACACACAAGACATTGTTGACAGATTGGTTGAACTGAAATTAAAAAAAAAATTATCCCACTGTTCCAGTAAGTCTGCTGCTGCTTTTCTCGCATCAACATTTGTAAACACCTTTTTCTGATATAAACCTGGCACACTTCCCCAAAGAGAGCACAATTTCCGTGAAGTCGCTGCTAAGTAAAGGAGCACAATAAGGGATTAGAAACCCTGACCTTCACTGCCCGACCTTAACGCCTATCTGCACAACAAGCAAATACAAACTGCTTGCAGCTCAGTTCATTTTTCAGTCTAAAGAGCTGTTTTGCACTTGACTACAGCTACAGTTTATACCCACAGGATGTTTTGCTGTGCCTTTATTACAGAGTTTCACATGAAGTCAACACAGCCCCACCCTGAATCTGAGACTGTCAATTTGTCACATGGTGCATGGTGTGATAAAGGGATGGGTCGTGTCCTGCCCTACTGCTGACTCATGGAAATGAGGTGAAGTTGCAGCTCTGTGTAGAACTGCTGACAGCGGTTCACACCGAACCAGATAGGCGAGTGAAGCTACAAACAATGTGTCTACAACAGTCTTGTCCTTATGCAATCAAATACTTGAACGCAGCCATTTGTCTTGTCTGATCATGTGTACAAAACTACTCTGCTGCCTGGAGACAAAGGTGAGATAACAGCTTTATAATAACCCTTTGCAAAAACAGAACCTGTTCACACGCGGCCAATCCACATGGCTAGTACCATGCAAGTCATGTAAACAAGCCACTTGATGTTTTTTGTTATTGAGTTAATACTTGGCGCTGACCTTATTGAATCTCTTGATCATCCACTTGTCCCAGTGGCTAAGCATGTCCAACCACTTCACCTCCCTTTGCCTGAGCACCTCTGGAGGCACATCCTGAGCTCTGGGGAGACAACAGAGAAAAGACAAGACAGACAAATTCAACAATTTTAAATATTCAATCAAATGAGTTTATACAACATCCTAGCTCATTCTTATTTTTGGAGCTGGAGCATGGGCCCAGCAGAAAAGGTTAATATACTTTCTAATAGGTTCAGCCTGAAATAAACCTGTAATAACTTAAAATAAACAACTGGATAACCACAAAGAGAGACACTTATAAGGAGTTTTATGAGGAGGGTGTTAACAAAACAAGGAACGGTGCTCAGAAAGGCTGCATCTTGATACATGTGTCAGTGTGTGTGGCCATAGCTCATATGAGGGCAATGACTGTGCCATGACACGAGTCAAAAATAGCAACCACTAGACTTGTTCTGAGGACACAATAAAAGATACAACTGCAAATCTAGCCCATTCAATGGTAAAGTCTGTTTAACCTCAAAGAGTCGCAGTGAGTATTTGTCTTTCTTATGATGTAATTTAACTTAAAACATTTACAAGCAGCCACAGAAAAAAATTAGAGACCACATATAATATTCTCCGACTGAAAAAGAAAATGTAGGCAGCTCTAACCTACATTATGAATGAGGTCTGATGCTTTACTAAACTATGTAATTATCTCATCAGCACAAGCCTGTGATTGTAGGGTTCAAACTTCTTCAAAGAGCATTTTTTTCTAAACTTGGGACATCCCTCCTTCATCTAAAAAGGAGGTAGTAGGCTATATGCTGTGGATCAGTGCAAAATGTTGTACTCCAGCTTCAGCTTTGAAAGACCTTAAGCAATGATGAGTTACTTTCAATGGCTGCCAAACAGTGGAAGTTAAACCCTGGATTTGGGAATACCTATAAAACTGTGAGCCAAAAGAGGCCCTCTAGTAACAGGGCACCAGAGCTGAGGCTCCAAGTCTGCCAAAACTCCAGAAAACAGGAAGCTCCCAGCCAGCCAGTGCTTGGCACAACTTTCACTCAGTCCTTCCACTATTTCAGTGCTGTAATACAGGCTTCAGGCCCCCAGTGAAAAAGGAAGAAAGAAAGAAAGGCCTTCTTAGGAAAAAAAACACACACACTGCAACTTGCCTCAAAGGCAATGAGTAAACTCATTCAAACAAAATATGTAACACACAGAACAGTGTGAATTGCTTTTTCAGCTTTTCCCACAAAGGGACTGTGTAGTAAGTAATATCTACATTAGAAAATGGTTTGAAGACAAATGATGATCCTTGTTCATCAATCTATCTCGCCTGGATTGTCTGCTCGCCTCTAGTGTTTATATTTGCCTTGTTGAGTGAGTCAAACACTGAGATTATAACCACAGTGTGCCACGCAGCTGGTTGGGAGACTGTTATACAGAAGCAGCCAGACAATAACTCATCTTTACTCACACCCTGCTCTCAACTTTGGCTGAAGTGGATTACAAATGTCATGCCCATATTTTAGTTAAGTTAGCTCAGGAGTAAGTTACATCGACAAGACAACACTGATGCAGTGAATTGGGCACTTTTGAGCTAAAACAAACTTACGATGCCTCCGTATACTGCTGTGCCCCGCCAATAAATCCATATTTATCGGTTTGTCTGTCGCTGGTGAAGCCGTTGATCTCCGAGTCGGATCCAAATGAACTTTCATCGTCAATGTGGCTGCTGCTGATAGTCCGGATGCTCCTTGTGTCCACCGACTGACGGCCGTTCTCTATTCTGGCCATGGTAGCTACACAGCTAGCTGGCTAGCCAGACTAGCTAACGTCAGCGAGCTTGTTGACAGCCCGAAGTCAAAACTGCTCCTCAGCATATGTTGTCGAATCAAATATCATCGACGCCATTATATTTCTCGATGTGAATTAAGCTTTTTCACCTACTGTTTACTTTGTAAATGTCATCTAACGTTACGCTACAGCTGGCAGGTCATACACATCAAAGAGCTAGCTCGGTTAACTTGTCAGATTTAACATTAGCTAAGTTGCTAAAGTTAGCCTCAGTCGCTCGTAACGACACAACCCAAAAGTACTACTACATTGACCCCACCTTCAACAAACGAGCACTATATTATCAGCTTGTTTTTCAAAGTTTGCTATTCACTAGCTATGTGCTAGTTAACGGACTAGTTAAACATGGTGACGACTGACGGTGGCTCAGTCCTGTCCTGTCATCCCGAGTGCGCTGGACTGATTTTGGCTCGGCCAGCAGCCCTGGGGTGGTTGCATTTCTGTCTTGACTTAAACAGATGTCAGTGTTACCCCTAGTGGATGCTCCTGGAAGTAATCTTATGTCTGGAGAAAATTGCCTGCCTCTCCTGCACTGCAAGTCTACGCCTCCACAATCCATCAAGCTAGATTAAAAAATGCCAGTAATAACACCAATCCAAATCTTCTACTTCAGGGCCAACTTTTAAGTACACCACCAATTTAATCTAGACATACTCATCACTCTTGTATTTCCTCTGTGCCTTTGCTGAAGTGGGTGGTCTGTCTATCAAAGCAGCCTACATTCATCACTGTTGTTAATCACATTGTTATTCACCAGTTTCTAACTTTAACATCGAAATGAACCTTAACACTGACAAAAGCAGATTGTGTTTTTTTTTAAATTCCTTTATTTAATGAATGATCACTATGTAGCAAATGAACAAATCAAGAGTTGAGCCAATGGTATAAAGCCATGCCTGCCAGGCAGTGCACTTAGCATCCATAGAGTTAACATTTAAGAATAACAAGTTTTTCACACAATTTGGATGAAAACTACAGTATAATGTCACAAAATTAAAATGACAAGACAAGAGTGAGTGACAAAACATCCATAGTGAAAAATCTTTTCCCTCTTGCTGCAAGGATCACTTCTTTCTTCCACCTCTCTCTTTCAGTGCCAGGTGAATGATTGAACCATTGCTCATGTTGTAATAGGCCAGAGAGTTGGAATCTTTGATGAAAATGCCCTGTAAGTGGAAAAAACATTAGACATTATTATTTGGTCACTAATTTACTGTACATGAATGTGCACAAAACAACCCATTTTTCAACGAGGTCAGGAGAAAAGTTTACCTCATACTGTAACTTCTGCTTTCCTGCTGGCATGCCTGTGGCTTCATGGATTTTGACTTTAATAACAGACACCTGAGGAGACATTGCATTTACACATTAATTAGGTAGATAGGCAGGTTTTACACTTATTAAAAACATGGAAACAATAAGGTAAGCTCTACATACCTGGTCTGTGAGAGGGACAGTGAAATTCAGCACTTGGCCGTTCAGCTTCCATTCGGTCTTGTCCTGCATGTTGGGGACCTGTACTTTGACTGCCACAGGACCCTGCAGAGAGAAAAAAAAAAATCAAGTTTCAAGTTAAGACAAGGCAACTTGCAGCAAGAAATTTAGATGAACTTAGGTATTGACAGGCCCAATCAGTATTTTGACCATGTTTATTACAGGTAAATCTACATTTATTGCTCAAGAGACTGACTTGAATTGAAAATATACGTATACCTATGTTCACAAACATTATTGATATACACAAGGTATTAGCAATTCATAACTTGTATTTAGTTGTTGTTGCTTAGTGTGTATATTTGATGACCTGTCAGTGAATTTGGGGTCAAAACAAGGTTTCAATCCTGTATTCTGAATTTTGTCTTCATGTGGATCATAATCTTTGCCTTTAAGTATTGGAAATGAACAAATGGCATTGGTTAATTTTAATACATCACTGCTCCAACAAACCTTGTTTCTACGAAGGAACTCCTCCTCTGGAATAAGGTTGTCCTCTGTCTTCATCTTCTTGCTGACTGGCTCATCCTCATGAGGTGGGGGTGGGTGAGCCGGTGGTGCAGGCGCAGCGCTTGGGGGTTGTGGCACAGGAGGAGCAGGGACAAACGCTGGAAATAAAAGGATGAGGGGATTCATTGAATTTAAAATTATGAAATAATAATGTAACAAGTATTGAAACACTGGATGTTCATTTTCAACATGATAGTTGTGTGGAAACGTTCATACCTGCTGGAACAACCATGGGAGGTGGTCTAGGGGCCATGATGTGGGGTCCTGATGGTGGCATGGGAACCACATTGATGCGAGGAGCAGGAATCATGGGAGGCATTGGTGTTATAACTTGTCCTGGTGCAAGGCGCACCACAGGAGCCACCGGTGGCCTTGGAATTACAGGTACAGCGGACAGAAGAGTGGTGCGCACTGGAGGTGCCATCTGTCAACAAGCACATTAGTGTGTTATAACATAAAAATGAATAATTTCATCTGATTAAGGATGAACTGTGTTTTAAGTAACTTACAGTGGAGGGTGGGCGAGGCACTGCAACTGGAGGATTGGGTTTAGGCAAACTGGCTGAAGATGAGGGGGTGGGAGGCTGGTGATGAATTTCACTGGGCTTGCTTGGACCTATTTTCTCCTTAGTGTCATCCTCTCCCACTAGCCCTTTGGCCTTGTGAATGGCTTCAATCTGCTCTTGAAGAGTGATGTTTGCCTGTGCTGCCTGCTGAGTACGTGCCATGCTTCCTGAGTGGCCATCCCAGGTAACCTGACAACAGAAGGACACAAATGTTACAGAAAAACATCAAATTACTAAAAACCAAACCTAGCTACATGTAACTTTTGCACTACATAATCCCATAGCTGTATTCACCTTCTCTTCTGGCTTCTGGATTTCTTCTTCTCCGATCTTCTTACCGATGGCTGTCTCTTCCACACCAAAGATATCAGTACGTCTCTCAGCCAGTTGTTTCAAGCTGCTCTCAATATCCAGACCAGGAGCGTAGACTTCATCTTCGGTCTGCCTCTCTCTGATGCTGCGGTCTCTTTGCTCCAGCCAGCGCGGATCCAGCAAACCAATACGCATGTGCTCTTGCATCTTACTGGCTGGGATCTTCTCACCAGTAATTGGTGAGATGAGGTACTCATCCGGAGCTGCAATCGGAGGCTGAGGCTTGGAAGCTGAGGGGAAAATGGCATGAGATTAACACACATTATAAAAAGTAATTACTTATGACTAGTGAGCTGCGTTTGGTGTTCTCTCATTTAAGGAAGCATTTTACCTTTGGGGTCGTAGTCTTTGCGAATAATAACCTGGTCTGGAGTTGGAGGCAGTGGGGGTGGCATCGGGTTGTCTGGGGGCAGTGGTGCCTTCATGCCATCGTCCTCATCATCAGATCCCTGAAGAAGGCAGCAAAGGAAAATTATTGTTACCAACAATAAATAATACAATACAAAATTGCCCACATTGTTTTCTTTTCAGTGTCTTCTTACCTCGTCCATGTCCTGAACCTGTGTGTCTTGATCAGGTTGTGAGGGATGGCCTTCGTTACGATCCTCGCGTTCATCGTCCTCATCCTCACTTTCAACCTCCATCTCCACTTCCTCACTCTCTCCATACTTCTCATAGCGCTCTTGGATTAGGATGCGAGCGCCGAGCTCCTCTGGGGTGGTAGGTGGGGGGAAGTGGCCTGTGGAAATACAGATACCGATAGGGATTATTAATGAATTATACACATTGGATTTGCACCTCTGAAGATTATAATTATTGTGGTTTTATTACCTTGTTCATTGGGCTGGAAATCCACCGTCTCAACCACTACAAAATCATGCCAGTCGATTTGGGCATATGCCACCCGCTCTTTCTCTCTTTCCTCTTCCTCCTTCTTTCTCTCGCGCTCCTGGAACTTTGCCCACTCAACACGGTACCTCACCTGGTGGTTGTGCAGTGAGACAGCTGATTAATATGGGCAGCAGGCTATTGAATGCCTAATCTGAGCAACAGTTAAAGTTAAAAGGGATTACCTGGTCCATAACCTCTCTTGGATGCTCAGCCTCTCTCTTCAGCTTGGTCAGTAGGCCTTTGGGAGGGATTAGAATCTACAGGTTGAGCGACAAGACCAAAATACAGTTTAGCATCACAACAACAATAAAGAATGAAAACAATATCAGAGAGGTGCGGTTATTCACCTTAGTGTACTGCTCAACTAATTTGGTGAAGTAGTTGAAAAGGCTGTGCTGCGGCCGCAGAAAGTCAAACTGGTAGTTCCTCTGTTCTTTCTGCATGAGCTGAGTAAGAAACTGGCGGCCATTGCGGGCGACAAACTGGGCAGTCAGCTTGACAACATCCAGATCAAATGCCGAGATTGATGGAGGATCGGCAATGAACTCAAACTCAGGAGGTGGTTCTTTGGGGACCACTGTCTCCTGAATCACCTGTGACTGCACCTTTTGACAAGCAGAAAAATTACTTAATGATACCAAACAATAACTAGCAAACAAACCAGATGTAATCACACACTGAAAATAAATGTCTTACTTTTTGAGGGAGCTGCTGGGACTGCTGCATGGCCTGCTGCTGCATAACCTTTGGCACAGCTGCAGATGGTTCCTGCGCTTTGCCTTCCTTAAATTCATTGACCTTGTGACGGTAATATGCATGGTATGGGTCGCTGGGGTTGAGGAAATTGAACTTGGGATTGTTGATCTCATTCTGCCGGATTCTTGCTTCAAATTCAGGCCCATTCCTGTGAAATGACAAGGAAAGAGAGTTAGTATTCTCATAGGCATAAAAACCAATGGATTCCAGCATCATTAAAGATAAATACATTTGACACATAAGGAGCAACCAACCTGGCTACAAAGCTGGCTGTCTTGTCAACAATGTTTCGGACTTCAGGAGGTGGATATATGATACCAACGATGGGTTTGGTGGCCGGGGTTTCTTCTGGTACTGCATCATTCTGTTGACAACATCAACATTTGTTAGGCTACTGTATGTACAATTTTTTTTTAATGGGATTTAAAAAAAACAAACAAAAAAAAAACAAAACAAGCTCAGCAACTTAAGATGCTTTCAGACAAACCTTTACCATGATCATGTTAAAATAAGTACATATCCCATTTGTTATCTAACTGACTATCAACACTTGAGGCTTCAAGTACATCAAGTACTTACAAAGTCACACAAATCTCTCTCTCTCTCTCTCTCTCTCTCTCTCTCTCTCTCTCTCTCTCTCTCTCTCTCTCTCTCTCTCTCTCTCTCACTCACACACACACACACACACACACACACCTGATGTTTTATTTGCTGAGGTTTTGAATCGAAATTTCATATATTAAAACACAGTAACTTCTACCACCTAGCTAATAAAGGTGAATGCAACGTGGCGCTTAAAGTATTGAAACATTTAGAAAAACTCTACAGCAACGTTATTTCTAAGACACGATTCAATGGATAATAACCACAAAAACCTCACTGTAAACAGTTTTCATGGGGCACAAATTCATTGTACATTAGTTTAACATGCTAGCTAGCTAGCTAGCTTGCGGCGGCATAGTTACCTTGTTGTTGGACTCCGGCTGAACAATTTGAACAGGCCCAGGCGGCATGGCTGTGTCTTTTTATAAAGCTTCAAGTCACCTGCAAACACCCAACCACAAAAACGACTGTTTTAGGTACACTTATGTTTTCATGTGTGTGTGTTATTTACGCAGTCAATGACGGCTAAAAGCCTACATTTGTTGAAGTTGAGGACTTACTGCGTCGCGGTGTCGTTGACCCCGCTCTTCAATGGAGACGTATTGCTTCCGGAAACAAGTCGCAAAGCATCATGGAACTTGCAGTACTTTTTTTGAGGTTGTCACGGTGACGTGATGTCAACAAGCTACATCTCCTCACTCCCATTACTGCTGCTTTCAGAAGACAAATACAGGCAAGCGTGTCAGAAATGAGTGAGTTGTTGGGTAGTCAGGACTGCATCGACAGTCTCCGGAAAGACATCGTCGACCTTCAAGGTGCCATTCTGGACGTCTTTTCCAGAACCGGACCAGTGCGCTTTTCCTCCTGGAAGTTCCCGGACAAACTCTCCTGTAACCTGGACATGGTGACTCTGCTGGAGCAATATGATTTTGTGGAGGGAGAGGATGCATTCAATCAGCACTCCCACATTGTCTTATTGGAGCTGATGATTGACAGGTAAAATATAACTTAATCTTACATGACATTCAGAAATAAATCCCAGTTTAACATCACATTCCATCCCAGATTGCTGCTTCTTCTACAAAGCTTTAATGCTTATGTTGAGCAACTGAGGAGCAGCCACAAGAGTGACCAAACCCAGCAGAAAGGATGCCTGTCAGTTGGTCTTGTTGTCAGAAACTATTGGAGTAATTTAGTTCAGCTTGCAAACATTAAGGTAGGCACAGTTATTTATTTCAGTGGAAATAACACAATTAAAAAGAGTGACTAACTATGTTAACCTATAGATCTAATTATCTATTGTATGTTGTTTTTATTCTGTCAGGGGATCTGCAAAGACATAAAAAAACAGACAAAAACAATGTTTGATTGTGATGAGACAGAGACAGTGTCATCTTCCTCCCCCCAAATAAGCTCAAAGAGTGACTGTTGCACACATTGCTTATCTGCCTGGTCTTCAACAAGCTCCTTTAAGTTTCTGCCACAGAATGCTGTACCCTCCAGTCCCACTCACAACACCCCATACAACCCTAAAGTTGACAGCCACAATGTAAGCTGCCAGACAGTCAAATCATCCCTCGTTCCCTGCAATGCATGTCATCAAGTGCAAGCCATTTTAAAAAAGACAGGAGGTGCTTTGGTAGAACTGTTTCAAAGTGAGGGCCTGCCCTCTTCCCTGCAGCCGCTCTTAGTAGCTGTCGAGGACACTTTGGAGCTGGGCCAAATGACAGCAGGTGATGTTGCCCAGTGGGCCAATGAGCAGCACAGAGACATGCGCCGGCTGGCAAAACATCTACATGATGTGCGGGGTACGGTTCAGCCTCTTGGGGAAAGACTAGCGGCAGCAGAAGCAGAGCGGGAGAGATTCAGGTCTCAGATGGAAAGAGCACAAAAAGAGCTAAAGCAAGAAGTGGAAAAACACCAAGCCAGCATAGTTAAATTGGAGTTTTCACTGCAGAAAGCAAAGAGATCCATGAAAGAAACAGAACAAAGGCTACAAGAGGAGCAACAACAAAACAAGAGAGGTGCAGCAAACTCACAAATAAATATTATGGAAACGCTCTGAGATCACTTTTAATATTGTATGTTTAATCATTTTTCTGTAACAGAGACTTTGTCCCTGGAGGAGAGCAATTCCAGACTGAAAGAAGAAGTAGCAGTGCAACAAGAGACATTACAAGCACTTGGTGAGGACATGACGGATTTAGTTTTCCATCATCCAACCCTTCTTACAATGTTCATATTTTTCAGAAAGTCATTCAGAAGAAATTAGATTAAAACCCTTGCCCTAGCTATACACACGAAATAAACTAATATGCTGTGTGATGGATCTTTTTTTGTGGCAGAGCGTGAAAGGAATGATCTGCAGGAGAAAATGAGGGCCTTGCACGCAGAGAAAGAGGCCTGTTGTAAACTACATGAAAGGATCCAGCAATTAGAGAGTCAAATCTCTGAAACTCAACTACTTCTTGACAAAGAGAATGCCAAGTACCACAGCGCTTGCCGTCAGCAAGAGGTCAGTCATGACTAACATCAGACTATCTGTTGTTTTCATTTTGAGACTTTGACAGTCAGAACCGTGAATCACATAATCCATTTTCAAATAGATTTATGTGGGCGTTTTCTCATTGTGCATCCAGTCAATGCAGGCAAAGCAGAAATCTTTGTTAGGGAGAGTGGATGCTCTCGACGAAGAGTGTGAAGAGCTGCAGAAGCAGTTGGGAGGGAGTGAGGAGAGAGAGCTCAACCTACACAATCAGCTGCAACAGATGTCAGAGAAGAAGGGACAACTGCAGACTCAGCTCACTCAACAACAGGTATATCGGAGCTCTTTCATATCCAACACCCACTATGTCATATAATCTTCTTAAACTTAGTCATCCTCTCTGTGGTGCTTCTTTCCAACAGGACCTGTGTTTTGAGCTCCAAAAGGAGAAGCAAACACTAGAAACACACGTAGGCGAGTTAAAGGACAGTGTGGCTGAGCTGAAGGAATATGTGCAATCTTTAAGGGAGAGGGAGAGGCTCTTGGTGGCTTTCCCAGAGCTCAGCCCTCTGGCTCAGGCCCAACCACAGAGTAGGCAAATATTTTATCTTCATCTATCTTACAACATCTTTTTACACAAACCATCCTCTGATTGACAGAAACGTCATTGATGTTGAGAGTGTAAGAGTGTAAGAAATAACACAATTTAAGTGTCCCTAAATACACATATGTGCACTTTGGCATAGAGGTAAACTTCAAAATGTAATTCTTATTTAAGAGGTGATGACTGCAAATTATTTAAAAGAGTGATCCTGCATGCATTATTTGGAAAAGTAAAGTGTAAATCCTGTATCCAGTTATTTTTTTCCCAACTTCCCCTTTTTCGATTAATATGTTGAATGTTAACATGTTGCTCTTTGCATCCTTACAAGGTACAGGAAATGTGCTTTTGGATATGGAGCAACAATTGCAGGCAAACTGCATTCGAATAAGAGTTCTGGAGCAGGAGAATGCCGCCCTGCACAGCAGCCTTGTGAAACTGAGGGAAAGAGCACAACATCATGTTGTCAAGGTGGGACAGAAATGTGTGAATTAATGTGTATTACATATGCATGAACTGCTACATGTTGGTTTTTTAGATGTCGTTGGGATTATTGTAAGTCACATTAAAATTTTGTTATCAACAGGAAACCTCAACTCAGCAGACATGGAGCCTCTCTCTACCCAGCACTCCAGTAGAAAAGCAACAAAACCACCTGACACAAATGCAACAGAGTTCATTGTAAGTATACATATATATTACTCAGAGTTGTTAAAAATCGTACGTCCTAACAAAAGTACCATAAGCACACAATTTATAAATGATTTATCATGATACTGCGTTTCCGGTATTATTTCTCCTTCGCACCGCAGGCAGAACAGAAGTGCAGAGCAGCTGGCATACAGTAACAGAATGAAGGAAGAAAGAAGAAGGGAGAGTGGTCTGGAGTCAGCTGGATCAGAGGATCGTGTGTCCGCTATTGTCTCTCCCTCCTCTCTACAAATTCACCTTCAAACTCTTCACCTTGATACAAGCTCCACTGCTGCTAAAACCCCTACAAAAGCACACAGGACTTCTCTCTTCTCTCTTCAAACCAGGAGCTTAAATCAGAGGAAAAAATGAAACACTTAATATGTAAATACATTTAAACAGAAGTCAGAGAAAGAAAGAACAAAGCTTTGTTTAAGGATTTTTGGCAACAACTGGCACATAAATTGGATTTTTAATTTAAGAATGTTTTTACCTACATTGAATTGCCACATAATTGTATTACACAATACCACACTTGTTTCATGTTCACACCACTCTGTTTTTGTCATTTTCACAATGTCATTGTGGAAGAGGATGTATATTTTTTATGTTGTGAGAGTGCACAACTGTTACCATTATACTTCTCATTATGTTATGTTGTAATGTGCTACACTGAAGTTTTTAATTAACTTTAATGTGGATCGATATATAAAGGATGCTATTTTACTGCTATTAAATAGTGCAATTAAAGGCTATTGCAAAGTAGGTTTATGGATATTCGATATGCTTCTCAAACAAACTGGATTGATAACCTTCACAGGAGGCGAGTCACATGCTTCTGAGTAAATAGGTGGTTTGTACAACCTTGAATGTTGCACAAACAATGACACAGGGACAGATGTGCAGATAGCTCGTTAGTGCCATCTCACAAGGGCAGGGAGTGGGGGTTTCCATAGCAACGCAAGTGCTCTGCAGGATTTATGCTCTGCTGAATCACTACAGGCTTTTATTTCAGTCCAACCAAGATAATCTGTCAGTAAGTCCTCATTAGTTCACCAAGATCAAGACCACACGTACTGTAGATCACTGTGCATCACACATCATGAAGTGTGTTTTTGTTTTTGCAGCGGTAATTTGAGATGCCATGAGCTCAGTTGTGTAATATGAGTCTCCTAGGAAAGCTAAGAGACTTAGGTTGTGTCAGAGCTGTTCAGTGAAACACATATTTGTTCATGTGTTTGTGTTTTCTTAAAGCTGACAGATGGTGAAAATGAGTAACTGTTAGTAACTAACTGTAAACACCTAATTAACATTACTAATCATCTTAGCATCAACACTCTCTCACCAATACTACCTGAATGGACACCTGATCTATAATGTCATTCTCTCTAAAGACAGTTCATGACCCGAGGGTTAATCCTTAAATTGGGTTAACTATACAGTTGTGTCATCAAGCATGTAATTGAAGTTAGTCTCAAGCTTTTTCACCCAGTGCCGTAGATGCCAGTGAGCTTTATACCAGTGCTATGCTTGATAAAGTGATTAATAAATATTACCTATGACATTTAGTCATGTTAATCAGGAGCAGTTGGCTCATAATGACTACATATACACTCCTGATTATGTAATAGACATGACTATACATGAGACAAGTCATGTCTATTCTACGATACACTTGTGTGATGCAGAGAGAATAGTTGTATTAGGCAATTTGAAAAAAGAGGGTATTATCAGGGTTATGTTTCTATCTATTTTTGATGGCATAAATACTATATGTGTACATGTGTACTTCACTGCTTCAGCCAAATCCAAACCAACCAACTCAACACTACATTAATGATAAGACTTTTCTCCCAGAGGATACTGCAGTCAGGTTATTCCACAATTTCAGTTTTTGTAAATGCTGCTTCAAAACATTTATTTTTCACTGATAACACAGTATTTTGCAAGTTATACAGACATACACGATAACAGAAAGATTGAGACTGTAATGTGCAAGTACAGAGTACAATACTATGCAGAAGTAAGAAAAGAACTGGATAATTTATGACTGTGCTTCCCGGCACAAAGAGACAGTGAATGTTCAGCTTAAAAAAGTACCATAGTAATAATATCTGTCACTGGCCCTGACATCAAAAGCATAACTGTGACACAAAACTACCCGACAATCATTTTCAAAGAGTGTGCAAAGTTGTACAAAGTTCTCTTGAACCTGACGCCTTATTATGGTACATTCTCTTCCAAGTTTGTATTTTGGTTTATTAACTAGTAATCATGAAGTGCTGTATAAGAGTTTTTCTAACAGTGAAATAAAATCAGAAATACTATCAGAAAAACAAACAAAAAAACCATCCAGACAGACTACTTTAACTTTGGAAATCAGTCTGCATTGAATAACACACATTTAAGGCCATCGGTTTCATATGTAACACATGCAAACATAAACTGAAATCAACAAAAACATATAAAGCAAGTCTTTTTTTTCTAGTTTTTTTGTAATAGAGATTAAAGCCTTGTGTTTATTGACATCTATGTTAGCGTGTGAGAGGCTGTGGGAATGTTATCTGTATAATATGAGTGTGTTCTCACATGTGTGCCTTTCTTTAATCTAGGTCAAGCCGCAGACTGGCGACAGGGCCCGCCACAAATCTGCTGGGATTACGGAGGCCTCAGAGAGATGAAGCACATCCCTGGTTTAACATAACGACCGATGTCTGCCCATATTCTATCCTGCAAAGATGCCCACTTTTGATAGGTTTGTGCTTGCCATACATATTGAGTAATCAAATGATCAATGTCACATGATAATAATATAAGAGCTCAATAATGTGCTTTCACATCTAATCTTGTGCTAACAGGGAGAGAGGGGAAAGGGCTGCTGTTAAAAGGTGCGTGAGAAAAAAAACTGCAAAATTAGTGACATGAAAGAGAACAGGGTCATGGGATGAGATTTAGGAGATTAAGTGAACCACTGAAGTGTTGTCCTGTCAATTAGCACAAATGACCTAAGAAGACTAATAGAAGTACATGCAAAACATAGTGCCTACTCATATGACAATGACACAAAAACGGACAGCGGCAGGAACAAGAAACTCACAAAAAATGAAGCTAATGACATTTGTATAAAAGCAAAAATTGGAATAATAATAGAAAAATAAATACATAGTTTAGCATACTGGATCAGATAATTTGTCAGAAGTCACTACAGGCAGGGCAGTCTCTAAGTACCGAAGGGATGAGATGGACTAAGAGGATCCACATTATTAGAGCCAGAGTTTCTCCTGAGGTTTTGGGCGGGAGTTTGAGAAAGGGGCAAAAACATAAACCCACAAAAGTCTGTGCATTCCTCTGCTTAATTAAAAAACGTGCAACACATGACTATTTACTATACTCAAGATGATATCTTCAAAAATCCAGTGGAATGTCCTCTACCTTGTTAACAACAGAATAACATTTTTGGTGAATGTTGATTTTCCAAGTTCAGATCCATGTTAAAATTCAAAAAATCATCCACTGAGTGTACCTAACTAAGAGTTGTCACAAAGAAAGCACCATATATAACCTACAACCACATGGGTTTTGACAAACTGGCAAGGTTGCAAGAAAAGAGCTGGTTTTAAAGGATGTAACATAACTTTGATGCTAGGAGTTACAGGACAGTAATAAAAGCTCTCTACTGTACATTGGAGTATTACAAGATATACAAATATGCTTCACAACGAGACAGAGAGCGTGCATCCCATCCTGTGGTGTGCTTACATTTGCAGAGCAACAAGTACAGACTGTGGCAGGCCAGTCACACGCTAAAGGGAGTGAGATACAGAGAGTACAATAGTATTAGTTGAGCATATGAGTGTGAGACAACAGATAATATCAGGCAGTTGTTATGACTATGTGTGGTCACACATCATCTCTTTCCCGGATACTCCTCAGCTGTCGGGGCAGTGGGTGGGTTGATGTGATGCGCCGAGGTGTCCACTTGTCCATCGGGCTGGACAGACTGCACTGTCTCTACCAGGCTGCCGCTGGGTAGCACCACATACCGGGCGGCCATGTCTTTGGGCTGCAGCTCCCGCATGCCCTCCTTACTGTGCCAGATGCCATAGCCAAAATACACAAAGAGACCTGGGAAAGAGACAGCATGAAACACTTTTAACTGTAACAATTTAAATCAGGGTATGCTGTATGCAATGAAGTGTTGAGAAGAGTCAATGTGGAATATTGTTTTACATTTTCTTTTAAATGATATGGCTGGCAATTTCCTATATTTTTCTTATTGTCAACAAAATTCATGTGCTGAGAGTGCTACATTGTGAATTTCTCAGATAACTTCACTATACAAAGTCAAGTGGTTGTGATATGTATCACATATGGAGCCTTTTCTAAACAAACTATACATCCTCTGACAAACTACATCTTTGTGGCAAAGGAACATGTTACCCAGTGCAGTGGTGTGGCTCAATAATGTGTTTTTAATAAAAAAACGGAGGTTTACAGCACAGAGGAATAAGATGTATCAGACTTTGGAAATGCAAACAATACTTGTAAGTGAGATGAGTTTGATTCTGCACATAAGATTTGTTGACAATAAGAAAAATATAGAAAATCACCAGCCTCATCCTTTAATATTGTTTTTTCCCCCATAATTCTCTATGGGCAAAATCTATAGGTTTGTGATATAATAACCCATATAAACACTGTTACTTAATAGCTTTAAATTAACTTGATCTTTTTGTAATACAAATTAAGTATTTCAGAAGCCCTCAATATGTCAAAAACTTCACATTTATTGTAGTCAATGAAATACAGTACTTCATCATATTAAACAAAAAAAGTTTCATGTAACATGTGGATTATGTGGACTATTCTCTTTGGTGTAATATTATTTACTTGACTTTAACTCTTTCCACCTAAACTGCTAGTCAAATGAAGAAATCCCACGCTTCAGAAACTTGTTTTTTTCCCAGCAGTTGCCATTATGGAAGGTAAATGGTCATTCCTTTCTCTAGGGAAAAGGGGTTTAAGAGAGAGAGCCTAGCCCAAGGCCCTGTCAGGTGTAATATTCCATGAGTGTGCATCTTGTTAACTTGCTGCAGTCTGACAGTTGTGTTTAAATGGTTTACTGGTCCAGAGAAGCCTTAAGCTAATCATGTTTCCTCAGTCACATCCCCTCCCCCTCCCCTCCCCATACTAACAGGGCATTAATACTGTTTGACCACCATCTACATCCTCAGAGGCTTGCTGACAAAAAGGAAAAGTTTCTGTCCCCTTAGAGTGGAGAAAATGTTTGTTTAATTTGATGATGTAATGTGATTATGTACATTAAGCTCACTTACAAAACAGTACACAGACTTTTAATGTGTATTCAAACGACTTCCTGAGATAACATTCATTTCACGTCATGTGTGCACAGTGGATTAATTTGTCTCTGAGTAACCAAAATGACCATAACAGCTAGAAATGTAGTGTTTATGTAGAGCGGAAGTTGTATACCTGATGCTTTTTTATGTTAAGTGACAAATGTATTTGTTTCACAAGAATGTGTTTCTATGGAAAAGCTGAAAGAAGGTTTTTGGAGCCACTATGTTTTCTGCATTCTTACCTATGGCAATCCAAACAGTGAATCGAATCCAGGTGAGATAGCTGAGCTTCATCATGAGGAACACATTAATGAGGATACTGGCACCTGGAGTCAATGGAACCAGAGGTACCTACACAACAATAAAACTTAAGTCAAACTCCAATCATAGTTTTCAGTCATGTAGTTTTCACAGCCATAACATTTGCTTTCAAATAAAATGGTGTCCATCTGTGGTTCAAACTACTAGTGAAAAACGGAGGCATTCAATCACCATATTACAAACAGAGTTGTACAACAGTTGTTAAAATCATTAAGGAGCTCACCTGGAATGTTTTGCTGTCGGTTTGCGGCTCATGAGCCCATATGAGTGCCATGCTGAGAACGTAAGCTAAGCTAAAAATCACTAGAAGCATTGTGAAGCTCCAGAGCGGCAGATGCAGCTGGTTGTTTCCAAACTCCAGCACAGCACAGAGGGATACTGAGCTCACTATCAGTGTCAGCACGCAGATGGCCACCACCTCGCCCGGCTCACAGTCCCCCAGCAGCTTGCCCAGGTATGGTTCCCAGTAGGCCCTCAGCTGCCCCACGCCTCGGCGCTCTCTTGTCTGCCTCTCCACCAGCTGGAGTTTGTCAGAGAAGGACTCATACTGCTTCAGCTCTCCGCTGTCCTCAGTTATGGTCTGAGTCTCTGAGGGGGCAGGTGAAGGCTCAGCATTAGGGTTGGGAGATGTTGAAGCCGTTCCCTTGGAGGTGGCTTTGTCAGGCTGGAAGCGAAGCACAATAACGCTAGCTGCCACAAAGGTGTACGCCAGCAGGGTGCCGATGGATAAGAACTGAACCAAGGCCTCCAGGTCAAAGATGAGAGCCAAGGTGGCCATGAGGATTCCAAACACCAGAATAGCATTGACGGGGACTTTGGTGAGAGGATTGACTCGCGCAAAAATGGAGAAGAACAACCCATCCTCCGCCATGGCGTACACGATCCGAGGGAGGGAGAAGAGATTACAGAGCAGCACGGTATTCATGGCTAGAAATGGGAATAGAGAGTCATTAGAAAAACATAAGTCAAAATGTAGCAGTGTACAGTCAGTACCTCTGCTACCCATAATGTACTACAATATTAATATACCAGACATTTAAAATGTAATTCTCAATTCAGGCTTGACACTCACCACAGATGGAACCTATTGCCACAATAACTCCAGCCCAACTGTAACCACGGCGGAAAAAAGCATCTGCCAGAGCTGAGTTGGGGTCCAGTGTATGCCAAGGTACCATTAGTGTGAGCACTGTGGAGACCAGGATGTAAGCTGTTGCTGCCAGTCCGAGGGAGATCGCCGTGGCAATGGGAACAGCTTTCTGTGGGTTCTTTGCCTCCTCACTTGAGGATGCGATTACATCAAAGCCAACAAATGCGTAGAAGCACGTGGCCGAGCCTTCCAGTATTCCAGACAATCCAAAAGGTGCAAAACCTCCTTCTTTCTGGCTCCAATTTGCTGGTTCAGCCAAGACAAAGCCAAAGACTAGGATGAAAATGATGACAACCATACTAATGGTGGAGAAGATGTGGTTGAGGTACGAGGACACTTGAACGCCGAAGGAAATGAAGAACGAGGCAACTACTAGGATCCCTGCTGCAAGTAGGTCAGGGTAATGGGCAAGAAAGGGCACGTTCCACTGCATAATGTGTGTTTCTGTGAAGTTTTGGATGGCGTGGTTAAAAATGGAGTCCAGATAGCCACTCCATGCACGTGCCACAGCAGCGCCACCAATCATGTTCTCCAGAATCACATTCCAACCAATTAGAAAAGCCCAGACCTCTCCCACAGAGACGTAGGTAAACATGTAGGCAGATCCTGTTTTGGGAATGCGTGCTCCAAACTCTGCATAACAAAAGGCAGCCAGTAAAGAAGCAATACCTGCAAAAATGAAGGATATGATGACAGCAGGCCCAACCATGTCTTTAGCCACTGTGCCTGTCAGGACATAAAGCCCAGAACCCACCATGCCCCCTACACCCAACAGCGTCAGGTCCAGGGTGGAGAGGCAGCGTTTCAGCGACGTGGCCATCATGTCATCATCCAGTGTCTTAAGTCGGTTCAGTCTCTGACAAAGGCGCACCGCTGGTGCGCAGCCTCTTGGACAAGTTGCCATAGCTACAGTAGAGTTAGACAGGCCAGCTGGTCAGGATAGTGTTGTAACAGTCACACTGGATCCATTACCTTTCTATGAAGCTAACCTGCAAGACAGAGCATAGGTACAATATTGACAAAGGTATACATTGAAACATGAAAAACAACTGCTGGTTTATGTGGTCTGACTTGTTTAACCTGTCTGTGTATTGCACTTCCAGGTCAACTTAGTAACCACAGAATGATGATTAAACTTTATACATCGATGTTCTAGCTGTTTAGTTGGCTTGTCTGACTGCAGGGTGGGATCTAATGATTGGCTCAAACATTTTACAAAGATAGATAAACATAGACGTGCCTGTTAGGAAAGCCAGTTTACAGACACCCCTTTGGTCACAGGATGGCCTTCCAATGTTTTGTGGAAATACTAATTTAGTTAAAAATGATCACCTAAATTCTTTCATGAAATAGTGACAAGGGTTAAGTCTGAATTTAGTGAATGCAATAGCAGCACAGTAAATTCCATTGTAAGGAAATAAATTTCATAAAAAATAAACCTCAAAGCTAGTTCACAAAGCAGAAGTCAGCAGGGCCATTTGAAGATGTGGTCTGTAACTGTTTACCACTGAAAGTTTATCTATCATATCTATATTTTGCAATGTGTGGCAGTGGACAGTCATCACTCAGGACAAGGCCAGTCCACGTCATCTGAAAGGCATCCGGTACACTAATGTAAAAAACTTACTAAAAACAGCAATGATGTAGGCTAGATCATGTATTATTTTTTATTTGTTTGACAACCAACAATAAGGCCGGACTCCACTCATTATTCATCCTCCTGGCAGTGCAGCATCCGATTCCTGCCCTCGATAGGCATATGGCGACAACAGGATGCCTCCGTTATAATTACGTAACGCTTTATTCCCCTCTAGAAATAAAACCACTGTCATAAACTAAAACGACTCGTTTACACAGGCCTCGTGATCTTCAGTACATATATTAATGACATATCCGTGCCAAGATAGACGACGTGTGGAATAAACGTCGTTTATAACGCCAGATTAATAATTTACAACAAAATGGAAACGGACGCAAAAAGAGGATCGTTAATGCATTAGGTAAGCTTACTCCTGGATGTACTGGAAATGCTGCGCTGCTTTAAATCCGTGTTTCAGGTGTGTTTTTAAAAAAAAAAAATTCTATCGGGATTCCCATTTTAACAGGAGATAGGAGAAACAGCATTTACAACATCTGAAATGCTATAATCGCTTTACCGTTGTTGTTGTTCAGGGTGTCCCATCTGTGCTGCGGGTCCGCCGCTGACAGAAGTTGCCGGGGTGCATCGTCTGGTGATGGAGCAGAAGGTGCGCCGAGGAATAAAACCAACATGCACTGCCTGGACTGCTTCTTAAAGGCACAGTCACCTTTCTACTCCAGCTGAAAGGGTTTCCCCACCGCGCCCCACCCATTGTATAGCAGAGAGGGGTGTATCTGGAGCCGGGGTGCAGAGGGTGTCCCCGGGCCCAGACTAGATGAATATAAATGTGAACATGTTTGAGAATCATCAGCAGATAAGCATGTTAGTGAAGTAAGCGGCTCAAGTAAGTGGACAGTTTATTTAAAGAGTTTATGAATAGATGACGTAAAACTAACCCAGAGTCAAACAGAAATACTTGTCTTCAGAGTCAATAAATCTTAGGCATGTTTGATCACCTTTTGTTTCAGACCAGTCATTAAATCCTGCCAGCAGATGAAAGAGGCCTACAGTGATGATGGTGGTACATTAAATTACAATGTAGTCATGTGCCTGACCATGGAGCCTGTTATACATGACCGTGAAAATTTAAATTTGTTCTGTAGCCAGTGTAAAGAAGAGGGATGTGATAAGACACCTGCTGTTGGAACTGGTCCAACTGGTCAGAAACCAGCAACAGCAGTCTGGACCACAGTGATGTGAATATGGAGATAAATAAGGGAATTATATGTTTCTGAGTTTCACAAAACACAAAGACATTTTGAGAGACTTTTGAAACATTTGTTTTAATGAAAATAGATATCAATGTTATGGAAAAACAATGCTATATTTCATATCATTTGCATTCAAGAGAAAAGCAAACACTATGTGTTTAAAGTCTATTCCTACTCCGCTACTACCTCTTTGGTTGCATCCTGATTCATATTCACAAATTGTTTATTTATGGGGGACAATGAACATTGAAAAATTCATTGTTAATGTACTGGGGTTAGCTTAACAGCTAATCTGCCCAACAGTTTTAACATAACTAATAACAAACTGAACAGATAAAAAAAACATTATACACAATAAAACAGCAAGAAATATGAGAAAAGTGTGTATAGGAAATATATCACAGTAC
Source organism: Thunnus maccoyii (assembly GCF_910596095.1). Classification (NCBI taxonomy): domain Eukaryota; kingdom Metazoa; phylum Chordata; class Actinopteri; order Scombriformes; family Scombridae; genus Thunnus; species Thunnus maccoyii. The sequence continues at coordinate 25,448,735 of NC_056541.1, forward strand.
TATTAAAATAAATAAGAAGTAAAGTCTGATCAAAACTGGCACATTTCACACTTTGTTTGCATTTTAACCATTTCAGAGGGCAATAAAACATGGAAAGTTACAGATTTCAGCTTTAATTGTGATGTCAGTACAATACTGCTGCTCAGAGTTGGGTCCCCATGTACACACATCAAATAAAACATTCCTGTTCACCTCAAATGGTGTCGACTTCTCCAAAGGCATCAGGGGGCTCTTATGGAGTGACCATATATTGCAGGAGGGGCGCTGCATTAATTCCAGTTACAGCTATAGTTAACGTCTGGCTGAGCCTGCTCTCTTATTACTGTGCTGAAATGCTTATATTATTATTATTATTACCGTATACATTATTGTCTTTGAGGGATATGCACCAAAACTAATTTCACAATGTGTGACACAGCATATAAGTTCTTTGCACTCTGTGTTGTCGCAACTGTTTGACCCCCTTCAGGACTTATATCGTCTTACTTGTACTCCTGGGACAAACAGATTGTGATGGTAAATATTACACTCTTTACAACAAGTGATAAACACTTATTTAACATGTTGCTTTTTAAAGTGAGCAATGCCAATGTCGGCCAGTACATATTGAATCTCACAGTTACTGGAATGTGAGCGAACGCCGTCTGCTACCATTGTATGTATTTTCTTCTCCCATTAGTCTCTGTCTCATAGGATACCAGATTGTGACTCCTTCTGTTGAAGCTTGAGCACCAATTCAAGTAGATTCATCTGCATTGTCAGCTCCTGAAATAACACACAGTTGTTGAAGAGCAATTAGTGTGGACATACAGTACATTGCCATCTGCTGGACATTTGTATGTATCATAAAGTGCATGTTTTCTATGCTACGGTACCATCTGTGGAGTACATTTTAACTACAGTGACTAAACAGGTCTAGAAGTTAACCTGAGGATTAGTGGTGATGTAAAACCCAGGGACTCCAGCCTTCTCCAGGGTATTCTGTTGGTCTATCACTTTTTGATCAATTTCCGCTACAATCTTCTTATCCATCATTCTTTGCTCCTCTCGCACACGGATTTCCAGAGCCTGATAACACAACGCACAACTGTTTGAAAAACAAGAAGCATACAGCAATAACCATAGCCATTTTAGTACTCAGAGGAATTAGGATGTGCCAATGCCTTACCTCTTGCTCAGCTTGTTGATTTGATTTGAGGAGCGCAAGGTTGTGAGACTTGCATGACTGCAGAGCTTCTTTGTGTTTCCGTGCAAGGTCTTGTTTGAGTGCTACACACAAAAGAAGCAGCATGTCAACATCAACATTGAGCAGTTGCATCCTCATACCTGGGGACTGTTCCAAGAAGCAGGTTCGGTACTTCATATGGTTCCTGATTTGAAGGGGTTCCCTAGTTTTATTCAGCACAATTAAGCTGATCACAGGCAAGGAACTTGCTTCTTGGATCAGATACCATTAGTCTCAGTGTGTTTTCTGTTAAACAGAGCACCAACCTTGGTGTTCACAGTGCAGCTTTTGCCTCTGGTTGTACAGATTTTTCTCTGTCAGATGCTGAATATCCAGGAGCCCCTGCACTATCTCATAGACCGTCCCATCTATGAGTGCCAGAGCCAGGTCACTCAGTGTGTTGTAGGACAGGCGCTGCTGGAAGGAGCTACACATGGAAAAAAACAACGTCAAGATGCTCTTACAAAACGACCATACAGATAAAAAAAAATAGACATTTAACTGAAGTTCTCTGAAGTTAGTGAAGGAGCCCTCCCTGGAGCTAAGGAAACATTACCTTGGTAAATCTTTGACTAAAGTTTGCAGCTCTGATAAAAGGTAGTAATGTCTCTCTTGTTGTTTGGTAGAATCACCACCAATGACTCCGGGATAACCATCCATGTCCCCAGCTGGGAAGATGAAAACAGCACTCAGCTAGCTAACAGTAGCAGGTTGGGCTAATTTAACTAATTAAAACTTCTCAGAAACAATAGAACTAACCTGGTGAAGACTAGGCTGCATCTAATGATCTTCGTAAGTTAACGGCACGTAGTTATGGTTACTAAGCCGACTTAATAGTAAGAAAATGATTGATTTTGCAGCTGTAGGTGTAACGTTGTTATTAGCTCCCATTCGCTCTACAGAGGACCCCAAGTTGCTGGCTGTCAAGATGCCTGCCTGTAATGTTTAAAATAAAATGTTACGTGTAGTAGCTCAATATGTCCGTCAGGTGGCGCATTGCAACAAAGAAGAAGCTGAGAATACCTATCAGGTATAACCATAAACCCTACACTTATGCTATTATTAATTAGTACGACAGCGTATCTGGAAAAAACGGCAATTACGTCAATTACAAACAGATTGTGAACGATGTCAGATTTCTAAGAAAAACATCCGCAGGTGCTGTTGTGAATACCTTTTATTCTACGATATTTATTTAAGAATGGACATTTCATACGCATAAAAGAAGAGACTGACAGCTTTAAAACCCCGGATCAGCCCTCAGTGTTGAACTCGCTGGACTGACTGAGCTGGATGGATGCGCGCCTGTGTCGCGCGCTACTGGTGGGCTGTGCGCTGTCACGCGCCGAAGGTGCCATGAAATGAAGAAAACTCACTTGCGGAGGGGTAGAGCACTATTTATAAGAGCGTGTATGGGAACACACAAGGAGAAATTGGATAATAGCTCACCCGACTAAAAATGGCCAAAAATACATCTCTTTATTTTCGCATTGTCGAGGGCAGGAACCTCCCGGCCAAAGACGTGTAAGTAATTTCTGAATGGCAGGTGCTTATCTATGCAATATAGGGTCTTATAGCTCTGAGATCAAATGAAGCCTCTAAAATGTTGAACTAGTATTTATCCGGCTGGTTAGGTAAGAAGAAAAAGTTCAGACCTGTGTACTTGTATGCTGTCTCCTATTAAGGAATTAAATGTGAGTTATTAAGTCAGGACTGTCTATTCCAGTTTACATTGGCGTGTTTAAGTCAAGACAACTGACAATTAACGAGACAAATCGACTAGTCATCTTCAGGTGTCATGTCATGTCATGTCATTTTTCTTCATCTTCAGATCCGGAACCAGTGATCCATACTGCATTGTAAAAGTTGACAATGAAGTTGTGGCCAGGTAAGTCCTGCTCTAAGTGCATCTTGTTTTATCCAGAAGTACAGGCTGCAAATTGTCTTTAGTCTTTATACTCAGATTTGAATATCCTTCAGCACAGTTGAGATATTTACGTTATGTTAGTTTTCTGGTTGTGCTCCGGCTACTCCGCACATGTTAGCCCAGGGAGGAGTGTGTGTGATCAGGGTTGTGGTGCCCACAGCGTGGCCCTTCCAACACAGAGAACCCGATACTGGTCTGGCCTTTAAAACACCCGCAGGTAACCATGGAGAGGGCGCATCAATTATTGCAGGGAGCTCCCGGTGTAAGCAAGGAGAATGGTGGGAGCTGAGAGCAGAATACACCAGTTCAGAGGTGTTCTCAGTTTGAGTGCAAAAGCACAGACAGATTTCAGCCCTCAAAATGTTCAGATTAAGCACGTTTTTTTTTTGTTGCAGATAGCAGCCAGACTAACAGTTTATTTCCAAGTGGTGGTCTGAAGCAGCAATTCAGATCCTTGTAGAAATAAATTGCTGTGGGCTTTAACAAGAACATGGGATGAATTCAGTGGCTATTCTATCTGGTATAGTGAGGGAAAACAGCACAGTGATTCACTGCAGACACTCACACTAATTATCTTGTACTTGTAGTGTTACTGGTCAACTGACTCCTCCAGTGTGATGCTCATGGATGATGTGGCTGCTAGATTCTTGTGGGAAATAATGGGTACAGTACACTCTGAGAAACAGAAGGGCTGATTAAAAACATTCAGGATTTTTAGGTTGTCCTCAGGGTTGAGTATCCGTTAAAATCTTTAGATACTTTTGAATATATGTTACTCGACTATGGTGCTGATACCAAAACGGTACTTTTTGATTTCTTATTGCTTTCAGGAATGTAAACCTGTTTTTAAATTTTTTTATAAAACCCTTTTTTCATTTAGATGTTGTCTAAACACAAGCAGATTTATAATTTAAATCAGGAACTATCTGATCAAAGAATAAGTAAAAAAAGACTCTTAATCTGACCGGGCACCTGACAGTTTTGATACTTAGTTGACACATTTCGTTCCGTATCAAACAAGTATTGAAGTTCAGTACACACCCTGGTCGTCCAGAACCAGTCCTTTGGCTCTGACAGATCTCTTACGAGCACTTACAAAATGATACACATACTGAATGTTACGTGGAACCTGATCTAGTATCAAAAAGCAGAAGATTTTGATGTAGAGCCGAAGTTCAAAAACCTTTTTACAACATGATCACTCTAAATGAAGCGATATCTGTTTAGTTGTGAGCAGTTCTACCAAAAAGTAATTTCACTTATCAGATTGTTTCATTTGAAATATTTCTAAAGAGGAAAAACTATCCAGAGGCTTTACATAGAAGTCAGAAAATAGTAATACAATTTTGCGTAGTAGATCTATGTTTGTTCTTCTTCATCTCACGACCCCTCAGATTTATCTTAAGAACTCCTTTAAATGGTCCTGTGCCCATGTGGAGAACCACTACTGTAGAGATACATGACTGAGACTTTTCATTATTACTAGAAAAGCATATGAAGTTGTCTGCCCTCAGCTACACTTATGAAGTGAGTAATGGAGGGTGTATACTGCTGCCACATTTACAGTGACTACTGCCTCTTTTTTTTTCAGGACTGCCACAGTGTGGAAGAACCTTAATCCTTTCTGGGGTGAAGAGTACACGCTGCACCTTCCGATGGGGTTCCATTCACTCTCCTTTCATGTCATGGATGAGGACACGATTGGGTAAATCATATGCTGTATCTAAATGACTCCATATTCAGCCATTACTGTTTACTGATGGTGCTTTGCAATGATTTATCGTCTATCAAGCCATCAGTGTTTGCTTAACTTGACCTCATGTACAGTTTAACGTTTTTTGGGGAAAAAAACAAGCTTTGAATAAACAAACATCATCAGGCAGATGGTCACCCAGATTGATTAAAGGTTATTTTTTTCTCCTTTTCTCATGACCACCAGTACACTAATCAATCTGTCACCTCATTTAACTCCAGTGAGAACAAACACATTTGATCATATTTTCAATTTTGTCTATCTGATCATCTGTTGTTTTATCTCTTTCTACAGCCATGACGATGTTATTGGAAAGATAACTCTGAGCAAAGAAGCCATTGGATCTCAAGCTAAAGGTACGACTGAACAAATTTTCATGGGTGTACATGTGCAGCAGGACGGGCGCATGACCAGAGCTCAGAGGTTAAACATACATGGATTCCCATGACCAAGTCAAAGGTCTGAGTGATTGAGGAGACATGCCTTTTTTAACCCAAGCTGCTGGGAATGTTGAGCAATGCACGCTCACACATTTAATTTGATTTGTTCTCATTTATCAATCATCTTTTTCAGAGTTTCTTTTGAGTTGTGCAATGAACCAGGCATTCATTGTGCATTTTAAACCTTCATTTGGAATCCCACAGCGCTGCAAAAAAAGAGGAGAACAACCAAAGCATTTCAAATGGCCTCAAACCAGTAAAAGTCTGGCTCTCTCACAGAGGCTTTCACATTCAAGAAATTAGTCACAGTGTTTACCTCAGTATGAACTCTAGCACTGTCTGTGCTGTCTTGGCCAGCCATATGGCATTTAAACTTTGGTATGTTGAGATTTTGTACTTTTATGAAATGACTTATGAAAGTGTTTATCAGGGTGTGTGTGCTGCATATTAATGATACCTCTTTCCTGAAAGCTACTTGGCATGGCCCTCGCTCCTGTGATTCATTGGTACATGTTGGTAGTGAGTCACTTACTCCCTCGCAGGAATCTTCTCACAGTCTGGCCTTGACATTGTACCCTTGCTTATGTCAGATACTTCTGAAATAATGAAGACAGAACACATTCAATTTGACATGCATGCAGTGTAAACCGTATCAAATAAACTACATCTTGCTTGGAATATTATACTGTAGTTTGTGCATGCCTTCACCTTGTCTTATACTTGTTAGCGTTATGGAAAATATTTAACACAAAATTAGATATTTTTAAATGTATACTTACTTAAATACATACTTTAAAGTTAGTTAATTCAGGACTGCATCTAACTATTGTTTTCATTATCAGTTATTTTCCTGATTAATTGATATATAGTTTATAAAATTTCAGAAAATAGTGCATAGTCATTAAATTGCTTGTTTTCCTCAACCAACTCTCAAACTCCTAAAATAATTTAGTTTACTATCGAATAAGACAAAGAAAAGCTCACGACTGAGAAGCTGGAACTAGTGAATGTCTGGCATTTTTTGCCTGAAAAAAAGCTTAAACAATAAACTGATTATTAAAACAGTTGCAGATTATTTTTCTGTTGATCAGCTCATCAATAAATTGACTAATTCTTTCATCTGTAAATTAATTCCTGCCCTAGGATATCTCTTATCATCTCTTTTTTCATTTTCAACTCTCTCCATTAAGGTTAGAATATTACTTTTCCATTAGTTCTGAAATGATTTAGTTGATCAATCAATTTGTCAATTGACAGAAAAAAATAGACCATCGGTTGCATCCCTAGTTTCCATGTTTGTTATCAGGTGTGCTGTTTCAGTGAATGACACCTGTCTGTGCGGTATCATCAGGGCTGGATAGTTGGCTGAACCTGACGAGAGTCGATCCTGATGAAGAGGTCCAGGGGGAGATCCACCTGAGTCTGGAGCTGCTGAAAGACACAGAGAAGATTAGCCTGCGATGTCAAGTCATTGAAGCCAGGTAGCATGACTTTGAGCTTGAAAAGCTGCCACTGTGTTATGTTATAAATATGAGCTCATTTAGAGATAATGATGGACTACAGAACTATGATTAAAGACCCACGTTGGCCCACAGATTAGATGATGAGAGGGTCTGGATCCGCTTGGGAAATATAATAAACGTGTGTTCAAATGCACTTTCCAGGTGTTAAAACTATCATTTATCTTGACTTGTGCGTGTCACAATTCAGTAGTTTTGAGATAATTAAGGTGGTCGTCAGTCATAAGTTAAATTTCTTTATCGGAGTATCTTGCAGCGAGAGGTGTCAGTGTCATCACCATTCCTGTGCTGTAATCTTATCACCATCACCCCGCAGGCCTCCACACTCCCCTCCTGAGTCATTCTGCCGCTATCACACCACTCACTGCCCCATCTGTGTGTCCCAGGCTACAATCTCTCCCTCTCAGGCAGGGCTCTAATGAGCATGTCAATCAGGGCTTGACACTGTGTTATTTAAACATGCTCGGATGAATGTGAATTTGTGTGAAAGATTGAGGTCAAGCGAAAAGTCGTGGTTTTGCTATTTTACCTCGCTGCACTTAACACACTAATTTACAGAGCAGGGAATAGGAGTTTGTCGGCCAATTTAATGTATTGAACGGTTCTGTTGTCTTTTGGTCTGGTAACCCCACAGAGACCTGGCTCCGAGAGACATCTCTGGAACCTCGGATCCATTTACAAGAGTTATTTTCAACAACCACAGTGCAGAGACTTCGGTGAGCTCTGTGTGCGTGCATGTTCAGTATGTAATGGTTTCACTGAAGCCAAATACTTCTATTGTGATTGATGTTTTTTTGGATTGTATCATTGTCATTTTATTTCATATTACTGTATACGTAGGATCAGAGCTGAGGTGAAGTAGTGTAGTGAACAGAGATAAAGTTTTAGGATTTTCTAACACCCCAACCTGCTGGGTTTCAGATTATCAAGAAGACACGTTTCCCTCATTGGGGAGAGACGCTGGAGCTGGAGCTGGATCCAGAGGAACTACGTGAGGAGGGAACTATCACGGTGGAGGTCTGGGACTGGGACATGGTGGGCAAGAATGACTTTCTGGGAAAGGTGAGGACGGCATATTACTGTGTTCTATCAAGATTCTGTATTATGTTACACACTTCATAGATTTCATGTATTGGTCATTGTATAAAATACTGTATGCTTCATCCTTGAGTACAGTATTTCCCACCATAAAATTGCTTAATAGGTTGTTGTTCTTGTCTGATATTCTATCCTTCTATGTTGTTTCTTTCCACAGGTGGAAATCCCTTTTGCTTGTTTGCACAAGACACCTCTGTTAGAGGGCTGGTTTCGTTTGCTACCCTTGGGAAACAATGAGGTTGATGCTGGGTGAGGATTATGGGTGTGCTTGTTTATTCAATGTGGTGAGTTTGTGTGTTTGTATAACTGAGACGAGCATTTTGTTGACTGCTTTTGGAATCTCATCAGACTTAAATCGTGCAGCAATCCGTGTGTCTTTTTGAAACGCACTCAAGGAAAGAATCTGTTCCTCCTCATGCATCCTTTAGTGCATTTAAATGAAGATTCACAGGTGTATGGCCAGGTCTCTGACAGCATCTCTTCCTTTAGATATTTTTAGAACAAAGGGAGCTGAGCGAACTGCAGAGGAGTAGTGTCAAACAGAAATGAATCTCAGAGATTCATTAGGATCTAACACACAGAGAGGAACACACTACAGAGTGGAAATTTAGTTAGAGACTTACTTTCACATAAAGAAGAAAGAAGAAAATGACACTGGAAGAGATATTACCTCAGGGACTATATGTTACCCTTTGACAGTCTTCTTGAACATTAAGACACCTTAACAGCTGTTTACCATTTACATTTGATTTGATATGATCAATTTTTCACTTTACAATAATATAGACATTTTGTAAGAACATTTAAAAAATGTATTAGATGCATTTATATTTATACTATATACTACTACCAATAAACAGCCTAATCTGTTTCTTCAATAATAAGGCAATCTTTAGGCATTGCCCTTTTACTTAGAATTTTGTGTCGATTTCACACACTTCTCTCATAAGACAACGCTGTAGAAAAATCAAATGTGTTTGGTTGTTTTCACTTACAGAAAAACAAATAAATTCAGGAGGTCGTCTTCATTGGGTGTTATGAACACTTTTTCATTTGCGGTTTATTTTAAATGAAGCCATACCTCAGTATGAGCTCAAGGTGTGCACAAAATCTCCTCTTGCTGAGATTTTGTGGTATTTTCCTTTGTTTCTAGTGGCAAGCTGGGAGCGCTGCGTCTCAAGGTGCGTTTGGTGGAGGATCGGATTTTGCCGTCTGTGTACTATCAGCCCCTCATAGACCTTTTGGTTGAGTCAGTCATCTCGCCCACCGAGGTTAGTAACTCCTCCTCAATGCTGATATTCACGTTCTCACCTGTGTGAGAAATTTAGTGCTGTAACATCAAGAGATACTTTTTTTCCAGTTCTAATGTTTTCCCCTAAACTAATCCACATTTATCTTGACTCCGCCTGGTTTATTAATCTCATGCTGGCTTTCAGACGACAGAAAAACTCTTTGGCCATGTCAGCAGCATGTCATGACCTGGGTCCTCCTCTCACCAGGTGGAGGATAGCACTGCTCTGACCATGCTGGAGGAGGTGACCACAGTTGAGAGCCGACAGGACGTGGCAATGACCCTCGTAAAGATCTACCTGGGCCAGGGCCTGGTGGTGCCCTTTCTGGATTACCTTAACACCCGGGAGGTCAACCACACCAGTAAGTAAACAACCGAAGTAACAACATGTAAAGATATCAGAGCTGTCTAAAACATCAGATCAGTGTCCATCAGAGCTATTTGTAAGTGTAACATCTCCATAAAACTAGGATGTGCAGACATTTTTAATTCTGTGTACTCTAGTTTGCAATTTAGATATTATATATCAACAAAGATGAGTTATTATTTAAATGTTTCCACCATTAATGGCTACATATTTCAGTTTTTTGCATGTAAGAACTGTGACTACTACAAAACTGTGACTAATACAGAGTGCGTAAGACCTAACTATATCCTTATGAGTCAGTATTTATATTAGTCAAAGTTTGGGACATGCCAGTTTTCTGTTATTGATCCACTCTAGAGACCCTCGGAGGGTTGCTGCTATTGCTGCTAACTGTGAATTGACATTAAGATCCCTGAACGCTGCAGTCATGGTCCGTGTGTGGGCACTTCAAACCTACCAGCACTATATTTACTACCCTGATGCCAATTATTTACTCAGCCAACCGTCTTTTCATAGCTTCTCTGTGGTCTGTATTAGTCATGTTTTTGCCTCCGCACCACATCCCTATTGCTAATTCACACAGAGTTGTGCTCTGGTCTTTGGGTACTGTTGGTGTAGTTTGAGATAATAAGCATAGTGCCTAAGTTTCCATAGCAACTCCACATGATCTGAACGGTAACTGGTTGATCAGGAATAGATGCCGTGAGCAGCCACACATTAAAGTTGGGCACAGGGGCAAGAAAAATATACTGTTCACCCACTGAGCTGCATATTAAAATCAAACCTTTCCCAGATGTCCTGATTTTTAGAACCAAAATATTTTACCTGGCAACCGAGTCCTGTTACAGTAGATATATCAGTGTTGTCACCTTGAAGGATTTAAGTGATGTTGCAGCATGGTCAGTCTACCTTCATTTGTGACAGACATACAGTACATCGAAGACATATATCAAACAGGATAGAATGCATACACATCCAAAAAAACTCTACATGTGCTCATTCAGAGGCTCACAGGCATCAGGAATTACTGAAAGCCTTGTAGAGATCTTCGTGAAAAGTCACCCATTACTTCATTACATTTATTTGGGGCTATTAATACAGTGTGGGAAACCTTTGTCAGTTTTTATCAAACATCAAACATGGTGTTTTTTTAAAATGTTTTATTTGAAACTATTAGGAGGAAACTGACTGATCATACTTACAGGCAAGTAAAAAAAGTGAAATTCACGTATATAGCTCAAAATCACAAGTTTGTGCCAGAGGGCTTTAAAGTCTGTAGAGTGCATGACATCCTTTAGCCTTTGATCCTCAATTCAGATGAAGAAAAACTCCACATAAAAACTTGAGTAGAGAAAAAGATCATCAGAGGAAGGATTCCTCTACAAGAAAAGGCAAAGAAATGCATTAGATATTGCATGAAAAGTAGACAGTTCACACATTTCATGTTCCAAACATTCCAACAGTTCATCTTGTTTCTCCAGTATCTCCAAAATGTTATTATTTTCAATAAAACAATCTCTTTTTTGTTTTGCTCTCATAGCTGATCCAAACACTTTATTTCGCTCCAACTCACTTGCCTCCAAAGCCATGGAACAGTTTATGAAGGTGCGTTGGTGTATCTGCTGTTTTTTTTAAAATCAAGATTTGAGAGTAATTGATTTATCTGTCTCTCGTGTAAGTAAAAGCACGATGTGACCACTAATTATTTTCACTCATGTAGCCAATCTCAGCTATTATCTATCTGAACATTTCCCATCTCTTTTAAATGCACACTGAGTCAGTTGCATGCCTTATGGTTCCCTGCTGCATCATATTACACCTTGGTTACACTTTAGAAAACAATCCCTGTAGAATAAATGCAAATGAGGTGTCCTCAACATATGGCATTGTTTTGTGTCAGGCTGTTGGCATGCTGTATCTGCATGAGGTGCTGAAGCCCATCATTAACCTCATCTTTGATGAGAAGAAGTACATTGAACTGGATCCATGTAAGATCGACCTGAACCGCACAAGGTAAAACATCATATTCTATTGATCATATTCTTAAAATAGTCCAAATATGTCCCCCAGGTTCATGTCTTAAACTGCAAATGACAAGTGGAATTATGTGTGTAATTCACAATCAATGTGTGAAAATGGTCAAATGGAAAAGCTGCCACATGAGACTGCCCACTCCTTTACTCTTTACCCCTGATAGGAAGACATCAATGTGAGAAAACGAAAAAAAAAAAGGAATGTAAAAAGGGGGAAGGCTGTTGCTTGGCAACTGCTATCAGCCCCCTGAGATGTCTATCTCTGACATGGAGGGAGATCTAGGATCTAACATCCTCTACGTGTGGTGGCTGTGCCTGCCATCACCATATTTGTTGTCTCCACTCCCCGTCTATAAATCTCCCCTGACATCCTCAATTCGGTACTCAGTGTCTGCATTCCCTTGTCTCTAAAATCTCTAAAATAGGATGCTCTCACATGTAATGACATTATCAGGAACAGAGAGGTTATCAGTTATATTACAAGAGCCATTGTAGATTGAGTATTTGCTTAGTAAGGTTAATTATGTATGGTCTTTGCAGAATTCAGACTATTTATAAGCAATATTGCTAGTATGACTAGCATCTTGTCCTTGAATTGTCTTCGTAATGAATAGGTTTCCAACAGTGGCATTCAGTCCTATCTATCTTTCTTTCTCTCTGAAGGCGAATTTCATTTAAGGGTGCAGTGTCAGAGGCAGAGGTGCGGGACAGCAGTGTGGAGATGCTGCAGAGCTACTTAACCAGCATCATTGAATCAATCGTGGGCTCAGTCGATCAGTGTCCTCCTGTCATGAGAGTGGCCTTCAAACAGCTGCACAAGAGGGTAGAGGAGCAATTTTCTGAACCTGAGAATGAGGTCAGTCTGGAGCAAAGAAAAGCCGTAAACACAATTTCAGTGCATTTTAAAATATTTGTGTATTAGAGATTTAATCAGTTTACATTGCCTTTACATGTGAGATACTGCACTACAGTTGTTATCCAAAGAAACGGTCCTCAGGTTCCTTAACGCTCCTGTCAATTTCACCAAATGTTTTACAGGATGTTAAGTATTTGGCCATCAGTGGATTCTTTTTCCTGCGTTTTTTTGCTCCTGCAATCCTCACACCCAAACTGTTCCAGCTGAGGGACCAGCATGCTGATACGCGCACAAGCCGAACACTGTTACTACTGGCCAAGGTATAATTCACAACTCAAACGTACACACAGACATTGCTATGAATAATTTATTCATCTCCAGACATCACACTTAAGTGCAGAAAAAAACAAACAGTTAAGAGGCCAGATGCACTGCAACTGAGGCTAAATGCTGAAGTGCCAACTGATAGGAATTTTAATTTGCAGGTGAAAGAAAAGTAAATATGATGCATGAATACAACATGCAGTGTTTATACTATGTGTACAGGCAGAAGTGTTTTTGTATGGGGTGACAGGTAACACAGTCCTGAGCAGTTACTTTTTCACCTTGTTGGGTGTTTTTATGTCAATGAATGTACTTCCTGGATATCTTATTGCTTAACTACAAGTATATGTAAAAATTCCCATCAATAATTCTCCCCCTCATCTCTCCCATTATAGGAAAGAAAAACCCCTGTTAGTGTTCCACAAGCTTGAATTCATTTATTTTATAGAAGCAGACATTTATTACAACTCAAGATCATACACAATACATTTCACAGTGGATTCTTTCACCAACCATGCCAGGTATGCAGTGGGTTTCACACTATGCCATTGTTTGCCATAGGCTTTTGAACAATACCTTCTCACATTATCCTCTGCTCTAACATCCCTGGAATTCAACTGGAAATTGGGTCAAATGACAAAAGAAAGACACCATTGAAAAGCCATTTCCTTGAGACTGTCAAGAAAGGCGTCTAGTAGGTTATAACTGAGAGCTCACTATGTTTTTGAATGGAGGGGGCCCCAACTCTCTCTAAAATAAACACCTCCCTGCATGCATCCTCAACATCATTAAAAACAGGGGTGTCATGGTCTCACATTAAAAGAAAAGTGAAACCTCATTCCTCATGTGTGGGTTCTGTGGTTGCTGTCCATGGTGCTGAAGTGCTGTTGCCATGGGTCCTCTACAGAGAAAGAGAACAGGCTATTTTTACCTCTGTGTGCGCTGTTACCAGACTGCGTTCAAAGCTGAGCATCAGAGAGGGTGGAGAGAGGGACTTCCTCCGCACCCTAGGCCAGGTGTGGGCCAGACAAAGGGCCTCACAGCATGCTTGGCCTCAGGGACCCTTTTGATCTCCCACTTTGAGATGTGCAGTCACTCATACTGAGTTCTGACAGTTACCGTCAGGTTAGGAAGTCTAGAGGACTTCATGTGCAGAAGATGAGAGTGTTGAATAGAATTTGTGTCTTTACGGTTTACAGGCATTACAAAGTGTTGGGAACTTGGGCCTTCAGCTGGGTCACGGAAAGGAGCAGTGGATGGCACCTCTCCACCCCATCATCCTTCGCAGTGTGGCCTCTGTCAAAGACTTACTGGACAAGTTAATCGACATAGATCATGACATCGGTAAGGCTGATAACAGTGAACATGCCACTAAACGGGCAATCAAGGGGAAAGTTCAGAGGTCGTGCTGTTGAGCTAATCAGCCGCAGGCCAGCTGGCTCCCAGCTGATGTAAGGATTAAATGAAACCATACTGTAGCCCAGTGGTGAAATATTCATAACTAGCTGGAAGCCTAAAAAAGCTGGCGGGGAGTTGGAGTGAGACGCCACAGGCGCTCGTACACGCCACACTGGTTACCCTACTTGTCTTGGCTGCTTTCTTGCTGTCATGTGTCAGTGAGGCTGTTGTTGTGAAACATCTTCCCCCTCTGACATATCATGTTTCAGCCTCCTTCTGCACATCACACCCACTCTTTTCTCTTAAAGGCCAGTTTGACATTTAATGCTCTTCAGGTGGATTTGTTGGACAGAAGTGGAATCTTGTTACACCTCTTTGAAGCCGTCCTTCACGTGGTGATGGAAGGCAGCCGAGGTGTCATAAATAACAAAGTGCTGAAAATGAAGACATATAATGTAGTTTAACAGTAGAATGTTCTGTTTGTTTACAGTGTAAACAAACAGAACACACAGCACCACCTTGTGTCTATATAGATGAAAAAGCCATTACATGTGTTTAACAAAGTGTTTCTTTGAATCCCATTTAAAACTCTTTCTCCTCTGTATTGCAGTGTCCGAGGTGCCACAGAGGGCTGTATTCATGCCCTCAGTTACTGTCAAAGAGGGGTACCTCCACAAACACAAGGCAGAAGGACCCCAACTGCTGTCCCGCTTTGCCTTTAAGAAGCGGTACTTCTGGTTGACTAGTGAGACCCTTTCCTATGCCAAAACTCCTGATTGGCAGGTCTGTACTGATTCAGTAGGCTAGAGTTTGTGTTAGAAAATGTTTTTTATCTACTCTTTTAGCCATTTTGGCAACCAGCCAGAGTTTCATGTTTAGTTTTTTAACATCTGGCTGTATAATTAGGTAGCTTGTTCCTTAATGTGTCTGCTAATGTGACTTTTGGATCAAACAAATTTAAGTGAATGCCTGCCAGATACATTTTTATTAACTTTGTCTTATATAAGCCAAAAATAGATGAGTAAACTTTGAATCAAAGTCATGTGAAAGTGACTCATCCATTATTAGAAGCTGATATGCCGTCTGATGATGAATTAGTCGCCGTGTCTGCCCTTTGAAGGACATTTATCAACTTGGCTCATAAAAAGAGGAAACATTTTAGTCACCCTCAGCTTGCTTTAATGTATTTGTGTTGGTCTCCTTGTGAGGACATCATTAGTGTTATTACCATGTGGTGCCTAACCTTGTGATAATGATCTCCTCTCATTCACCAGCCACAGACTGAGAGGGAGAGGGAAACGGAGAGGAGAGCAGGCTCTCTCTAGCCCAGTAAAAAGCTCCCTCTTTGAGCCAGTCTCTGCTTTGTGTGACTGGAATAAAGGCGAGGGTTAATTGAAGGCTGTGGATATTCATGCTAACATGGCAAATCAGATTGCAGACAATGTCCTGGACCCTTTCCTCCATGTTGGAGCACTCCAGTCTCAGTGAAGCGAGCTCCCATTGGAAGTACCTGATTTACACTTTAAAGTGGCCTTTTCTGCCATGCTGATTTCATCTTCACTTCCTCCTTGTCTCATACGGTTCCTTACAGCCTAACGTGAAAAATATTTCAGTATCAGACACTGCCCCATTAATTTGCTGTGTGATCAAATGTCACTTTTATTTCACTCAAATGTAAACTGCAGAAGCATGATCTATCATTACCAGCCTGCGTGTACTTGTGTTAATTGGGGTTGTGGTTTGTGTTTGAATTATTGCAGGTGCGCTCCTCAATCCCTATTCAGTGTGTGTGTGCAGTGGAGAGGGTGGATGAAAATGCCTTTCAACAGCAGAATGTAATGCAGGTCGTCACCCAGGACAATGATGGGCAGCTGCACACCATGTACATCCAGTGCAAGGTGCATTGGTACTGACACCTGCCAGTCACCAACATAGTTTTTGACCTCTCTCATTTCTGTAACAAAAATTCTTTTATAGCTTTTGGCACAGATTAAAAGTTGACTATTGTTTTTATTTTTAAAAACATTTAAAAAAAATAAAAGCGACATTACTTTACTTTTTAATTTATTTTAATGTATTTTCTCCAACCATTACCCCTTAGTTTAAAAAGAAATGTTTACATCAGGTATAAATATTCTTGTAAAACAGAAATAACAGTGAATTCATGTATTGTTTTAAACAATATATCACTTTTGTATAGAATCCTGCTCTGATTTCACTGGACTTACCACCATATGAATGGTTCATGGTATATTTGTGTCTGAATAGAACGTGAATGAGCTGAACCAGTGGTTGTCAGCTATCAGGAAAGTCAGCATCTACAATGAGCGCATGCTGCCCTCTTTCCACCCAGGGGCTCATCGCAGTGGCAAGTGGACCTGCTGCCTGCAGGTGGACCGTGCTGGTAATCCTGCTTTGATTACTTCTGATACTGCTCACTCACGATGTGGTGTAACTGTGCAGTGTGTGAGCATATATGAAAAATCTAACATTGACTTTGGAAGAGGATGAGTGTGAGCAGTTTATGTTATGTCACCTGCCATTACAAATGCCTTGAATTAAACCTGGGACGCCGTCAGAAGGATCATCAGGAGTTAAGAGCTTCCCAGAACCACCTACTCACTACTGAAATATTGTCCATCAACATGGCAGGCTTACATCTTGTTCGTAACATTATAGCCTCTAACTCCACTCCTGGTCAACTAATTTGTTGCTGGCTTAAAAGAGCAAATGAGCTCCTGTAAATCCATATTTAATGACTAAATGCTCAACTTGTAGCTGCCATGTTTTGCTTCAGTAGAGGATGAGCGCTGGAAATAATGATTTGATTTTCTCTGACCAATTACATTTTGTCAGTGTCAGAGAGCCTCACATGCTAGTGTGCCATGTGACCTCTCACCGTTATGAGCTACAGTTTATTATGATGCATGACTGTTTATGGGACATATGTTCCTTCTAGGTTAAACCTTGGGTAATGCTAAAGTTCAGGTTAGATTGGCACTGGGATAATTCACACTAAAAACATTCAAAGTCATAGTGCTGTGAGACTTCCACCTGATGCAATAGTTGAAGGGTTTGTCATGTTTATCTGTATGGCTGCTTCTCAGTTACAGGCTGCAGTAGAACCCACTCTGCTGTGACTCTGGGGGATTGGAGTGACCCTCTGGATCCCGATGTAGAGACTCAGACCATTTACAAGCAGCTGCTCCAGGGCAGAGACAAACTCAGGTCAGTGGAGGAAACAATTTGTAGATGCAGTTCACTTACTGGACACTAGAGGTCTATGTTGCAACACTGGAACTACTGCCGCACTGCTGCTGCTGCTGTTCATGGTTCTGGACATAACAATCAAATGTTTTACTGTCACTCAATGAAAAGACAAAGCAGCTCTCAGAGAACAGTCAGTGATTATATGATTAATGTTCCTGACCGATACTGCAGGAAAAAATATCTGGAGATGCCAGACGCTGATCAGATGCCCAGCAACAGAGAAAAGATCAACTCTGACATCCATCCAGGTGAGGATCCAGCTGCTGCATCTAGACTGTAAATTTTCTGCTGTGGTGAAATAATTCTTATTGTTGTCTGCATTTTTAGTTTGCTATTATTGTACACTTTCTGTCTCATAGATGGTGCAGAATGCAATGTTCAACTCCTGAAGCCAGGTCAGAGTGTCGCTGCTCGGCTGTTGGGGGTGATAGAGGATCTGGAACAGGCTCACGCCACCTTCCAGCACAGAGAAAAGGAGGATGCCACCAGTGTCATTCTGAATCCCTAGTCTAGACTTGAACAGGGATCCACGCTAATGCCTAAGGAGGGGGGGGGCAGTATCCTGTACCAACACGAGTGAACATCAGATATTCACTCTCTTGATTGTCAGGGAGGAAAAGTGACACCTCTTCCAGCCTTTTAGTACATTTCTATAGAGCAGAGGGAATTTTGCCACTTTGAATCTTTTTGTATTCTCTGAGTGCCACTGACTTCAGCAGCGCCGGGAAGAGATTATGATACTTGACGATAAGGGGGGCTGAGGCACTTTGAAGCATGATCTGACTTGATATTTTTTATGTAGATAACAAGCAATCTGTTGCATGGCCTGCATCCACTTGTTGTGAAATGTGAAAAGAAGCTTTTATATTTTGAGATACTGTACAGGACCTCGGTCACACATTTTTATGCAAAAAGCTTGTTGTTATGTAATCTACAGTATCTGAATGTAAGGTGTTTTGATATTGCTTTTATCAACGTTTTGTATTTTATTAAGTCAATTTATCACCATGGCCGCAATGTAGCAGTGACATTAACATTATTGGTCATACCACCGTGAGTTTTTGAAATTATGGTGCACACGCCGCAGTATAACTTTGCCTGTACAGTGAGCAAAGTGAATTCTATTTTAATTGTTGCTTTGGGCCCTTTATGACAAAACAATGTGCTTTTTTTGGTGCTATAGCCAGTTGAGTTTGGTTCTGATGTAATTTGCATATTTAAAAATGTCCTTGCAGTTGAGGATACATTGTTGTAGCCATACCTGAAGTCATATGGGTAATATTTACCTGTTAAATATTATGTCCATACATATAAATGATCATCTACACTATAAATGAGACTACATAATTGTGTAAGATGCTCCCATTTGAGCAGTTTTCTTGAGATTTTGGTGCCATTAAATTTGGCTCACAAGTGTCAGGATGTGTTTGAGATGCCAAAATTGTTTTTATTAGTTTTATTTTTAAACAGATTCTTAAGCACTCAATCACAATATTTGAAATATGTTTCCTTTCGATATCTGGGAGACACACAAACTGTATTTGGATATGTTATAAAGCCATTTCCTGTAGAGCAAGTAGTGCTCAATGTCTTTCCCTTAAACAGTGATTGTAATGGAGATCAGATCTGTGATCTGTCAGATAGCCTCAGCAGGCCACCCGGCCTCTGGAGCTGTTTAGATTACAGTATGTTCTGGCACAGCTACTGTAGTGTCAGTCTTTATTGTAGAGGAAGAACTGTTTTATATTTATGTGTGGAATAAACAGTCTTCAGTATAGTAACACTGTGGTGGACATGCCAGGCATGATGATCAATAGGCTGCATTGATACAGAGTAATTTCTTATAAGTGTTTTGGTATTTGCTGCATTCCAAGATTTGTTTTTGTTGATTTGCAATCTTCTCAGATCTACCACACAGTCATTTCAAAAGTAGAGTAATCATCACATCATCATCATCATCATCACCAGTTGTTGCTTGTGAACTTTATATCCAGTGAATGAGGGCTCTTATTATGACAAAAAGAAAGAAAAACACTGCCTGTACTTTATTTTGCAAATACACCATGATGGTTTGTTTAAAGTGGATTGTTAACTGTGAACTGAACACAACTGTATTATTCAGTAAACTCTTATTTCAGCTAACAAGTCTAAATGTCTACTTTGTGCCCACAAAAACAAAAATGACACCTCACAGGAAATACATTAAACTGGGATTCCACTTATTTTATCAACAGGGTACTACTCAGCCTGTAAAAACATGATGATGTCATTGAGGTTGCTGAAGATGAAGGCATTAACGTGGCAGGGAAGGTCTTATGAAAGATGTTGCTGAGTTGCATTATGGGAACTGTAGGATTCTGCACTTTTGAAACTTGACTCATGCTAGGGACAAAAAGTCAGGATATCTCAGCCTCTGATGCATCAATTTTGACATTTTTTCCCTGTTTCTTGCAAGTCCCCAAACTTTAAAGAGGTGCAGTTGTAAATGATTGAAGTACCTATTTTTCTCTTCCAGTTAACATGCTTTGAATCAAGAGCAGAAATAATTAATACTAAGTATCTAATTTGCTTCTCCTGGTTAGTTTTAAAATGGAAGGCCTGACATTCATTCATTCATGGTACTACAGGAAATGTCATTACCTGTCTGACAGATCCCAGAGCAGCCTGGCAGCGTCCTGGTTACCACACCACCCCTTTGTTCACATGAATAATTTAATCAAACCACCATAACCACAGACTTGACAATCCAACAGAATCTAATGTTAAATTATGCCACACAAACAATGTTTGCAACTGCTCCTCCTTATTTAAATGCTAATGAGAGGAGACCTACCTGCAGTGATGCAGCAGTCTCCCTGCTAGCTCTCTCATTAGGCATGAGAGGTGAGCGATGAGATGAGGCAGGGCAGCTGGGTTAGGTATCTGCTGGGTCAGTGCTGGAGGGAAGGTGGGGTTTGTTTTCTGATGTCCCGCAGGCCTTAGAGATTAGTTTAGCTTTGGTACACACCAACCACATCTCTTCAGCACAGCACCAACATACAGCAGCCAATGACAGAAAATGACCATAAAGCTAATTTACTGCTAGTGAGAACTATTTCTGCTGCACCTCACAGCTCCAGAAAAGCTCATTTATATCCATATAATGAGGTGCAGGGCACAGAGCTGCCCGGGAAGAAGGAAATGGTGGAAAAAATTTAGAAGAGCCAAGGTGACAAAAGGTCAAACAAACTACCCCTGTCCAGGGCACATTTATTTTTCCACGAGAAACACACAAACATGCAACAAGGTCATCACAGTTCAATAAAGACTGATAGATTAAGAAGCCCTTTATAGTTTAATCAATGTCTCTCTATATCTTGCTTTTAGTTGATCTCATTTTCTCTTTGTGAACCATCTCAAATAGCAATATGTAGACACTGCTTAAGAGAAATCAAAGTTAAACCACAAAATCATGATTTGAAAATGTCAATTAAAATGGGCACTTAAAAATGCAAAACATTCAGATGTTTCACACGTTGTTGAAAGAGTGAGGAGAGCAGCCAAACGCTGTCTCATCCTCATCAATGTGTAAATCAAACCCGGTAGAGGAACAAACGTTCTAACTAACTGGAGTTAAGATGCAAACCACAGTGCTAAATCACCAGAAGACCTGGGTGACATCTCTAAAGAAGCTATATGATGTTTTCATACGCAAAAGCTATGCATTGTCAATAAACTTGCTCACAGTTTGGTTTACATGCACCTCTAGGAGAACATTACTGTATCTTTAAAGGACATGAACCTAAGATTCGTTTACTAGACGCACACTCGGCACACATTCACACAGACAAAGAGATACAAACATACAGTATATCCACACAAAATGTTAAGGTATCATTTAGAGAGAGAGAAGTACAGTTTGCTGTGGACACTATGACAGAGTACAACTGTAAATACTTTATATGTCAGGACAAAGTGATTTCATCCCACTTCTAATCAAATGGAAAATAGTATGGAATGAATCTTAATAAGAGTAATACAGCAATGTTATGCAATAGTTCTTTTAAAGACAATCATCATTCAAAAAAAGACATCAAAAATATGTTTTCTAAAACATAGCTTGTGAACATCCTTGGATCGTACCCCCCTCCCCCCCCTCCCTTTTTTTTTTTTTAGAAACATGGAGGTAGACACCCCGTAAAGAAAATGTCATTTAAACCCAATAAATCAGCCGTCTTGCTACACATAAATCATGTATTAGATCTTAAAAATAGTAAATTGCATAAACACTATTTCTCTCTTTCTTAATCAGATAAATACCAAACCGTGTTTTATTCATCATTTCCATATACAGTAAGTCTGTACACACCTGAAAAGTCTAAAGGGCCTGCATCGTTCATATTACGAGACTGACACATGAAAAAGGAAAAGCTGAAGAAGCAAACATTTGGATTTCTCTTGTTAATGAAACTGCACTCAAAATGGAAAATTCCCTGATAGTTTGGAAGCATTCTCTCTTGCTGTCCCATATTATAAAGGGTGTCAAAAAGTTGTGAAGGAGAAAACTTGAGATGAAACAGGCCAGGTGTTTTCAAGATCTGGATCAGAATCACTCTTACAAATACTTTTAGTGGTTTGGTTTAGCGTGTGTGGGTGCCAGAAAGTTGGGGTCTGAGACCAAATAAACTGCAGAAAAACACAAAAAATAGTTTAAAGCCCCTGAAAACTTGCTTTAAATATTCATGACTAAACAATCAAAGTCAAAGTTTGGAAAAAAAAAAAAGTATTTATGAAAAAACAGCTAATCTGCTTAATCAGGACTGTGTGGGTGTGGTTTGATTACTTAACAATAGCCTGGCAACGTAAGCAAACATCCACTAACTGACATCAGATTTTTATTTAAACATTGCTAAATTCTGATTGGTGATCAGAAATATATGACATCATCTTTTTCCAACGGAGCCCAGCCCATTTAAAACCAGTAAAGGTGTGTTGAGACAGAACGTGAGACAAATTTTACAAACAAAGCAATGGAAAGATGCAAATTCGCCCGGTCCAGTTGAAAACATTTCAAAAATTTTGCACCTATATCCTTTACGAATCTACAGAGTTTTGAGGAAAAGGAGAGAGACTGGAGGAAAATAATGAACAGAACCGTAGTTTCCGCTGAGTTCTGAGATTTCCTTATTGAGAAAATAGGTTTTCAGGGCCTTTAAAACAATTTAAATCAGTATGTTGATCTATGATTGGCAACAAACTGAGATAAATCCCACCCATCTGTCTCTCCAGTTATCTAACACAACTCTAAGAATATTTGCAGCTGATATTTAACCCAGTCATGCTGTTTTCACCTTCAGGCTGAACAAAAACTGCTGACTGCATCCATTCCCATATTCTGGACAAGTAGAAAAAGAGAAATGGCCCATTTGGGGGGAAACAGCCATCTTCATGCTGCTAAGGCTTCCCACCCAATAATAAAGACACATTTACTGTATTTATTGGGAGTCTCACAGGGGATCAACTACACAGATTCTACATTAAGGTAACGACAGCAGCATACACTAAGACTACTTGTAATATTAGACGTCCATAACATGTCATACATATTTCAACAGTCCCTGACATCCTGACAAATTCATCTTTGCCAGATTTTATGTATTCATGTTAATATGTGCCTGTGTATAGATACGTATGTGGGCCAGTCAGTATTTGTATATTTTTCTATATAGAAGAGTATAAAAATAAATTACACTAACACCATAGACTCAAATTGAGCTTGAATTTCAAGGTATATCACATCTGCAAATGTATATCATATATATATATATATATATTTTTCAAAGCATTGCAAGCCAGTTTATAAACATAAACTTAAAAAAAGAAATAGATTTTGTTGTTGCAAATGCAATTTAAGACCTTTTCCTTAAAATGAAACGATCGATTGAACAAAACCGTTGCCTCAAAGTGCTATGGAAGACTATGATTCAATCCAAAATTAAGCCCACAGCTGGGTGCCAACACGTTAAACCTTACATCAACATCCCCCGCTCATTAAAATTGATCAGATATATTCATGGATAATTATGCAGCACTGGGTTATCTTTTATCTCAGAGCAAAGAAACATCACAAGATCTCCACCAAGGACCTTCAAAAAGTTTTTAGCTCACAGGCATAAACTCTGAGCAGGAAAGAGGAGGGCGTGTAGGAAAAAATAGTTCCCTGTGACGCATCAACAGCCAGCTACATACTAGACCAACATTTGCATGGCTCCTGCTGCTGAGGAAGAAGAGGAAGATTGGGGGAAGAGGCCATACATCAAGATCAGCCCCAACAACTCTGAGTGAGCTCACGCTGGGAATGAGATGTTTCACTGCTCGCTATGTAAGAAAGCAGTAGAGCCCAGCGCACTGCCTGACAGCACATGAGCTCACAGGGGACTTGTAGATCGCAGGCGAGCAGCGCTGCCCAAGATGGATCTCTAAGGGAAAACTGAACGTCCATCTGTGAGAGGCGCGTTCAGCTTCTCTCCTCAAGGACTTAAAGCCAGCATATTAATGCCTCAGAGCACGCAGTCGCACACCCATGTATGGTCAGCATGATGGATCGTGCCAACCACTGGGTTTACTCCAACAGGGAGAATAATAATGCAGGCTTTATATTCACAGAGGTCAGCGTCATTGGTATGTCAACAAAACAAATGAGTTTAACCTTGGAGCATAGCAAATCCCGCTTTGCAACCTCAGCCTTCAGAGTAACAACGCCTCTGAACAAGCGTCAAACTGACTGGTAAGACGCTTGTTCCATCTATTTCACGCCTCCTCTCGCAGACCGTCAACAAGGTTAACCATACAACATACATTTATCATCAAACACTTACATTTCATTGCCTTTACTTCTCTTTAGAATCCAGCTCATGCACTACTGAGCACACCTCCGTTTTACAGAACGACCGACCTGTGTGTATCAGAAGTGGAAAATGTCAGTGATGCCCAGTGCAACCTTAAGTCACATCACCTTCACTCAGGTCTACTTGCTGTTAAAGCCGAGATCCTCTCATCCAAAATCACAAAACCAAGTCTCACCACATTGTTACAGGACAATATCAATTATTAGAGAAAATGGGGGGAGTAATTAATCGATTGATTTTCATTCATTTAGAATTCTGAAATTCTCTTGAATGTATCTTTACAATATCAACCTTCACAATAACAACCTATCCATTGGCACCTCACCCTATTGCAGATATTCGCTCAACATTCATTATGCAGCGTTAGTCTGGGCCATGCAATCTGGATTCAGCATTTATAAATATGCCTTTAAATAGTTTTGGCCCCTCGTCATTTTACTCCAAGTGCAGAGAAACAGCTTCAGTTCGAATCTACAAGGGGTTAACGACCATTTTCCTGCAGCTAAAAACATCAAGACCTTGTCTTTACATTCCTCAATCCTCTGAGAAAATTTGGCATGAAGGCAACATGCTCATGGCATGGATCAAGAGACAGCAGGGGGGGAAATCTTATTAGGTTATAGAAATCAAAAAATTGATCATAACCGTTACATCATTTACTTGAGCATTTCCATTGCTCTTGTGCCACCACATCTGCAAGGTCTTTCTGTTTGTGGGGAGTAAAGAGTTGTCAGCTGCATGTTGGCCCGTCATGCAGTGTCCCTGTTCTCTGGGAGACGACTGGGCATGGTGGGTTGTGTTCCTGCGTACCAGCTCAGCTGGTCCTCAGTCCTTAAGGTTGTCCTCGCCGACCCCCTGGGCTGACAGCTCTGTCAGGACGTTGTCCAGGTAGTTGGGGTCGGGGTAACCGTGGCCTGTCAGGTTGGAGCCGAATTCTGTCTTGTGGTGAATCTCGTTCCAGACCACCGTGTCCGACTCGCCTGTGGTGCTGGATGTGCCGATGGTGAAGATGAGGCGACGGTCCCAGGCCATGATCAGCAGCTTCAGGACCTGGAAACACACAAGGAGGGAAGAGGAAAGAAGTTATCATCTCTTAACAGCAAAATGGAAGAAACAAACAACATACAGGACTAGTATCATTTAGCCTTTGGTATAGATGCAGACTTATTACAGTAATGTTCTTCAAACAGCCTAAATTGCTGTTTTAGTCTGTATGGAAGAACTCTCTAAACTTTAATTTTACTGAAGCAAAAGAATACAAACATACTAGGCAGAATTATCACTTTTTAAAAAGATAAATGAAGCTATAACAGCCAATTTTGTGTAGCAAAATAGCAGAGTAATAGTAATACAAGGACAAATTTAACAAATTACTGCTCCCAGAAATGAATTATTTTGTTACTTAATACATGATAATACATGGAAACGTTATTTGTACTCATATAAGAATGCTAAAAAATAAATACATGCTTTTGAAACTCATCATTGGATTTCTTTGGAGAAACAGGTTTGATTACAGGCTCATTATACTGATGATCAACAGTTCAAATCCCGCATGTTTTTAATTCTTGATGAGCTGTCAGACTAGTGTTTCCTTTGACCAGTGTCAAAGCTTACCTTCCTGCCTTTCTCGTTGTCAGGGAGGTAACAGTGTCGGGGGAACCCTCTCGCGCTGAACTTCTTCCCAGGGTTGGGGTGCTCATTGGTCTGAAAATGTCAAGAACAAAAACAATTGTTACAACTCTTTCTTCTCTTCCAGTTGTGACGTAACTATGTAGGAAATGTCAACAGCACCCACAGGACGAGCCTTTCTTGCTCATGTTGCTCATAATGGCCCTTAAAATTAGTAAATAGGTAAAATTATATGTAAATAAATATCTTTAAATATTATATTTTAGAAACTTTCAAAGCTGCAATGTGAAAAAAAAATCTGGCTTGACTAAATCCCAGTATGTCCAGGTGTAGGTCCAGAAGTGTACATGTAGTTTCAGGTGCCTTATCATGAACTAATGGCCATAATTTCCAAATTTTTCTTATTTCTAGTGAAATTGTGTTGCTATCATGTAGCTGTGTAGAATTTAGTGGCTTTACTTTGCAGCTAAAAATCAGCTCCTCCTCTATAAACCAGACTAAACCATCAGGATGTTTACAGTGTGGACTGAGGAGTGAGAGCAGAAAGAGAGGGAGGAGACCCACTGAAATGTTCCTATAATATCTTCCACATTTTTTAGTTTTTCAACAGTCTGTCTCTGCTCAAGAACTACTGTGGGATCCATAAGAACGTTGTTTTCACATTGACTTACACAGCCCCAACACCTCACCTTACTGCACGAATAACCGCCCGTCAAACTTAAGCGGATAAAGCAGCTCTTGTAGAAAGGGCAAAGATTTAGAGAAGAGAGACAGTGGATCAGAGCACAAAGGCGGCAACGGTGGATTTAGTGAAGTGAGACAGTCCTGACCTGGATGCCGGCAGGAATGTCATAGACGATGCGGATGGTCTTAGAGTCTGGGTAGCCGGGCAGGCAGTGAGGGATGACGTGGTACTCCATCTTCCCAGGAGGCTGAGTGCCTGTTTTCTCCCCATAGATGGTCTTGCATGTTGGGCACTGAAGACTGCCATCCTGGTTTGAAGAAAAAAATAAAACATGATGACATAAACAAGATGATATTAACATTTGTTGCTTTGAGAGTGTCACAGTATTTTAAAGGGTCAGTTCACCCAAATTACAAAAACTTTTTCATTTACCTGTAGAGGCATCTAGCTATGCAGATAGTTTTGGTTTTATTAGCACAGGCTTTGAGGTATCTGTCTCTAAGATTTCTGCTTTCATCCCAATACAGTAGAAGAGAATGTTGTTTGTTTTCTGCATTGAAAATGTGTATTTGCACTGATCAATAACATACAGAAAATAATCATCTGATTCTGCAGCTCTATGAAAGTTTTTAGGGGCTTTCAGCGCATTGTTTCGGTTGACTTCAGCCCATGACTTCACTGTTTGATTCACTCTCACTGCTAAATACCCACTAAATGCTACCTTCCCAGCACCAAACAGCAGACAGACAAAGTTAGCAACTAGCTGGTGAAGACAGTGGAGCATTTAGCAGCTGAAGGAGTTTCTAAGGAGTCGTTGGTGTCCAAAACAGAAGGTAAATAAAAAGTTAATATTCGTCTTTCATTCGTCAGGCGGCAAGAGACACAACTCCAAATGATTGCTACTGTTGCACTGTGTCTGCTGGATGTTTAGATGAGCAACTGTTGCTAATACGCTTGCCATAACAACTGCTTGCCCCCTGGATGCAAGAAAAAAAAATTCAATTTATACTGGTTTTAAGCATTCAACAGAAACAAGTCTCTCCAGAAACAATTTCCTGGAACCACCGTCTACTAAAAAAATAGTCCTGGTGAAAACTGTTGAAAATTTCTTTGTTCTGTTGATTATCCAGAGTAACTATTTGCATGACTAAATACTACCAGAGGTAAGTAAGAAGACACTTTAAAGGTTCTATATGTAGGAATCACAAATTCCTTCTCATTAGTGACATATGTGGCCATTATATGAGCTGCAGTAAACAGCCTGGTTTCCCCCCTCCCTGCTGTATGTACGTGTGCTCGCTTGCTCACATACAAACACACACACAGAGGCTCCTGCTGCGGCTGCTGGCCGGTGAGAGCTAATCCACACCGCCTAACTTGCACAAATATGTGTTAATCAACCACCCGAAACTGACCTGATCTGCAAATTGTCAACTTTTTTTTTTTTTACCAACCGTGTTTACTAAACACTGGTAGGCCCAGTGAGCTGTGGCCGGGGAGCAACGCACTGTGGTCGGGGAGCAACGTGCTGTGGCCAGGGAGCAACGCGCTGTGGTCGGGGAGCAACGTGCTGTGGCCAGGGAGCAACGTGCCGTGGCCAGGGAGCAACGCGCTGTGGCCAGGGAGCAACGCGCTGTGGCCGGGGACCAATGTGTTGGGGTTGGGGACCAACATGCTGCAGTTTTGTTGTGAAATGTGTGCTTATTATGTCGTTTGGCCTACCAACAGG
The DNA here is from genome assembly GCF_910596095.1 of Thunnus maccoyii. Lineage (NCBI taxonomy): Eukaryota > Metazoa > Chordata > Actinopteri > Scombriformes > Scombridae > Thunnus > Thunnus maccoyii. Next base: position 25,477,170 of record NC_056541.1, read on the forward strand.
AAAAACAAAAGGGTTGTTCTGCTATCACTCTAGAGCTTGTTTTCTGTTCCTTTGTTGAGGGAATAATGTTGTTTTAGCTGCTTGTGCTCGGGAATGGGTGACTCGTAATTGCAGGACTGTTTTGTTGTGAAATTTGCTGTGGTTGACAGAGGCAGCTATCTGTTTCATTAGCTGGAGAGCTAATATCTGCAGGGTGTTTCTAGTCGCATGGCACCATTTTTGTTGTGTTGTGTTGTTATGTCGGTTGTTTGTTGATGTTAGCGGGAGAGAGGCAAGGCACTTGGGAGCGCACAGAAACGTAACTTTAGTTGGATTTTCATGTTATAGACAATCGAGAAAGATGGAAAAGGTCTTTTTTTTACATTACATTACTACCTGTTCACTCATTGGCAATAAAAAACAATTAATACATATAAATTGCTTCACAATTACACATATAGAACCTTTAATAATACTGACAAAGTGATTTGATTGATTTGACAACTGCTGTTGTTAATATGACATTGATGATTGCTGATTAAATCCGCTTGTATTTGCTGCTTGACATTAGCAAGAAGCACTTTCATATTTGATGAAAGTGAACTGAACTGAGGTGAACTGAATTCATAATGATTTTACAAAGTATTGTGCTGTCAAAACTGAAAGCATTGATCTGAAAAGACTTCATAAGATCCCATCTGTGTAGCCCAATTGTGAGGCCTGATCTGTCGGTGCCGTGCAACCCAGTCGAGCTGTAAGATGTCAAAAGTTTATAATTTGAGCCTTGAGTGACATCATAGCAACTCACAAGCTTTTAACCCACCTTATTGCCATTGTTGTACATGGCCACCAGGCACAGCAGATGGTACATGTGCCCACACTTGCCAAGTTTGCCCACCAGCTCTGGCTTGATGCCTTTGTGCTGCAGGACGCCTTCATAGCCTGATGACATGACCAGCCTCTCCATGCAGATGGTACAGTCCTGGAATAGCCAACCAAAATACTTCAGCTGCCATTCACCATGACTGTGTATTTATTATACTTTCACACTTGGTTAGGACATCAAACGATGACAGAGTGCATCTCTTGGTGGGCGCAAAACTTTTAAGTCCTGTGTGTGTGTGTGTGTGTGTGTGCATGTCTTTTTCTTACCTCGTCTGGCACCACTTTAATCTTCTCTGTGTATCTTCGCACCACATCCTCTGGGTTTTTCCCTTGTCATAAAATAAAACATAAGAGAGATGAGATGGCCATCAAAGAAAATCCAAACTTGCCACTTACACCCACATACCACATTAAGGAAAAAGGAAAGATGGACCACCGGATGACATTTGCTTGTCATAACACAAGAGAATAACACCTAGATCTTGATGGATGACAAATTCTCATCAACTCTCAGCGGCCGCTCTGGCCTGGGTGTGACTGCGGCCACACTTGTTTCAATATACATGTCTGTGATGTTGAAGAGGAGGTCACCTTCAAACTGGCACAGAACAACCAGTCATCCCTGCACTCTCTGATAATCCCCGTGTGCAACCAGGCTAGCATGGCTGAGAGCACACCCACAGCTTACACCCCTAATATGCTTACAGGCAACCTCTTTTCCCTCGGAGCCTTTGTTTGTTCATTTGAGGGACAGCCAGCAAACAGAGGGAGGGGAGCGAAGCGAGGAAACAATGTTAAGGTATATACGGGAGAGGAGGCAGAGAGATGTGAAGAGAGAGAGGACAGCAAACAGTAAAAAAAAACAGGGGGAAAAGACACAAGAGACTCAATTATGTATTTTTGCACTATTGCTATTTGATGGCTTCATTAGCCGGATCACAAGCCTATTTGACCTGTTTCTGCGCAGAAAGCAGAGCAGGATAAGCCCAAATCTCCCTGCACGAGAAAACCAAATCTCCATTGCCCTTACAGTATGTCTGAGTTCATGCTCTTTCTGCAGACAGCACAAACAGGCTGCACACTTGGTTATAGAGAAAAATAGAGAAACTTTAGGCAGTTTTTTTGAGTTAATTTAGTTATGTTGAATTCATTAAAAGCTCTTGAATTTCAGAGGAATTTAAACCTCACCTTAACATTTATGATTCATTTAAAATTGGAGACTGCATATATGTTGAACTGTATACTTGCCTGTAGACAGGACTCTAGGTCGTAGGAAATAATAAGAAACTAAGGGACCCGTGAAATGAAGTGTTACCGTATCATCTCCACACACAAAGTCTGTGTGTACAGTAATGGAGCGCTTTGGATGGTTGACTGAGAGGACGAGTACGGTGCAGGGGATGGAAACCCAACAGCCTCACTGATCAATTAGGACAAAGACTCCCTTGGGAGGCCGGCGGTTTCCACGGCTTCCATCGACCAGCACTTATTCAAGCCCAAAGCCGTCCAACTAAAACACCAGATCCTCTCACAAACCAGCTCAGTACAACAGTCCCTTGTTAATTACTTTATTCGCAACAGCCTCTGTCAATCTACATGTAGTGTAACATCTATAAAACTGTTACAATAACACTTTGACTGCATTTACTCATAAATCCGAACTGAACCAGCAGTCATCATTACATTTTATTATCCTTTTGAAAGTTACAGGAATCCTTTTCTTACTAATCATCGGTGGCTGTGAATGAGGTTGGATTTATTGTAACACTCTTATAGAGCTTAAATGGAAGGCATTTAAAGAACAATTACGGCCCCTTGAAAACAGTTTATTTGTTGGTTTTGTTTGCACGCTGAACAACCAATTCACAGGCAGCTGAAACTGAAACATCTTGCAAAGCTTGGCAGGACAGAGAAAGTCTGCTGACTGTCAGTGGTTGGTCTATTCCTCTCCTCAGTGCATTTCCCATTTATTAATTAACACACTAAAAAATAAAGTGTGTAAAGCTGTGTTTTCATGTCATTTTTCTACTCTCCTCTCATGCCATGGTCCCATTGCTGCGATTCCATCCGTCTTACCCCTCCTCAGGTGCTTTTTCTTGGTTTTGCGTCGCATGCCGTTGATCCCTGGCACAGGCTTCATGTCGCTCTTGTTGATGGGTGGTGGGTGTAGTATGGGCTTGGGGGCCCGGGTCAGGCAAACTGGCAGACCTGCAGCGCACATCAGGATACCTGTCATACCTGATGCATATATAGAGCCCACACACACACACACACACACACACACACACACATACACACACGCACACACATGCACGTGCAGGCGCAATCGTGCATGCACGCACGCACACACATACACACACACGCACGCAGAAAAGTGGAAAAAGCAATGATTGTGAATGTCTTTCAACATAAATAGGAGTATACATCTAACCAGTTTTGTATGTTTTAGCTCATTTCCAAGCAGATGCTGTGTAGTGAATGTTGTCTAACCTGCTAGCGCTGGGTGCACTGGTCCAGATCCAGTCAGGTTCTTAACTGGGAGTGCAGGAACCCTACAAGAGGAAAGAAAAAAAAGGTAAACTCATACATTCATTCAGGGTCATACTGCCACCTCCAGTGGCTATCTGGAAACACCAAGGTCTACAGAAAGCGCAGATTATTTGGAAACACTCATCTCCTCTATGTGACTATGGGTGCTACCTGTTGTTCCACATCATTTTTTTTTCTTTTTGTAAAACAAAATATATATTCTTCACACAGGACCAGTGTGCAAGACTTAGGGTGCTCTATTGGCAGAAATGGTAATTCATAATTATGTTTTCATAAACTAAGAATTGTGTATTCATTACCTTAGAATGAGCCCTTTATATCTACCTAGGGAGTGGGTTCTCTTCCACAGAGCCCGCCATGTTTCTACAGTAGCCCAGAATGGACAAACCAAACATTGGCTCTGGAGAGGGACTTTTTGCATTTTTCGTGCATTTTTTGCAAGTTTCATGGCCACCATAGGTTCCCCTTCACACTTTGAAATGGAAGGGTAAGGGGAGAGGTATTCAGGTGCTTGCAATCTGCAACCTCACCACTAGATGCCACTAAATTCTACACACTTGACCTTTAAATGGCCCTGTGACCTCCAAAATTGACGCTAAATTACCCTGAATGTGCACCACTGCCTGCTACACCACAACTGAGAAACTGAGAACAGTAGCTAGTTCTGCTCTGCACACCATAAAAAACACTCAAGTTAAAATGTCACATGTGCTTCGCCACAGAGACAGAGACAACTACAATAGGATGAGACAGCTTGACTCATGTACAAAGCACTGCAGCAGAGCCTGATTCAGGATGACATTTGTAGAGGCTGGTCTTCATGGCAAACACAGACGACAAAGACAGTTGACTTGCGCACTCTTCAAGATCTGTGGAGCAGAGCGGACCAAAGCACTTGGGGCATTAATATGAGCATACAAGTCAGTGAGTCTCTTTTCAGAGGGCCTCAGCTCAACTAACATCTCAGAACAGGCGCTACTGAACAGCAGAGCTCAGGAACAAGTTTTCTGTCCTCAGGTCAAAAGTAAGTCTCAGTGCAGCAAGCCAACTCAAGTTACAGCTAGAAATCTATCAAAGCAAGTAAAGCACTTTGATGAGAATGGATTAACTAAAACTTCAATAAGAGTCAAATCTCATCTTCCAGATAGAGGGGCTAAATTTACCCCAATTTACCTATCTCATATGGATAAATTAAAGCCGCTATGTGTGGAATTTAAATTGGTGGAGTCTATGTGTTGCTTTCAGCCACTCATTCTTTGTGTTCTCAAGTTAGATTGCAGACTTTTTGGGTATTATATCTCTGTGTGGTTCCAAAGTCAGAGTTTTTCAGATATTACACTTTATACTTGCTTTAAATCCAAATATGAATGATTCATTTAAAAATGCTGCAGTGGACCAGACACATTAAAGAGACAATGCAGAGTTTTTCAGTAAACACAAAAAAATGTGTTTACATTCAATATTTCTCACCCAAACACCAATTGGTGGCTATTTAAGGTCTGACACACATGTTAAATGCATTTATTATATCATAAAACATTAGCAATGCTGTTTTTTTCATGTTTTTTGTGTGTTTGTGGTGGTCTACATGTGGAATTGCATTAAACTGAGTGATATACGGCTGTTCTAATCACTCAAGTCTGTTAGACATGTTCAGCATGATAAAATGTTTCCAGCCTGAGTAATAATAAATTCAAAACATTCATTGAAGGAGCAACATTTGTCTTATTAGCATAACTAATTAATATTTTAAGATCAACACGTGTAAAAAATTCATAACATGTGTGTACAGTCTAGGCATCCTTATACTGTATGTGCATAAAATACAAACAAAACTGAGACACACTCATCAAAACACTGCTCCACAGCACCACTAGTAGTCAAAGATGGCTTGGTTTATATTAATGACTTAGATTACTCTGGGACATGGTCTGTGACACATTCTAACAACGTTCTCAATGCAAACTGTACTTTACCAATCAGGAATCCCCCCAAAGCTGAAACCTCACAATCACAAACGCGGAGGTTGCATGCAGTTGTGTCAGTATTAGTATTTATGAGTATTTGCCTACTCACTCGTAGCTATGTGTTATTTTATACACAGTATATTGACTTTATTTCAAATTCATGCATTCAAATTAATGCATTTCTGATTTGAGTAAAGGCATGAGCGCATCTGCGGGTATATAAGCAGAGGGCTTGTGCTGCGTTCTTCAGTTGGTAGTTACACCCAGAGAATATCAGTGAAGCCACTGAATACCAAATTACTGTTCATTTTCATTTATTCTTCTTAAAACTTCTTGACATATGTTTCGTCCTGAGTCCAGTGTGATTCATGGGTGCAACACAGTCACATAAAATAAATCAAACATAATGAAAAAAGCCATATAATAAGGCAACTGTGGAATAGAGGAAAAGCACTGTCGTGGTAAAATTTATTTATTTTTATAGGGGATAAAAGTAACCAAAGTTAAAAGTAGTCTAGATAAAAGTCACATGGAATGAACATGTGTAAATGCGGCACTGCTCACAAGTCGCTCGTTGGTTATCTCGATTAATCTTTCACACTCCAGCGCATATACTTTTAAATCTCTCTGCTCTTTGACCATGAAGAGACTGAGGTCTTTGGCTCTGTAGCTCCCAGGCGTTTCACAAATCTGCATCAAGAGACTGCTTTGATATTAGCGAAAGCCTCTGTTGCTGTGCCAGGGGAAGCCCTTCAATAAGCTGAGTGCAATAACAAAAAGGGACACGAGGCCTGGCTGAGGCTGAGAGTAAGAACTCAGATGTGCTGTGTCTAACACTAGTGGACCAAAGACCAGGCTCAGGACAGGTTCAGCTGACTGCAGGACTGATGTTATTAAAAATAAAGTACAGTGATAAATACTTTACGTTAGAGTGTTGAATTCAGAGTGTGAAACCAGAGTGACGGGTTTGATTCCGGCTGCAGGATTTTGCTTCAAGCAAAGACTACAGTGAGTGATTTCACACCTTGAACCGCAGCAAAGGAATTAATGAGCCCACTCACCTGCTACAGTCTTTCCTTGTAACAAAAACCAACCAGTCGATACTTCATGGCACACAACTGCACATCATTCAGGGAAAGCACCAGTTTGACTCAGATGTTGGCAGCTAGTGTGTCCGTCTGGAAATGAGGGCAGTGTTTGTTTTCACTGCTGAGGAAATAAGGAAGTGACAAACACCTTAACAAACATGAGTAATGGAGGAAGTAAGTGTACTGAAAAAAGAAAAAAAAAAAACTGATCAGCTCTGGCAGAATATTTCGCTCAACAAAAACAAATTATGTGCTACCCACTGGGAGAGTTCCTCCTTCGGTTAAACATGCACTTAGGCCTAAATCAAATCAAAACACACCACGAACAAGATGCCTCCCTTTATGAGTGCATGTATAATTTAGGCTGTTCACACAGAGCGCTGTGATCAAACAAATAATTTTCATTAGGAGAAGAAATGGGACATCGCACCACGAGAGCCCTTAACACCGTCTCATTGTGTGCTGTGTGCGCAAACTACACACTCCTATAAGCATACAGTACAGCGGATCTGTCAACGATCTGTAACATCATGCTTTTCATCTTTATTGCTTTCCAATTCTAGCAAAGCTCAGCCTGAGAGCACATTGCATAATAAGTATGCAATGTTGATGAAACAGCTGCACACTGTGTGACTCCACAACCACCAAAAGCAACCAGCAGCAGCAGCTACTGCTGATCATCATCTGCTAGACTGGAGGAAACAAGCTAACACACTTTTCTACATTGTGTTTATGGTTTATTTTTCATAGATGGATAGATCCACATCTTGCAAGCAATTTGCCACTGCACTGTATCTCATTATTTTTGCAAAGCTTGTGATTACCTATCTACAGTATGCACTGCAGAAACCTTAACCAGCCAGACAACCTGTAGCCTGTGTGCAACCACCCTCAAACCTCATTCAGCACATTGCTAAGCTCTTTTCTCTCTCTTTTTTTTTTTAAGAACTGTGCACCTGCAGAGGCATTGACCCCGTCTGTTGTGGCTACATCTTCAGCACTGGGGTTTAAGACATACGTAACCTCCTCACAATCTGCTGACAATCTCTAATGCTGAATGACTTCTAGGGTTTAACTGTGGCTTTAACTCTTCCTTCTTCCTCTTTCTCTCTCGCCGTCTCTCGCAAACATCCAAAAACAGCATCATCATCCCTCAAATAAAATGACAAGAACAATAGGCTGTGTTGGCTCGCGCTCAGATCTAATGAGCAATTATACCTCATCATCAGTGTAAACACAGACCTTTGCAGGCAAAAGGTCTTTGCTTGTTTTGCAACGCTGCTGTTACAACAGGTGAACCAGACTGAACTTTGTCACTTCTGCATTTCTTTCGCCTTACTTATTCTTAATTTTCTCTTCCCTGTGACCTGTGTTCACCTTGTTCCCTTCTGCCCATTTTCTCTGCATGAAAAAAAAAAGTTGAGCCCAGCTACACCCAAGCCCTAAAAAGGTTTGTCTAAGCCTGAAAAAACCCTATAGTCTATATTTTCTATGTGCATGTTTTTCAAATAAACTGTAAAGGTATTGCCCCTGGCAATATTTCTCACATCTAATGCTGTAACATCTGACCCCAAACCATGCAATTAAGTGATAAATCCAGCCCTACATACCTAGCCCATTAACGCTACATTAATTATGGTCCTGTCAGGTCAGGGCATGAGGGTCGCTGTCCCTCTTCTGTCTTGTGCTCAGTATCATCCCTCCATTCCAGAGGGAATCTCCAGCCCGCCTTAAGGACTTAATCAGACTGAGAGCGATGTGATTCCCCAAATAGAGACCACATTAGGCCTAGTTAGGAAAGTGCTGACGGAGGACTAATATCTCCTCATCTGTTTATTATGCACCATAAAGACAGTGAGAGAGAGGGCTGGAGGGAGAGAACTCCAGGAGCGCTTAATTGCATATTGATGTGAGTAGCGGGAGGTAGAGGCAAGCCCTACCCCCTGCTACACGGAGGGGAGATTACAACATGGGTAATGCACTTTACAATGCACCTGGAATGCCCCGAGAATGAGCAATAATGACACCAAGAATTTCCAAATTGCACCAGTTTGTTCCAGATGAGCCCTCATGATTTATTCATTAATTTCAATATTAATTTTATCTTACGGGGAGCACCAGAGCAGAGAGGTGAAGCAGCTCACAGAGGGATAATGATCTCTGCACAGAAACACGGCCCTCCAGTCAAAACTCACATGAGCAGTCTTCAACACATGGAGCTGGTAAACACAACCAGTAGCAGCGAGCACGTTCAAAGGCACAATCTCACTCCTTTTGTGTGAAGAAGACCCTGACTTTCACCTCTGTCTCTGAGCATTTTGGTTCTGTACAGAAACCAATACTGACATTCAGCACAAGTCGTAACTTAAATACTGACATGCATGGCGAGAGTGCACAGGAGGAAGTGGTTTGACTGACAGAGATGTTGTGAGAAAAAAAAATCCCCAGAGACCATGTGAAATTCTTTCTCTGTTCACTCCACAACAAAATATGTTTCTCTATCTGCTCAAACAGACAGATAACTGAATATAATTATCTCAATCATTTCCATGTAATCATATTATGACAAAAGACCTCATGTGGCGAGATTATGGTTACATATTTCATGTTGAAATAAAAGATAAGTTATATTCGACCAAGTTGAATACTTGAGAACACTTAAATGTATAGCACATTATTCTACTCGAACACACACAGAAAAAAACGCTTTGACAAAAAGGGATAAACATAAGTTTAACTTTCTTATTATGTCATTTTGAATTATTTGCCTATTCTCATGTAGAGCTGAAAGGATTAGTTGATTAATTGATTAGTGGATTGATTAGGTAAATGATCCACAACTATTTTGATAATTGTTTCAGTCATTTTTCAAGCAGAAATGTCAACGTCAATCATTCTACAATGAGCATTTTTCACTATTTTTTGCCAATTCATAAACCAGCGATTAATCAATTAATCGAGAAAATAATTGTCAGATTAATTGATAATGAAAATAATCTAGAGTAGCAGCCCTACTTGCATGTTTTACAGTAAAGTAAGATGCATTAGCCTTTTCCTGTTTCTGACGAATAACTGTGAGTAATATGTGAGCTCAATATTTCAAAAACTTTATAGCCACCTGTTGTTACTACACATGAGCTTGTTTCCCAAACCACGTGTCTTCAGTTTATAGCAAGTAAAATGTAAAGGCAGGTGGTAATATAGTGGGCTCTGTCTGCCCAGTAATGAGATAAACTGATTTGTTGACACAAGCCCAGCAGATGGTGCCACTTCTAATATTTGTGCATGTAACATAAAACCATGAAACAACACACAACCCCCACCCCCCACCAGCATTTACAGCCTACAAGCAATGATTTCTTTAGAGAATAAAAAGATCAATATTTGAACTGCAGCCTTCATCATCAATGATACTCAGCTCATAACAACACATGCTGTGCTGTGTTGGCTAATGCAAAGATGGAATAAATAATTTGCAAGATTATTGTTTTTTTTTATTCACATTTTTATATAAATCTAGTCGAAATAGACTTATCATCACATGCAACGTGGTTGTTTGCGTATGTAAAGCTGCAACATAAACATAAACTCATGTAAACAGGCCACAGCGTGCCAAATATCTTCTTGTACACAGCACCAGCCATATTAGGGTGTGGGTGTGTGAAAAAAAACAGATCTGATGTTTTACACTCTGTGTGGGTTCCTCTGTTATCTGTCTGTAGCACGCTTGTGGGAATGTGCGAGGGAGTTCACATCTCAGATTGTGTGTGCGCGCCTGTGTGTGTTTGTGAGCTCTCATGTCCTGCTGTGTGTATGTTAACCACACTCATCCTGTACGTCGAGCCACTCGCCTGGGAACTGATGTACTCCGCCTCACCCCACTGTCTCTTCCTCTCTCTCGCTCTCGCTCTCTCTGTCTCTGTCTCCTCAAAACCCCTAGCGCTGTGAGGTGAGAAAGTCACATTTCATCCAAAACACCTGAGCTTCAACTGAATTATTCAAATACAGGAGGAATGTCCCCGAATAGGTCGTTCTCTGCTGTCTTTTTCTTTCACATATACCCTTGCACAGAAACACATCATCAACCACCTGCTTGTGGGATGAAACAACGTCACGGCCTGCTATGATGAGCAAAAACCATGTGCGTTTCCTTTCAGTGACACAGAATTAGGCCACGGAAAGTGGAAGCTTTTGTGCCTACAGTAGGTGAAGGACAGTATTATTCAAACATGCAGTAAGTGTGTCTCTCCCCATGAGCAGTGAGAACAAAATGGAATCAAATTAGATCAGGAGAGGGTTTATTTTAGTAAAAGAAAGCAGGATAGGGACTGAAGTATCGGTTACAACGCTAGACACACTTCTTTTCCTCGGTTCCTTTCGCTGAATCGCTCTGAGGTCAGAGCGCTCTGCTGAAGCTCCCATTTTTCCTTGATCCATTATTCATTCTTCCCCAGTGGAGCTCTGCCTCAATGGCAAATAGGTTTCCACAGCTACACCAGAGCCCGCTTCACATGTCTGACCGCGCGCACACAGCCACATCATGAAACAAAGATGCAGTTACACACACACCACACATCCACAAAATCCACATACAATATCAGACTTCTTCACATCTCATGACACAACAGCCACAGCGTAGTGTGATAGTAACAAAATGAGTTCATAGTAGAGGCAACAGAATGATCCAGAAGAGCTGCAGTATTTCACGCCTATTGGGGCCAACATAAGCTCATTATCAAGTAGTAACCATGGCAGGCACACATATGGGAGGCTCTTCCTCTGTAAACTCGGGCAAAAGAGAATCAACTGGACCCAAGGCCTTCTCTGCAGATTCACTGAAGAGCACGTTAACAAGAGTGGTCGTAAATCAGCGGAGGGAAGATTGGGAGAAAGAGGTACAGAAACAGAAAGAGAAAATGACAGTACAATACACCAGACACATGCAGGCTGAAACTCTGTGAAGCAGACAAGCAGAAACGGAGACTGTCTCTTTTTATATCCTCCCATTGCCTCAGCCGAACTGTAAATTCAAACAAATGCGAGCATTATGTCTGCGCTATAACAACTAACAGGCTACTGCAGACTCCAGAAAATCTAAATGAGAAAATAAGGGAAATGCATGGCCGTGTTTGCAAACATCATTACCCTGGTGGGATGGCTCCTCTGGCAGTGCCCATGGATATGCGCTGGGTGCCTGGTCTGTTCAGGTTGTTCTGTCCATTGATGGTGAGAGCGTGGTGGCCATGGGCGGATGAAAGAGATGGCATCACGGGGGAACAGGGGAAGTTGGCAGTGGACAGTGGCAACTGCACCTGTTCAGCTTTGGCTTGTCCGCCTCCCACACTTATGTTATTGTTGTTGGTACCGGAGGAGGCGGATGTCGGAGACCAGAGGGAGGTTCCAGCAAAGGTGTTGCTCTGCCGCACTACCGTCAGGGTTCCTGTGGCACCCGGGTTGCCCGCTGTCCCTCCGTAGAGCTTCCGTCGCTGAGAGGCCAGAATAGCATTAGAGGCGGCTCTCGTACTGTTGACCAGGATGCATTGCTGGCAGGAGCAGGGCTGGCCAGAGCTGGCTCCCACAGGCCAGGACTGCGACTTGGGGATGGAACCCATGATTAGAGGGTAAGCAAGGTCCATGCGTCTTCGCAGGCGTCGCTTGCGCTGGCTCTGCCTGTTGGTCTGAGACATGCTATTGAAGTCGATGAGGTAGCAGAAGCCCAGAGAGGTCAGGTCCAACCAGGGGTGCTGCTTCTCGTAGGCGTTCTGAATGGTCACACAGATCTCCATGTCATACGGCGTCCACGAACCGTTGTCGTTCTCCCACTCCCACACCACGCCTTTACCCGGGGCGGACGACGGCTCGTAGAAGTTCCTCTGCACTGGTCTCATGGTGCCTAAAAGTAAGGGACAGAGGAGAAATGGGACATGAGGACAAGTTAGATTCTGTCTGTGAGTGTGCTGTATTTGTATTTGTCTCTATATTTTTGTACCTCTTTTGTATGTTTTTTAATGTTTTATACTGTTTCTCATTTTTAATTTTTTAATGTATTATGTAAAGCACCTTGAATTGTCCTCGTGTATGAAATGTGCTATACAAATAAACTTGCTTTGCCTGTATATGTCAAAATGTGTCTGTTTGCCTAAAGTTGTCTTTTCAGTGATATTTGGGGTGTTTGTAGTGGTGAAACAAGCTATTTGAAAATAGAGATCACAAATGCTAAAAGTCTAACGGTAAACATGAGCATTCTTTTCCAAGTACAGATCTTTCTATGACTGGTTCTTCAGCACCTCTGAGACAAACTGATATGTTCATGGGCAGAAAATTAGTTGATTTTAATGATGAGTATTACACATTAAAACATTTCTTAAAAAATCCAGTCATTAAAAATACCCAAAGTATTTTTGGTTACAGCTTCACAAATGCAGAAAGTCACTTGCTTTTCTCTATTTCACGTTAATCTCTGAAATCTGTTCACTTGTGATGAAAATTAGTCATTACATTTGACATTTTATAGTAAGCTAACAGAAAAAAACTCCTAAATAGATTAATTGCTGGTTATCACAGCTTGAGGCCAAATACCATTTCAATCTTGATTCCTTTCAAGCTCACCAAGTAAATTAACAAAGTGTTGAGTCAGCAACTTGACCAGCTGATGAGGATGAAGTGTCACACTTCACTACCTGCCTCAAGGCCTATGTTACAAATTGTAGCATTATCTAAGTGGCTTAAGAGTTCAAACTTAAATCACTAAGCTGAGGTGTACACACTTGAAAAAGCCCTCAGCTCACGTAGCTCTGACAGAGCATTAAACTGTATGCGTGGCCAGACATCATATCCACAACTCCCTGCTTTCTCGGTCTCTGCACTCTACTGTTCTGTATGGCGACAGGAAGGAGGGAGACTTGGAGCTTTTGTACCTCTGTCCCTCTGCTGATGGCCACTCAGCTCCAACCTCCATTATAACACAATTACTGTAGTCACATGGGAAATCAAGACACCTTGGTCTATCCATCTCCCCGCTGCACGTCAGCAAGGGTATCCAGGCACTCCGGCAGGGAGACCGTTACCCCTCCTTCTCCCACCTAATTTAACGGGTAAATGCTCACTCTCCTTCCAGGGAGGACCAGGGTGATAATGGAGGGATGGGAGTGTGTGCAAGGGATGAATGGGTGTGGGAATGAGTAGGGGGTTGGTGGGCAGCGGCAACCCCTCATCGAGCAGCCTGGTGCTGGCTCCGGAGAATAAAATGCATCAGCAGAATCAGCAAGTCTGACCTTGAGTCTCTGCTGCAGACTGCCGCTAAAGGACTCAGCTTGATGGCTAATTTCATTTGGAGCTGCTGAGAACCACACACACACACACACACACACACACACACACACACACACACACACACACACACGCAGATGACTGCTCAGTGAGCCAGCTGCCTGAGTCTCTCACGTCTTCAGTCAGTCAGCCATGCATGACGTTCTTTGCCAGTTGCATCCATACCCGCTCACAGCCTGCTCTGATTCTTTATATTTTCCCTGAACATAATAATTAAAATAGAAATGATTTCCCAAAATGGATTTGAAAATAAGACCCTCACTGATTTCCCAAAAGTCAGTGATTTTCTCTGTACTTTTAGCGTAGCAGTGGAAGGCTCTGAAATGCCGAGCCTTTACCGCTGTGTCTCCTGAGGGATGAATTATCTTCGACACTTTCAGCGTGGCTGCGTGTTTCTGACCGGATCCATAGTCGCACAGCTCCACACTTGCTCTGTAGTAGGTTTAACACAAGCTTCATAAATATTTCAACATGTAGAGATGTTTTATTCCCCGGCATCATTTTAAACATCTCAACTTTGGTGAGGAAAGATAAACAGAATCCCTCTTTGAAAGCCTATTAGTACTGTTAATTGTTCATGAGAGCTCTGATGGAGCCTGCTGCATGAAATGTGCTCAGCTGAAGGATTTTCTATAAACAGTTCAGTGCACTCTGAGGGATGAGTGTTTGGCACTCAGATTTCTTTAGTGTAATTAAAGTGAGGGGAGGACCAAGCATTGCTCAGCATTCATAGACCAAGCATAAAGGTAAATGCTCTCACATATTGGAACACACTCTGGTTGTAATCCTTACTAATACTGTAACTCTGAACAAAGCAGATATATGTAGCTTATATATATATATATATATATATATATATATATATATATGGTTTCTGGTTTATTACAACTCTGTTTTTAGTTTCACTGCCATTATCTATCTATCTATCTATCAGATCTGGAAACACAACAACAATGCCACAATGAAGTCAGACGAGCGTGAGAAATCAGCTCATTACACAGGTTGTAAACACGCTAACAGTTTTACAAGATTATCTAAACCACTTTATTTGGAGATATAGACATTTTGGGAATTATGCTAATTAGCTTTCTTGCCAAGAGTTAGATGAGAAGATTGATACCTTTCTCATATCTGTCAGTTCAATTTGAAGCTCAGGACAAGAGACAATTAGCTTAACCTAGCGTTAAGACTGGAAGCAGGGAGAAACAGCTAGCCTGGCTCTGTCTAAAGTTTACAAAATCTGCCTATCATCTCTAAATTTTACAAATGAATGCATATCTCCTTGGTTTAATCTGAGAAAGTGGTATCAATGCTTTCATATAATTCTGGGCAAGAAGACAAAAAAGTGTAATTATTTCCCAAATTGTTAAACTATTCCTCTAATCAGGGAGTCAGTCTGTAAACTCTGGTGGATTTTTATAATAGACAGACTTGGTCATAATTTTACTGTTTGTGCCTTTTTTTTCACTTCCCAATAATTTTGAAAAAACGTGTTTAAAACCTCTATGATCATCTGATCGCTTGTTTCCTGCTCTGTTTGACTTCTTTTTTAGCGATGTCGCCACATTTCCTCATCTCAGCGGTTAACTTGTGAGCACATTATTATTACCAATATGAATGATGGCCAGAACTATGAAAACTAAAGCGCTAATACACCGGAATTAATCTTTAAATATTTGCATTATTACGCAGGGAGGAAAGAGCGGAAGCCAACACATTAGTCCTGGGGCCTCATGAGGGAAGTTTTGTTAACAACATACAGCCTGAAAATCTGCTCACTGCCTCCAATTCTGCTGTAATTTACTGCTGTATATATACCTGCCTCTGCCAAAAGCCCGGGCGTGAGTTGTTGATGTTCTCTGTGTGACCCTTCCCTCTTCCTAACAGGAAACTAAGCGAGAGTGGCCACTTCCTGTCTGACCCTGTGTGCTTTTGGCAGCCATCTTTCCTGCCCTCCGCTCATATCCCCTGTCCTCCCTCCCACGATGTCCTCCAGCTGTCCTTGCCTAACACCAGTGTAGTTTCCCTTGGGTGAGCGGTAGCTGTGTGATGTATTGCCTCGTCAGGCCCCACAGTGGGACTCTGAACCTCACTGTCACGCAGGGCCAGGTGGGTTCATGGTGAGCTTGACTGCCCTCTCACATCTTTGCTGGGGAGGGGAAACTTCCTGCAGTTTGTTCGCTGTTGGAGGCCATGCCAGTCTCCATTCTTAATAGCTTTGTTTTCCTCTGTAAGTGAGGGAAGGCCTGTCTGAGTCACTCTTTTAAATGGACGGACAAGCAACATTAAGTTACAGCATCCTTGACTGCCCTCAGAGGCCTGCTGCGGGGAGTGAAAGCAGATTGGCAAGCTGATGCTTTGTATGTATTTTAGTCCACGATTTTATCAAAATGGTTAACCAGTTCACGTGTTGTATTTTTCAAGATATAGGCTACAGTGTGGCTTTAAGATATAATCTGACACCAGAACAGAACTCAAGAAGACTGGTGTAATAACTCAAAAATGTTTTTTTGTCAATTTGTTATATACAAAACATGATTATTAGTAGCCATGCTGCATTTAAATACTCAAATAACTGATGAGAAAAAATAAGGAACAAAATTGAATGAATGTTGAATTGAATCAACAAATCCACTTCTCCCAAGCTAGAGCTCATCTAGGGAGTAAAACTGCTTCACTCCACACAGTGAGCAGTAAATCCTATCTAAATCTGTCACTGAGGTTATTGATGTGTGTGTTTCTCTCACGCACTTACACCTCTGTGGTCACCCAGGGAAGTGTGATGCAGGCTCAGTTAATGGAAACTGTCGGTGCCTGATGTGTAACCACAGGTTGTACCAGAACAGCTGCTGCAAAATGCATGAGATACAAGTTTTGTTGTCACAGAAACACTAAGGAAAGGTTTTGTTGTCATGGAAGTCGTCCCTGTGGCTGGGAAGAGGAGGAGGAGGTGTTGGCGGGGGGGGGGGGGTTGCCCATATGTGAACGTTCCTACTACTCCTTTCCCTGAGCAGAGCACCAACAGAGTCAACTCCTCCTCCACTCGCTCATCTCATCTGCTGCTGACGCCAGCTTTCCCCTCGCTCTCTTCCGTCTCTCCTGACTCCCTACCAGCGCTGTCTCGCTATTCTTCACATTTCACATTCACATTTTCCACTCTGTCACTCACTGGACATCCTGCTCTCACACAACGCTCAACTCTTGGACAGGGAGCAGAAATCTGTGTCATCAAATTAGGGCCCACATCACCTTGTAGTTAATGCTCTTCCTTGCGCTGCTGCAGTGGGAGGAAAGGCAGACGGGAAGTGCCGGGATCAAGCTTTATAATATATCCTTATAATTGACAAGCCTCTCCAATTTCCCCAGGGCTGCGTTGAGCCTATTAAAACATTGTGCTGCATTTTTCTTTTAAGTACAGAAGGAGAGGCCAGTAACAGGTCCAGCATCATACGGCTAAATGCTGTCTGAAAGGCATTTAAAGCCAGCTAATCTATGGTCTCTGCTGGAAAATGGGCAGACCTCTGTCAGAAAAAGAATGCTGTGCATACAAAACAAAGAAACTCTGAAGCGATGAATGACATCCCATAAATTTAATATTACCTTCATGTCTATGTTTATATTGCAATTGATAGGACTGATATTGCTTCTTTAGGAGTGAGGAAGCCACTTGAAAACAGGGCTGCAACTAATAATTATTTTCATTTCTGTCTCTTTGTTTCAATAAATCCATTTAAGTGCATGATTTAATCTCTCATTTAAAATTTAAAATGTCATTAAATTATTAAAAAAATGCTCACTGCAAGTTCTGACAGTCCAAGGTGACATCTTCAAACTCTAAAGTAATACATTTACAATGAATTAAAAAAGAGAAGCTGGAACCAGGAAATGTTCGGCATTGTTGCTTAATAAACAACTTAAAGGTAGAAAGAACGGTAGAAAGGGAGATTTCCATTTCTTTTTTGATTATAAAGCAGGTCTAGGTGCTATATAAATATCGTGAATATTGTGTGTATTGTATTGTGAAAGTATCAAAACGCTCAGTCCATGGGGAAATGCACACAGCCCTAATTCAGAAACTGTGCCTTTAAACGAGCCATTTGGACTTCTGTAACTTTGTGATGTCACAACTACACACTCAGTATTTGCCTTCTCCTGCCATTTCCCCTCCAACAAGACCCCCTGCCCCTCCTGAGAGAAACAAAATATTTATGTTATTTACTTAATTTATGTGCACTTGTTCCATTTCAGCTCAGTGTGAGGGTCTCCACTGCTTTTTGTGTTAGTTTCTCTCCTCTACTATCTGTGTTTCATCGGGGGCGGGGCTTAGCCCCTCCACACACGCGCACAGAGCGGAGCAGAGGAGAGACCAACAGTGGAGGAAATGCTGCATAGTTTTTGGATGTCAGGAAGCAAATTTGTTGCCGCACAGCCTTCCAAAGGTTGGATAACATTATCCTCATCAATGGCCATCGCAATTTACCAGTGAGTTTACCCAGAGCCCTGGTTTTACCCAGCTACAGGCTAAGCTACAATCTATTACCTGTGGTTGGGCATGTGTCACTCAGAAAACAGTCAGCCAGTCAATAGAGGGGCATTGAGAGGACACAAAACAGCCTGTTCTTGGTAGATCTTAAGAGAGGAGATGTAAAACTATATTGAGATGGTTTTTGATAACCACAAAAATATCTTCTTATGGATATCAAGACTTCAAATAAAACACCGGAAAAGTGTAAAATATGGGACCTTTAAATGATTATTTGGTTATCAGAAATGCTGTTGATTAACTTTCTGTTCGCCAAATAACTGATTAAATGTCATCATGGATATTTGGGTTTGGAGACTACACATTTTTAGGAGGTCATCAAGGGAGGGTCTAATGAAACATGCTACTGAGTTGCACTATGTGAAATGCATCATCCACTGTTCTATCTTAAGCTCTACTGCAATTTTGACAATTCTTTTTAAAAAATCTGTCTTTTATAAGTCCCCCAATTTTTTGGAGGAGCTTCAGCTTCAACTCTAAACATGTTATTGTTAACAGTTACTGGTGACGTATTCATACTTGTGATTTCTGCCATCTTGTTTTTTGGTATACTTTTCCTTTTCTTACAGACAATTAGTCAAACAGATGCAATGCACACTCAGAGTGTAACATCCATAAAATTCAGACTATCACCAGAAGCAAGGTAGAGTCAGTCAATTGGCAGAAAGATTGTTGATATTTGAACAAAACACCTAAATAAATACACCCCTCCCTTCGTGCTCCCTCAGATGCTCCGCCCCCCAAAATAATGGATGGGCATCGCCAAGGCAACAACCAAAAGAGAAATATGGTGCAGTCCAGAGCGATGTGTCAGCTGCAGTCACTTCTGTTCCTCTCACATATTATCACGAGTGGAAAAAAAATTTCATCTCATGTGAACACAACAGTCAATCCACACTCTCCGTCTCTCTGCTGCCTCCTCACTTCTCACTCGACCTGCGTTCAGCGTCTCTGTCCACAGAAGCAGCCGTCTGTCAGCTGCAGCTCCTAGAGAGCTGAGAGGACAGCAGCCAGACAAACTGCCTTCACCAAGCTGACTGACAGCAGAAATTTACTGAAACAAAATAGTTTGCATGTTGGCTCCACAGGAAGAAAGTGTCAGTGTTTGCATTTATTGATTTATTGATAGGGTTAATAAGTTGAAAACACATACAGCAGGATATTTGTGTGATTCAAACAGCTGCCTGCTCAGATTATGCTTCACTAAATGCGACAGAAACAGACTCAGAGTGTGTATTAATACATTTAATAAAACAGAAGCTTATCTGTTCCGTGAGAAAACACTTTCTATGTGAATTGGCCACAGCCTCTCTGATGACTTCCCTGTCCTGTGCATGAGCAGCTAGTGGACCGTGAGGAGATATTTGCTGAATTTGACAAAAAGTTTATTGAACAATCTGTAACAGAATAAAATGCAAACGTTTTCTTTCAAGATTCTCTCATTTGCAAGAACTTCCACCAACCATACAGAGATTCATCACAGCAGAGACAGGAATGTCAATGTCTATATGACTTCCAGCCACAGAGATGCAGCCACAGCTTGTTGCTTGTGTGAAACAACTTCCTTTTCAGTGGCTTGCTGTTATTTTAACAACAATGCTCAGTAAACCACAGCATTGTTCCTGCTTTACTCTTATTCTTACTTTACCAGAAAACCTTTTTTGTTGTTGTTACATTGCTAGTAATCTCTCTCAAGTTACAGCGAGGCCCTCCTTCTCTAAAGGAGTTGTTGAAAGTTGCTCAGGAAAAGAATCCAAGAGTGGAATTTTGCTTTAAAAATTGAGATAGCAAAAGATTGATGTTATGGCTATTTAAAAAATATGTATTTAGGCACGCTACCAGCATAGCTCTAGGGATGGAAATGTTATCTGTCTGTCCACCACTTTGGTCCAGACTGAAATATGTCAACAATTACTAGATGGATTGCCATGAAATTCTGTACAAACAATCATGGGCCCCAAATTATGAATCCTATTAACTTTGGTGATCCTCTGACTTTTCCTATAGCACCATCATTTTTGGTTAAAAGGATATGGCTGGTGACTTTCTATATTTTTGCAGAGTCAAACCAATATTGAACTTACCTACTTACAAGTATTGTGTGTGTATCCAAAGTTTGATATATCTTATTCCTCTGTTTATAGAGCTTTGCTAACAACCTGTATTATATTGTACTATTTTATAAATTTCTCAAAGAACTTAAGTACAAAGTCGGATGAGCAGGATGAGTTCATTGTTGGTTTAACTCTACACATGAGATTTGCTGTCAATAAGAGAAATATAGAAAATCACCAGCCTTATCTTTAAGTATCTTGGCAACTATTAAATGGATTGCCATGACATTTGACACATACATCCATGGTGCCCAGAATGATTTATAATAACTTTGGTAATCCCTTGACTTTTCACAAGCACCATCATGAGCTCAAAATTTCACTGTTTTTCAATACCCTGGTTTATGACTAAATATCTGCAAAACTATTGTCATTCCTATCCCATCGTTTCCTACTTTGTAAATATTAGCACGTTGACAAGCTTAATCAGGATAGTGCACACGGTAATATCTGCTTAACATCAGCTAACATGTTAGCATTGTCATTGTGAGCATGTTAGCATGCTGATCTTAGCATTTAGCTCAAAGCACCCCTGAGCCATATACAGCCTCACAGAGCTGCTAGCACTGGCTGTAGACTCTTGGCCCTGTTTAAAAATATTTTTAGTATAATAAAACCACTGAGTCTTGACTGCACCTACATTCCAACTTTAAAGTGATTTTGCAGTCAGTGGAAGTTATTCTTCATATTATTTTATACTTCATCAATTTCTGCTCAAACAAAAGGCCTACTGAACTGTGAGCAGCACAACATCAGCGCAGGCACAGACCATGAATTATCATCATACAGGCTTCATAATATCCAACATATGAATAGTGAACACATGATGAATATGCTAATAAATTCTACAGTATGGGGGAAATAAAATAATTGAAGCGCGTTTGATGTTTTCACATAAACCCCAGAGCACAGCTTGACAAAAAAAAAGGACTTTCATCTCCTAAAAAGGCCTTCACAAACAATAAACCCAAGCTGGCTATTAGAGATGATGAAGAGACAGAACACTGCCGAGCAGTTAAAAATGCATCACATACAGAGAGAAAACATTTGGCTTAAAAAGATCTGATACTATATGAATATGATAAGAAGTGAACTTTTCATTTTAATGCATGTACCACTGAGGCTTTAGATGAGAAAATCTCTCCCCTGTTCAAAAGACGTTGTCATACCTGTACATCAAAGTCTCAAAGATCTGTAAGCGCATTATCTGCTCATTAACAACTACCCAGAGATCACAGACCAGGAGGATGACAGTCTGGCATTAAGCTGATTTAACAGCATTATATGTTACAATATCGCAGCTCCCCTGCTCCTCTCGCAATAAATCACACATTAAAGCTCATTTTCTATACTGAGATGACACTTTCGTTTTCCCGGAATGCAGCTCTTTATAACAGTAGTGAATAGCAACTTGGATTCCCTTAAGCGTCCTTGTCTCTTTGTCGGCACACGTGATGGATGAACAAAAGTGGGGGATCTGCTGTTGGTTGGGGGGCAGGGAGGGAAGGAGGGAGATGAGGACGGAGGGGAGAGGGAGGAAAGGACGAGAAGGTAAGGCAGGGTAGGAAAGGAAAGTAAAGCGGACAGGAAAGAGAAAAGGGGATTGTAAAGGAGGGATGAAAGCCCACAGGGTAGGCAGAGGTAGAGGAAAGGACAGAAGAAAGACGGAAAAGACATGGGGGGAATGAAGATAGAGAGGGTAGATAGGGATGGAGGAGGGCCAGAAGAAGGGAAGGAGGGGGGGGCGTTGGAGAAATGTTAGGTGAGTATGAAGGGAGGGAGGGAGTAGATGCTGGAGGAGGCGTGTGATGAGTGGAGGATTTCTGCCAAAGAACAATAAAAAAAAGAGGATGTCTCACTTCTGCCCAAGCTTAGAAAGTGAACACTGCAGTAAAACAGGCCCCACTAATACAGTTTTGCTGCCAGCAAGACAAAGTGGTGAGGAGAAGTGGCTTAACTCCCACTGCAACCTTCCTCATCCTTAGCCCCTTCAAAACTCTCCAACACCCCTGCCTGGCCCGGGGAGCTGGCCAGTTACCGTGCACTTGTGCAGAGTTTGCAGTTACTGAGGTAACAAAAAAAAAAGACAGTGTAGAAAAAAAAATCTTGAGAAAATGAAGTTATAGCCCTGTCCACCTGCCAGCTCCTGTACTGCAGTGAAGCAACAGACCCTGAAACAACCTTCTGACTCTGTGGATGTCGTGACCGTCCTCAGCTGAGGAGCCTCAGCTCTGCCAAGGATGCTCTCTGAGTCACTGTGTGTGTGTGTACACACCTATCAGTTCACTCACGTATGTGTGTATCTGTGTATGAGTGAATACTAGAAGTGGCATGCGTCACTTAGGAGGTGAGCGTGGCTGAATGCACAGTGCTTGTGTGTTTCATGGCAGAATTGCTTCCTCTTCACACCACTTCAGCCTCATCACGTCCAGCAGGAGCCTCGTTAGCGTGTCAGTGCCGTGCCATCACGTCACAAGGGCAAGGGAGTAGGAGGCACAGCTCTAGGCACGGTTACAACACACACACACACACACACACACACACACACACACACACACACACACACACACACACACACACACACACACAAACACAAACACACACACCCACCAACCTGCAGCCTTTGCTTCACATGAAACAGACCAGCACTGCCAAGTGTCAGAGTTACAGTAAAACAGGTTTCTTGTTAGCAGAGAGGAGTCACTTTCACACATTAGAAAACAAAATCCTGCCTTGTTAACTTCCAGTAAAGACAGCAGATCTGGCTGTCAGTCTGACCAAAACAGCTTATATGGTCGATGTAGCTTTTGACAACATTTCAACGTTTCCTTCTGAGGTATGACATTTGCTAATTTTCTGGGATTTTTGCCAGCTTATCCCCTGTGAACTACAGAGGCTTGTTATTTTATCACAACACTTTTTCTCATCCCTGACAGCTGCCTGACTGATGACTTCTTATGCCTAGATGCTACAGAGCTTTTTTTTTTTTCTGGCATCAGTCCAATTTGAGAACAGTGCTGCCAGCTGATACAACAAAAGATATCAATTACAATAACATTAATAATAATATATAATAATACATATAATAATAACAATTTATAACTCCTTAAAGCTTCATAAACCCTGCTGCCAGGGTACAGGAGTGCTGCAGTATATTGTGGTACAGTATATTGAGCATTCACTAAAAACTAGCCCAATATTGTTTATTCATTGTTTTTTTAAATCTGCATGTCAAAAAGCTGTCGTCTGTATGACATCATTTTCAACAACATCATATCATGATGACATGATCTTATCACGTTATCATTCTACACATTTCTGTTTTTTTCCATATGATGCCAAACAATGGAACAGTTTATCACTCATAACATTTTTTGCACATATACTGTATAGCAACATTGGAAAGTAAACCACATTGATGTAAATATATTGCATTATGACATTAATGTGATATTAATATTTATATCGTCAGGACAGTGAATGATTTCAAACATACAACGAACCCCTGGCTGACCTCGCATCTGACCAGACGGCATCACTCCTCCCTCCATTTAACACAAGCAAAAGTGACACACACACACACACACCTACACACAAAAATACACGTGTGAAACTCCCACACCCCGACATGCTGCAGTAGTTTTGTGTGACAACACAATATTTCATGTCAGCCGTCACACCAGCAAGACAGACTGTACATCAGTGAAACCATTTTGCGTTCTCAGCACAAAGCTGACTGATGGGCGCACCACGTCAGCGGAGTCATTGAGGAATAGCTCACTCAGGTGACCTCTTCCACGCTGAACATGAAACACTAACTGCTACATGACTGGATCAAGAATTAATCACATCCAGTCAAGTGTATGAAGTTAGCAAACAAAGCTAGCATAAGTTCAAATTTTAGAAAGAGGAAGTAGTTTTTCACATGATCTCCACTTCAACTCTTACGTGGTCAGTGTTACAGACGTCAGACATTTCTGACTTGCACTTCTGTATAAACGCAACAACCTATGAGTTGTATATACTTCTCATACAATAAATATGTGGGGTGGATCCTACATAATCATCTAAAAAAGGTTAATCACTGACCACAATATATACCAAGAAATATACAAACAAGGACCAATTTGTAACAAATGACATAACATCAAGGTTGTTGATGGGAGTCATCAAACTGCTCAGAATATTACATTTGAAAAATAAAGGGAGTCTAACTCGTTGAGATGAACAGCGTGCAGTAAATGAGTTTGCTGAGAGAGGCTTTTATAACCCACTTCATGGCTGTCAGACACAGTCAGGTCTTATCAGAGGAAACGTCTGGCTGCATTAATGCAAAGTGTCAGTGGGCTAGTCTACACCAGTCAGCTTTGATCAGCAGTAAAATGGACCTGGTATGAGAGAGGTCAAAGGGCATCAGATCAGATCAGACCCCCCTGCAGAGAGATGGATGTTTTATCCGTACACCTTAATGGATTTTCCAAACACAACTTTGCCTTAAATATGCTCTACTTTCCCAAGGAGTTTTTATTTTTAGGCCTAGATCTTCTCCCTGCTGAATCACAAGTGTAATCACATCTCCTTTGTGTTCATACTACAAAATTAATGAAGAGAATAGCCCAATTATCTTTACTACCATTTCTGAATGATGTACAGGTTTTCTGCAGTTACTGATTAAGTCTATTTACAGTAACGGAGAATATTCAGCCAGCGGTGCAGGGAACCGATTCACGCTTGTCGAGGCTAAAGGTCAGAGGCTGGAATAAAATCAGGGTCATGTCCTTGTTGCAAAGTTGCTGCGGGATCAAGAAAAAGCTTTTATTGAGCTTAAAGCCTCAACACAGGTCGGGTGGGCTTTATCGAAGCCTATATAAGTGTAACAGTGGTACGGTAATGTTGGGGGTCAAAGCCTACGGAGAAACTCATTTCACAAATCGCCTTTTCAGAAGTCATCAGTTCTCTTGCGATAAAGAAGGAGGAACAGGGAACTGCTACAGTATGAATTATGTTATGGGAAAGTGCTTATTGTATTGTAGGTAGACTCCTACTTCTATGCTCTGATGTCACATGATAATATAAGGTTGTTTACAGTGTAATATCAATACAGGCAGAGGACTGTTCTCAAGGCTTTAATAGCTGCAAGAAATGTACATAATTTATATGGAACTATGATAAATAAATCATTTATGATTTTCTGGGAAGGCTTAATTACTCTAGAACAACTTTGAAATTCAATTTATATTGCACTCTAGGGGGTGGGAGGGTTGGGATTATTGGGCCTAAAGTGATATGCACCACCCAAAATACAACCTACCACGAACCTCCAAAGCTCTGAAGCTTTGAAGCTCTGAAGCTACGCCAGAAGCAGTGTTTTCAGCCGCACTTTAGCAAAGCAATTATGGTTTGGAACATACTGAGCATACATACAGAGTATTATGCTGCAGGAGTAGCTTGAAAAGTTTCGATTTACCTTGTGGTACTTTTTGTACGTCAAATGCTGTCACTGTTGGAATCCATGGTAAGCACAAGCTGACCACAAGGTAACACTACAAACCTCACAGCCATCTTTCATAAGAGGTGAATGTTTGATTGTTGGTGTCTCAAATATTTTTTTGTTTTTTTTTGCAAATCCCTTTTTGTTTATAACTTAATGTATCATGTGATATTTTTCCAGTTGCCAACTCACATATTCACCGCTAGTCTGATGCAAAGGACTCCAATCATTTGCATTCAAGGCAACAACCTTCGATGTTGCCTTTTGAAATGCTGATAAAGTTCAAATATTCTGAATACAGCGAAGACAGATAGTGTAGTCTGTATCTGATCAACTGGAAAGCGAGCTGTCCACCTGCTGCGTTTAGTCGCCTGCACTCTCTGTCACATGACAGCAGCTGGGCTGAGACCAAAAAAGATATGCAGGTAACTTTATTTACCTTTTTTTGCAAATAGTTCACTCCATAGTTTGCTTTGCTTTATGTTTGTTTGCATCTCTATGCCATAGCTCCATTATGACATGCATGATTATTGCATTTATACATTACTGCATGGCTGTAAGGCTCTGGTAAGGCCATACGTTATCAGATAGAATAGTTTTTATTAAATGATTGATATCTTATTACAAGCTTTTTTTGTCGTCTTCTATTGTCACAATCAGAAGGAGGAGGAAGATGAAAATGACAACTTGGATCCCTACATTCATCAGGTTCACACCAAGTTTTCACTGTTTTTGATGGCAAGCAGTTTCCTATGCTTACGCCCTTTTGCTCATGACTTATTTTTTACTGTAATAATGAGTCTAGTCCAATCATAAACAAATCAAGTTCCCTGATCGAAATATCACTTTGTGGAACACTTAAGTCATTTGTTCAGTCATTGGTTCAGGCTTCCATGTGAAGTAGTAAATTATTTGCCTTAAAGAACAAACTTCCACCTGAAAGACATGATTGTAGCGACTTTTCTCTTTCATATTGATAAATGTCTCTTTGATTGAATGCGTCCATGCAAAGGACAGAAAAGAGTAGAAGTAATTACCGTTTAGGTCTGATAAAAAATCACCTTGAGGCACCAGTGTTATAAATCCTTAGAGAGTTTGCAAGCTGTCATTAATAATGAAATGTCTTAAAAAGTGACATTGTGTGAGCTGCTCCTTTGAGGAGCAA
The DNA here is from genome assembly GCF_910596095.1 of Thunnus maccoyii. Classification (NCBI taxonomy): domain Eukaryota; kingdom Metazoa; phylum Chordata; class Actinopteri; order Scombriformes; family Scombridae; genus Thunnus; species Thunnus maccoyii. Next base: position 25,504,281 of record NC_056541.1, read on the forward strand.
CAGTGGAGGTTGGAGGGGTGCCTGCCAAGAGCACCTGGCAAATATTATTCACCTCACAGGCTACTGCAGGATGTTCCTCATGCTGACAAGTCACAGGATTTGGACTCTCACCAGAAACCGTGATTTAGAAGCACTCACAGGTGACACAGAGAAAGGAGGAGAGGGGAAGAGGTTGAGAGAGACCAACATTGATATTCTGCTGAGTGCCCAGGCAGCAAACAATCAAAATAAGTGATCGTTTTTGTATGGGTGAAAAGTGCGAGTGTGGAGGAATGTGAAACGGTTATGTGCATGCATGTGATCATCCCATGCCTCGTCGCAGTAATTCCTCTTCTCATTTTCATCAGTCCAAACAGCCTGTGACCATGCATTCAGAACGCAAGCAATCAATTGATTAATCATTTAGTCTTAAAAATGTCAAAAAACAGTGAAAAATGCTTATTGCAACTTCCTAGAGCCAAAGGCGGCTCCTCAAATGGCTTGTTTAGTCCAACTAACAGTCCAAAACACATATTTATTTTGCAATAATACTAAATTCACACATCCTAACATTTGGGAAGCTGGACCAATCTGGGCAGTTTTGCATAATGATTTGTTGATTTTGAATCAATGTCATGCTAGTGGTTTTGTAAGGCTGCACTCAGGCATAGCTCTGAGCTAAAAGCTAATGTCAGCATGCTAACATGCAGGTATAATGTTTACCATTTTCACCATATTAGTTTAGCTTGTTAGCATGTTAAAATTGACTAATTAGTACTACATACAAAGTACAGCTGAGGCTGATGTCAGTTTTTATATAAGTTTATTTATTATTATTTATATATAAGTATTTGGACAAACTACAAATTTGACTTGATGAAATGTCAGGAGATCAAAGTTACTACAAACATCAACCTCATAGCGGCACTAGAGGAAAAGTCAAGGGATCACTAAAGTTATTGGGATACATTGTATGGGAGCCTTGAATGTGTACAAAATTTTGTTCCAATCCATGTTATAGATGTTGAGATATTTCACTGGATAAGTGAAAATTTTTACCTTTGGTCCTCTGGGGACCATGAATGCCAGTATAACATTTCAGGGCAAACCATAGTTGTTGTTCAGAAAGTCCAAGACCGAAAACTGACATTTTCAAATGACTTGTTCTACACTTTAAGATTCAAATATATTCAATTTACAATTATATTAATCAGCAAATCTTCACATCTGACCTGTGAATGTTTGGCATTTTTTGCTTGATAAATGACTTAAGTGATTAATCGATTATCAAAATTGTTGTGGATTATTTTGCTGTTGATTAACTGATTAATCAACTAATCGTTTCAGCACTAATTAACATATGTAATGACGGTGTAGTGCGGGCAGAACAGTAAACTGACATTAAAAGGTTAGTATATGATAATAGGAGTTTAAACTGATAACCTTCCCTGTCTTGTTTGTTATCTGTGTATTATACGTTCATTATAAATGGCCCCATGTGAAATAAATCATGTTGTATTGTAGATGCGTCATATAGTCTCAAAGCAGTCTGTGAAAAATCTCATGTAACTACAATATTTTTACAGAATTTGCGGCCAGTGAAAGTGTTTGACCGAAAGCCTCACAGAGATATGACTCCTGCCTGTGTGTTCAGACTTGAGGAAGATCTTTTTTTGTCTATTACAGTAGCTTATACTGGGACAGCGATGACTGTTTTACAACCAAGATGCTTTTGAGAAAGCTATCCCAGTTTGGGCTTTAGTGATTTGTCATGCTGCCACTTTTTTATTGTCTTCTGTTGTCACAATTGGAAGTGGGCTTAAGTGGGTCAGAGTGCATTTTGTTAAAATGAGTAAAAAATGCTGAGACCAAAACAGAAAGTCCCGCGCTGTGTTTCTGCATTCACCGAGACTGATCAAAGGAGATCTGAGCTTGGCTTACTGCAACCGCTGGCAGCCTGAGTTGCGTCACTGCAGCTCTGGTCTCAGTCAAACGATGCTTTCTGTAAATGTTAGCCCACACACTCTTGTAGATCAAAGACACCCCATTTGTTACAACAGGAACAGTGTGTCCCTATTCAGCATGACAGCTACCTAACATCTGGTTCGTAGTGTAGAGCAATAAAACCATGTAAAGTCATGTTTTTCAACACAACAGTTGGATTGGAATATACTTGTTAAATCACATTTTGTAACCACTCTGTTGACTCGAGTGACAGTGACGTTTTTCTGAATAAAAAACTTTTTTCCTCAGATAAATCATGCTAGTGGGAGAATACTGTTCTGCACACTCAAAAACAATGTTTCTCTAGATTTCAAGTACATCCCCTACAGCTCTTCATTAATACCAGCTTAAGTTATTCATGATAAGTTTGCAACCATCTTGGTGCAGGCATAAGATTTGAGTGAGAATGCTTTGAATTTAACTCTTCATCTTAGATAGTAACACACATTTCAACAGGAGATCTGTCAATGAATGCAACCATGAGATGGAGGATATTTTACGGTGCTGGGATGATGCCTCATTCCTATTCTAGCAGCAGCATGCTGAAGCAGACGACAGCCTCCGATCTGAGTGACCTCCCAGACCGGCCTGATAAGCAAGCGGCGCAGAGAGCAGCTTTAAAGCTGCTTCTTTGATGAAAGAGTTAGATATCCACTTTAGAAGTTAAAAGCGGTGACTTGCTGGATTAGTTAAAAGGAGATGTTGAGAGACGCCTCTGCTACCAGCACCAGAGGCTGCACAGCCTGCTCATCACTGTGACGTGATGAGGATGTGGACAGAGCAGAGCAAAGCACTACGACCCTGACAACAAGGTCACACTTAGGGAGCAGCAGTCTGCCTGTACAAACTGACTGTGATGCTTTACAATGATGACAGAATGTATTTAATTAGTGAGATTTAATAGTTGAATAGCTTTGAGTTTTGGACTGTTCGTTGGACAAAAACAAGTTTGAGACATCAATTTAAACTGAGAAACTATGATTGGCTACTATTTTCTGATATTATTTGGACTAAACTATGAAAATCTGAAAAATATTCAAAAGATTTACAATGAAAATAGCTTTTGCTACTTCAAATATGTAAAAATGTATTTACACAAATGTTTTTTGCTGCTGCTTGCTTTATAGCTCGAGTCAGCTTCAACATTAGTCATAGGTTGAATTAAAGTACCAACATGTGTTTCACAACTACGCAGATGCTATGATTTGCTTGCTTTCCTCCATTTCATGTCAATACAAAATGAGTCGGCTGCTGGTCAGACTATGCAATGACTTTGGGCTCCAGTAGCGTGTGACAGGCATTTGTCAAAATACAATAATCAAGCAGTTAATTAACAAAAAATATGGTTCATAATTAAAAGAAGCACATCTTGAGGCCGCAGATGGGAGTCTTCGTACTAACAAGACAAAGGCTGTATGTGTGTGAGAGAGAAAAAGCAGGAGAATGTGCACAGCTGAGGGTCTTTCCAGTGTTATTATATATCCCTCCCTCCTCCCTGACTGTCACTTTCCATCAGGAAAACGCTCCACCTCTCCCTCTGTTCCTCTTCTGTTCTCACCTCTGTCATCCCAACTACCCTCCTCCCTCCCTCCCTCCCTCAGCGCCGCTCCAATCCCTTTCCTGCCAACATCCAAGTGGAATTGAGCCAGCTAGTTTGGGCTATAATAGAGCCTGGAGTACAGTGACACCTTAGCACCACCTTGGCTAAGCAGAATTTTGATTCTGCAACAGAAGTTTTCTCACTAATCATGTTAATTACAAAAAGCTTTAAGAGAAAAAGTATCAGGTCATTATGTAATGTCTGTTTATCTTTACGTGGCTGAGGATAAGGTCAGGATGTGAAATGCTGAGTATCTGTAGCGTGTTACATAGATACTACTTCTGGTTCCACAACTATAATCATAAATAGCAGTCCTACAGTGTGTAACCCACGTAAAAATGATACACTGCATTACGCAGCGCGCCAGCCAGCATCACAGTGCTGTGTGGACATATGTTCCACTTGTGGACACATTCAATAAAAAAGCACTCAATGCGCCTTCTGTTTTGTGTCTATTTCTACTTGTTTCTTGATGTTTCTATTCTAAATGTATAGGTTGAAGCCTTCAGGCTCCACTGTTAGCTCATTCTGCTTTCTTCTGACGCAAGTGGGATTTCACAGTCAGAGCTGATGCATGCAACACCTGACCTTTAGCACGAACATAGCTGGAATCCTTTTTACAGCTTCCTCCCACAGACCACCAAAACAGTTCCCACACACATTTACTACATGCTAAGTTACAAAAAAAGAAAAAAACAAAAAACTGACGCACTGCCCTCTTCAGTAATCTACAGCATTACATATGCTCAGCAGGTTTATAGCCAGTATCCAGACCACAACCACAGCTGCTGTTGTTTGTCTGTTCAACACAAAACAGACATGAGAACAGGACCATCTCTTCTTTGTCTTCTGCTGTTTTTTTCATTATAATTACTCAGAGAGGGCATTTAGCTGAGGGAAATAGGCCAGAGGAGAGGAGTTTCTCACGCCTGTGCAACCAAAACAAACAAAACCCCTCTCTGGCAACACAGCAGCCAACAGCCGCTGATAGGTGTTATCTCTGCAGTCGCACATGGACCATCTCAAAACACTAAGCACTGAGCAACTGCCCTTTCAACTCCAGAAACAGATGCAGACATTCACTGCATGTGACTTGCTGTCACTCTCTGATTTTAAAGTCAAACTGAATTTTCGATTCTTCTCACTTCTTGTGTAAGGAAATAGTAACTATGTTACAGCAGCTAACATGCATATTTACCTATTTTTCAAAATAGAATAAAGAAGTGTTTTTGGACATATTTTTTGGAAAAAGTATGTAAACTCTCTGCGTGGATGTTCCTTATGGCAACAGTTGATTGACACCTGAGAACTGACGTTGCTAGGAAACGTTGCTGTCATCCTACAATCATTGATACAATACGTTTTTCCCACCTTTTTCAACAAGCCCACATAGGCTACTAACTGTTTTAATTTAAGCTGTCTGTCCCTTTACAACATTCAAAATGTAGGAAGACCCACCATGTTGCTAAAGTTGTTTTCATGTCATGGTATTTCAACACCTGCTGGGTTGTGGTCAAGATGTCAAAGCAGGGTGTATAACTAGCATGACAGCTAATGACCACACTGTCAAAACTCAATGCAACGTGTAACTTCAGCACTCATAAGTTTCCCTTTTATTTGACTTTGGTTAACTGCCTCTGCAGCTGTTGGAATGGAAGTATTATTACAAATTATTTTTTATACCTGCCCACAGATATTGCACAAAAGAAATAAAATTTACAAAATTACAATTTTGACCAAATCAGTAAACAAGCTCCAAGGATGTATAAATTTATTACCAAAACAAATTGTAACTTATATTGTTTTCAAAGTCATAACTAAAGATGTCATGTTTTTAGTTAATGTAAAGCAACCACAGCTGTGGTTGAAGATGTTATTGAGAAACTGCTCATGTTTCTTGATGGGTGGCGCCTGTCAAATTGAAAATACTGTCTACTTTTTTCACCTCTTCACTGTCCTTCAATGACTACTCGCTATAAAGTGGATTTATAGCAAGTAACCCACAGAATCTGTCATTATTTAAGAAAAGTTTTGAATGATGCTTAATGTTACATATATGATTTAGCGATCATTCAGCACCTCTCCATCATAAGAGAAAATATAGAAGAGGAAAACGCTTAAAAGCCAGGAAGCAGAAGCAATAGCTGCAGTGTGAAATCCATCAGACAGGCCACAAGTGTTGGTATATGATGGAAATGGCAGATAAGCCCATGTGTTTTGCTTTTGGAGTGGGTGTAGTGAAAGGGGATCAGTCCACAGCAGTGTTTAGAGGTTCAAACACCCCTCTGGGGAGAAGAACGGATCGATCCTCCTTGGCCGGGAGCCAATCCTCTCCCTGCCTTCAGCCAGATATTCATCCATCCTATATATAAGCCTTTAAGCCTTCACTCTTACTGTATATACAAAGCGCTGAGGTTCAGGATTTCACCACAGACTGGTAGTCTTCACCAGAAGTTGTATTCAGCAGAACTCCAAGCCCTGTGTTTTTAAATGCCAATTAAATACAGATGTGTTTAGGCTGCTTTCCAGAGAGAGGGGCCCGACTGCATCATCTGTGGTGCCTGTGTTGTCCTCATGATGCTCTGATTAGAGGGAGCCATGGAGATGAACTATAGCCACTGTCTCATTAGTTGAAGTAACTCTGCCTGGCTCCCACCCACAGGAGCCCCTCCCAAAGCCACAGGAGAGCAGGGCACCCCTACACAGCCTGCCCGGACAGGACACAAACACCACAGCTGCCACAATGCACCATCACACACACAGACACGAGGACACACACACACACACACACACACACACACGCAAGGGACATCAAGCTCACTCAGCTCTCTTTCTAGCTCTTGCCAAAAAACAGCCTCAGAGGACGAGATCACTGGCTCCGTGACAAAATGGGGTTTCCCCACAGGGACACTCCATAAGCCTGCAACAGAGCAAGTGGCTGCAGCTGACCTGCTGAGCTACAAATATAGCAAACACTCCATGTGAAACAGATGCATCGCAATCCACATCGAAACAAGCTCGCTAAGCATCGCTTGTGCAAGTGGCAGTGCAACAACATCACTGCAGCCTGGAAGCTAGGCCTCATGGGAGCGCGGATCGATGGATGTGGCCTGGTAGAGGTTTGCCCATGTTTGGGGACAGGAACAGAGTGTGCAGAGGAGGAAGAAAGAAGAGGAGGAAGCAGGCAGCGGGTGTCCAGGCCGCTATATGTCAGGCCCTACTGTGACAGGTTTATCCCAGCCGAGGGGGAAGGTAACACACCCAACAGCACAATGAGGAGCGATAAACGTCAGGCCTAGCCTCAGTGCCGTGGTAATGGCTGACAAACGGCTCAGCGGCTCATCTCGCAGCCACTCAACCCCAGACACATATGCTGCTCTGCGCTATGTTCTATCAGAGGGGGAAATGACAACGAGAACAGCAGAAATGCAGCCAAGAGGCTCCTTATACTTACACAAACTTATACAAACCACCTGACAGTCGTGAAAAAAGTGCCACCACCCTCATAATCAGCATTTCCAACATAAAAGAACAGCATGTTTTTCATAAAGAATAGAAAAACGCCAATTTAGAGGGTATAGTATGCTATATACTGTGTAGCAAAGACATTTAGTGCTCACTCAGTATTTACTTTTTTCGATGCCTTTCACATGCCTTCAATAGCCTGCACACCTGCTTTTGATTTCTCTATGTAACCCTTAACTGTAGACTACATAAATATTCTACAGACTCAAGGAAAGTTAATACTTGTCTGTTTTCTACATGATGGTGTTTTTGTTGTGGCAACTTTTAATGTTATAACTTGTCAAAATTACTGAAATGTTTCTCTGTTTACTGAACGTACAGCATTAAAGACAGAGCAATCGGTTCATCATACAGTAAGTGATGTCAGCACAGAATAATGATATATAATTATTGATGAATAAGTTAAAAACAAATGACTGAATTAAAAATAGATATTTTGATGTATTCATTTATTTTCAAAAGGACAAGTGCACCACATCGACCAATGCCACATACCACAGAATTTATAGCCGGAGCTGGTTTGCAACGCCCATCAGTAGATGGAAAAACCCCACAGCCTAACAAGAAACATATACACAACTATAACTGTTTATACAGCTGAAGGTATTACTGCAGGTTTGGACCATTTAGAGACTAAATAATGAATGGAAATGAATCATTGCAAGTTGACATAATACAGATCAATTCATAGAAAGGTCACCTTGTATATATTGTGTGTGTGTGTGTGTCTCCTTGTTTTGCTTGTGATGCTCAGATGTTACGTAATGCTTTCAAACAGTCTCTGATTTAAAGTGAGTGATTTACTCAGCGTTCTTGATGTCTCTGATAAGGTGATGAAACATTGATTTTCCTGTACATTCCCAGGACTCATATCCAACACAAAATCAGTCACCTGATTTGTTTTTAGCTGTAATTCAGTGCTACTATACTTTATGTATTTTGTATGGCTGAATTATATGTGAAGAACAATTCAGAAAGCTGAGATTTGTCCGAGGCCTGTTCTAACAGATGTCTAAAACATCCCCCATATCTTCGCTTCAAACACGGGAAACAGCAGGGAGGTGAAGAGACGGACCCAGAGAGTGTGTTGAGCCTTGGTAGAGCACAGCAAAAACATCTGATCATATTTAAAAAAGGTAGCAGTGATCAGAGGGAATTACAGTCAACCAAACAAAGGCTGTGTCGGGTGGATTTTATTCTTCAGTAACACGCATGTGGTGGACCATATTCTTCCAAGTCATATTGTTTCCATCATGTGGAGTGAAAGGACATAAATTGAAGTCATGCAACAGAAACTAGGAGCATTGTCTTTTAGTAATCGTGTAGTATAACTAAATCACTGAACACAATTATGACTGCCATTCTTACAACTGAAAACATCTCATGAATACAACACGCTGAGACGAGTGCGGAGCGCTGTACTGAGCTACAACACTCATTTACTTGATGAATGCACAGCCCCTCCAACATGCTGACCTTTGGCAAGGTCATGGCATTCCAGCAGCTGCATAAAGACACTCCTGAATTAATATATCTTTGCAACACTTTTTCATCTGGCAGCTTTGTGTCTTGTTGTTGCGACGCCTCTCGGCTCAACCTGTGGCTCATCTACGTGAGTCCCAAAGTGGACGGGACATTCGGGACGCTCATTTATTCCCTTGAAAATTACATAAGGTTTGTGTAGCAACCACATCAAGGCTGGCTCTGATTTAATCGGTCCCAATGAGAGATTATGTGACATCATTTGTGGTGAAGAAAGCTTAATAGGATTCCCTTATTTACATATGACTACTGGTTATACATATATGTGATGTATTGATGGCTGTTGTGTGTACACACACATTATCTGTTCTTTCCTTGACATAGAAAAGAATCCTGACCACACAGTAAACAGACTGTGTGCTACGTGAACCTGGTGTGTCTCTTACCTGTGTCCTGTCGAAACTGATGCATGGACTGCAGGTCGATGATGTAAGGAGAGAGCTGGGCATCCACCTGCCCCAGAACTACAGTTCCCCGGGCATCCCCCTTCAGTACGTTCTCAATATGGTGGCAAACGGCCGCACTGTAGGGCCTCCAGCGCCCATGTTCATTCAACCACTCCCAGACCACCACCCTGGCCAGGTTCTGAGGGGGGTACCCCAGCCCATTGACAGGCACCAGCAACCCTGATCCTGGACGGGCCATCTCCTCTGTGGTGTCTGCGGTTCAGCTGCTGGCTAAGTCCTGGGCTAGAACACCACTGCAACCCTGTCAGTCAACTGACACACTGGAACATTTTCATCTGCGCCAAACAGAAAAAAGCTTGAATCAGCGAGTGGTACGTTAGCCCTCAGCTATCTCATGCTGCTTTCAAGCAAGCATCTCTGCTGGAGTCATCGTCTACAGGTACTTTCTGGCTGCTGGCGCTTTGATCAGCCAAAGAGCAAGCCTCTGTCCCCCTTGTGTCTTGTCGTATTTGAAGTGGCAGATGTTGATGAGGTTGATGATGATGATGATGATGAGATTTGCAGCTGCAGCAGTCTCAGTCTTCCAAAGCCAACCACAGCAAATCAGCTGCAGGTAGACATGAGGGGACACTCTCTGAATAAAAGAGGAGGAAACACACTGGTAAACAAATGCTGTGATTTATCCCATGAGTTATTTCACACAGTCAAGTGCTGTTTCACAAGAGACGACACAAACCCAAGCAGTGCTGTGCTATGGATCCACTAGCCTGTACCTCTAGGCAATTCTGTTTACTTGAAGTGTGGTGACATAAAAATGTGTCTCAGCCTTGTTTGAGCAGCGAAATAATTGTGATTGTCATCAGTTTTGAGTGGCAGAGAGACAGAGAGAGAGAGAGAGAGAGAGAGAGAGACAGCAGTGTGCATAAACAGCCAGATGCCATCATAATCCTAGCAGACAGATATTTTCCACATACAGTAGAAAGCAGTCCAGGTGCAATGAACGCAAAAGAAGGAACATTGTCTCTGTTTCTATGATTCGTATTTCATTTTAAGGCTCATATTGAATGTTTTACGTGCATTCACATCATGCTTGAATTGATTCTGGCGATACAGACCTGTAGGCTGCAGTTGTGGTGCCACACATCTGTCAGGTAACTAGAGGCTGCATTTCACAGGCTCCGGCCGAAAATCAGATTGCAAAACAAAAGAAAAAACAGACGCGTAAATCTTGAAAGACATCTGCCTTTTTCACATCGGTGATTTGGACGTTTTTTCCCGAAATTGAAATGTCTCAAGCACACATCCCGCAGCTCCAACAATCCAGTGTTATTGCAGAAAACCAAGCCGTCGTTTTATTCCCGTGAATCTGCTATAGACTACAGCAGCTTTGTTGGTCCGCTGTGTTAAAGTGGATGCTTGCCCCAGTTGCACGGTTATCAGTGTGTGAGGTGGAGAGCCGTGCTCCGCTGCACACGCGCATTTCTCTCTGTAAGCGTGCGTTCACATGGTAAACACGCACACAAAATTACTCACAAATGTCCAAGCGCACCTGTACATTTAGCCTTAAAAAAAATCACCCAAACCGTCAAGTGTGTCAAAACAGAAGAATAAAACTTCCGGTATCTGGTTTCAAAATAAATCTTAACGAGAGAGAAAGAGAGAGAGAGAGAGAGAAAAGCACACTACAAAAAAAAAAAAAAAAAAAAAAAAAAGCATTCAGATAACAAAAAACAATAGTGGATGGAAAGATTTGGTTTTCACAGATCTATTCATAGCATTTTACAGTACATGCACCCCTTCTTACCCCTGAAACTGTGAAACCAGAGGTCTTACATAAGGTGACAGACAGGAAAATACACAGTTCAGGGGCCCAGCCAGGCTCAGAGACCGAATGAGTTTAAAGCAGTGCTCCTGTTGAGATGCATAAGTACCTTGACAACTAGATCTGTCAATTTAAAACAAAAAGTAACCTGCACATTTTCTGTCTTACTCACCGTACCCAGACAAAATTCTAGGGGGGTCAAATTAAGTTTGGATAGATGAAAATGTGGCTGAGGTGGTCAGAAATGGGCTGTGCTTTAATTCCCAGGAATTTGTGAAGCAATACTTATGATTTTTAGAGAGAAGTAAGAACCATAAACAGCAGTACAACCTCTTTATCATGTGATACTGATGTGGTGAAGGACATAGACAAGACTGCTAAATCAGCATTATGATGACTGCACTGCAAAATCTTTGCTGTTGACAATTTTGACTTCACTTGACGAGTGAGATCTGATGAAGTGTCTAAAGTTATTAGAAAGATAGATGACAAATGTCTACTCTCCTCATGTCAGTAACAGAGTTAGGTAGAGTGGGATGTTATTTGAATTATTATTAACATAATATATGGATGACTTGAGTGGATAATTAAATACTTGTAGTCTCACAAATGCCTAGAATCATATTTTGTGTGCAGATAATTTGGTTATATTTTCTCCTCAAAGAACTCAGCACTTGTTGAGTACAATAAATTTAACATCAAATCGAGTGAAGGAGTTGTTATTCATTGTAAATAGGATACTTATTACATAATTCAACTTACTTACAGAAGCTTTTAAAGTAAGCAGAGAGGTCAGATGTCTTCATCAAAAGTTTACAGAAGATTTCATAGATTCTCAATTGACGTGGGAATATTGTTGCTCAGGGTAACACATTTCAACTGATGTCAAGGTCTGTCTGTTCAAGGATTACTGTGTAACAGTTGGCTGGGTTCATGATAAATTCTGCTAAATGGGACCAGTACCATCTGCTGTCAAAACAATGTACCTGCAAGGGGTAGAAAAAAAAGAAGAATGAAGGATCCCTGAAGTAATAACTCTGCCATCCTGGCCCTCTGGCTGGAGACACATGGGTTTTATATAATAAAGTACATTGCCCCATCCATTACTTCCAACCAAGAATGATTTCCTGCACTTATACATCTCATGCATTGCTTGTGTTTGTAAAGCATTTTCTGTTCCAGTCCAGGTTTACTGACCTCAGGTTTTTAAGGGGAATGTGAAATGCTGTAATATTGATGCAGAGGAGTAAAGGATGGGGCATATCAGACCTGTGGATTTTGTAGGGGCAGAAATACTAACCCAGTATATGGTTTTCATTTAGGTTACTAACTAGCCTCACTAACTAGCCTCATATATCTGTTACTCAAGAGCCAAACAAAACATGCACATGGTAGCTGCAAAATCAAATGAACACCTCAGTGCAGACAGGTTGGTCAGATTTGGACAAAAGACAGGAAAATACTCCCGAGGTGGTGAAACAGGGGAAGTAATGCAACACAGGGAACATTCATCGCCTCAGTATGAACAGCAGGCATCAATCATATGGAGAACACCACCATCATGTGGCCTTTTGGTGTTAGTAAAACCACTAGTGGAAATCTTCCACCGGTGTTATGAATTAAATCTACTTAAAATATCTCAGACTATTTAGTGATATAATAATTGTCATATCTGTTTCAGCAGCTCTATTTAGTTTTTCCAATTGTAATTTATCTTATCTGTTTTATTCAAATATATCAGCAAGAAATGAGTGTTTACTGGTGATGACAGAAAGGATGAAAGCAAGTGGAAGCAGGAATCATGTAGAAAAAGAGGGACCAAAGACTGAGGGACAAGACAACACAGCAACTTCTGTTGAAATATGCTTTACTTTCCTGTTGTTTTGAGTCCATGTATGTGTAAAAAGTGTGTCCAGTATGTGATGTAGTAATAAGAATAACTGCAAAATCAACCATTGTTTTCATATTGATATAATTTTAAAATTTCCTCTGACCTTTCTAAAAACTAAAGGTAACACTTTATTTCACAGGTCCCTTAATTTTATACTTTACTTTATTTTATACATTTCAGAGTAATTTGCTGGTATTTAATGGTTCATTTTACAGAAAAGGGGTGGTAAGTGCCCACTCATTATATTTGGGTTCACCTGTAGTTGTTAAATCTTAATAAATTAGAGTCTTGACAAGTCTTTAACTGACAGACAATGTTAAGTTTTCAGTTTGTGAAATCAAATCAAATGATATATTAGCATAATTAGTTTTTTCAACAATTTCCTAAAAGTAGCTTCTGTGTAACTGTTAATTCTCAGAACATTTCCTTGAAAGGGTTATTTAGTTTAGTAGACTGTAAATGCACTCATTAGAGTTTTTAAATAACAACCTAATATTTTTGCAAATGAACAACCACATATGAACCCAAATATAATGAATCAGCACTTAACTAGACCTACTTAACACTTTTTCATTTTTTTTTTAATAATTTGTAATAAATTGCATTCAAATACCTGATAATTACTAAGAAAATTTCCAGGAAATTAGGCCTAGTATGAAATAAAAGGACCGGTAAAATAAAGCGTTACCGAAGTAAATATGTTGAAAGGTATTGAAGTGAGATTATTATGTCTCCCGGTAATATGAAAGTATTTGAGAAGGGTATTATCACTATGTACATCAATCACGTCAAATGAAAAGATCAAATGAAAATCCATCGTGTTTAACCTTGTTTTACAGCTGGGGTCAGCTGGGGTAGGCAAACATGTAGATAAGAAGAGAGACATTTGCATATGGACAGCTGGACCATTTATACACACAGTTATCACTTGGCAATTCTCGGATAACAACAACCATCACTCGACGATTTCTCTGCAAAGGAAACATCCACCGAAGCTGTTTTGCATCCGGACATCCACCGACAGATAGCCCACTGATAAAGTGACAGAAGTGCTTTCATCCTGGAAGATGTGAGATTTCATCTTACATGGTTCAGGTTCATGGTGTCCTGGTAAGTTTTTTCACCCCTCTAACTTTCAAAACGTCCTAGATTCATCGAGACATTGCTAATAAGCCACTGTTGAGTGAAAATTGAGGTATATAATAATTAATTGTGACAGACATTTAAGGTTCAAACCAACTATGAAGGGAAAAAATAGTTTTTTGACGGACTATTTACCACCAATTAACACAGGTTGCTAGACTGAGAAACAAAAGTCATCTGATTTAACAAGAAAGTTGTTACACATATAAGGCTTCGGCATTTGATCTGGCTGCACAATCCCCATGTCGAGGATCAGGCTGCAGGCTGTAACATTCATGACAGATGTCTGTACTTCATGCAGTCTAAACCTAATCAGTGGTGGAAGATGTACTAAGATCATTATACTTAAGTAAAAGTAGCAACTTCACTATAAAAAATACTGAACTACAAGTAAAAGTCTTGCATCCAGATTTTTACTCAAGTAAAAGTACAGAAATATTATCAGCAAGTATACTTAAAGTAAATGTACTTGTTGGGCAGAGTGGACCTTGTCAGTGTTAAATAATAATTTGTGGAATCATTATTTTGGATGTATTAATGTAAGCAGTACTATAATATTGTAGCTAGTTAATGTGGAGCTATTTTTTTTATTGTTTTATATATTTTTGGGTCTCATAGATTGCAAGGGAACATATTTTACAAATGAAAAGTATGAAAAGTAATGATAGCTGTCAGGTAAATGTAGTGAAAGTATAGTACAGTGGAAGTACAGTATTTTCCTCGGAAATGTAGAGGAATAATAGTGTAAAGTAGCATAGAATGGAAATAATGTACCTTACACCACTACATATGATCATTTATTAGTCACAAAGCCATTTTTTTCTACATGGTGTTAAAAGATTTTTCTAATGAACTGTGGACAAGTTCACAACTCCTTTAGATAAGTGAAAGTATTTAGTAATCGTGGTAGTTTTAGTATTAGTATAATAGTTTTCACTGAGGCCTTAAGGTGTGAGCTGCATTTCAGTATTGTAGTTAATGGAGGTAGAGTTTATACTTTTATAGGACTGTTGGGTTGTTTAATAGTACATAATATTTAACAAACTGGGTGTACTCAAGTAAAGTACAAGCCCCTTAACAAGTACACATATGTGCAGTGGCAGATTAAATGTACTTTTATTGATTAAAATGAAACTGTTATTTAATTGCTATTTATCAAATTAATATAATCAGGTTCTGCTGAGCAGAGGGGCAAAGTACATTCTTTGAAGTACTGTCCTTAAGTTTAATGTATTGACTCTTCACTTAATTGCTTGCAATGTGTGAGATTGTTTTACTCCTTTTTTACTATTTAAGAAGGAAATATAATAATTTTTATTCAACTGTACATTCATTTGACAGTTAAAACAGTTCTTTGGGAGGTTTAAGCGTCTACAAACAAGGCATATAATGCATTGTTAGATGCATTGTTTTTTATGATAACTACTGTGACAAACAAGTGTGTTGTTCTGTTATCAAAGACATTCATATTTCATCAAATATTTTCTGATATATAGTAGAATTAAGTTAATTTGCCAGCAACATATGGTATGATCAGCTTAAACTTAAGGCCTCATGCCATAAAAACACTGTTAAATACATACATACCTTTAATTGTTATACTTAACTGCAAATACTTTTACTTATGTGTAATGTACTGATACTGTTATATAAAAGATTTGAGGACTTTCACAAGAAGGTCAATATGGTAAAACAGTTAATGGTATGGGGTTTCCCATGATTACTGGAGTGCGACCTCATGCCTGAACTTGAGAGTCGGATGGGGGACTTTGACCAGGGTCGGGGGCAGGTGCAGTGAAACTGGGGCCTTCGTCTGCAGGTGTACTTGAATCGTTCAACCAGTCTGTGGCTCTGGGCGTGTAGCACAGACTATATATAAACATGGACGACACATCTTCACTTCCTACCTCTAATTTTGGTGATTGAAAGTTCAGAAAAAGACTTTTTGATATGACACCAGCAGCTATCCATTTGATATGACTAACTGAGACAGCTGAAGCCTCATATAAGCTTCAGATAAACTATTAAATGCATTTTTACACAAAATGACTGTGGATTTTGGTCCCCATCACTTCCATTGAAAGCACATTTGAAGGGGATCTTTAAATAGCCAGTATGAACAGGAGGAATGATTACAGTGAGGAAAACCTCTTCCAGTGTTCATTTAGGCACCAGACTGTTGTTTTAAGACAGACTCGAAAACTTGTGAATGTATCCTTTAATTACAAAATGAAAGACAATAGGTCAATACACAACAACAATACAATTGTCATAAATGTTCAACATGTACAACAACTTCACTTCATCAGAGAACTATAGTGGATGTTAGAGTACAGTGGCAGCACGTCACACCACTTGTAACAAACTGTCAGGATAAACAGAAAACAATGCTTTAAATATTGCATTTGTTGTGTTGTGTTTCCGGATTTTCTATGGCGTCTCCTGATGAACTGGCAGCCAAAAATATTGACTGTGCGATCTGCTGGAATGTGATGAGTTCAGCGTGGAAACTTCCCTGTGGTCACCTCTTCCACAGGTGAGCGCAAGGGATTTCAGTCCATTTAAGTCAGTCTCCTTTTAGCTTTGGTTTAGTCTAACTAAACTAACTTCTAAGAAAAATATCTGTCTCTTTAGCTTCTAGATGTTCCATTTTCTTCACCAGCTAGTCTCTAACTGTGTGTGTCTGCTGTTTGCTGCTGGGCAGGTAGTGTACAGCGGGTTCATCAGAGCTTGTTTGATGAAAAGTGCTGCTGCTGGAAACAGTAGACAGTAAATGCGCTGCAAAACCAAAACTACAATCTAAAATAGCCTTAAAAGTTCAGAGGAGCTGCAGAGTTGGTGATAATTCTCTGTGGGTTCATCAATATGACTATTCCAATTGAATTTTTAAAATTTTCGATTGCGGAGCTTCACATTCTTCTTAAAAACTTAATTTACAAACAGAACAGGGGGATGACAGACATACTTCTTCTGGACCTACATAGCAGCTCCATAGTCAAATTATAAGTAAGGGACAATAAAAAATAGATCACACAGCTACTGCTAGAAATAAAGAGTTGACTTTGAAAAGCAAAGCACAAGAATACATTGTGCTTCACAATGTTTTTTGTGCTTTTTGATTAAAGAGATTATTAATGGATGCATAAAAGTTTTTGAAAAAAGTCTGAAAACAAGACAAACATGAACAGTTTAAAACACACACACACACACACACACACACTCACACACACACACACACACACACTCACACACACACACACACACACACACTCAAAACTCTGCTGCAGTTTTAAGTCATCAACATTTTAGCGAATAATGTTACCTGCAAAAACAACAACAACGAAACAACATTGCTGACTGCTGCTGCCTTCATGTGCTCTGGGAAATATAGTAATTATAATTTGAGCGTACATTAGTTAGTTAACAAAGAGCTAAATCCTACAGGGAAACATGATGATGGGATAGACTGATGAATAAATAAACACCTCTGGGAAACCTAATGAGGAGATTAAATAATTGAAAAATAAATGCAACTTTGGAAACATTACAATGATGAGATACAGTAAAGTAAATGACTGGCAAGCACAATGATGAGCACAATGATGATGTAATAAAAGGAAATGAGATTTGTATGCATGAGTCACTCAGTTGTAACATTTAGTGAATGTTTTATTTAATATTTTATTACTACAGATTGTTTCGTACCACTGAGTAACACTGAGTGTTTGTGTGTCCTCAGCTTGTGTATGCAGTCCTGGCTCAAGCAGGACACCATCACGTCATGTCCAACATGTCCGACATGTCCGACATCTTGAAGTGTATCATCACATTCATAATGAGGTCACTTACAAAAAGAAAGAAGACTTGGTCTGTAGCCACACTAGCAGCCCTGTAATGTTCATAGAAAACAGAATTGTCAGATAAATGAATATAGAGACACAACTTTGTTATTCTCATCTTTACTACTAGTGTGTCATAAAATAAAGTTTGCCCTAAGGGGAAATCAGAGGAAAGGTGGTGTTACTGTAATCAAAAGGGATCCTACAGTAGTCATGTTAGGAGGTGGTGGAAGAAGTAATATGGAGAGCCTTTACTTAAGTAAAAGTACAAATTCAGCAATGTAAAAATACATTTCAAGTAAAAGTCCTGCAAAGCAAAGTCAGATACACAAATCTGTTTTCAGGTTTTGGAGAGTTTCTCTAATCTCTGATTTTTGGTGAAATATTGGATCATTTGTACATTTATTGAAATGAAACCATGTGAAGTTTAGAGGGAAAAATCACTATTTGGTGGTGCTGTTAACAACTCATAGACATCTGAAATGAGACCCCGACTACACACTGCTTCCTATAGCACAGACTGAAAAAAATCAGAAGTTTGCATCAAATTGCTTGGTCAGATTCATAATCTTGTTTAATAATTCTTTAATCAGATATTTCCTGATTTAAATCAGGACAAAGTCTGTTACAGCTGCTTGTGTTTAAACAAAATTTAACATTTGACAAGACATTTGATTTACAAGTTAATGTAAGTGTGAGCACTTTATCAAGCAGTATTACATTTGTTTGTCAAATCCAAATTACTTGCAAAATCTCATTAATTTTAGTCCAGAAAACGTGAATAACAAAAGTTTGTCACAGCCCGGCTCATAGGCTGCGACAAAATACGGGAAACCAGACAAGTTTTTGCAACTTAGGATAAGTGTTTATTTACAAAATGATAAATGAGTACGGAAAAACGTGGAAGTCAGTAATCAGTAATGTAGGCATGTGTGGATGTGTGGATGTGTGCGTGTTGGCAAACAAAAAAACAAAACAGCCGTGCCATGCTGCGCTCGGAATGGAAGAGGCGTGATGAAGGAGGAGAGAGAAACTCTGTAGGAGGCCAAGCTTTATAGTCATGACCACACCGGGCCCAGGTGTGGCTCATGATGGCGATGACGATCCTCCGCCCTGCCCTGGATCCTGCAAGACAAAAGGAAACCAGCAAACGGAACGCAGGAGCACCTAGTGGAGCGGAGGGGTCGTCACAAGTTATAAAATATATTAAGGAACTTAAACTCAAAAACTGACATTTAAAACTGACATTTCATTGACCAAACAGGGTGTTAAAACCAGCTGCACAGAAACAAAGAAATATCTTACATACACTTTATTCTAAAAGATCTATAACAAAAACTAGATTAGTTATCTGCCATCAAGCTAAATACGTTGTTCTTTGCTAATTAAAAAAACAAGAGATAAAAGATTTAATATGACATTGATAAGACTTTGAGCTTTACAGACCTTTATATTTTTAACTTGGAACCAGCTATTAAAACCTGTCAGTGTGAATAAGTAAGGTAGGTAGCAAGGAAAGACATTTGGTGGGTGAATCACTGGATGTTATTGTGAGTTAGAATGATTTGCATTTTTTACGGAACACAAAAACACAATACTGCACATTAATTGATAGAAAAAATAAAATTTAGAAAAAACACCATGCTGATGAGATAAAAAAAATCAAAAACACACACAACCGCAAAACGTAAATGTTCCCGTCTCTCCTTCAAGACTTTCAACTGTCAAATAAGGCAAAAAAAAAAGATCTGATGAAATGATCTGAGTCTGTTTTTCTTTCTAGTGGGTACACTGATTCGAAAGCGGATAAGTCTGCTGATATTCTAAATCCAGTATATCCACAGTGGATGTAGCATACAGCTCACACAACAAATTACAGAACAGTGGGGCCATATTTGTAGTTCTGTTTCTGAAATCTGGGCACAGTTTGTGTAAATACTGGATTTAAATGTTGGTGTTGTTCCAGGTAAAGATGTGATATGACACCCATGCGGTGTTGGATTTCTTCTTTTTCTTTCATTGCATTTCTTCTTTTAAGTTGCCTTGACTTCATTTTTGTGTTATAATTCTGTATTTGTAAAACTGTATTTTTTGATGTATTGTTTTGATTGTGTTCTGTTTGATTGTGTATCAGTTTACTTTGTGGTGATGGGAAAAAAGTTAGGGTTGAGTAGAAGAGAAAAAAGTGACAAAATGAGAAGAAAAGATTGAGAAAACACCGGTATGTGAACCCTCTCATGAGAAAGTTAAATACTTGTGTACTTGTCCACACAATGAATGCATGTTTATTTCAGTTTAGTGCAACCAGCTGCAAAGACCTTGGTTACCTGATGATGCTGAGGACAAGTTGTCTTAGAACCCTTAGGACAGCGCCACTGGAAAAATGGAGGATTTGTGGTAATGTATATAAGTTCATCATCTCTCTCCATTTTACAGCCTCTTATGACCACATGCATGAACTTTACAGGGTTTTTGTTCTTTTTCTTGTATAACCTCATATGCAGTGTGCAGTTTTCAGTGATTCTCTAAATATTCTTTAATATCTCAGAGGCCCCATCCACAACAACGACTCTCTCCATCCTGGAGAGGGACGTAAACAGGCTGTTTAAGAAACAGAACCCACCTAAAGATGTCAGACCAGACTCTGTCTCTCTCTCCACCCTGAAGCATTGTGCTGACCAGCTGTCTCCGGTGTTCACAGACATCTTTAACACCTCACTGAAGACATGCCACGTGCCAGCCTGCTTCAAATCCTCCACCATCATCCCAGTCCCCAAAAAACTAAGAATCACAAGACTTGACGACTACCCGTTGCCCTTATTTCTGTGGTAATAAAGTCCTTTGAGCACCTGGTGCTCTTCCACTTCAAATTCATCACAGACCCACTCCTGGACCCCCTGCAGTTTGCCTACAGAGCCAACAGGTCTGTAGACGACGCAGTCAACATGGCCCTCCACTTCATCCTCCAACACCTGAACTCTTCAGGAATCTACTCCAGGATCCTGTTTGTGGCCTTCAGCTTCGCCTTCAACACGATCATCCCAGCAGCTGCTGGGAGAGCCTGCTGTCCCACCAGGACCCGCACACCTCCAGGACACTCAGGCAAGCAGGAAAGATCATGGCCGACCCCTACCATCCCAGACATAAACTTTTTTAAACACTCTCCTCCAGCAAGATGCGATCTATCAAGACCAAAACCTCACACCACAGCAACAGTTTTTTTCTGACTGCAGGTGGCGTCATCAACAAGGTCCGAGACCTCCACTGACATGGACTCTATCCTCCCCATAGACATTACACGTTATATTAATGTAAAATCTCATAATCTTATATTTGCACATATGTGATCTGTGATCTAACATGGCGCATTACATTAATGCAAACTTATATTATTATTACTTGCACACTGCATAATACTGTTTACACTATGAACATTTACACATTGCTGGTCAATATTTTGTACGTTTCATTTCATTCTCTTCAGTTTAGACTTTAAACTTAGAACAGCTCTTTTCACTTAGAATATATTTTATATATTTTACTGTAAATTTCTTTTTTATATTAATGATTACTTAATTTGATTACTGATTACTGTATATTTTGACTGTTATGCACCACAATACTAAGGCAAACTGCTTGTATGTGCAAATCTACTTGGCAATAAACCTGATTCTGATGATAATGTGAGATAAGGAGGCTATATGTGTGTGTTTGTTGTTTCACTTACAATATGCTCTGTCTCTGTCAGCAATTGTATTTGTTAAATCAATGTCATACTGTCAAACAAAAACACTTAAGATGGTGTTTTTTAAATTTTATTAACCCGTCTTTCTGCATGCAAACATACTAAGATAAGATGCTGTTGAAAATATTTAAGAGTGAGTAAAATACATTGAAATCCCTTCAAATCAGGCAACTCCTTTTTTCATTAGCCAAATAGTAAAACATAGAATATAGCTGTTGAAATTTCTTCTTTTTTAATCAAAATTTAATTATTTGATTTTTGAAATATTTTGCTTTTGTACAAATATTCATAGGGATATACAATATCACAGAACTTCTGGATATCTGAACAGTGTTACATTGCTCATGGACATTTCGTCATTGACTTGACCTTGAAATGGCATTAAATGACATGATAAACATCATTAACAGAAAACAAACTGAACATATTTATTAGCACAGTTTTCTCAGCCAGTCAAAAAATAACTGTTGGTAGTGGTCCATCGATTGAAGTAACAGTGTGCTGACAGACTAGCTGGACAGTGTGACGCTCACAGACCGACATTTATGAAGACAGCCATGATGGCAGCACTGATCAGCCCGGAGATGGGAACTGTAACGAACCAGGCGATGAAGATGTTCCTAAACAGACGCCAGTCAACTGATTTCCTGGAGCGCAGCCATCCCACAGCCACCACAGATCCTACCTGTTCACATAATATGAGAGTTCATCAACAGCTGAACCTACTTTTGACTGTCATCTATTTGGGTTGATGTTTCAGGCTTTTGAGTGTCATTACCTTGCAGTGTGTTGTGCTGACAGGAAGACCAACATTTGATGCCACAACAACTGTGATTGCTGAAGCTAGCTCGATGCTGAATCCACTAAATTGGAAGAAAATATGTTATGCTTTGACTATATCAGAATTTAAGTTGTTATAGGATAAAGATATATGGCATACCTAGAGGGTGTAATGGGGGTAAGGTCTTTGCCCAAGGTCTCGATCACCCTTCGGCCCCATACCCACAGCCCGGCACAGATGCCCACTCCGCCATACAGAAGCAACCAGATTGGTGTGGGCGCATTGGACACCACAGAGCCGCTCTCATACAGAAGCCAAAGAGCCACCAGTGGACCAATTGCATTGCTGGTGATAGAAATAAGTTGTGTAAATCTTCTGAATGAATGTGCATACACACATTCCACAGAGGATACCACTCTCACCTACCTGACATCATTCCCTCCATGAGCAAAGGAACCAAAGCACGCCGTGAGGATCTGGAGGAACTGGAAGAGCAAGGAAACAGCTGGTTGGTCGACCTCCAGCTCATCCTCCTCCTGAGCAAGGTCCCCGCCAGCTTCCTGCGTCACACTCGCGTCATGGACTGAACTCCCACTGGTTATTGCTGAGCTGTAGCTGCTGTAACTGTCCACCCTTGATCTTCTCTGCAGCCCGCTATCCAGGTCCTTGTTTTTAGGATCTCCTTGAATGCCATAGATGGCCATGGTGTATGAGGTGTAGCTGTTGTTTCTCCGTATGGGCCGTTCTTCTGTGTCACTGTCACCAATGCAGTCACCAACTTTGGCCTTGTGAAGCTTGTGTAGCAGGTCTTTGTAAAGGCCAGAATCTTTGTGGATCGTGTGGGACCGTCCGCTGTGAGGATCCGTGATCATCATGGGGCCAACAGTGCCATTCAGCCCTATGACAATAATAATCTATGGTAATTCAATTGGGGAACTTATTGAGAGTTACCTCTGGTTATATCTCCATGAATATATCCATTGAGGGAAATATTTTGACATTTAGAAACTGAGGTAAAGTATAACTTGGAATTTCTTTCTCACCATTACTGATATCAAAGTCTTTGGTTTCCATGTCATTGTTGTCCAAATCAGCCTCATCTGAGCCTCCAAGTTTGAAAGCCACCTTCTGACTGTCTGCTGGAGGGGTCTGGGGTTGAGGTTCGTGGGATATCGAGGGCTGCTCTTCTAGCACAGGTGTGCTGGACTTTTTCTCCATTAGTGGAGTTTCACAGGGAACAGCAGCCGTTTCTCCTTAAGTACAGGGCAGTGTTCAACTGAGCTTACTGATCATGATCAAATATGACACAATGTAGACAAGGACTACTATCTACAAGCTCATGTGGCATACTCACTTTAACAATGAGTAAAAATGACACTCCAAAATGTAATATCCACCATATGTATATATATATATTTCTTTTACTTTCTAACTTGTTCAATCAAAAGAACTGTATTTGTGTGAACAATGAGCAGTTTAATCTCATTTATAATGCATTTGTGAATGGAAGTCCTAAAATGTCTGGAGATTTACTCACGTTTGATTTTCTTCTTGAGGCGTGGACAGACAACAAACCAAACAACCAAACCTGTGATGCAGGCACAGCCCAGCGAAATGCACAGTGTACCCCACCATGGCACTCTGTCAAAACCCAGCACTATGCACACAAGACAGGGACACGAGAAAAAAAAAACTCTGTCTCAGATAAGGAGAAACAGAAGCTTAACTGCTTCTTTAACTCACAACTGATGCTGTTTGGTCCTTTGACACTAGTGAGAAAAAACTGTTAGTACCTATACATTCCTAATAATTGTTATCATATCATTTAAATGTTCCAAGAAAACTAAAAAAAAAAAACATGATCATTTTTCCAAGGTAGCCACGCCCCTTCATGTCTCGTGAGTTGTGGTCATGTGATTGCTTCAAATTTTACAGTATCAGCGAAAGTACACAGTCCTCTAATCAGATAGTGAGGAGGAGACCAGGCTTGTGGCCCATTGATAAAATACATACAGTACACTCTGTTACAGGCACTTCGAGTTACATCACTGTCCTCACAGAACACAGAATATCTAAACTGTTGTTGGTCTTTGTCTCTAACTTTATAAAGTAATTTATAATTTACAACTTTAGATAGGTTAGTATGACAATATTAAATATTTCCTTACTGACAAAACTTACCTGTTTTCCTTTGTAGACAATGGCAGGTTAACTACAAATAAAGGGCCACACAGTAAAAGCAGTGGCTGTATGGGAATACCCCATCTTTAACATGCATGAGGCTGCAAATATTATTAACTACATACACAGTTGAAGTGCGTATGTAGAAAGTGTCATTTTTAATATGATGCAAAAAATAAAGGTTTTCTGTAACACTGTGTCAGAGAATATGTGCATGTGTGTAGAAAACAATGTGTGATGGGAGCCTGCATCAGTGTGAGAAGTGCATTCTTCTGTATTTTTGCATAGCAGGTATTATGGTGTGTTATATTCCTTGACCCACACACACCGGCCTGCAGCCTTCAGTAAAGGGCCCAGGCCAGTTGACTTCTCGATAAGTTCAATCCTGCAAATGAAACAAAAGGAGTGGAAATTGTCCATTTAATAATTGTATCTTTCTCAGACTTTTTTTTTATTATATTCTTGGTATGTTTTCTTGCTTTTATCTTCTGTTATACTGTTTTTAATTAGTATTTGGCTTTTTCATTATTGGTATTAGCTTAAAGGCAGCAAATAACTGGACAGAAATACCACAGTAGTAAAAAATTCAGGTTGATGAATCAAGAATTATCTGATGTGTTTAAATATTAATGAAATTCCTCCTTATTTTTGTCACCTGCTTTTGTCCTAAGAAGAATGTCATCAACTCTCCTCTGTGCCTCCAGTGACACATTTATTCAGACCTCATCTTGCTCCAGGGATTTCAACAGCTGCTGTGTTAGTGCAGTGCGGTAAGCGAGAGTTAAAAGAAGCAGGGGTGTAGAATGTGTGAATGTGGGACTCACTTGGTGCTCCTGTAAACATGATGGAGAAGAGGTTGATGCCCATAGTGATGGCGTAGAAGATAGGAAGTGCTCTGAGGCCGTTTGGTACAGGGTCAGTCTGTGGAAATCAGTGTATTATTGTACTTGGGTATTTCCATACACTACTCCACTGGTCTGAACTACCTAACAGTGTAAAAATTAATTAAAATCTCCACCTCCAAAAACTGCAGCAGTAAAATGCTGCTGAAGCATTGATATATTGGCATTAAAGATCAAATAATGTAATATATCTGTCAATGGAGACATTTTTTTGCAGAATGAGATACTTAAACTATACTTTGCTAATAGTCCTTCTGTACTTATACTGAAGTATCATTTTGAATGCAGGACTTTTGATTTAAGTATTTTATATAGTGGTATCGGCACTTTATTTATGTAAAGGATCTTAATACTTATAATACCACTAACAAGTTCAAATTACTCTTATTAACTGGCTAAATGGCTTACCTTGTTCAGAATAAATTTGCGAACAAAATAGAAGAGAATTGCTGACATGATGCCGGACAGTACAGGTGACAGGAACCAGGATGCCACTTTGGATAACAAAAGACATTTGAGAACATTGTTTTTAGCTAGACTTGTATTTCAGATTTGACAGATACTTATGTAGGGGAAAAACAAAGTATATTCACCGATGCGGAGTAGCTCCATCCATTTGACCCCTTGGTGACCTCTGGCTACCATGGAGAAACCAATTGTGGCTCCAACAATACAGTGGGTTCCAGAAATGGGGAGCTTCAGGAATGACGCAGCTAGCTGCCACACAGCAGAGCCTGTCATACAAAAGAGTAAAAAGGCCTTCAAATTCTGAAAAAATTGCGAGTAAAATGTCTTCCTTGGTTTATTTGAATGGCAACATTCAAGCAAGTTAAGAAGGCATTTCAGTGAAACATATGTATTTGAGTACTTACCAAACATTGCACTTATTGATCCGGCCATCAGGATGTGTTCAGAGCCGTTGTACATCTGGACATCAATGATGCCCTTTCGGATGGTCTCGCTGACTTTGGCTCCCAGCAGCACTGAGCCTACAGTCTCAAAGATAGTGGCCAGGATGCAGGCCTGCCGTAAGGTGACCACCCCTGAGCCCACCGCTGTACCGAAGGAGTTGGCCACATCATTGGCCCCCACAGAGAAAGCCAGGATGAAGGCAATGATGAAGCCTAACACTAACAGCCACAAGTAAGATGACATGTCAGACTGAGAGGCCAGAGCCACAGTAGTGGCGGTGGCGAGGGTTGCTAGTGTAGTTGAATACATTGTCGGGTTACTTTCAATTTAATTTAAGTTTCAATCAAAGTGAAAACAAGCCAGTGTATTGGGGTTTGACAATGATTAATGAGGTAATATGTGTTAATAAATAAATTTGTCCCTCTGAGGAAATGATTAATGGATAAAAATATATTCTTTGTCACCCCTTAGTTCAGTTCTAAAATTGGGAAGAAATCAAAATTTATTGCTATCTGGGTATGCATTGTTTGTCTGCAGGCTTTGTCAAAAAATGAGAGTGTATAGAGATGAGAATCACATCCATTTTGATGGCGAGCCTCTGATGATACACACTGCAAGAAAGAGACATACATGAGTTAGTAGTTAATAACTGCTAACAATACATAAACAAAGGCTAAACTGAGCTATATATTAACAAGCCCGAAACTAGCTGACAAGACCAACGACATGCATTATGTTGTCGTGCAGGCATGATTTAGTAAGCTGTGACAGAGGGAAGTGGTTATGATGAAGTGCTGAGGAAGAATGTCATAATGGGTGTGAGGGACAATAAAGTTTGGCATAAACTTGTTAGAGCATAACATTACTCTCGAGTTATCTGTCTGTGCAGGTGGCTACAGACAGCCGAGTTAATCATAACATGACTTGGAGTCAGTGTCTTAACACAGTAATGCAGCTCAGAGTGTGCTTGAATTTAATATTTCATTTAATATTTTCCATAACAACAAACAACTCTGAATACCTTCATGAATGATGCGGTGTAGGTCTGATAAATGGTTTTTATAAGCATTACTACCTCCCAAATACAATCATATTTTAAGGGTTATATTTTAAGGTTATACAGTAACTGTGAAGTATCATTATTATGTATATTTTTCCTTCCCCTCTTGTCAGTTTTATGTTACAATGAAGGGGCTCATATGGAAAACAGCTGTAGAACAGCAGTGACTTTTTAGTAACTTCAGAGCACTTTTGGTATGTTCAATCTCCTGGGGTGTTTAAATCGGATTTGGAACAATTAAGCCACTGCTTTTAGCGTCAATAGTAGTTATTTTTCTTTACAACTGTCAGTAACACTTAATTTTAACACCCCTATTTGGCATTTATAAGCAGTATAGAGTATAGAGACATTTAATACATATTTATAACACACTTCAATGTGGTTGTAAGCTGATAGGTCTTTTCAAGTATTTACTAACGTAGTTGTCACCAATGTTAACTCCTCATAAAGTATCCATAAATGGATGCTGGTATATAAATAGATAATGAATGACAATAAAATATAACACGGTTGTAATTATATAAAATAAGTCTTCATAGGACAAGTTATGACTGTTTAAAATACTGTACATTAATAAACACTTTAAAATGTTCATATATGTACTTGTAGCTTATATACTGCTCATTTAAAGTGAAGTGTTACCTGACTGTCTACATGTGTTGGTGTAGCATTCAACAGGCACCCTGTGAGAGTTACATAATAATAGTAGCCCCTATAAATTCCAGTGGCATAGTGGAATCACAAATAAATCCACTTAAAACTTCAAAAAAGGACTCTAGAGCTGTGAATAATTGGCCTATTCAGGACTGTCAGCAGTCAGTATTTATGAAGAAACTGACCATCAGAATAAAAAAACAGCGGTATGTTAATCTCTTTAGCTGTTCTTACACAACTCAAAAGGACCAACAATACAGAAAAAAAAGAAATGAGAGAAAATGAAAATAGAAGAAAAATAGTTTGTACTCACATGTGAGACCAAAGTTAGAGTTTTCCACTGAGTGTTTTGCTCCACTGCAGTTTGTGTGTCCTTTTATCAGGAGAAAACCAGCCTTAACAAACTGTGTACAAACTGAGAATGATGTTTTCAGTGGCTGTCAGGGGAGGGGAGTCCTGCTGCCTGCAATGTTTGGAGGGTGCTGAAGTACGCTTTATTTATTGAGCTGGCTGAGTACACGCCTTTCCAGTCCGGTCATGGGACTGCTGCCGCCGAAAGCTAATGTTTAGCCTGTTTGGTGACAGGGATACATAATTACAGTTGTCTTTGATTAAGTTGCTTTACTGTCTGTGAGCCTGAAATCCCCAAATTAAATGTTTTTATTCACTATGGAGAAATATAAAATGTCTATTGTTTACTCTAAGAAAGTCAAAATATATAAATATCTTACAACTTTTTTTTTCTAAAGACCTTTTCTACTTACAGTGCGTTTTGGTGATCAGGTTTATTATATCATGTATTAAGTGTAATATTTTCATAGTGTTCCAGCATCCTTTTTATAGTTTGGCGTATTTTTGTAGGTACAAATGAGGCAGACACTGTACAACTTCATCTCATAATGCAGATCTGGCAGAGTGCAGCTGAGTCTAACTAACTGAGTCGTAAAATGACTGGAGCATTATCCTGTTATCTAGGCAACAACAGGGCCTTTCCTCTGGTGCCACCCACTGGCCAAATTTAATATTTCATATATGTTACAAGAAAGGGATAGTCTCTCCATTTTTCTACTACTTTGTGTTCCAATCTTTTTAAGTCTTGTTTAAAAGGCCCTTTCCCTCTTCCTCTTTGACAGTCTATCACTTAATTTAAGGGTATCAATGTTAAAGAATTCCCACCAAAGGAAAATGTATTCTGCCACAATATGATCACACTGAACTGAATGGTATGGAAAGTGACCTGTAGTGTGAGTAAACTAAGCAGAATGAGAGGCAGCAGTCACAATCTGTGTTACTGATCAACCTGTTATCCGCATTGAACTGCCTTTTTACTGAGAAATTCCATTACAGTGTCAGTCCGCCTTGAACGTCAGCAGAATCCACTCTTTTCTGAAATGGTACAGTGCCTCCAAATCTGCTGATAAGTTCCTCTTCATTACTCATTTATTTGGTACCTGTTGGATGATGTCGTTTGGATCTGTGGCATCTGAGAAGTCAATCTGTGCTCATGAATAAATGCCACCTGTGTGGAATATTTTGACCTCGCTCAAGCATGTGACCACTGCAAATGGAAAGTGAGTCACAGTTCCACTGAAAAGAAATAAGACTGTTGGAGGAAGCAGTGAAAACACTTATTATCTGCTTGAACTATTTATATGTGCTTCAGATAATGTAAAAAGGCATCAATGTGTACAGTCAGTGCCAAAACAAACATGTTACTTATAGGTCATGTTGATGAACTGGTGTTGATGGAACAATATTCAGCTTGTACTAAATCCCAGACTGTGCTCATTCAGTTTTAAGGGCTTGCACTTGGTTTAACATAACAAAAGAATATTTCAAATATACATTGTTGTGCATGCAATGTTTGTAAGAGTGTCTATTAAAATATTCCTGTTGAGGCTACATGAAATCCAACTGCAAAACAGACATTCCACACTAGTGGAACAAGTAGGAATAAGCAACAAAGCTTTTTATAAAGGACCTGAAAACCTTATTGACTCAGTACGGCAGGTTAATAGTAGCTGCCAGTTTGGGATTGTGTTTAAACAAACATCTCAGATAATTATCTGAGATCGTTTAAATAAAAAGAGGTTGAGCAAGAACTTTGAAAATGACTCACAATAGATACACATCAGCCATTCTGTGCAATCATGTTCTCATAAGATTAAAGCCGTATTTTGATTATTTACTAAATGCTTCTTGATTTGTTGATAGTGATCAAACTTTTGACAGACCAGAAACAGTTTCCCAGAAGGCTTGGTTGATGTTCTGTATTGTGATATACTGTATACTTACAGTAATTGCTACTGTTGGAGTTAAAGCGAGTTAAACGTTGTTTTCTGCTGTATTGTAATTATGTGTTACTGTTCTCCTGAACTACAATGTGCATTTGTTTTGCAGCAGCATGAGAATTTTTATCTTTTAACATTCTCATGGCCACTTGTAGAGTATATTTCAAAATGCTATTTACAGCTTAGCTGTGCTGAACATTAAACAACAGTGCTAAAAAGCTGACAGTGACCGAACACCTTTCAACTACCTTCTACTGTAAATAGTGTGTATTACTGTGGTCAATGTATCAAATTGATAATAAGTAGACATATTGGTATTTAATAATATTGTCCTGAAATGAAAGTTTTGTTACTTTTTACACACCTAATTTGACTTAAAGCATGAGAAATATAATCCATATTCAAACTCTTATTAAACAGTTTGGTCAAATAATATGTGACGAGGATTGAGGCTGATGTGCAGGTGCAATAACTTGTGGAGTCACCTCCTAGTGGTAAGCTGAGCAAAGTAATTTGTCTCTCTCTTTAGTTTTAGAGGGTCTTTCTGTCAAGCATGATCTCTTACTCAACAACAAGTTTACCCGCAGAACTCCTTTTAGTTGTTTATGCTGTTCATCGTGCAATATGAGACCATTTGTCACTGACAATGCCTGCTGTTTGAGGTTTACCCGAGGGCCTCTAGATGGCATCAATGCCCATGTTCAGGTTACACTGGCTAATGAATATACTCTATGTGGAAATACCAGTTTCAACACTTAATGGGGAAAAGGTAATAATCAGCAGTTCAGTCACTAGTTGCTGCTGTTTGAACTTGCAGCAGAATTAATGTCAATAATTTGTTTGATGTGAACTGTACAGTGGATTTTAAGAGAGCTTGTAAAGATGTATTTACTCCAACCATCCACTGACATTAGCTCACGCATATTTAATTGTTTAACTTTACAATTTTAATATTAAAACATATTCAGTTCACATTTTCCCTCCCTCTGGTCCCTGATTTCTAACACGTTCAACTTGTCACGACACTCAGGTTATTTCCCACTTCTTTAAAATTGAAATAACGACCAACCCTATAATTTCAAAGACATAAGCTTTGGAATTTTTTTAAATGTTGCCTATCATATTTAAAGTTAGACAAGATAGGACATGCAAATAAGTAACTGAAGAGTACGACTGGTTCTCATGCTCAGGCCTACATTAGCCCAACCCTTCCTTCCCCTCTTCCCTCCCTCCTATCCCTTGCCAAACAGGATCTGTAGGATCTTACAGAGTCATTTTCTCAGGAGACAGGAATGTCAGGGCTGGTGCCTGCTGGAACATGCACCCAACATTCCCTCAAACTTACAGGAAAAAGTCCTGAATGTGTTGCTCATACATCCATTTAATTCCCACTCAGCATGTGGCAACAACTCTTAGTGTGAAGTGCCATGTATGCACCGGACGTGTTGTAGACGTACACTGACTCAACTCAAATTAGATTGTCTGGTACAGCACCCTGCCCTGTTTTACAAGGTGTCTATGAGTTCACAACCCTCATGTTCAAAAAGAGTTTAATTAATGAATAAATTCTTACAAAAGTCATGAAGTTTTTCATTTGTAGTCCAATGTTTACCACTACACATTTGTGCTTTTACAAATGACACAAGAAGACACAAAAACATTACTGATTCTTTAAAGATTTTTTATTTTTTCAAAACTTTTTTCAAAAGGTTTCAAGGTCTTTGTTTTGTGTACAACTTAAAAGCACAATAATATACAGCAGATAGGCTAGTCAGGTAGACCATAAGGCACCCAGGTGTATCAGAATATAAATATAATACAATGAAATTGTGGCAGTGAAAGAATGACACAAAATCAAAGAAATGTAAAGGAATATTTTGGCTGATTTTTCAATCATCCCATACCACCATCTATCTCAGGTATTCAGAGGCTATCGGCAAGCAGAGTAAAGAAATGTAACAAAACAAGGACGTCCCAATTCATGCTACATTTGTCTGCGTCCGTGCGTCTTATATTTGGACACACAGTGGTCCAGTCTGACATCACTCCTAAATCTGCCCTCTCAACACTTGCTCGACAAGCAGAGCTGCACGCAGTGAAATGTTAAAAGTCACAAAGTCCATTTTCCTCTGGGATCAGAGGTCATTTTCTGCTTTAATTGACAGACCAGCGGCTGGAGGTTGGCGATGAGCTGCTGGTGGATTCTTTGCGGGACAGAATTGGGCTGTGGCTGTACGTGGGAGAGTGAGTAACACTTGGACTGCTGGGAGGGGTGGAAGAACAGGAAGAAGACTTGGATTTGATCTGCAGCCACTTGTCTCCCAAGGCCTTGGCAAAGTGGTCATCCACAGACACGCTGATGGAGAGCTGCTGGGCACGGGCTCTCTGGTAATTCACCCCGAGGCTCCTCTGGAAATGTTCCTCAACGACATGGTCGTAATTGCTTTTGGAAATCACTGGAATAGAAAGGATGCATGACAAACGTCAAATACACACCTTCATGCTGAGCCTTCAGTGAGTCAGTATATGAATGCAGATAGCTACATTATGATGCATGTGTAACGATTAGGGAGTGACCCTGTGGTGGATGAGCTCATTCACAGGTGTGAGACTGACCTGATGAGTGGCTCCTGTGGACCTCAGATCTGCAGGAGGGGTTTCTTGATGAGGAGACACAAGTGATCACAGAGGGACGCATCTGAAAAAAAAAAGAGAGATGAGTCATTAATTAAACAAAAAGACAGAATAATGGCTTTAATTTCTGCATTTATAACATTGTAACTCTGCTTTGCTTTTCTCTTCATCCTCCAAAAGTTGTATTACTGTTTTAAAATCTCCTGAACCTGAATGTGCACTTCACACGAAATAGTGTATAAAGTTCAATTTGAAAATGAAGTGATTTAAACACTCATTAAACTGGTTGGGTTTGTCCATGAAAGTCAGATCACTCCCAGTGTAGTGGCATAAACAGGTCAGAGAGAGCAGTCTGTTTGGTCTTGTTGATGGCATTCCTCCCTCCATTGCTGACATTTTCTTCCTGAATCCGGCTGGATTGCATAGCTCGGACAAGCTTAGGCCTGTATACACTCTTGGAAGTAGAATGTCTGTGCAGTTGGATTCACTGACTACATGGGAGATGTACCATTGCTGTGAATAGCCTGGAGCTACACTGACACTACAAAGGGACATACTGTACAGTGCTACCACTTTCCATAAGTTATGATATCGCAAACATCATTGATCTTAGATGAAATGAACTTTAACTGTCTGGAGACAGAAGTAGCCCCTGTTTTTTCTGATGATTTACCTGGATTTGATTAGTAGCAGTGCTTCTAGTCTTGTCCTCTTTGTTTTCAGGCTCCTTTCTTGGTTTCTTGATGAGGGCAAGGGGTTCATCCATGACTGGTGTGTAGTACACATGGGTGGGCATAGGGCTGGTGGGACTGGGTGTTGGACTCCAGGTAGATGTGGGACTTTG
Source organism: Thunnus maccoyii (assembly GCF_910596095.1). Taxonomy (NCBI): domain Eukaryota; kingdom Metazoa; phylum Chordata; class Actinopteri; order Scombriformes; family Scombridae; genus Thunnus; species Thunnus maccoyii. The sequence goes on from NC_056541.1 coordinate 25,538,037, forward strand.
TGGGCTGTTAAACACCGCTGGTGCTGGTGCTGGTGCTGGTGTTGGAGTTGATGCTGGAGCTGTTCTCTGGGCAGCTTTACCGCTGCTTCTGCTCAGTGCCCGTTCTCGTCTGAAATAAGCATTCATCAGAAAATGTCATATTACTGTGACAGAATTTGAATTTATCATTCACATTGTTTAATATTGAATTATAATTGGGAGCATGAATAAAACAGTTTTACCTTTCCTCCAAAGTTAGACCTCTCTCATGGCTGCGCTTGCGCTTGATTGGATACACTGTTGGGGCTCGAGCCCGGTCATTTGTGATATGTCTGTATCTGTCTTCGCTTCTGAGGTGAGACTGACCTGTAAAACAAAATCAAAGTGTTGAATAAGAAAAGTAGGCTTTTAAAGAATACAATCATGCCACCGGTGCTGTGGCATTTTTGCTAGAACAAAGAATACAGTAGTAAGAGGATAAAAGATCAAATGATCAAATGATTTCACTACATGGGTAATGGTGGTTTACACATCAGCGATGAGTAACTGCTTGTTTTGATCCATGACATCGACCTGCATGACTGACATTCGTGGGAAAACGTTTGAACGTTTTTTTGTCACCGTTAATTGTAAACTCCGTTAAGTGGTAGAACTTGATCTACCTGATCAGTGAGGATTACAACACTACACAGCTGATTCAGTGCTAACGGTAAATGTTGTTTTTCTGCATAATGCTGGCATTTGGCCCAATCACATACTCAAAAGGGCACAGTCACTTTTTTTTTTTTTTATGATGGAGCGCCACACATTTAATGGCTTTTAGTCTTTGAAGACCCCAATTTAGGCTGCACCCTTTTATGAAAGGTGAACACAGACACACTGGATTTTAGTAATTACACAAGTTGGAACACATCAACAAGAAGCTGATGATGTCATTAATGTGTTTAATAAGTGAAATGTGCAGTGTAAGTTGAACTCACAAAATGATCAATGTTTTTTTTAAATAAATACTTAATACTTAATAAATACTTATTAATTTGCAGTCCAGGCAACAGGAGTAATATATATGTAAATCAGGTTTGCTCTTGGGGCTCTTGCCTCTCATGAGCATGCTCAAATGTTCAAAACAGTCATGCATACAGTCAAAACACCAGCATTGTCTGAAAATGTAATGGCAGCATAATTGTTCACACAATTTCAGTGTTTTCTATGGCCCATTGTTTTGACTGTATGCTCAGTTAACACTTGGAAATCCACACTGATGAGACAGCAGAAGTCCTTCAAAACTCCTTCAACTATATTCAAATCAGTCATTCAGTGCTTTGAAAGAAAAAAATACCCAGCCACAACAACATCTACTGATCTAGTGAAATCAAACAATGGGTGATTATCTGTTTGCATAGTGAGACAAAAAAAAAAGTTGTTCACAGTGTCTTCACACCCTAGGTGCTCAGTGCTTGCTCCAATCCGCATTTCCTACTAAACACTCAAACACCTGTGAGCGACTCCTTCACACAGAGTGCCATTGTGGAGGAAGGGGAGGGGGGGCATGTATAACCACACCTATGCTGATTTTCTAATGCCTCGGGCATGGATATTTCTTCCTTATTATGGAGGGAATAAGCTCCCTGACCTTCCGTTTGGTGTGTTTAATCAGGGTTTATGCAGATTCAACAGTTTGAGAGTGACAACACAATTTACAATATCTTAGTTCAATCTTGAGGACTTTGAGAGCCAGTAAGCACTCATAGAGTTCATTATTCTCAAAATTTGAAATCGGCATATTAATTTCTTCTCATCACAGGTAATTAAAACACACCTAACAAATTCAAAAAGAATCTTGTTCCTGTGTATCTTCTATTTGATTGTCATACACATCTGAAAGTTACCATTTGATATTTACATAAATGTCATGCACAGAACAAAGCTGAGTGCCACAGTAATGCACACAAATATTATATGAGGTTGTCATGATATAAGGTAATATATACTCTAACTACAAGACTAAAATATTAAAACATGACCAAAGCAGAGAGTTAATTCCACTGATCAAGGTGTTACAAGTCTTCATACTCTTTAAGCAACATGAGGCATCAAGACAAAAGCAATAATCAAGCTTACCTTCTAAAATGTAGACCTTGAAGCCACTGCTCATCCGAGTAATGTACTGGAAATTTGCCACAGCCATGACTCTGTGCCTTTGTCTGAGTGGAGGCAAAAATAGAGGGACACCTTGACTGCTGGAGCTTACAGGACACAATGAGCCTCGGTTATAGATTGTATTGGAAAGGTAATGAGATGCTGGGTCTGAGCTCAGCCAGGTAACGTATCAGGTGAGTGCAGACAGGAGCTGTGGCTGTGACTCTTTCCCTGCATTCAGATTGGCTGCTGAGGGGACCAATCAAAAGCTGTCCCTCACTGACTCAGTGTTGTTATTGTCCTGCAGGCTGCTCACAGGTAGACCTGCCCAAAAGGTAGAAAGTGGAGGTGAACAGTTGCTAAATGTAACAGTACCACAGGGTCCATTGGTTACAGCAACTGAGCTTTTGCTTTTTTTCCAGCACTTCCTTTTATACAAGGTAACAAAAAAACCCACCACTTTGGTCATAAATCACTTTTTTTTTGGCACAACTTTTTTGATTTCCCCCTGATCCATGAAGAAAGTGAAGTGTGGCTTTTGTTTCCCCCCATGGAGTCAGCACCTGTCCCACTCCCCTCCTCCCTCCCTCCTAATCTGCAATCTCACCAAACAGCATTTTTTCGAGCACTTAGCCCACCAGAGCTCCAGTCATTCCACTGACCTGCCCATACACGCATGCAGCTGTACTGTGAGCCTGCCTCACCAGTAATCCGAAGGCTTTTGTTGATGGCCAGACAAAGACTCCTAAGTCCTGAAAATGCTGCTGCCATGAGAACAGTCTTGCCTGAGCATACTGAGGACTTTAGAAACACGCAGAATGTCTTGAAGGCTGCTCACTCAGACACTTTATTGCATTAACACTGTTGAGAAAGCCATCAAGAGTGTAATTAATATGTTTTGAGATATATTTTCACATCAGGATGTTGATAATCAATAAAAATGATCCATTGTGCTACCCTAATATATGATATCAGCCTGTCTCAGTCATTTCATACTGCTGGTGATTATGGTCCAAACAGGGTCATATCAGCTGCTGAAGTAGACTGGTTCAGAAATGAGAAGGGACTGTACACGTAAAAGATTTTACTGTGAAAACATGCATCAAAAGTCTGGGGTTCAAATTCAGCTCAAGAGTGCCCCCCTAAGGCACATGTTGCAATAACATCATCAAAATCTACACCAGGGTACTCAGCATGTGAGTTAAAGCACTACGAGTAGTAAAGTGGACAAAACTAATCTTGAAAATCACGTTTGCTCACTCACAAATTTCGTGCAGTGTAAACATTTTAAATGATGATGAATCTGAGCGTATAATGTGTGGAATCTGTGACTACATTTTTCTAGTTCTGTAGCTTTAATGGTCCTCGTGTCTGCGCCTCAAACCTGTGCTTCTTCAGTTATTTAACATAAAATTTCTATTGCTCATAATGCTAAAACAATACTGATCTGAGATTCTGAAATGATTATCATAACAGTAAATATATCTATACATACAATGCCTATATTATTAATCAACAAGTACAATTGAAAAAATTACAGAATTTTTGCTGTTCCTTGAGTGTTTTCACCAGTGTCTGTAGGCCCAGCAGTCACTGTTGAGTAAAAGCATGTTCATAAATGAATAAAAGATTTTAGTCTGAGCTTGAAATATGTGGGGTTTAACATTTAAATAATCCAACAATACAACAAATAGATATCCTCAAATATCCACTTAAAACGTAACTTATGCAAAAAAAAAAGAATTTAACATTCATATTATAAATAATTCTTTAAACCAGTGAACTGTTTTATTAGCTAATATCACAAGCAGTACTACTGAGAAAATGCATTTCATTATTTTACTATCAGCATGACAATCGTGGGTAAATTTACTGGTAAAACCCTCCGTGTCTCTACCAGGCATGAAACCACTGGTTCAGTAAAATAATGCACTCTGCTGTGCTTAGCTGTGTTCATTGTGAATACAGCTCAGTAACCACCACACAGTAAGGACTACCAGGGGGTCTGTGCTGCTCTCTGGCTCTGGGCATCACCAACAGATGGCGCATCTCTGACAATGTGTATGGACTCTGCTGAAAAGTAACACCCTGTGTCAGCAGCATAAAAGGCGAACAGCAAGTCTGTCACTGCTGATTTATTGGACACAGCGGGATGCAGTATCACATCAACACCCACATGCGCCCTGTGGAGTCAACAGCATGCCCATGTGTGACAGAGAGCGACGCCCCTGTCACCCTGCTCACATCAGCACCACCCTCATATCCCAGCACAGAGCTCCGTCAAGCCACACAGACGCAGGCACGACAATACAGGAAGCCACTTAAAATGCCCTTCAAAAGTTTAAAAGATAGAAAAACAACAGCAGAAGATTTCAATGTATTTTCAACTGCCTGCCATCTCTCTAAATATTTTAAATCGAGAAATCTAGGGCCACAACTAATGATTATTTTCATTATCAAATAATCTGTTGACTATTTCTCATCTCTGTCTCCTGGAGTCCAGATAAAAATCTTCAACTAACCAGCCAGGTCTGAAATGTAAGGGTAGGGCACTGACAGTGACTTCAAACTGGAATAAGCAGCCAATCCTCACATTTGAGAAGCTGAACCAGTGCTTGGCATTCTTACTTGACTGTTGAATCCTGTCATTCAAATGTGTCAGCACTACTTTGATTTGCCACAGAATGGTAGAGATCTCACCACAGGCAAATGCTGCTTTATATATGAACAGAAGTGTTGCTGATACACCAAATAAAGGGGTACAGAGTAAGGCTGCGTGGTTATGATAGAAAGGGGGTTAAATGTTCCTTTTGTGATATAAATATGTGTACATTTGCAATAAAATGGTCAGGATACATAGCCTTATTAAACAGAACTCACCATAGGTTTTAAATTCAACAGTAAGAATTTACAAAAATATATACCTTGCAACGCCCTACTCATACGTGTATTTCATTTTTAAAGCAACATCCGGGTGTGTTGTTTCTCGTCCTCTCTAGCTTGACGTTGGCTCATCCTGCTTTCCCTCAGGATGACTGGGAGTGACGCAGGGCAGACGGAAAAAACTGGAGCTTGAGGGGCAGGACAGGGCAGGGAGAACGGCGGTGATGCAGGAAGGGCTGTAGCTTTGATCTCACAGGTTCAAGCCCGAATGCCTTAGAGGACACCACAGTCACTTATGTGTCGTCTTTCCTGCGTGAGACAATAATAAGGCATCATTTCATCCTACAGGGGCGGCTCAGTGTGGATGCGCTCCCAGGTAGGCTTCATCATGCCTTGTTATGACTATTACTATGGATTATAGTGCTTGCTTTGATAGGTGGCTTCATTAACCAAATCATTCAGATATAATAGTGATTTTTAAAAAAAAAAATTTGAGTCAATTGTGGCGACTCACCTTATTTTTGTCCTGCTTCATTGTCAAGAGGCTGTGGTTTCCTTTACCTTAGCCAATTCCTTAGGCTACTCAGTCACGACATTTTCTATTTCTCGCTTATTTAATCAGATATTTAAAATCTGCTCCTAATGGATAACACATCAATTATTGTTTTTCTTTAGGTAACACTGATTCACGTATCTGCACATGGAAAAGTAGCCTAGTCATTCTGTTTTCTCACTGCACACCGAGTTGTAAGTCTCATCCTGTGGGAGGATATTTGGACACCTCTGTCATTTCAATAAGCCTCCATCATGAACTACCTACGTCGACGACTCTCGGACAGTAATTTCATGTCCAACCTGCCCAATGGTTACATGACTGATCTCCAACGCCCCGACCCGCCGCAGCAAAGCCCCGCAGTGTCGCCCGGGCCGTCAGAGAGGCGCCAGTCCACCAGCCAGCAGCCGCAGCAGCAACCTGGAGGTGGAGGCTCCGGCTTCTTCTCATCCATATCAAATGCTGTCAAACAGACCACAGCTGCTGCGGCTGCGACCCTATCCGAGGCAGCAGATCGGGCAGGTGTCTCCAGCAGTGCCAAGATCCTCCTGGTTATTGATGACCAGCAGACCGACTGGTAAGAGCAGTGCGCATTGCCAGAGCGGTGCCTAGTCTAGACAAAAATGTGTGCCAGACCGTGGGTTGCAGTGGCCTAATATCTCGAAGGTCATATGATTCATCCAATGCTGTGAGATATATGTGTAACAAGCTGCCGGCTTCTTACTCAGATCAGAAACACCTTGCAGATGTGTTTGAGCGCTGATGGTGCCATGGCAAAAACGCAACAGACTTACAGCAGAGAAGCCATTTTCGTTTGACGATCAGCTATTGCTTGCGACAAAGCCATGTTGCATTCTGCACTTTAAAGGCTTATAATTATGCCAATGCACTGGATAAGGGTTAATGCCACCATGATGATGCAAGTTGATGTAAATCGAGTGGCTGTAACGCACGGTTACAGTTACAGTTACAAGAAAGACTTCACCAGTGCACAACAAGACAAAACTGAAGAAATACTGCATTCTACATGTCTTAAAATGACACTCTACAGGTGATAATAAAGTAAGCAGATCTGTGTAATCACCACATTAAAACCCTTCCATCCCACAGAAAACAGTGGTTTTCCCATTCTGTCACAGATAGTTATCTCTATACCTGTATACTGTAGGCTATTTAGTTTCTTTATCTTTTTCTTTACTTGATCTAAGATACAACCTATCAACATATTGATAATGTAATAATATATAAGATAGTGTGCAATATATTGCACACTATCAAATGAGCTGAATTTGATGTTAGAGGTTTGAAATGTTCTGCAAACATTGGAGAAAATATTAAATGCCAAATAAACTACTGGATTTAACACCTTGTTTCATGTGCAGGGTGAAGGTTTTCAGAGGCAGAAAGGTCCATGGCGAATTCGACATCAAGGTAGAACAGGTAGGTTTTCATTTGTAACTGCTTGCTTTTTTGTGTTCATCTTTATGCCCTGTACCAGGAGGACAGTTAATGGTTAAAATAAAGACACAAATAGTTATTGGACTCATTCATAAGATAACAGAGTGGCTGAGTGTCAGGTAGAGAGATGTTGCATCTTTCTTCTGTGAAACATTTTTTGTGTTTTTTGTTGATGCTGATGGATTGTCTTTGGCCAGCTTGGGTCAAGACTTGGTTATTGACATGTTGTCTGATTTATTTTCCTCTGTAGATGAGGGCAGTGCCATTGGCATTATTACATCTACTATTTATAGATATATGATTTAATTGTATTTATTGATGGTCATTATTCTCCCTAAAAGCACAAGCAGCCATAAAATATAGCCACAAGCAGCGATTCTGGGGTTCAAGCCAACACAGCCTGTTAGAAGTTGAAAGCTTCAACAGCTTAAATAAAAATATCCACCAAGTTTGGTGATGTTTGGACAAACTGTCATTGATTTATGACATTAAATGACTTATGAAAAAAAGAATTACGCTTGTGAGACTTACAGTTCAAAAGTTATAGGCCAAAAAGAAAAGTTAATTGTTATAGCGCCACCATCAGGCTGATTGGGGTCATATTTCTTGGGTTAGAACTTGCACACAACTTACAGTCAATGGGCAAAATCTCATGTCTCTTGAATTACCATGTCACAGGAATTTGTGAAAAATTTCTAAAGAAGAAGAAGAAGAAGAAGAAAATAAAAATAAAATAAGAAATAAGAAAATAATAATAATAATAATAATAATAATAATAATAATAATAATAATAATGAACAATAGGGTTTCAGCTCCACCCCTGCCCACATTGTGCATTCTTTATTGGGTCCTATTTTGCTTATATGTCTTTATTTTCTAAGGCTGTGCCATGTCTAACTCCCTTGAGGTGTCATTTTGTGAGGTAGATCTATTCCAATGTGTGCACTTGCATTTTAAGGTGCTCTGATCAACAACCTGCTTGATACTAATAACTAAATAACTAAAACGATTCACGGTTTCTTCAACAAATAAAAGATGAATCATATCGTAGGATGGGAGCTTTTACTCAGTTCACAAATAGCCCTTAGAATGATAAATGTCTCAGGGACCAGTTCACTAATCAGTGAGTATTGATTGAAGAGGGGACTGCTGCTTTTATTTCCACACTTTAGTTCTCTTTCTAGACATCCAATTAGGTAAAATATTCAATATTTAGTTTGAGAAATGCGGACAAAGCCTCTCAAAGTGATCTAAACTGTTAATTGTGATCTTTTCGAGTGATAAATCAGGTGTTTGCTGTAGCCTAACAAGCTAGTGAGCAGTAAGGTAAATGAGTAAATAGTAATGTGTAGGCTTAAAAGAGTATTAATATGTTTAAGTTGTTATTCATGCTGTCATCAACTCAGTAGCAGTTTGAGGAGACCCTGAAAGTTTCAAGATCTTTTTCTTTGCCTCAGGCATTTTCCTTACCACCTATTTTTGTCCTCCAATTTGACGTTGCCTTGGCATTTCAATTATTTCCCCTGTGGCCTCCTAACAGGAAGAACACACTTCAGATAAAGCCTGTCATATTATAATTATAATTATACCCTGTTCAGCCTGACTCATGTAGAATAAGTAGTCATTCACTGTACTCCTGCTCTGATTGTAATTATTCATATTTATATGACTGACCTTCCTATTGTCCTTTTAGGCAGAATTCTCTGAAATCAACCTGGTGGCCAACTCCACAGGCACCTATAATGTGGATATTGATGCAATCAGGAATGGGCATAAGGTTACTAAGTAAGTCCTCTATGAAATATTTCAACTAGTCAAGAAAGTTTGATAATTTGCACTTGCTGCTCATAAAACACAACGTGGGTTTATCTTGAAATCTCTTCTCTCTGTATGCCTAATAACTGATCAGTTTGACTTGCAATGCAGTTCAATATTTTGCTAATGTCCCCTGTCCCAGATCCTTTAAGCCAGACTTTGTGCTGATCAGACAGCATGCCTTCAGCATGGACAAGAATGGAGACCACCGGAACATAGTGATTGGACTGCAGTATGCAGGATTGCCAAGTGCTAACTCTTTACACTCTGTCTACAATTTCTGTGACAAACCATGGGTGGTAAGTGTTTATTTTAAGTAATTTATTAATTTAAAATTACATTTTGGATTACAAATCCTAAAGATTTGTGTTTGTATCAGTTTGCTCAGATGTCAAGATTGTATAAGCAACTCGGCCCAGAGGAGTTCCCACTGATTGAGCAGGTTTACTATCCAAATCACAAGGAAATGGTGAGTTCTTTGCCATCTGTTCTCCTTCTATTCCTCCTCCCCCTTCCACTTGCACTGATGAGTATGTCTTCATGCTAAACAACCCTTAAAGGGACACACACAGACAGGTCTTCCCTCTGCATGGATCACATGTTAGGAGGATAATTCACCTCCGTCAATATTCCATCTCATGTAGCAGCTGAGACCAATCTAATTTTCTGGGAAGTGTCTTGTTTTTTGGGGGGGGTTTTTTGTTTTTTTTTGCGGGTAGAGGTTGGTTTTTTTGGTTCTCTGTGTGCCAGATCAGTGTCACTGCAGTTACACTGAGACTGTTGCTGCAGAGCCATCATCTCCACCCCTGCAGTCAAAGGCTGACAGTATCGAGTCTGCTTTCAGCCATCAATATGAATCAGAATTTCCTGCAGAAATATAGGAGGGGTGCTCTGTGTTTCACTTCTGTTTGATTTGAAATTAATTGAATGATTGGTGTGTTAATCACTAGAAAAGTATCTCAGAATTCTGAGTTTGTTTATTATAATAATCTAAATATCTAATCTACAGATTACTTCCCCTCGATTCCCTGTAGTGGTAAAGATGGGCCATGCTCACTCAGGAATGGGAAAGGTAGTACTGGATTACTCAACTTTTTACTCAATTCAATGTGACCACAAAGCCCCTGGGACCAATATGTGCTAACATATTTATGTTTTGAATCTTGCTATCCCAGGTGAAAGTGGACAATCAATATGATTTTCAAGATATTGCCAGTGTCGTGGCACTGACCAAGACCTATGCTACATCTGAGCCCTTTATTGATGCAAAATATGACGTCCGCATCCAGAAGATTGGCGACAATTACAAGGCTTACATGTGAGTGAAATTAGCCTTCAACTGTCTTGGCATTTTGTAGATCCATCAGATAACTACGGAATCAACACATCAGCATGTTAACAGCAAACATGTTAATTATTTTTTCTATTTTTGTATTAACAGGAGAACATCCATTTCTGGCAACTGGAAAACCAACACTGGCTCATCTATGCTTGAGCAGGTGGCCATGTCAGACAAGTAAGAGCTCATGGATGGGATGTAATGTGAGATTGTGTGTCATATTAAGTCTCACTGTACTATTATAGCACTGTTTAACATTATATTGCAGGTACAGAATGTGGGTGGATTCTTGCGCTGATATATTTGGAGGTTTGGATATCTGTGCAGTGGAAGCTCTGCACGGTAAAGATGGCAAGGACTACATTATAGAGGTACTAGAAGGCCACATAATGAAATCAAGGTAATCATCATTTGTGATCAAAACGGAAATCCATTAACCCATCATCGTGTTGATTTTTAGGTAGATGACTGTTCAATGCCATTGATTGGAGACCAGCAGGATGAGGATCGTGTTCAGATTGCGGAACTGGTGGTTTCTAAGATGAACCAGGTTGTTCCACGCACTTCAAGCTCTTCCACAGTCCGTGCCACAGCAGGACAGCCAGCACAGGTGCTCAAACCACCTATAGTCTATTCTTAGTCCTGTAATCTCACCACAGTTACACAATTACATACAAATTGTCCCAGCACATCTTATATTAAAAGTGAAAATTTCAACAACAAAAATATGCATATACAGGTACACATGCACACATGCACAAACTGTAAAAATACATTTTATTATTTTGCAGACAGTAACACCTATATTTCAAAAATGGAAAAGTGCAGTTTTTATAATGCTTATATTCAAAAGATCAAAACAGGTCTAGGACAAAAATTATGGCATTGTCTGAAAATAGATATCTACTGTATATCTGTTTGGACCAACACTTAGCATCTCAGCCTTACAGTATTTCTCATTCAGATGCAGAGAGTGAGCTGACATCCACTTCTGACATCTGAGACAAACAGTTCTCAAGGGCAGATGTCAGCCTTAACGGGGGTGTCATCGGTGTCGCAGCTGAGATTTATGGATAATATCACCATGAAGCAACAGATTGAATAGTAATGTGCCAAGCACTGAGTCCTGGGGTACTCCAGGCTTAATAGCAGAGATATCAGAGGTGGTAACATTACAGACAAAATATTAAGCTCTATCTGACAGAAGTACCAAGATGATTTGAATATCCTGTACTGGCATCATCCAGCAATCCTGCAACGTTGCACACAAGTCTCTACAAAGTCTTGATGATCAAATGAAGAGGCCATACTTTCCACAACTGACATACTGAACACACATCTGCATACAAGGCATACAATATACTTATCTTTGATGTCAAGCTTTCCAGATGTCTTGTGGTGGAAAGAGTTGATTTTTCAGACCATTATTATTGGAATTACCATTATTATTATTCTCCATCATTGACAAAGTTTCTCGTTCTTTCATTTTTGATATTTACTCTCTGCTTTTTAACTCTTGTGTCCTTTGTAGAAAGCAGTGTCTCCTCAGCCTGTCTCACAGCCCAGAGTGCCACAGGTTCAACAGCGCCCCTCACCCCAGGGTAAGAAGTTGACCTCTTTATAATAACAAAAACATGAAATCATACCGTTTTATTTAAAATCCTTCTCCTTATTTCCAAAGCAGGGATTAAGAAGATGTAATGTGATTGCTGCTTCTGTTTTTCTCCTTTAGGTGGTCCTCAGCAAGGTCCCCCATCTCAGCCACGTCCACAGCCTCAAGGCCAACCTCCTGCACAGGCCCAGCAATCTGCAGCTAGCCCAGGCACTGGCGAACCAAGTGCCCAGGCCAAGGCTAGCCAAGGCACAGCACAGCAACGGCCACCGGGTCAGGGAGCTCCTCCTACCCAGAGACCTCCTTCTGGTCAAAGTTCTCCTCAGCGAAGCCAGGGAGGTTCCCCCCAAGCTCAGAGGCAACAGTCTGTCTCCCAACAGCAGCAGAAACCTTCCCCAGGAGGCCCTGGCCAGAAACCACCAAGTGGCCAACCCCAGCAGCAGAGGCCTGCCCAGCCCCCTAGGCAGCAGTCCCAGGGAGGGCCACAGCAACAGAGGGCTCCTGGCCAGCCGGGCCGTCCTGGAGCGCCCACCACCCAGCAGCCACGACCTGCAGCCCAGGGCCAGGGAGGCCCGGGAGGACGACCCCCACTGCAGCAAAAGCCTCAGCCCCCACAGAAGCCCAGCCAGGACAACCCGACTATGGGCGGCTCTCCACAACTAAAGTAAGTAACTGTGTATGATCAATGAGTTGGGATCAGTTCTCTCTAATTTTTCATTAAGTGAACCAAACAAAAGATCTTCTCTTACTTTTTGCCTGCCTCAAGATATGCATGCTACATAGGAAATCTATCCATATTCTTTACTGATATATAAGCCTCCTGAATGTGCATGATGTATTTACATTTTTCAGTCCTTCAACAGCAGTTTCACAAAACATAACATTTCAAAATGTCTGGAGTGATTGTGATACAACACTGATACAACAACTTGCTGAAACTGGCCTGCAGTTGTTCATAATCACAACAAATCTATCACATCTGTCACAGACTACTGAGTGTTCTGTGGCATATTTTTCTACTAATAACTCTTTGGTAAAGGATTTTTAACTCAAGTTACACTTACTAGCTTTAAATTGCTCAGGTGTCAACTTATAAACCATTTTTTTAGTCAAAAGCATGGACAATGATATAAATATAGATATATATAACTATAGTTTATGGTGCCAATTACTCTGCATACTGTCAACTTTTACAAATGAATCCAACTTTAAGAAGTTGTTTTCAAAAATGGTTCTTTGATATAGAATGTCTTAATATTATGAAAAATATGTTGAATTATATATTATATGAGGCATTCATTTATGATATGTAAATATAATTTTTGCCATCTTGATGAAACTGTATTAAGTAAAGTAAGACAATTTAAGTGATATTTTATCCAAATTCTCTTTCTCACATAATTGAAAGTGTGATGACATATTTGAACCAATACAATAAATCAAATTCCTAGTGAGTACTCTCACACTCAAACGAATAATGCAAAACAGTACGGATTTGTGTATGTTAATGTTGCAATGCCAAGTGAATCCATTGTATTGCTGGTTTATATTTTTTAAAAAAGAAGATAAAATGTACAAAATATTGGCAGTTATAACAAGACTGGGCAGAAAATAAACGTAAACAGCAACAAAAAATAAAGATAGAACACACCAAGATACTGAACCATTTATTACAACAGGCTACCATTTAACTATCAATGCTCTACAAGTACACTTACATTCATTCTCAGTTTCTTAAACGCTGTAGAAATTTCGTTCAGAAATGCCTAATAAACCGACAAAAAATTTTTCCTGCTAAAATCTTTATAACTGCCTCTACATTCTCCAGCTGATGGGATCACTGATAAATGAGTTATTAAATCCTGATTTAGGACTTGAAATGGAGCCCTGAAACACTTCGTCATCAATCCTTGCATCCAGAAAAGTCATTCACTATTCATATCATATTCAAGTGATACCCTGAAATGATAAGGTAATACTGAATGACACTAGAGAAGGAATGCGCTTTTGTCATCTTTGATTGAGCCCTTTCTCTCCTTTCTCTCTCTCTGTCCTGCCGTGCTCCAGTTTTTTCATTCCATGGGTTTGCTGCATGACTTTAATAGCCTCTTCCTCTCCTCTATTGCCATTTTCCTCTCTTTATAGCAAATCCCAGTCTCTTACCAATACCTTCAACATTCCAGAAACCCCAGCTCCACGAGCCAGCCTTAGCCAGGATGAGGTGAAGGCTGAAACCATACGCAATCTACGCAAATCTTTTGCCAGTCTCTTCTCAGACTGAGATGGCAAGAGCCCCCCCCCCCACTCCCTCCTCCTACTGACAGAAAGATGGACAGGTACACTGAAGGACTGATTCCTTCTTCTCCCAACAAACAAGGACCAACAGGACACTCTCTCCAATTCATGTACAATGACCCTGATATGAAAATGTACACACTACACATTCACTGCCTAAATACGGTAGTTAAAATATTTTAAAATGAACAAAAAAATAGAGTACACAGTAAATTTAGGCACTGAAGTCTGAAACATTCCTTGCCTTGCCTCAAGCTTAAGTTATTCACTCATCACACACACACATAAACACACACACCACAAAAAAGCCTGTATATGCATGAACACACACAAATAAGAAACAAAACAACACAATACTGCTTCCACTTGTTTGTCGGTGCCGTAAAGTCATTGTGATCTTTATGTTCAAACTTTTGGTTGGTTTACCGACCAACCAAACAAATTATCTCAGCACAGCTGCACACATAGGATGTCCAGTGTTAGCTAATGCTAGATCTGCTCGAGCTGTTGACCGCTCATGGTGATGTCTTAGCTGCATGTCAACAGGAGGCAATGGTTGCATTTTCCAACCCCTGACATTGGCGCTTGTAACTGTGTTGTCACATGTAGTTGAATTAGTTAGTAAAGTAGCCTAGTAGGTGTTGTGAGTATGTTGTTGCTTTCTTCTACTGTTTTTTGTCGCACAAGAACAAAAGCCTGGAAGCTCTCCACCTTGAAAGCATGCCTTACACAGACAAGAACGTCAGATCAAATGGAGTTGTCTCAGGGATGTCCAATTGGTTGTGACACTTGTGTGTGGGTGAGGGTCTTCCATTACAGTTTTATTGTGGTTGTCTACCATTGATGAAGGAAAAGCATGCATTTTAATGAGGTAGAATGTTTTTATTATTTATGATGCATTTGCACACAGAGTATATTGCAAAATTATACTTGAATTAAGTGACACTGACTGATGTATTGAGTCTATATTTTCAGGTTTATTCATTTGCCACTTGACAAAGCAACAACTCAGCTCTTCTACTCTGGGATGCTGCTGTGTCTGTGACAGGTGTGGCACAGTACAGTAAGATACAGCATAGACAGGGTTGGCAACTGTTCAGGTACAGTTAGTGAAAAATTACATTATTCACAGACAGTTTAATTTCGTATTCCCTTGACTTCAAAGCAATGTAATGGGAAATGTCTGACTGTAAACCAGCTATGAATTTACGATTTTGCACTCAAGCAACTCCAACCCTGAGTCTGTATCATACAGTGCAGAAGAGTTTCTGCTTCCATATCTGCCTCTCAGTTTTCAGTGGGTTCACAATCTGTGAGCGGAGGCCATACTCCAAAGCATACTCAGCCAAGGAATGTTACATATTAACGGTTCATCTATACAATAAAGACAAAATAATGTCCAGGTATGGGAATGTCAACTGTGGGATGCACCTCTGCAGTAGATATAGCACTTGTGACTTTCCTGCCACCCCTCCTTTGCACTGACAACTCTTTCTTTGGTCACTATACTCTGAAAATTTGAAAGTTTCCTGGCACCAAAAATGTCTTCCAGAAGGAGTGCTTTCCATTCGAATGTTGATATAGTATGGCAATATCATGCTTTTTAAAGAAGACCCAATAGCCAAAAGTGTAAAGGAGTCCTGGTTCCCCTGCAGATTCTCCATGCTGCCTGTGTTTATCAGTCTGTTTGTGTAGCCACAGTGACCCCTTGTGCTCAATGGTGCATAAATGTGTGAATGTTGTTCTGTGACTGGTCAAACCAAATAGATGTGCTGTACAGAGCTCTGAGTGACGCAGATTGTCGCCTTTATCCCCTGCTGCTATCTGTGCTTGTTGATATTACGTGTGTCTCTGAGCCTTTTGGGTTTTATTTTTTAATTTTTGACTCACAATTGTGCATTTCTGTTTCATTTATTTTGTGATAGCTTCATTTTTTTCTATGAGGCAAGACTATTTGGTGCTTGTAAGTTTATGCGCCAGCTTGTGATTCAGGGCTTCATTTTTAGATTTTACAGTGACTCAGTGTCAGTACATGATTGTCAGATATATCGTGATACATCCTACTGGCAAGAGAATTGGTAAGAGGAGGCTTGTGTAATTGTTACACTGAGTGTGTAATTTATGAAAATGAGCCATGTCAATTAGCACGGATGGTTAAATTTGAGAAGTGTCATTCTGTCAGTCAGAGGCCTCTTGGCCATATTAAGACGAACCATTTGACATGTCAGTCTGAGACTGACAGGATGAGCCATGACAGCACTACAACAAAGTTGTTTTTATTTATTTAAGTATTTGATATCCACAGATATGTTCTTTTTAACAGATTACATTATTAATGGTGGATATATTTGACTGTGAATGTAAATTGTTTTCTTTGTTACAGCTAGTTTCATTGTTTTTTTAAAAAATAAAACGCATTGTATAATCATTGTGAAAAGATTAAATCCTTATAAATTTGAGTGGAAATGATTGTCAGTCGATGCCTGCCAGATTTAAAAACATACATCATAAATGTAAGTGCAAGAATCAAAAGCTTTTGAGGTTTTGGTTAATCAAAAAATAAGATACTGCATAATGTAAATCATGGTGGATTATTAAATTAAATGTAAAAAAAAATATTTGATGTTATATGCAATGTTTATATTATATATTATGTGCAAATGAGTATGTTATTAAAACATGCACATGTCGAATAAAGTCTATGACCAACAATTACTGTTTTATTTGTTGTTGTTGACTGAATATATCAAGTTTGAAGATCCGTCCATCTTGGAAGCGGGACCCTTCGTCTGTTGTTCTTCCTGAGGTTTCTCCAGTTTTACTTTTCTTATCCAATTCTTATTCAATTCAAACTTATGTTGTACAAGTTGTAAATCTGTCCCACACAAAAAGATTTTGGCCAATAAAACTGACTCGACTTGACCCAGATCAGGAAATTGAAGAAGAAAAAATTTGCCTGTGTTAAACATGTCTCTGTGCAACACTGACAGTTTGTTTTGTTGTCCAGTCCAACTGCTCATCATTGGCACTCTATATGTCTAAAATAAAATACATCTAAAATGTGAGGTCAAGAGGGAGCTTACATCTCCACTTTATGTCTAACAGACAGATTATGAAATGGATGAAATACAACTCTAAACTAAGCACACTTTATGGAGTTGTACAGTGTTTTGCACAGTAGTTATGATCATGGGCATCTGAATGTGACCACAAGGTGGTGTGGGCCTGCAGTCTCCCTACCATAGCCTTCAGTTGTGCACAAGATTAACTAGAGTTATGTAATTCATTTCACATTGGTCTGTTGAGAATTAGAATGTGTATTTATTACATTACATTACATTATATTACATTACATTACATTACATTCATTTGGCAGATATATTTTTGTCCCTAGAGACTCAATAGGAACAATGGGTTGATGTCATCAAAATATGGAAGTGCATCTAGCTCAAATGTGTTCAGTGCAACACAAATCACACACGTTTTTTTAGAAATGAGATCTAAGTAATTCATTGACCTTTCAGTGATTGAACCATTATTATGTTGGTAATGCTACAGAGACATAAGTTTTATTGGAGTTTTGTCTTCTGCTGTGTTATAAATAGCAATGAGGTCTCATTTTCACTGTGTCCTCTGAGATATACATTTTTAATTACACAATTTTGCGTCACAGTCACACAGAAAACACAAATACCAATGTGTGCATAATCCTATTAAACAAAACTAAGCTGGCACACATGAACAAATGGCCCCCTGAATACAACCCGTCATAGTTAGCCTATCTTTTCTTCTTAGAATAATATCCTAATTCATGGTGTTTGAGGAAAAAAACACGTATTATGTTCCAGTATCTCTTTTGAATGCAACAGCTGCAGCTGAGAGAGGCCAACAGTACTGTGCACCCTGCAGTCAAAAGAATGACTGTGTTTCATCACCTTTTTTTGTGCAAATCAATGACTGCGTCTACTGAAATAAATACATTCGAGCAGAGATATTTTACTTTCCCTCATGCCACTGTAAAATGACTTGTCATGTCTAAATTCTTTGGCTGGTACGTTTTAGCTTCGAAGAAGACTCAATTTTAATCACCAAATGGATCAATTTCTTTTTCCCGTTAAAGTTTTCACTGCAGACAAAAGTGTCTGGGGTGCAAAATCCAATTTGCAGGCAGGATGTTATATAGCCCCTCGCTCATGAAAGGTCAGTGAGGTTTTTAAAGCTCTGTCTGCTTGCCTGCATTTCTTATCTAGCTTCCCAGCAGGCTTTTTTATTATTTTATTTATTCTCTCCAAACAAGGGTTGATTAGCAGTAATGATGCTCATCTGACCAGAAAAGATGTGATGTTATGTTGATCTTGTTCCAGTGGAGAATTACCTTAATTTTTTGGCACCTAATATTTGTAACTCAGCATCATTTCTACATTACATACATCTTGAGCCTACAATTGCAAGAGAGAATGACTTTACTAACTTGATAAAAAGACAGCAGGAGGTTAGTCTGTCACTAGCTGGCAAACACTGTGATGAACTAAGCCACCCATTCACAAGAAGATAGTAGAAAATGTGATATTCTCCTACAAAGGTGTTATATAATCATTCAAATTCAACTCTCATGACTTGGCAGGTCACAAATAAAGGATTCAAGGGTATTGCCAGCAATAGTCTTGTTCTGTTATGGACAGAGAGAAGACAAAAGGGGAGGGGCACTCACGACTTCTTCACTCAGCCTGGATATTTCTAGACCTGACCCATTTAAACAGCCCTGGGAAGCTGCAAGCACAGGTGCATCTGGATGGCTGCAACTGCCAACCAGAATGCGTAATTACATACATTAAGATGCTATTAAATCACAAATTGAAACAACTGTCAAAACTGATTTGCGCGTATAATTTGACGGGTGGATGTGCAAACTACTCAGGATTTGAACGGGAGAATCCCAGGCTGAGGGTTGAATCACTTTAGTTTCATTTTGAATACTTAAACAGAAGATGTGTAACTAAGCATTCTCATTCTTTTATAACAAAAAACAAACATAAGAAAAGCTCATGTCGATCCCAGTGCACCATTGAGTTGTTTTGCAGGCCCATAGTAGTCTCTGAAAGGGAAACAGTGGCTGTTACCAGCTATTACACACGGCCTATAGCCTTGGACAATTAGTGCAACTCAGTACTGCTTTGCATTGTGCTGTTGTGGGATGGAGGGTGAATGATATCCATATTTAGAAGGCCCTCATTGATTCTTCCTCACTGAGGCACAAAAGATTTGTTGTTTGTCCAGTCTTGAATAGCGGGACTTTAATGAAACTCTGAGTGAGGACATTTTGCTGTTCATGTAGTGTAACAGCATTCCTTCTCTATGTTACATAAAAACATCACAGTGACAATTCACAACCACAAATATTTCACACCATCAGAAGCCCTCTGAAAAACACTGCACCCACCAAGACTCCCATCTCCTTGTTCCAAATGTGTTTCCCTTTTAATAAACTTGCACACATGATAGAGTGATTCCTTAGCCAAAATGGCAGATGATGAAGGATAAGAGAGGAGTGTGTAGTAAAGATTTAATTAAGCTGCACCATGGGATGGCTTACTGTGACTCCAGAGACCAGGACAGAGGAGTTTGTGTTTGCTGAGTGCAGCTGTGAATAATATCTACACTATTCTTACTTTGACCTACATGTACTGAGAGGAGGATCTGAGAATATGCCCACATGAGTGCAGGTCTTTTTTCACGGTGAGGCTGCCAGAGGGGGTCACCTTATGGTAAACCTTATGTTAACTGAACATTGTCAATCTCTGCTGGAGATAATCTGGGACATAAGAAACATCCGCACTGCCTGTTTCCCCTAAAAGTGCAGCTCAAGAGGAAATGAAACTCGATAGGATGCTGCACTACTGAATCCCTCCCACTGTGAATTTGCAGATTGATGTAGGTTTACAAGCAATTTTCACCTCCCCTGGTCTTATTCTCATGACGTAGATTTTTATGGTCTCCATGGAAGACTCCCATCAGCACTTTACTTCATTCCCTTTGAAATCAATGCCGTCTCTTTTGCTCCTACTCAGTGTGGGTTACCATGGATACCGCTCCCAAATGGTTTGGCTTGTACATGAATTTGTTTATTTGAGTGTTACTTGGAGTGGATTGGAATGTTCTTTTTTTGTGCAGCCAAAGTCAACATGAATTACTGGCATAGCCAAATTTCATTAAGTTGTTATTTTATCCTATTTTATTCTATTCTACCAGGGTGAAGATGCAGAGTGCTCCATTTGATCGAGGTTTCTTCGGAGAGTGATCATGAAATTCTGTCTCAGTTACCTGAAGACACCAGAATGAGTGACTCTTGTTCACTCAGAAAAAGCCTTACAATCCACTGCGTATAATCTAGTCTGATCCATTGGGAATCAAAACTACGCCAACAAAACATCCAAGTCCTTCATTTGGTTGCAGTTCTACAGTAAATCCTCACAAAAACACACGGTCTGAGTGGTGTGCGCCCTATACGGACCGCCAAAACTGTAAATTATGTCTGAGGCAAGAAAGTTGGGCAGAGAGGATTGAGTGGTTTAATTTGTTGAAGACTTAATCAGGTTTCAATTGGAATTAAGGGATGACATGGTGTGCATCTCTCATAGAGTCTTCAGATTCGCCACTGCTGCACTTCACTCCCTTCTGAGTCTGCCACTGAATCTGAGAATCTACATATTTCATACAGGGCTTGAAAATGTATCTTAAAGAACCACCCACATTCAGACATATGTCTATCTAAGAGGTCTAAATCTGGCTGTGTGAAAAATTCACCATTACAGGGACCACTGACATCCCTAGGTTCCCTGGAGATCTTGTGACACAGTCTAGCTGAGAAGTGTTTGCCTTAACATCTCAGTCTAATGTGTTTTCCTTGTTTCCTCTGACATATCATTACAATCCAAAATAAGCGAAGCTGAGAGTTGCTTTGTATTAGCCTGCCGCCCTGGCTATTTTGGGTTGGACTCAACGGGGCCTGGCTGTGTGTGCATTGCCACATCTCTTATGTAATTCCCTCTGATGGGAGCACAGAAATCAGAAGGAAAGTTTGTTGAGAGTCACTTAATCTTACAGAGAGTTAATTGGAGACAGCTGGAGAACTGAAGGTTGTTTACTGTGCCAGCATGAGCGAGGAACAGTGTAGGAACAAAGCAGAATGTCCAGATTCTTCCGTATGGCTCATTATGGCTGATATGTCAGAGCAGCATGAAAGCCTGTTTGAGCAGTGGAGGCAGAGTGAAGCCGTGTTCTCCTTTAATTTGGTATAAACCTGATTGATCCCTGTCACAGGGGCCTCTAATCAACAGAGACTCATTGATTTCCTCTCCACGGAACCTATGAGGTGCCTAAGACACCTGCTAGAAGCCAGCTGACAGACACTTATGCCTGCTAACTAACAGCTGACACGAACTGATGCCAATGCACTGTGCTGGAGAGGGTGAGTCACACATGCTCCGATAGATAGATCCCACTCTCAGGGATGCTGGATGCCGCACAATGTGAGATCCATGATACTGTCATTCTGAATCATATCTCATACACGTGGTATATCACAGATGGAGTCTCGGTTAGCTGTGGTGTTTTGTCACAAGGATGCACAAGATTTTATACAGGGAAGAAAATAAATAATAGCAACACACACACACAAAAAATCATGCTCAGCCTCCAGCGTGTGCAAGCAGTAGAAAACTGTCCTCCCTGCAACATAATGAGCTGTGTCAAAGCTATAAGTATCATTGCGATCTTCAGCCTGATCAGCACAGTTTGTCTGTAGTGATTTCTATCTGCTGTGAGAGTGCTTCAGTAAGCAGTTTTCCTGCGGCAGTCACATGCTCTGGGCCGGGGCTCACAGCCAGCTGTCCCCATCATCAATTCAGACAATGCAGAAGCTGTAGTGAGGTGAGACTTTGGGGTAGATGTGTGTGACACAGGGACAGGCAAGGAAAGGAGTAAAGTAGCTGATTTTTAACTTCACAGCATTGCTAATAACAAAGATGATCTGCAAGCAAAAAAGAACATTTTGTCTGCCCCATGTTGTATCATGGAACAACTCTATGGGTGGCGAGAGAAGTTTTTGAGGTTACAATTTGAATGGATGCACAAGTTCACACAGAAAAATCTGAAAAGTTCCTGGGAGAGGGACCCTCCTTCTTTTGCTCCTCCTGAAGTTTCTTTCTTTTTTACCCATTTATGGATTTTTTTAGAGGGAGTTTTCCTTATCCAAATTGAGGTTTTAATGGTCTAAGGATACAGAGTGTCTAATAATGCACAGATTTCCTTAGAGGCAAATTCATTATTTTGGGCTACAGCCAACATATTAATAAAATTGACTAGACTTGAGTAAACTAAAGCTGCTCTCCAGCTCATTATCAAAGGAGAAACTATAGGCCATAAAAGTCCAGTTTCGATAAACAATCCACCACATTTCCACCAGAATTTGCAGTATATTGGCCCACAATTTATTTTTTTCTCATCACCATATGTACTGCATTTCCAGTAATGTGGGAGGAACACCAGAGGTGACCCATCAAATGTAGGATGGCAGAATGAGGGCTTTAACAGAAGACCCAATTCTCCAGGCAGCTTTTTTTTAAAAAGTCTGTCTGCAAACTTTCTAAAAATGAAAATGTCACATTTGCTTTGCCTTATGGAGGAGAAAGCTGACTACGAAGCACCTTACACAGCAGGATGAGCAAACAACCATCAGTTTCCCCGGAAATGCCAAGTTGTCCTCAGGCCTCCGTATTCAGAGATGTACGGAGAGAGACCGCATTGCCGCTCGCAGACTGAACACCCAACCCAGCCTCCAACACCCCAACCCCCGCACTCCTCATAAAAACACGCACAACCACGCCTCCAGAGGCACGCGCACAGGCGCAGGCTCAGACACACCTCCTCTTTCCCCCTCCATCACACACACACACCCTCTCTCCCTCACTCAGACACGCACACACACACACAAAGACATAAGGGACTGTGAGAGCATCCCTCGGTGAAGCAGACAACATGTAAGGCAGCAGGAAGGACGAGTGCTCGGCTCCGGCAGGCTCACAGCAGGTGCGGTAGGCTGAAGCTGCACCTCACGGAGGACAGGCTGCTGCTTCACCATGTCCACTGCATCCGATCAACTCACTGGCAAAACGGTAAGGCCCCTTGTTGACTTGCGAAATCTTATATTGCCAAACTTAGCCGAAAGTCACCCCCCTCCCCCTTTCTGTTCTGTCCTGGTTTGAACCCGCTGCTTCCTTCTTTTTCCGCAAACGATGTCATTCCGGCGGGCTCAAAGGCATTAGGTCAGCCACAAAGGATGGAGGGCCGTGTCCGTGCCGCAGCACCAAAATAATAGGGGTGCCAAGTGCGTTAGAGCAAGTATTTGGTAACGCTTCAAGGATGAATGCGCCATGGTATGACCCCATGGGGAGGTTTCAGGCCGATCGGCATCACGTTTGTTATTGTCCAGAAAACCAGGCAAAATGCTTCAATACAGTTTGCGCAGTTTTTTTTTTCAATTTCAAATTACAGCAAGTTAGTGAATGTTACTAGACCGCATGTAAAACCACGGACCCATTTAAGAAAAATACTGTAACCTATTCCCCACAGGGAAATATAACCTATATGACTGTACTGTACATGAATATGAGCTATAGAGATAGAATTTATTGGATCAATATAGAGTCACACTTGTGTGTCACAGATGCATTTTGCCTCCACAGAGGATATTACAGCAATTTACTTATAAGGAGTCATTTTTTTCAGACTGAGATTTTGCCCCCCCAGTATGCAACTCCAGGAGTGTTTCATGGTTTCTTTGCTGTGTGCTGTAGCCATGGAGACAGTATGTGGCATGTGGTTTTATACTTGTGCTAGAAAGTGTGGTCCCTCTGTTGAAGAACAGCCTTGTAAGCCATGAATGCGAGTAGGAGAAAGCATGCATTTAGTTAATTTAAGCATGTCCTGTCACTGAATTCTAAAAACAAATTGCTGTGTTTCTCTAAACTTTAGGTCAGAGATCTGTGATTGCACACTTTCCAAGAAGTAAAGCTTTATAATGTGTCTACAGGGACTTGAAGTGTGTCAGCGGTGGTCAGTAGAGATGTTAGTGACCTTATTGTAGACCTGTTATCAATTCTGTTGTTATTATTTATCTTTTATGGCTTTTCTATAGTGCTGTGTTGGGATTTGTACAGTAGCCTGCAGTGTTATTTGTACAATATCCTTGCACACCCATTCATATGTTTAAGAAAGCCTGAGCTAAGCTATCCATATCCATTAATGTATTAATCTAAACTGGGTAGCTGTTTGAGACAAATAGATTGAGGTTGTAAACAACTCACTAGTTGTCCACACTTAACACCCTGCACCTTACTGGACCTACATTTTATACTATATAATGAAATAAGTCTCATCATGGACTTATCCACCTTGTTGACATCTTGTCTCATTCTTATGAAAGATAGGAAGACTGAAAGTAAGATGGATTTAAGTACCATTTTTACGTCAGCACCAATCCTATTATCATTTACATATTCTTGGCTGGTAGGATGTTACTAATGAGTTTCTTCCTGCCATTATTGCAGAAGTACTTTATTAAATTCATATTATACTGGCATTCATCCATTAGTTGAATCAGTCCCCATGGTGATGGGATGGAAGAGCTAATAAGAGCATGTAACCTGCATTTTTTTGCGTTAAATTTAGCTTACCAAATTTAAACATTTCCTATCTCAATGAATGATTCAGTCAAAACACTCACATTGTAATATGAATACAACAGTATTTAACATATAAAATGCCATGTAATAGGATAAATATCATGAGATGTTCAAGGATTAAGTTGATGTACTGTGTATAAAATTGATAAGCCTTAATTTAAGTGATCCTTTGAGCCAGAAACTAAGAGATTTGGTATTCATTTACAACAGCCAATCAAAATCAAAATCAATCAATCAAAACAATCATCATATACAAATGTAGCTTCTGTGTTTCTCTTTTAAAAAGCTGCAGAATACACACAGTTACCTTACTATATGTTTTTGAAACAAACAGTCCTAAGGAACCAAGCAAAGCAATGGACGACAGTGTAGTTTTGTCTGTCGAGGTTGGTTGTGTGTGAACAGGCGTGATATTTAGGTATACTGTGGAGACATGACAGGGAGATGGCTGGTCAGTCCTTTCTCATCACGATGAACAGATGGTAACTCAGGGTTGGCTCATGGGTGAGAGCCAACAAGAAAGCCCATGTGTGTGTGACACATAAAAATCCATTGTTGAATTGGATCGTTTTAATCTAATAATCTATGAACTAAGGCCTAAATTAAGGCCTAAAGAAATACTCCTGGTGTTCTTTAAGCAGAGATTGACAGAGGGTTTCTGTATTATTTATAGATAAGATTTGAATAATTCAAACGGTAGACCGAAGAAATGCTTTGTTGCATGGTATTTTTTAATTTTAGAAACAAGGATAGTATTCCACTGAAACTGAAACTAACTTTTTTAATAGCAATTTTGTTTACATTTAATATCTAATATGCAATTAGTTCCTTAGCACCTCATTAAAATGGTAAACATGGTATCCTGCAGCAATGCATTAAAATTGCTTTAAATTTGCCCCAGATGACATTTTAATCACGAATCAAAAAAGTTGAAAATAGCTTTAATATTACTATCTACCAACATATTTAATCATTTATACTTATAACAAATTTTAAAGTAATATTAGAAATAAACACATTAGTTTTTTTGCACTTTCTTTTGATAAAAAACTTCTAAGTAACAGTGCAAGATAATGTAAATAGCTAATGTTTGCATACAGCATCTCCAGTCTAATTAAAGGTCATGTCTTATCAGTTTTTATAGTTTGATTACAAACAAACCACCTCCTCAAAAACCTCCTCAATTATTATTTGAGATAAAGCATGGTGGTGACATTGCTCAGATACAGCAACTATCTGTTGTGGTTGTTGCCATGAAATCTTCCATTAACTTGGTTAGTAAATCAACAACTACATCTGCTAAGTTTATACCCAATCATCTTCACAAGTATGAAACCAAAAAGACTCTTTGTAGATTTATATAAATCATATGTATTAAATTATTTTAAAATGTAGTAAGAAATTTGGTATTCTGATTAAGCGAATATTAACTGTTGCTAGTGTTTGCTGGAAACAATTTAATGTCTGTATCTTGTTTCAGGACATTAATACATTAGAACAACAATTCAATGAAGTGCATGTGTTTTCATGTATCTCTTTCTTTCCACAGGCTGTGTTGATCTTGAATCACACTGAATGGGGAGCATTGAAGTTCCATTAAGATGACACGGACGCATCCCCCTGATATACTGGCATCAACTCTATATCGGGACATTACTCTAAATCCCATCACTGACCACTCCATTTCTCTCCGTTCCTTCCAGCAATGTGACTTGAAGATGATTGACAAACCAGAAATCATCAACAAAAGACACTGTCGTAGCTTTGACTTCATTGAGTCCCTAGACGACCCACAGTCCTTCCCTTCTTCAATGGAGTACCCTTACAAGAGGGCTGAGCATCAGACATTAAACAAAGATCTAATGTGGAATGGACTAGATCAACCGGGGCACCTTCGCTTTTCGTCTCCTGATCTGTTTAACACCAGGCATTTCCAGCAGCACACCACCCAAGACAAAACCAGCCATCTTACATGGTCAGACTCTAAAAATAGAAAAAGATCTAAAAGTGCTCCCAGAATTAAGTCCACCCTCACTCCTGTGCCCATCTCAGTATCTCCGCCAGGAGCCAGGAAGGGGAGAGATGCACCTCAGACTGCATCAGATACTTTGAGGACTTCTGAGATGCATCGAGAGTCATATTCCTCTAACAGGGCTTTTTTGAATGAGGTCCATCCTATCAAACTGCAGCCTCATTCCCCCCTCTATGTCTCTGATTGTTTTGAAGAGGATAAACCAGATAAACCAGCCATTACCCCTCATGTCAGGTGCCGTGTGGATATTAAACCAGATGCTGCTGTACTCCAGCACACATCCAGGCTGGTTCCCAGTGTACGGACCGAGCATCTTTGGCAGAGATACTCACAGGCCAGTAGCAGTAGAGGTTTGTATGTACCACGGCAGATTGTCTCCTCACCAACGCCCATTCCAAGCGAATGCTACAGTGGAGATTTTAGACAGGGATACCACTACACCACCAGCATGTCTCCCATCTCTTACCAGCATATAGACATGCACAGAATGCCATCACCAACAGCACCATATCTGAGTCAAGAACAAAGAGCTTACTCAAACCCGAACATTCCTACAAAGTTTTTCTATACAGAGGATCCTGTTCGGTATCCAGTTCATCCCTATTCTAGGGCATACTTTCAGGATGATCGGTCCAGTCTAACCAGCCATGGAAGTACAATGACTAGTCAGTATGATCCAAGGACTCGATGGGTGCACACCCTTCCAGTCAGGTCTTATTACACAGACCACATTTCCAACCGAGAGCCAGCAAACTCTGTATATAGTAGACCTTACTCTACAAGTGAGGCAGGGTCATACTTTTCTCAAACTCCACTGTCCAGATCCTACTACGGAGAGGACCACCGGTTCAATCCATACCATCAAAGTAGCTCAAGGTTGTTTTATTCTAAGCCATTCAACTCTCCTGAGGAGCAATACTTTCCATCAAGGCCATATCACACAGAGGGTCGTCGGCGCCCTCGAATGTCCCAGGCCTTTTCAGATGACTGGTATCGCTCAAGTATATCTGGTTACTCCAACCAGTCCTCTCAGCACACACCACCAAGAGTAAGGCAAGACCCTGGTATACCCCCGTGGTTTACTAACAGCTGCATGGAGACAAGTAGACTAGGAGCAGAGGTCAAAAACCACTCCAAGTCTTGGGACAATATTCTATATCCACGGCATGACAGAGAGCAATCAGTGCCTCGTGGACGAAGCTATGAAAACCTATTTTACCAAGCAAGGCATGGAGCATCCGCTGATGTTACATCTCAACCTGTTATCCTTAACCTCTCAAGTTCACCAAGGCGCTACGCTGCCCTGTCACTCTCCGAAAACTCATTAGAGAGGGGCTCAAGCAATGCGTGGAGGAATACCAAGAGCGGGCAGTGGTTTGTAACTCCGGAGATCACCATAACAGACAATGACATATGTGCAGGCAACAGCAAAAGGCGTGATGTGCACACTGTCAGCTGGGATACACTGGACAATGAAAAGACACCATCTCCGAGAGTAATGCATCAGAAGCAGACATCCAACACAGCAGACATAACTAAAGACAGGAAACACAACAACTTCTCCCTTCAGCAGAGTCTGGAGCAACTGGACGAGCTATTAGCTGACTTGGTTGTTGATTACAAACCACCAACTAGCAGAAAGTCAAGTGAGGACATTTTGGACCAGCTGAAACACCTGATTAGTGAGGATGATGAAAAAGGCAGAGGGTCCTCTGGACTTGAAAACCTAGGATGTTTGAACACTCAGCTCCCATCCTCTAAATCCAGCCCTGACACAATCAAAGACCCTGATAGTGGGTGTGATGCATTACAAAGGAGTGCAGAAGAATGTTCTCCAGACCACAGCACAGATGAAGATGACACCATGGTGTGTGCTAACAAGAAGTGCAATCGGACTGAGAATATGTTCAACGCTTGCTTGTACTTCAAATCATGTCACAGTTGCTATACCTTTTACTGCTCACGAAACTGTCGCAGGGATGACTGGGAGATCCACAAAGAGACCTGTCTGTATGGCCGTGTGAGCAGTGTGTGTCGACACACACTCAAGTTCTGCAGAGAGAATTCAGAGATTCATAAAGCCTTCTCTCGTGTTGCTAAAGCTGGCTACCTCTCCAGAGGGAGAGGCGTTCTCTTTCTGGGTTTTGCTAATCCAGAGACAGCTGACAACTTCCTGCAAGTTGGGCTGGAGAGTCTCCTCATGTCTCCCACATACTTATCTCTCAGAGAGCTGGATGGCTTCAAGGACAACCTAGGTGAATACTGCAAGGAACTGCAGCATGCAGGTAACGAGTACGACCCCAATGAATGTTTCCTTCTGAATGTATCCATAGCTGTTGGTGAACTGGTACCTAACCGACCGTCACCAAGGGTCCAAACGCCAACAGTTCGAAAATATGCAAAGGTGTCCTTGGCCTCTTCAAGCCCTGACAAAAAGGTACTCAGGAAGGATAGTGAAATGGAAACTCTCATTCTCACTCCGCCTCCAGGCACACCAGACATTGACAAGGAGGGGGAGGAAGGAAGAAAAGCCAGAGAGGTGTGCTTTGTCAATATCCAGCGTGAGCTCAGGATCAGGGGAGTCTTTCTTCGTCACGAGTACCCCAAAATCTATAATCAGCTGTGTGAGTTTGTGGAGAGCAACAAAAGGTTCACTCCAACTACTATTTATCCAATTGATAAGAGAACAGGGAAGCAGTTTATGTGCATGATCATGGCTGCATCAGAGCCAAGAACACTGGACTGGGTGGGTACCCCACATCTCTTGGATGATATTATATAGAAAAGCACTAAATAGTAATAATAATGATGTCAGCTACACTAGTGTACATACTGTAAATACATGGTGGGATTTAGCAAATTGAAAATTGATATGGAAATGTGTGTGTGTATATCTGTGATCAATCTCTCTTTCTGTCTATTCTCTTATTTCTTTCTGTTGCCACACACAGACACACACACACATACACTGATACTCACACGTACATAATATACACAGTTTGAAAAGTTGCCCTATGTCGTTTTTGGCTTGTTTTGAACCTGTTGCACTCAGAAGAGTTAATAGCCTGCATGTAGACTAGGCACAAACTCAATTATCCAGGTGTTTAAGATGTGAACATGTATGATCTGTGCAGTTTCTGCAGACAATGTATGAAGCACACAATATTTATGAAGTACACATCTCATTGCCTCCACATAATAAGGCACAGCAAGGTCTCATATTGTAACAGTCACCCACAATTGTTTTCTCCAACAAATATATCAAAATTTTCTATTATACCTTGTTACAGTGGTTGTAATATTACAACTGTTTATTAGTACTTAAGTATTATTTCCTAAGTATACTGTAGTTGTGTGGGTATTTTTTTGTTAAATTATTGCTACATTAGTTATTGTTTGATAGACAAAAAAGTACAATCAAACCACATCTTTTGTTTTCCCACTTCATTAAGAATTTTGTTAGAACTTATTTCATCTCGTGATAAGATTTGATGTCATTCTCGTGTTCATTGCTTTGTTTGAAAGTGGCCTTCAGTTGAGAAAAACAATGCATTTGACACAAAGCAATGTATAGATTTAGCTATTTCTAAAGGCTTAACAGGTCTTGACCTGGGTTTGAACTACCATTGTAAATGAACAATTATTTTGCTCAAAGCATGTTATTTATATTCAGGTATTTTAATATTGATATTGCTTATAATTAAATTTATTATGTTAATGAGAGACCATTTGATGCTTATGTAAGAGGTATATTATATATTGAATATTAGATCATTTGAAACATACAAACTAATACCACAGTATGTTCTTAAACAATATGCAATAAAAGAGCAACCTTAACATCTATATTGTAAAATCCTATTTTATTATCAATATTGAACAATTGCTTGGAGCCAAGAGCTGCAAAGACTTTGTTTGCACTAAATCATAAATTATAAAATAAGAATGTTCCTAACATAGCTGCAGCACTGAACCCAGATATGATGATATGCCTGCTTCCATTGTCACTGTTGACTAATCTAAGGTTGCTCTTTTACTTGATTATATATCTTTGTGCAAGACCTTCCTCAACTTTCTATTTTGTGATGTTTATAACCTATATATAAATATATATAATAAATGGAATTTAACAAGTGACCTCATGGCTTTGCATTTCTCTTCTATACTGCTTATCAGGCATTTCAGCAGAAAGGGGAAATTATATAGTACTCATCTACAGCATTTATATACTAATTGATCACTGTGTCTTATGGCGAGAACTGAAGACATCCAGTCCCTTTTGCTCTTGAGCTGGAATATTTAATATTTCATAGGTTTTTGACATACATGCAGGAGTATTCAATCAGGAAATATGTGAGGAATCAACCATCTCCATGAAAGCTAAGACACTATGATAAAAAATTCTGCTATACTAATCTACTATAAAAATTCACAACTATTATAAAAAATGGCCAGTTGGTTGAAATGTAAAAATCAAGTGTCATTACTTTGAAGTGCGGCTCTTGATCTTCCTGATCTCAATATAATAACTCTCTTATTTTAAAATATTGGCACCCTTACACACTAAATACAAGAGTGAATGTTAAAGTGTAAATATGGGAAACTTGTGCAGCTACATCCTATATGATACCTATTTAAGGTAATTTTATTGGTCCAAATAGTTGATGATAAGCAAATATAAAGGATATGAAAGGATGAGGGCTAGAGTACATGCCTATAATTCAAGCTTGTAATAATCTGCAGCAAATAACTTAGACAAGCAACAGTAAATTTACATGAGTAAATATGTGGTTCATTTATTTATTTTTTGACATTTTGCCTTTATTTGAGGCCTGACACTGTAGAGAGATACATGGAGGAGAGATAGAGAGTAGTATGATATGACTTGCTCTACCATTAATATATTATAAACCATACTATATGCCACTATATACATATTATAAGGGGTTTGTAGTGTTTCCTGGACCGGCTTTCTTCCATGTTATTAGATCACCACCTAGTGGAAGAATGCAGGTATTACCTCTACCTATTTTGTGCATTGTACCCAGAGTTGCAGCATTTCCCAATGATCTCATATTGGCACTCTGCAGCAGCTAAATCCAGCAGTATTTATATTACAGTATGTGGCCATGATGCAAAATAAAGTTGTCAAATTTATTTATGAAAAACCTATGAAAACAAATTGTGATGACTGTACAATACAATACAATGCATAAAAATAAAAACCCAAATGAATTTCAGATTATTTTCCAACACTGAGTGGTTGGCAGCATCATGTATGTCAGTTATCAATATCAGGTGCCTTCTCACAGTTGGTGAGAAAGGGCATAAAAGGCAGGAACAGAAAACCATACTGGCCAGTATATTCATACTGGGGCACAGTAATGGGAGGCACAACGAATGGGGTTTGGAGCAGCCTTCAAGTCAAGTCATTTCTATTTATATAGCCCAATATCACAAATCACAAATTTGCCTCAGGGGGCTTTACAATCTGTACAGCATACAACATCCTCTATCCTTAGACCTTGGTGATCATGACATTCTTTTGAGCTATTTTAGATCTTCTGAAGCTGAACTACTTTTTTTGCTTTTCCTACAGTGAACAGTAATTGCAAAGTCATGGTGGGATGATATAAAAGGATGAATCTCTTTTTCTCTCAATATCATGGAAGAAAAAAAGCTGCAGTATCTGGCAGTACTCAAAATGGCCCTTGCCTTTCCGTCCCTTGTGCAGAGGGGTTCAGATAATAAAAATAGATGAATGAATCTTGCTTGTTAGCTTGCTTACCCAATGGATGTAATGCCAGCTACACTACCCATAACTCACAGAGCTGAAATACATGTGACTGTAATCATAGCAAAAGCATTTAATTTCCTGAAAGTGACACTGCCATTTCACAAATTTGATTTCAGCATTGAAATAATACATAATCTTACAGTTTGTGCATGAAAGCTAATATTGATGGTCAGTGTCTTGACTCCTAGGCCACCAGGGTGTCATCTAATAACAATCTTGAAAATATCTCTCTATTATACATTCTCTCATTTATATAAGTGCATCAAATTGTTTTTACACAATAATGATAATAATTTTTGGGAGAATTTGAAGAGCATGAAAAAAACAACACGGCTACATAACCATGAAGACAAAAATAACATTTGCCTATTTCAAATAGTCGACAGTATTCTACTTTAATAACAGAGACAACAATTGGCCTAAAAACTGAACTAATGATATCAACAGACATTTTTGTAAGTGGCCAACAGACAATTTGTGACTCTGTGGGTTCATATAGAAATTGTTTTAGGTATTATTATGTAAGTTGGTGCCCACAGCATGTGAATCAAAAAATCTATTGTTTGAAATTGCACCAAATTCTTATATTACAATAATAACATATACGCCTGTTTCTGCATTAGTGCGGGCTCTCCCTTTAAACAAAGCCTTTGCGCATGCGGGCTGCGCAGGTCTCCTCGTGATGACAGCAAATGACAGCACTGTTCGCCCCTGCAGAAGCCAGTGAGAGACGGCTAATCGCCAACAAACAATCCCTCTGACTCGAGAAATCTTATGATCAGCCGTGTTTAGAGACATTGTGAACAACCGGTGCGCGCTAATTACGTCCGGTAAGTTGCTGAATTTACGTTAGCATATTTTGTGGCTCATATTCGGTCTCTCAGGAGCTTGCAACCTAAAGCTAAGCTAACGTAGCCAACTAGCTTGTCGTTAGCTTGCCGTGCTTGACTAGCTAAGGTTAGCAGTCTTTAACTTGGTTAGCAGGCTACCGCTTGGTTGGCCAGTTCACCAATTTGCTGTTTGTGATTCTCCTTTCACATCAGTGCGAACACAAGTCCTTGACTGATACCAGATTTGTGGGTGTCTTGTTCTTCGGTCAGTTTTCTCCACAGTCTTTAGCCGACCTGACGTTGGTTAACGTTACATGGTTTATTTGATCTGATTCTCAACTCGTTTGGTGGTAAATTTAGCCGGGTTTAACCTAAGCAAGTGGTAGCTGACATTAACCAAACCTAACACACCTCGGTGTGTTGGCTGCTTAGATAAATCTCGGTTGGCTAATAAACCAATATATTCGTATCAAGGACACTGAAAACATGCAACTGAATTTGAACAGCACATCAAAATGTTTCAGTTTTTGTGTCAAATGTGTCCCCACCCACCCGTCGAGGCCGTGAAAGGCATGTCTGAAGTTTTTAGTCGAACAACAGCACGATTAAGCCACATCTGTAATGCTTGTGATGCTGTCATTTAACATCTTAAATGTTAAACTAATCATCTTCCCTTTTTGTCTTATAGTGCTGTAACAATTAGGGAACGACAGTAATGATAATAAAGGCAGTTTATCATTGAAGTCTTTTTACTGGGTGAAAATGCGAAACATTTGTTGTTTATTTGTACATTTGTGAAATTTGGGATTTTGCTGCTCTATTCTTTATATTGTCTTTATGTTGAATTTCATTATGAATTTAAGTGCAGTACAAATTAAGTGTATTATTATTACTATATCTGTTTCATATCCTTCTAAATTGGATATTATGAATTTTATTGTTTGACAGAAAAAAATGTATTAATGAAAGACTTGTTGGCTTAGTGAACTTGTATTCCACATGATAAATGAGGAAGATAATCATTTAATAACTTGTAATTTCATCCAAAAATTCAGTCATTACTTCCCACTTTGACAATAATTGATGTCAAAGTGTTTTGGTTTGAAATGATCCAAGCTCTCATCCTTTCACCATAAAAGCACTAACATGTTTTCCTAGTGTGTAGCCAGATGCTGACACATTACACAGTGGAACATCCCTTTGCATTATAGTGTCAATGCATCAGTTAGCTCCAGTCAGTCACTTTAATGTATCATATTGTGTTCATTAGCTCAGATTGAGGTTCAGTCAACAGGACTTTCTTCCTGTGTAGTAATTATCGTGTTGCCAGGAAATGTGGCCTGTTTAGTTTATGGTTTGAGAGTGCAATGACTCTACGTAACTGGATTTTAATAATTCCTGGCCTCATGCTGTAGCCTTAGCAGATATTACTCAGAAGTAGCCTTGTGTTTTTTCATGAGGCCATTTAAGGTGATACAAATGTCAACGTTAATATTCTTCATACTTTGCAATACCATCGTCTGTCTCCTTTCATTTAGTGTTTACTGTAACAGTGATGCTCGGTGCAGATGTCTTAAGATCACCACTTCGTTTGTGTCTGTCCTGAATGTATTAGTAAAGTCTATGTTGTTTCTTAAGTGTGCAGTCACTGAATGAGACAATTGGTGAGGAATTAAGATGATATTAAACTTTAGAGCTTGTGCTGTGTGTATCTCTTTGTGTATTTGTGCTGTGTGCTTCACTTCTTCATGACACTTGCTGCACAACTTGAGGATTTTGCTTTGGGCAAATTGTTTGTGGCTCAGAATCCAGTGTTTCCACACTTTCCTTAAAGTTATCTCACTAAATAGTTTGGTTTGGGGGCCACGTATTGGTCCACAAACAAGGTCTGACTCACCCTTAAAGGATCTGAAGGCTAGGCTGTACTTGTACCGTCAGTAACTGCTGTGGTCTACTGGACTATGTTCCATGATACCTGAGTTCACAGTCGGAGTTGTGATAAAACTTCAACATATATATGATGGGCAACTGATAAAAAGTTTACCTTACTTTCATTTAACACCCTGTAAATAACTACATAACGATAACAGTTGATGCCAGAATTTCAACATAAACATTCATTTTCTTGGATGAACGTAGAGGAGCCCTTGAAATTAGACAGGACTTGTCTGCCCTTCACACTGTCTTTGGTTTAGAAACATGGACTTAAGAAGATCAAGCCCCTGAATTGGGACACAGCTTATGTGTTCATTGTGTTTTTTTTTCTTTCTTTTTTTCCCCCACTGCTACAGCTTTTTGTGTCGTGCACATTGTCAAACATTCTTTCGGGGCAGTGGTGGCTTTAAAGTTAGAGAAGGGGGCTTGTGTCGCTTCTTCCATCCCCTGACTGGCATGGATAGATCTAGATCTAGGCATGCATAAATCTCACCTTTTCTCAAACTAACCCATCTTAAGAATCCGATCAATTGCTCAATGTCATCGAGTATTTGACAAATTTCGATAAACAGTGGAGTGGAAACATACTGGTCAGTACTATGAAAGTATTGAGGTTAAGTCCCACCGCTAGTAACTTGTCCTGTTAGTGGTGGGAGAAGTCAGATAAATCTCATGTACTTACTGCACAGTATTTGCTTGCTGAGCAGTGTAAGAAATTATCTGAAAGGGAAGTGTGAAGAGGATGTTGTCTCGCAACCGTGAATACCTTTTGTAGAGAGTGAAATCCTTTGAATATCTATAAAAAGAACTTTGTTCCATTGGTTTGTGTGTGAGATCATGCAGTAGGAGGAGTGGGCCACGTTCCAAACCCCTTTACTCTAGTGCTGTGATGTTAACTTACATTCTTTTATAGGGTAGTGTTGTTTTGTGCTTTCGATATCAAAAAATTGGCAACATTTAATCGTTTTCATCAGATAACTTAAGTGGTTGGCCTTATCCTGATATTTGAAATTCTCTTGTTTTGTTTCTGCCCTGCCTCTTGTCTCTTACCCTGCCTTGCTGTTATAATTATGGTGCTTACACAGATGTTTGGCTTTTGTCATTGAGCCTCTTTGTCTCCCATGTTAACTGTATTCAAGACCATGATCATTCTCATGCAACTCAGAAGACTGCAGATAATGCCTTCCTTTACACCCCCCCGTTGTTTGGTTTCTCTTCTGCTTTAGAGTTCCTCAGTGCTCTCCATGACTGACTCACCAGGTAGTTTTACGCAGCTGATTGTATTTGAGTTGTTGGGCACAGGAGGCCATGACAAATGGCAGTTAACCTCCCTGCTAGCCACTTAATAGCCTAGTTGCTTTTTCACTTCCGTCCAAGTATGTCAGGAATGTGCTTATTCACTAACACGAGTGTATACGTGGAAGTGAGTGTACTACTCAGTAGAGCTGGGTGAAATGGCAAAAAAATGTGATCATGATAATTTTTTCCATATTGATCTGAAGCCTGAAGAAACCAGAGGGTTCATCAGTTAAAATTTACAATACTTTATTAACATAAAAAACAGAATAAAATCATGTAAACATTTAACTGTGCAAACATGGTTTGGTTTCGAATATATTTTGTGATAAAATAATATATTGGATCATATCTAAATGTAAACATTTAACTGTATAAACATGCTTCTTCTGCTGTAACAAAACAATACAAGTGAGCGTGCCTTGTAACTTCTTAAAATAATGTAAATGAAACTAAAAGCTGTGATTACTGTCACATCAAATTCATTTGGCGGGGCAGCAAACATCTCAAATGTTTGTAGAGGTTCAACCAAGACAAAAAAAGCAAATAAACCAGTGGATCAGAAAGGCCCTGACACATTCATACACTCAACTGTAAGATAAAATACATGTAAAAGATATGAATTATGATCTGGTTTGACATCTCTCAAATGTTGTAGAAGTAAAAATCTGAGTAAAAAGTACAAAATTGTAATCCAGTCATTATGCTACATGTTTTTTATAGATACAATATACAGTCTGCTGTAACCTCTTCATTTATCTAACTGACTACATCATTTTCTTTGCTTAGTTCATCATTAGATTTGCTCATTTTCTTTATGAAATGACGATGTTAGCAGTAACTGGCTTTTCGTTGCTACTCGTACTCTTTACTTAGCTTCAAGCTTAGCCTAGCTTAACCGTTAGTTAGCATTTGCAGTCAAAGCAGCCTATTCCACAGCTACAGACAGAATGTCTCTACTAGAGAAACGTGTCGGTGAGTTAGAGCAGCTTTTTTTGGCTAACATTACTTTATACATGACGGGCTCTCCAGATATTCATAGCCCCGCTGCAGAAGGAAATGAGTTTGTACTTTGACATGTAGACCAAATTTACAGACTGACTGGCAAATGTCACGATTATTTCTGCTTTGTAATAGGCTGTTAGATCTTTCCATATCAAGTAAAAAATATCCAAAGTTTATCATCGTTATCAACATAAATTTTATTTCGATACCGTATCGAGATCGTGTAAAACCCAGCCCTTCTACTCAGCCAGTTACCTGTTGGCTTATTTAGGCAGGAAATGAAAACAAAATAAATCACAGAATGTCATCTTTCTTATTTTCCTTTTTATATACAAATTTATTTATAATCTGGAAAGGTCCTGAATGTTGGTCAGTTAAGAACAACTTAAAGCCCCTATCCAATGTAGTGCAGCCCTCCTTTGTAGGTTTTCAAGTAATACAGTAGATGAGTTGTTTCTGTTCTCTTTTTAGACTCTTTTTACGTTATGGTGCTAGCAACATTAATATCAAACATATATTAAAATATCAAACATTAATGTTTGATATTTTAACTTGATAAATGTATTTAACAGTTAATTGATTAAGGTTGTTATGCTTTTTTTGTTGTTGTTGTTTCTCGATCGCAGCCCTACTTTCAGACCGTCATCATGTTTCTCACGTGATAAAGAGAAGCTGTGCTTTATAAAGAATTTCTGGGAGACACTATACATTTACATTTTCTCCCTAAACCATAAATTAACACACACAATGTTTCTGGGTCTTTAAACTTGACCCATTTTTTTTTTTTAATGAAACAATCTTATCTCAGTAATTTGAGATCAGTAATCACTGTTTATTCTTGGTTTACAGAGGGAACTCTTTGTACAGCCCATCATTATGTGTTTAAATCTGCATAACCAATTTGATTTGTCAGGCATATCAACTCCAACGTTGTGGTTGTCTATTACCTTGCGAGCAAAGACGCTGCCTTGCAGTCATTCCCGCTCTGTGGCAGTTTTCACCAGTCTAGTCTCATTCTCCTCCCAGGGCCCTAACTCCGCAGTTAAATCTGTGTTTGCTATGTTAGCAAGCAGCCACAAAGAGGCTTTTGTGCAAAGGATTCACCAAGAAATCATTCAAATTTCATGCACTCAGCTTGGTTTGTATATCTTGGCTGTGTATGTCTGGAAAAGGGGAGAGTGATTTGCATATTCTGCTATGTAGCTGAAAAAGCATGCTTTTGCTGTTGTCATTGGGCCAGTGTGTGAAGCACACTGAATGCAAATGATCACTTCCCTCTTGCATGACACGAGCATCATGTGTGAGCTAACGTTCAGCCAGACATTTACAGAAAAGGGAACTGCTTCCTGCTTCATCAACTTTGAGATGCAACATTACCTAAATATTGAAAACTGACGAGATTTTCAAGAAAGGAAAAAAAAATGAAATTGAATGTGGGTATTAACTGTGTAATAAATGTTGTGTTTCTTTGGTTCATTGGGGTTTCTGTATGGTTCCAATACACATGCTAGATAGTATCGCAGCACAGTCACAAGCCTTGTGCCAGTGCAACAGTGATGTACTGAAAACTGCAGTTTTCTCCCTTCTGATTAAAGTGCTTGCAAAAAACAAGCATCCCAGCTCAGTGTTTTGATGTTTAAAGGTGTACTTCAGCAATTTAATTATTCACTTCCATAAAGTTTGGGCACAACAATGACAAAAATGGTCAAATTTAAAGGAGCAGAGGCTGAAATATTCCAACTTTTAGTTAAAGCTCCAGAATGGCAGAATACTGCACTTCCCATAATGCTATAGCATCTTTTAAACAGACCCTCTTTTCAAACTCCTTGCCCCCAGTTTGTAATATAAGTAGAGCTGCTTATTTCCTTGATTAATTGTTTAGTCTATAAGATGTCAGAAAATAGTTAAAATGTTCATCACAGTTTCTCAGAGTTCACAGTGACTTCTTCAGATGGCTTGTTTTGTCCGACCAACATTTGTTGATGACAATCGACTAATTGATTAAATGATTACTCCTTGTCTATTATAAATCTGTAGTCTCAAAGCCCAAGCCGATATAACCTTGATGACATGCTAAAGTACTACCCATAATGCCTAAACGGACTTATATGTGTAAAATTGGTGGAGTTCCCTTTGGCACAGCTGACTTAAAAACCAGAACAGTGACTATAAGACAGAGGGAGTATTTAACACCACATACCCCTTCATTCAGAAATTAATGGTCATTTTTGCTTAAGAGCCTCTGTGTGGCTTTGTTGTGAAAAAAAAGTGAGTCTGCCTCTCTTGCTTCTTGTGAAACCCCTGATGTTAACATCCCTCTGAGTGAGAGCCCACCTAATGTGGCAGTCAGTGGGCCTTTTCACACCTGAAAAGTCTGAACCAAGGTTCATGTTTTTGTTAAACTACATTTGATCCAGTTAGTTTTGGTTTCACATTGCAATTATGTGAGCGCACTAAAGAACTTTACATGACATACCTACGTCCTGTCGTCATCACCTATGTGTGCTACGTGTTCCTATACCTGACATTGATTGTTTTTGAGACAGGTGTGGGTCTGACGTTGGCATGTTGTCATTTTACCTACTACTGCTGTTTGAATTAATGGAGAAAAATGAATCAACAGATTCATCCCATTGCCACTAAATTATATTAAGGTGGCATTGCTCTCCTGTCCTCTCATATCCTCTCTGTCTCATTCTGTCTCATTTCTCAATACCTGGAAAGTGTTGGCATTTTTAGACATTTTTTCCAGTTGACTTTTTCTAACATGGTCAGACCATATTTCAGTTAAAAACTTGGTCTCCTCCTCTACCCATGTGCTACCATGGCTCCTTTTTCCTTTTTCCAGGTCTGACGATAGCCTGCTGCAACTTCCTGTAATTAACCCGAAAGTCCGAACCATCCAAAAAATGTTTTCACACCAGAAATGAACTGAACCATGGTTCAGTTAGCTGCTGGCCTCTATGTGGCCAGCAGCTAACTCACCACTTCTGTGATTTCAGCTACTTCACAGTAAAAGCCTTTAATAGTAAATATATTTGCTCATACATGTACTTTTGCTGTATGGTGTTTATTCCTGTTTTTTTTCCACTGATGTTCTTTTAACATTTGATGAAAGGTGGTATGAACTTTTGTTAAGTCCCTGTTCCTCATATTCACCTCAGTTATCCTTTTACACAGTTGTGTTCTGTAATCTAGCGTGACTGAATCTTGTCTCTTTTATTCCCATAGTTATTTACCCCTCTGCCTGTGAGAGCTGGTGAAGATGGTGAAGCCAGACATCCACACTCTGGCCCACCACCTGAAGCAGGAGCGGCTGTATGTGGCGTCGGAGAAGCAGCTGATCCAGAGGCTCAACAGTGATGTGCTGAAGACAGCTGAGAGGCTCTACCGGGCCGCCTGGATCGCCAAGCAGCAGAGGATCAACCTAGATCGTCTCATTCTCACCAGGTCGGGCCGAGGAATAGTTTAACCTTTTCACTTAAAATAAACTTAAATGCCATTTAACAGAGCTAGAGCCAGGACCTGCTTATCTTATTCTACAGACTAGAAGCAGGTGGAAATGGCTAGCTTGGCTCTCTCCAGAGTTCAAAAATATGACTACCAGCAACTGTGAAGGTCATTAATTATTATGTAACTTGTTTGTTTAATTTGTACACTGACAGAAATGTAAAAACATTTTTGGTTTGTGGTTTCAGAGGGAGATATGAAACTTAACATTTCCTGTTATACATGCCCGTAATTTGTTGTTGTATCTTGTGGTGCTTCTACCAACAGTGAGCATTAAATTGAATGAATAAACACTATTTGTTGTCAAGAAATTAGAATATTGGTAAATGCAAATATTTTAACTTCAAATGAAAAAAAAAAAAATGTTAAAAGTTGAAGATGTGGTGAACATTTTTCTAATTGTAAATACTGTTGCACAAGTACAAATGCTAAGATAACGACCCAGGAACACAAATATAAGCTAAAGTTTGATTCTTTGTGGTGTTGTTGCACACACTTCGCCCTGTCA
Source organism: Thunnus maccoyii (assembly GCF_910596095.1). Taxonomy (NCBI): domain Eukaryota; kingdom Metazoa; phylum Chordata; class Actinopteri; order Scombriformes; family Scombridae; genus Thunnus; species Thunnus maccoyii. The sequence continues at coordinate 25,579,765 of NC_056541.1, forward strand.
CTGCAGTTCAGATCAGTTGTCCTAAAAGGGAAACTACAAAGTGAGAGCAACCCTTTAATCATTGAGCATGTGATCTAATAGATGCACTCGCTTCTGTAAAAGTGTATATACGTCAATCAGAGCATGGTTGGAAAACATGCTGTGTTGTTTTGTTTTTTTTACAGTGCGGAGGCCTCTCCAGCTGAATGCTGCCAACATGCCAAAATGCTGGAAGACACACAGTTTGTTGATGGCTACAAGACTCTGGGCTTCCAGGAAACTATATATGGCGAGTTCGTGGCCCGGTTGAGGGAGAACCCCAGACTGGTGGCGTCATGCCTGGTGGCAGGAGAGAGGCTGAACCAGGAGCACACCCAGGGGGTCATCCATACAGTCTTCACCTCACTTTATGGCAACTGCATCATGCAGGAGGATGAGAGCTACCTGCTGCAGGTGAGGTCCTACCTGCCTCTAGTGTTACACATTAGAAAAGCAATTTAGCTTCTCAGAGAGATTAAATGTTATTTATCTTGTGTGTCTCTCTTTCTTGCCAACTTCCAGGTGTTGCGGTACCTGATAGAGTTTGAGCTGAAGGAGAGCGACAACCCTCGCCGTCTGCTGCGAAGGGGAACCTGTGCCTTCAGCATCCTTTTCAAGCTCTTCTCTGAAGGCCTGTATTCAGCCAAACTCTTCCTCACTGCCACCCTCCATGAACCCATTATGCAGCTGCTGGTAGAAGATGAAGACCATCTGGAGATTGACCCAGCCAAGGTGACAGAACGCCTCACTCCGGCCCAGCAGGAGCGCTTTGGGGAGAAGGGCTCTGAGGGATACAAACAAAGGGTGCAGGCAGCTGTGGAGGCCAATGAAGCCAAGCTGGTAGCTCTGGTCAATAAGTTTATTGGTTACTTGAAGCAGAACACCTACTGCTTTCCCCATAGCCTGCGCTGGATTGTGTCCCAGATGTACAAGACGTTGTCATGTGTGGAGCGTCTTGAGGTGGGTGAAGTGCGCACCATGTGCACAGACCTGCTGTTGACCTGCTTCATCTGCCCAGCTATAGTCAACCCGGAGCAGTATGGTATCATCTCAGATGCCCCCATCAATGAAGTGGCCCGCTTCAATCTAATGCAGGTCAGCGGCACAGGAAGTAACCTGCTCACACATACATACATGCGGGACTCATTCTGCTATAGACTCATATCTGATAATGTTTTGTTGTACAGGTGGGGCAGCTTTTGCAGCAGTTGGCCATGGCTGACGATGATGCAGACCCAAGGCGGAAAAGCTGCTTGTCCAAATTTGATAAGGTATGCACATTGCTATTTTTGCTTGTGTAACTCTAACTTAATTCTATTATATTTTTCCTTGTACAATGTTTCTTTTCTGTTTCTCCAGAGTTGTGTAGCTGCCTTTCTGGATGTGGTGATTGGAGGACGAGCAGTCGAGACCCCACCTATGTCCTCAATGAACCTTCTGGAAGGCCTAAGCAGGACTGCAGTCTATATTACGCATAATCAGCTGCTGGCGCTGGTAATTTATTTTGTAACTGATAGCCAAATTATGTTCTGCCATCCTGGAACAAGACATAGTAAAATTACCAAGCGTGCATCACACATGCTCCCTACAGACTAGGTGATCTGATAAAATTTTGAAGCACCTTGCTGCATAAATGTGCATATCACCTTGAAACCTTTGTGAGAACTTAATGCTTTCGGATACAGAGTTTATGTACAAGGGGAGGACAAAATAACAAAAATGCTGTACAGTACAAAGCTGTACAGTTAACACCCTTTTGGTACAACTTAGAGTGTTGGGTTTTTGTTGAAACTAGTGGTTTTATGTTGTGTTTTATGTGAGGAATGTTGGAAGTTTTACTTGTGACCACTTCTCATTGCAGTTTTTCTGTGTGTGGCATATGTTGCCATGTTTATTGAGACCTAACCTATCCTCGCTTTAAATAATCTTTCAGTGTTTTCAGCTGATGTAATAGCAGTTCAGTCACAACTGTGTGAATCACATTTTAAGAAAAGAAATGACACGTGAGTCACTTTCAGTTGAATGCCAACAACAGTATGCAAACGCTTTAGTAGGTGTGTGACAAGCATTATTCTTAAAAGTGACTTGTTGAAGCAACCCACAGTGGTAAAAATAGACTAGATTGTCGGTGTTTGAATTTCTCATGAATCACTTGCGAACACAGCAGATATGTTGCCAGAGGGAATGGCTTAATGCATTAAGTTACCTCATGATATCAGTGTGACCTCAGTGTATGTGTATTAGTATATCATGTCAGGACATAAGGTGGATCAAGAGCCTTTTGGTTTACTTGTATATGAAAGTTGAGATCTTGTTTGGATTTTCGCCCACACTTTTGAAAGTGTGTCTAATCCCATAATTTAAACAAGTAACCATTTAGATTCACCAGAACACAAGCTTGGCAAGTGCAAACATATCACATGTCACACCCTTTCTTGGAATAACTGTTGACTTTCAAGGATTGATTGATTGTTATTCAGAGTTATGATCATAAGAAAAAGAAAAACCCCTCTTCATCCTGTATAGGTGGACTTTGTGCGGAGCGTGACGGCGGGAGACCACCTTCGGGAGGAGGACCACATGGCTCTGGAGACCCTGTTGGCCAATGTGCCCCAATCTCGAACTGTGAAGAGCAACAGTCTGGAGCTCACCCCTTCCAACACCCCCCAGCTCTCCCCGGCCACCACTCCTGCCAACAAGAAGAACAGGCTCCCCATAGGTACCTCTACAGCCTCTAAGCCTCCGTCTTCCTGTCACTCTGATTTTCAAAATACATTTATCAACGTGCTCAGTATGATGCAACCTCGTGTAATTTCTTGATGTGAAGATCTGAAGGCCATTTTGCCTTATAGGAATATAACAATTTGAAACAAGAAGTAGAGGATAAAACTGTAATATTTTCTCTAATGAGAAGCAAAATAAACAAGTTGAGTTGAGTGGTGATGGCTAGTTAAAGGCCTGTGTTTCATAGGAAGCTAATGAGCTTCTTCTCATCTTGTTATAAAGATAATTAGCACGGCCTGGATTGAGGCTCAATTACAGAAATGACAACCAATTAAATTACCAAATATAAATGAACTCATTTTAATTGGAATGGATGGAAAAGATGCATAGACTACCTTCATTAGCATTTTCAAGACAAATGATGCTGCAGCGACTACCCTCTTAATTAGAAATGAACCACTTGTGCTTGCTTCTCTGAAATATGACGTTTATACACACAGTCTTGACTTGATACTTGAAATACTTTTTGAATTCTGAGATGTACTCTGTATTCTTTCTCCAACTCCCTACCTTGTCCTTCTCCTTTCCTCCTGTGCTGCCAATGAATGACCAGGACAACACTTAGCCGCTATAACATCCTGGGACCCCACAACCACCACTCTGTCTGCTCACATTCCATTAGTAACCCCTTTTGGTGGGTAGCCTGTGAGTCGTGTTAGAGCTGGAGAGAAGTTAGCCGTTGTTGCTATTGTTTTCACCCAGCTGCGTGTTAGATAATTCTCATCCGGCATCAGCCCATGCTCCAAACGGCACAGTAACCCCCCCCCGCCTCACCACTGATACCTAGCAGCTGCTCTCCTCCATGCGCTTTCACCATACCTGCTTTGTTTTGCATAGTGCTTTGGCTCATTGTTAGGGCTGAGATGTTTGTCCCACTCATTTCGTTTTCTAAGTTTTTCCCTTTTTTGCTTCCTCATTCAGCGGAGTATGGCTATTCATTTCCAGGTACTGGAATAGCAGTTGTGTTCTTGATAGCACATATAGCATCCACTATCTAGAGAGAAAGGGCAAAACTAAGTACATTGATGATTTCAATTATTTTGAGTGATTACGTTGGCTTTTCATGTAGTCATAGTGGTAGATCAGTTGAAAATCTTTAACTGCGTCAATGTGTTGTTAGTCAAAGTGTCATATAACCAGAATCGTTGTCACGTCATTCAACTGTTAAGTGGCTCATGCGGGTTTTTATTCTGTGATTGAGGCATTGTTCATGAAAACCACTCGCACTGAGAAGGAAATGCAACCCAGATTGAGTGTAATGTGGTCGCACGTCTTGACCGTATTTATGTAATCTTGACGTGATTGAAGAAGTGAACAGCACGCTTTCCATACAAACCCAGAACCTCAGTGAACTAGTATAGTGCCTGTAGTTAGTTGTAAGTTTTTGACTATATCCAGCGGATGAAGCTAAAGAATCAAACCAGTGCACTATATAGCAACAAAAACAGGACTGAAATATGTCAGTCCTGTTTTTAGAGTAGTAGAGCTCATTAGGAATGTCATGTGATATTTAAGTGCTCCACTATGTCAGACCGGCCATTTTAATCCCAGAAACAACATGGTAGCATGTCAGTTGGTATTGTGACACACGTAGATTAACGTGGTCCAGTGTAGAATGACAACTTATTTTGGGCTGGAAGACTGAATTTAAATGGTGTTACAGGTTAATGTTTTTTATGCACAGTGTTATAAATTCTTTATACTAGTGTACTAGTGTTGGCTGAATCATATTGTTTAAGTACTATGGCAGATATGTAGCCTTCTCCATTTTCAAGTGAGGATTTGGTACGTAAAGTGACATCATAAGCGAAGCTGTCTATGTGCTGTTGTGTGTGTGTTTGTTTATTTGTTTGCAGCTAAACGGTGAACTGGTCACAGTTAAACAGGAACACCATATTTAGATGATAAAAACCAACATTTTTATGCTAAAAGAAAGCTCAGCCTTTGCATTGTTAACTAACTACTGTCTAACATTTAAAAACGCGAGGCAGAGATAAACTCATCTTCAATGTCACACCAGTGTAAACCTGTAGCTGCACAGAGAAAAAAGTTTTGACATTTTCAAGCCAATTTGACCTTCCAATTTAAATTAAAAATTAAATTCAGTCATTAAATTGCAGTTACAAACTACACGTTGGTATGACATACTAGATGAGTCTTGGTTTGCTGGCCTCCAGCTTTAAGATAGAGCTGTTTGTTTTCACAAATATACAGTTTGTTTGCTCAAAAAATGTCCTTTAAAAAGTGACATGTTGATTCTATAATGTACTGACTAAATCCAACAAAAATCTGGGAGTTAAAACATGAGTAAAAAATGCTGTTTAGTGTCCAACAGTCTGAAAATAACACAATCGTTCTCTACTAATTCCCTTCATCCAACCCACTAACCAGCAGCTGCTCGTAGCCGCAGCCGTACCAACATAGCCCAGGAGGGGGAGGCAGAGGCCAGCTCCCAAGAGTCCCTGCAGGAGCTGATGCCAGAGGAGGTGCTGGTGATTTCACTAGGATCTGGTCCTCAGAATGTCCCTGGGATGATGTCAGAGAATGAGGTAATGTGACTTGAATTAATGTACTCATTTGCAGGAGAGATGATGATGTCATAAATTCAATGTAATATTTTTTTAGTGTCAGTGAAGGGGAGTGTGATTTCTTAGAATTGGTGTCATGCCTTTTGTAGGGCTTTATCTTTGCTTGCAGTAATGTGCAAGTAATAAGAAACCTTTTTATGCCCTGTAAGTCTAACTCCCTGATCCACATTTAACTGTCCCATGACTTTTTTTTAAATGAGGTAATGGCTCTGTTAAGAATGACTTATGGCAAAACAAGTTTGCAGCCAAACATAAGTGACACTTTTTTCATGCGTGCACTTATTTGTCATCAATACTTTCCCCTTTTCCCCCTGTTTCCTGCATTTCTAGGTTTTGAACCTGCAGATGGCTGATGGGGCCCAAGGTGACGGCCATGCTGATGACACTAAGCTGCATGGTAAACCAGACAAAACCCTGCGCTTCTCCCTCTGCAGTGACAACCTGGAAGGCATCTCAGAGGGTCAGTCTGAAGTTTGAAGACACATGAAGCCAAAAACTAACTAAAAACTAATAATTACAGGGTATTTTTTCATATTTTCAGAATAATATAGGCAAAGTAAGAAAGTAAACAATGTTTTGTCACACATCGTATCACGGACAGTGCTGATTGGATTTTGAGATCAAAACAATCCTGACAAAATTACTGATCAACCTTGGATAAGTTCTTACTTTCTATTTTTTTTTGCTCAGGTCCATCTAATCGTTCTAACTCTGTATCATCTCTGGACCTGGAGGGAGAGTCTGTTTCTGAGCTGGGAGCTGGACCATCAGGGAGCAATGGGGTGGAGGCTCTACAGCTTTTGGAGCATGAACAGGGTACATGTTTGTTCTTGTGAATGTTACTAAAAAAGTGGAGTTGAAGGCATAGATACATTTTTATAAACAAATATTACAAAGCCTAACATACTGTATACCTCTTTCAGCCACCACTCAGGACAACCTGGATGACAAACTGCGCAAATTTGAGATCAGAGACATGATGGGCCTGACAGACGATCGGGACATCTCTGAGACAGTCAGTGAAACTTGGAGCACTGATGTACTCGGCAGTGACTTTGATCCCAACATGGATGAAGATCGGCTGCAGGAAATAGCAGGTGAGACATGGGTTTGTTACCTGTATTTGAATACCTTTTACTCTCTGTATCAGTAAGCCAGTGTGACATTTTATATCTTAAGAGGTGAATTTTCTGCTCTTGAAGACCTTCTGTGACTGTTGAATGAGTAGATTTAGTGAAATGTCATCACCTTGTGGTACATGAGTGAAATAGCATCAAAGGGAAGGTTTTCAGTTTAGGTTATACAAAGAAAGTCACCAGATGCCATATAACACATATGTGGCCATTTTTATGTGTTTTCTCTGAGTAGTTTTCTGTGATTTAAGAAATACAGTTAATTACACTTATTTTCACTGGTGCACATCATCAGAATTTTAATTCTTAATTGGGCTGAAAGTAATAAACTAAGGCAGTGTTGACAAAATGATGTTATTATGTTGCAAATTCAGTGCCGTGTATTGAAACCTTTTCATTATTGAATAATCTGTGGGTTATTTTCTTGATTAATCAATTGGTTGTTTGATCTATAAAATGTCATAAAGAAAAAACGTCCATCACAATTTCCCAAAGTCAAGTTCAAATGTCTTGTTTCCTCTAACAAAGGTTCACAACCCAAACATATTCACTTAACAGGGTTCATACGGGTCCTTGAAAACGCTTGAATTTTAATATGGTATTTTCAAGGTTTGAAAAGCGCTCGGATTTTAAATAAAGTGCTTGAAATTGCTTGAAATTGTAATTGCATTACTTGAAAATACAACTTACTGTTGTATTTTCATTTTAATTTGTCTGCTGTCTGTAGAATACTATCATTAAACATAATTTTGGTTGTTTATAGCATAACAACATCTGATTTAATGTGATTAAGAAGTGAAAAAAATATATAATGCTTGAATTTGATTTAAGAAAAGATGCAGCAACCCTGAGTTTACTGTCACAGAAGAACAAAACTAGCTGCAACCAGATCATTTCAGCATTTTGTCCTAAAAAAATGACTCAAAATGATTCATCAGTTATCAAAATAGTTGCCAATTAATTTTCTGTTGATCGACTAATTGATTAATTGACTAACTATTGGAGCTCTAGTACCATGTCACACTGCCAAATCATAACACCGCTTAATTTCTGTGTTGCATCTGAATATTTGTCATTTCAGAAAAAGGAGCTTCATCATAGTTTATAACATTCATTTGAATTTGGATCAGCAATTTAAAGACCAAGCAATTGCCTATTTTAATGACCGCTGGATTTAAATGAATAAGCAATGAATTATCTTCCCATAGATAGAACACAGTAGTGTAGTGGATGCATTATATGAAAATAGAAAACGGGACTGTCTAAGCTAGAGGCAAAACCAGTTAGGATATCTTTTCATAGACAAATACAATATGAGGTTAGCTTGCGTTATCACAATGGTAGTAGTGAATACTGTAAGTACGTGCATAATTATAATAAGCTGATATACAAGATAAACATATTCAATAGATTGTAGAAGTTCATCCTCTGAACTCTGTAGAGCCAAAACTGGGACAGGAAGACACAGGTTGTATAAGAAAAACCGGTTTGACTAGATGACTTCTCAAGTCATCACAATGTGAAACCAGCTACAGACCCTCATCTTCCTGTCTCCTCTTCCTCAGTCTTTTTTCTGCACAACCTGCCCCCCTGCCCATCTCTCTCCTACTCTCTCTCTCTATCCCTCTCTCTCTGACATTCACTCAGTCCCTGCAGTCTTATTGACCTTGGTTCCTTCTCATTTGCATCCACCATTTTTCATTCTTCGGAATATGGCGTTGGGGGACTTTTCCATCATTAAGTGAATTTACAGCGATTTCCTTATGTGTTTTCTCCAAGGGATTGGGTTATGAGATGCACATTAAATATCCATTAATACCTCATTATCCCACTGATAAGATTACCATGATAATGAGGCAGAAATTCTAATTGTTTCACTTCTTGTTGTGCCACTTATTTAATCATCCACCTGAAAGACAAGTACTCTGCGCCCCTACCTTGAAGACTGTAAACACGGACAGCGGGATAGAACTCTCCCACCGCCAATGAGAGCCCTGCCCCCGCCAACACATCAGTACACACTGTTGCCCGGGTGCTGGCATGCATGCGTGCTCATGGCGCGTGTGTGCCATGAAGTGGAAGCATGACGTACCAGGGGGTGCGGCTAGCACAGGTCGACTTTTTGGTCTTGAGCCTTGGCCACTGACTCCCACTCACACCTGCTAGCTCTGTTCCCACTCCTCCACATTCTTCCGCCTTGTTAAGCCGCGGCTTCCCAAATGGAGATGGAGGGACACTGTGCTGAGGACTTAGTGGGAGCATGGGCAAGGCGGTAATTTGGTTGTGAGTAATGCTAGGCTTAATCAACAGCTCAAAGTCATGGCCCTGGAGGCCAGGGTAGGGTGAGATATTACCATTAACCTCTGACCTTTGGCACAGTGGTATATGTGCCTGTGGGTCCCAGCATGAAATGCATGTGACCTCCAACTCTCTCTGTGTCTCTGTATGCAAAGCTCACTGTCTCTGAAGTCGGTTAGGGTTTATTTCATATCTTGGCTTATCTCAGGCCATCTCACAATGTTGTTTAAAAGTCAGAAACAAAAGCATACAACTGAAAGAACCGTTAAATTTTTAATTAAGATGTAAGGCAAGATTAGTACAGTAGGTATAGTGCTGACATGACTGATCAATTAGTTGATTAGTCGGTTGAAAATAATTATTTTGATCATTTATGTCATTCATAAGCAAAAATGCTGAATTTTTGCTGCTTTGTGCTTCTCAAATGTGAGAATTTGCTTGTAAATTTTTTAATTGTAAATTGAATATCTTTGGGTCACAAAACAGGCAATATGAAAATATCACCTTAAAATCTCACATTTGGTGATGATTTGGTTTTTTTTACCACTTAACTTTTTTTTTCTTTTTTTTGTCATTTATAGACTAAATAATTACTTTGCTGATTTAATGTAATTCAAAAAAATCAAGGTGTCAAAAGGATATAATCTGTAGTGACATTCTCAAGTTCACACATTGCTCATACTTAAAATCTGAATAATTTATTACTACTAATTACAGAAAATGAATCAACACTAGTGCCTTTAACAACAAATAGAGACTTGTTAAAGAACAAAAAGGTGTCCTCAAGATGACTTTGTGACTACAGAGGTGACTTCTCGCGGGTCCAACACTTTTTCAGACAATAACGCAGTTTCATGCTGCGGAAGGAGGTTAACTCTTTGTCTCTGTCTCTCTCTGTTCTCAGGGGCAGCTGCGGAGAACATGCTTGGCAGCCTGCTGTGTCTTCCTGGCTCGGGCTCAGTGCTGCTCGACCCCTATGGCTCCACGATCTCAGAGACCACAAGCGAGGCCTGGAGTGTGGAGGTCCTGCCTAGTGACTCAGGTGCGGTGCCAGGTTTATTCTGCCGTTCTAGACACCTTTTGACCTTTTGTTTTCTTCGGTTATCGTCTCGATTCTCGCACTTCATCTCCACGACAGCTTTAAACGTGTATATGCATGCATATTTTGTTTGTTTGATATAGTGGGGGGGGTTGGGACACCAGGTGTGGAGGCGCTGCATTCCATACCAAAAAATGTGTGCATGCATCTGTCATCATATTTGTGTGCACTTGCCTGTCTTTCAGGGCAGATCTGCGTGTGCCAGTAAAAGGCAGCTCAGGGTTTCCTTAGAGGGACCACCAGGTGTGTTTGCACCTGTGGTGGAGCAGTGGGGAGGGAAGCGCAAGGACAGCAGCTGTCCTCCGTCAGTTTACGTGTTGTCAGTTCTTTTTCTGGCTAGATGTAACATTGCATCGCTCTGACACTGGTGTGCACATTTTCTTTTGTTATGACAATAATCACTTCGGGCACTTGTGTCACTTGTGTCAGTGCAAATGTAAATACAATCATAGATATTTTCTTTTGTCTGTTCTTTCAAAATGAAGATACTGTCCAAAGCTTTCATTAATGAGAGATTATGTGCTTACCTGTGCTTCGTGAAAATCAGTAGAGTGCTTTAATTGACAGCGTTAAGTGTTTCTTTGAAAAGCCTGGGCCTTATGTTAATTGAAGTAGTACACCATCTCAATATGTGCAGTGTAGAAATGACATGCATGAGTGTCTTGATTGCTTTTTGTTCCGTTTGCTGCCCCTGTTCGGCTCTGTAATAGCGCGATCGGAGGCTTGCTTCGAGTAGAGCGCTTGTTTCATGGTTAGGCAGCAGAAAACTACACTCTGAAGAGCACTTCACCAACACATTATTACTAACGAGCATGCAAATGAGTACTGCTGTTAGTATGGAGCCTCTGGGCCCGACCCAACAGCTCCGTTGGGTAGCCAAAGAATTGGCCATACTAGCTTTATGGTTTCGTTTGGCAGTTATAAGACATGATAATGTATGCTTTGTTTGATTTCATGCATATGTGCACGCTTGATTTCCCAATAACCATAACAGAGGAGGGGGTGGAGTGACAGAATGACCAGCATCTGTTGGAAACAGCCATGAGTATTGTTTGATTTTAAACGGTACTTTATCCACACTACAAGTGAGGAAAGATGTCTTTTTCCTGAAGAGAGAAATTTTATAGTTTTTTTATTTATTTTTTTTTATTTGCAGAAGCCCCGGACCTGAAGCAGGAGGAGCGGCTGCAGGAGCTGGAGAGCTGCTCAGGTGTTGGCAGCACCTCAGATGATACAGAGGTCAGAGAGGTCAGCTCTAGACCCAGCACTCCAGGCCTCAGTGTTGTCTCAGGTATAAATCTACCTAGTCCATATCTTCCCCAACACCACCTTCTCACTCAACTACTTCATCTCACGTGTTTTCTCTGTTTGAAACAGTTCTGTTTCTATTTCGACTCCGTAGTTTGTTTTGTCTCCTATAAGTAGAAAAAGTCATATATATATCACATAAGTCGTATATATACCTGCTAAACTTAGGTTAAATACACAGACTGAAACTGCCTCCCCTCTTGCTTTCCTTGTTTCTTTTTAGAGTGATCATGGTGCTGGGAGGGTTGTTAACCAGCATAGTGGGGTCAGTGTGAAATTTTCTGTATGACACAGAGGTTAATGCTGGTTGTCTTTTCCGTGGGCTCAGGTGGACACGCTATGTTGACATGCATGAAGTAGTATCCTAGATTAAGAAGCCAGCGGTGAAGTTCCAGGCTCAGCACACAGGAAAATGTCTCACGGGATCCGGCCGATGGATAGTCTGCGTCTGATGATCACTCTTATCTGTGTCTTTCTCCTAACCCATGGGAGCTTACACTTCCAATTTAGAGCTCCCACTGGGTTCCCATCTGAGAGACACCATACAGCATAGTCTAAAGAGAAAAATATCCTCTTTTTGTTAGCATGCAGGTTCTTCATTCATTCATTTTTTTTTTTTTTGACTGCTCGCAAGCTGAGACATCTCTCTGTAGACTGAGGTGATATTGAGTCGCTTTTGTCCTGAATGTCAACACAACTTTTTTTTTTTTTATGCCGCAGGTATCAGCGCAACCTCTGAAGACATCCCCAACAAGATCGAGGACCTGCGGTCAGAGTGCAGCTCAGACTTTGGAGGAAAGGACTCTGTGACCAGTCCAGATGGGGAGGAGTCAGGCCACGGTAGGAGAGTGTCACATCCCTGCTAGGCTAGCTAAGCCATCAGTCCAGTGTCTATCTGGTCAAAACAGCATCAGCCAGAGCTATCAATCCCTGTCACCTCCACAGCTGCCACCAAACTAAATCACTGTTTTATTTGCTCACTGGTTTCAACAGTTGTAATTTTTACTGAGAGTTAAAGCAGAGAGTTTGTTAGTGGGACTGGGGAACCAGCAAGTTTGGAAGACCTCAAATGATAAACATTTTTAAAGCTAACAGAAATGTGCATTTGTGTATCAGTGCTTGTTTTATTAAACTCTGTTAATTGTCTCGTGTCCTCTTGTGTTGTTACAGGATCACACCATCTGACATCTCCACCCTCACAAGCTGATTCCTTATTGGCCATGTTTGATCCCCTCTCCTCTGGTGAAGGTAATTTGCACTCCCAAAATGCTCTACAGCCAATCAGAGATAGAAATGAGTATCATTAAATCCCGACCCTAATGTCGCGCGCTCGCAGAACAGCTTGAGGTCTGCGAAATTAACCAAAAGAGTGCCTGCGCCCCTCACCCAAGTCTTGTGCCAATTATTGGATGCAGTATAAGTGGAAGTGAAATGTCATTCTGTTTGACACATTTAATATCCCAAATGATCCGTTTGCAGTCTTCGCTCCCATCTTCTGAGGGTTTTGTTCGCAGTGCAGGTGGAGATTGTTTGAGAGAAGGATGGTAGTGGCTGCGTGTCTGTGGCAAGGTGAAGGGATGACAGGTTGAGAGACCTCACCCCAGGCTCTTTGGCACTGTCCCCTTGTCCCACTGTGCTCATGGCACGATGCTGCCATTGGAAGCTTTTCAGGAGAGAGAGTCTACCCTTGGAACAGGTGGCCTACCTACACCTAGGGCTCATCTCCCACTAACATCTCTCTTTAGCACTCTCCCCCACTTTCGAGGTATTTTTTTTCCGCTGTTTTCGTAATGTTTAGCAACTACTCTTTAGAAACGGTGAGATATTGTGGTACAGAATAACATCTCTTGGCAAATATACTGGTAGAATTTCATTAATGTATTAAATTCGACGCCAGGACACGTATTTACGCACACTGTCAGTGGAATAACTTAAAATTAGCTTAGATTTGTTCCAGGTAGGTTTATCCATGTCCACAGAGTTATGTGTGTGATAATTTACAGGAGCATTTGACACCACAAGGGCTCTGGAGGTCCAAATAAGTGTCATGTTAAAAGTGTCAAAAACACAGTTGGGGGATTTGAAGGTTTTCCCCCAAGAAAATTTGATGTTATTTGACTAAAAACTATGCATTTCACATCATTTGGACCATTATCATTACAATATTTGTTAAAAAAAAAACAACGCAGTTTGTAGTTTTTCACAGTACAGGCAGACATTGCGCTACATCCTGCCTGAAGTAATCCTTGTTGATTTATATCAACAGCAAAGTCACTATATAAACTCAATAATATCTCACTGGAAACAAATCTAAAATTTCAGTAAAATAAATAATATTCCTGACATCAAAATACTGAGTTACGTATAGAAAGAATGAAGAACATGTAGTCAACAGTCACTGTCAGTCCTTACCTCTGTCCTCCTCCCTCTGCTGCTGATGTGATTCACTGCTGCAGGTTCTGCTGGTAGAGAGAGGAAGGGGCTGCCGTCTCAGCCAGCAGCTAAGTTTGCAAGAATTTGCCAGATTTTAAGATACGTGGCAAACTAAGCTAAACATTTACATCAGCTACATACAGACAGCTATCAGTTTAGCTTGCTCATAACAATTTACTATTAGCCTAACCAGCACGCTGTGGTTGTGTAAAACTGATGAGGGACTGCGGGCAAAGCAGTTTTTTGATAAAGTACTTATTGGCTTTTTACTCATGACGGTTTTATTGCACTTAAAGTAACGAGAGTAGAAGTCGTCAATTCTTTCACCTCACCTGGTTCACTTTCTCCACCTCTCTGCTGTGTGTGTGTGTGATTATTATATACAACGTGAAATTTCAGTGGTGGCGTTCGTCACAAGTGCTGTGCTGCTGCGCCACTGTTGAAAGCATATAAGGGAAACACTGCAGTCTCTGTCTAGTGGGCTTGAAAGTAACTAACTTCAAAATGAGAGTGACTGTAATGAAAACTACTCGTATCAAGTGCACACGGATATTTCAATGTTTTCCATATTCATCAGGCAAATTTCCATTAAACAGATCTTTTATTTCTGTCTTTTATTACCTCAGGTTCCTCCACCGGAACAATAGTGAGGCCCAAAGTGCACTACGCCAGGCCCCCTCACCCTCCCCCCGACCCTCCCATCCCTGAAGCCAGCGCCCTGGGGCCAGAGACGCGCCACTCTCTCTTCACGCCCCACTGCTTGGCCCAGGCTGAGCTGGAGCACACTAAGCAGCGCCACTCCTTCCCTGACAGGCTGGTCCGTAGCCGCAGCTCTGACATCGTGTGCCCAGGCCGCCGGCCCACAAGTGACCCCGGCCTTAATCGGCGGGTAGCAGTTGAAGAGCGTGACCCTGCCGGGGCCTTCGCGCTAGGACCGTCCTCGTCCCCCAGCAAGGACTCCCTGAAAGGAGAGGTAACCAGCTACAGCAGTGCTCTGGTTTATTGCCGTAGACGGATGTGTTTTTGACAAATTCTGCTCCGAAATAGCAAAAAAAATAAGTCGAATGTTTTCTTTCATCTCCATTTCCACCTGTTATGTGTAGTAATCTACTTGCTAGTGTCTAAGTGTGATTTGGTGATTTTCACTCACAGACTGAGGACAGAAAAGACAGTGATGATGAGAAGTCTGATCGCAACAGACCATGGTGGAAGAAACGTTTTGTGTCAGCCATTCCTAAAGGTAAGGAAACAGGTCACTTGGTCATTTTAAGCATGTCCTCTTTTCTAAACTGAAAAATCAGCTTTTGCACATTTAAGTGATGTTTGATTGCAGAGCTCCTTTATGTTTTGTTCCAGAAAAAACTTCTCTTAATCATAACTGACAGGAAAATATCACACTTTAAAGAGCAGAGCGAAAACCAATTTATAATGTGAGAAAGAGAATGATGATCCATGTTGTCCACTCCATTGCTGATGTTCCAGTTGGAAAATGATGTTTCTTGTTGTTTGAAGTTACTCCAGAGACATATCCAGTCCTTTTTCTCTCACGTCTCACCGGCTGCAGATTTATATAGACTTTTCAAAGCTAATCAGTCATCACAGGAGCTTTAGCTGTGTAGATTGTATGGCTGTAGCCCTCCCAGCAGTGCTGTCAGCCAGCGGCTAATGGTCATTAGATAGACCTCTCTGTCATCAGCACTGATAGATGACACATCTCTTGTTGCAGTTCTACTCTATAACCATCTCTCATACATCTGTCTGGGAAATAATGGGCTGTGCCCACACGGAATGACTGCTTATTACTCTTTGAGATAATGATGTTTCTTAAGTAAACATTAAATTGATATTCATAAAATGGAGGACTGTGTGCACATGGAAAAAAGTAGAGAGCCGTGAAGCCTAAATCTCCCACCAACCTCTGTAGAGTGAGTCCATTGTGTTTGTCCTGTTGCTCTGCATGGTGACGCACAGTCAGTTGTCCCGCAGAGCGGCAGCCTGTGTGTGAAAGGCCAACCCTGTCTGTTGTGTTCCTCACAGTGCTGTATTGGACGGCTGAGAGTGATGTCCCAGGTAACGCTTTCATGCTGTCGTCATTGAGCTACCGTAGCTTTACTGCTGGAGCCAGCGGCTGCGTGCCATGCTGCTTTGTAGATGTTGCCTTAGAGCTGTATAGCTGTGATGTGACATGGTGTAGCTTGAGTTCATACACCCACAGTCCTCATTCATGCATCTGTTTTTTATCACCCTTCTTTTGCTACAGTATGTTGCCATTTTACTGTTTTTGGAAAATACAGAATATCAATGTAGATACTCAACGTTTCCTGTGTGTCCCATCAAATGATCGACTCAGCGTCTCTCTTGTTTGTCTCTTGTTATTTATGTCTTTATAGACTTTTCATAATGAGTTACAGCAGACATTTTTGATATTCTGGTATGGGACAATGGCTTTATTCACCGTTTTAATTTTTTTTTTTTTTTTTTGCTTTTTTGACACTTTTAAGTGGAATGATACCATACATCCCACATTTAGATTTTTAGTCTTATTACAACCCATGAAAAAGTACCAAAGATTTAACAAAGTGCATTTTTGATGGGCTGCCAACAGGTTACTCATGATCAGCCTGTCATCCAGCGATACTGAAACTGTTGTCACTCCACCCAACTGACATCATGTCTCCTCCACAGCTCCAATAGCAGCATTTCGGAAAAGGGACAAGCAGGAGAAAGATGATATTGCTCAGGAGCGAATCCCACAAGGTTGGTCCTGGTTTGTTTTCATTACAGTTCAGAGTGGCTGAGGCATATCCACTATGTTGGGTTTCATTTTAATGGATCTTGTGTGTTTTGGGGTTTTCTAGATGACCCTGTGCCCAGACAGAGCTCACAAGCCCAGGCAGCTGAAGACATCCTGGACAAGTACAGGAACATCAAGAGGACCAGCCCAAGTGACGGAGCCGCAACTGGAGCTTCTTACGATGGGGCAGGAGGTCAGGAAAAACACACCCTTACACACACTTGCAGCAGATAAACTGTGTAATTTGCTTATTGCTTACTTTGCTTTTTGTTATGTTGACAGATCTTTGTGTTGAGGACAGCGTGCATGACTCTCCAAGAGAAGACACTCTGCAGAACATTTCCACAGATGACCTCCCAGACTCAGCCAGCCAGACAGCACAGCAGCATGACTCCAAGTTCTCTTTCAGGTCAGATATTCACAATGCTGCAGGAAAACCACAAACAATCACTCAACACTTTCTAGTTGCCTAGCCATTGCTTATTTAGAAATGTTGTATTCTGTGTCTTCCAGTGATGCAAAGAAGAAGTTGAGGTTGGCGTTGTGTTCTGCTGACTCAGTGGCTCTGCCCATCATGACTCCCGCAACCACTCGAAATGGGCTGCCTGACCACATGGACCCTGAAGGTAGGCTGTCATATATGTTACATGTATCCTTTATCAGTACTCAAGTTAAGAGTTTCCTGTTTTGTCACTTGCTCTAGACTGGAACTGAATAGGTATTACAGCTCATTTGCTTTCCTGTTTCTGAAAAGAAGGAATTTTTCTTTTCTTTTCTTTTTTTCTTTTTGAGGCAGAACAATAGCACAGCATTAATGCAGCATCCATGCAGTCAGAACTGGGACTGCATTTAAGCTAAATCAAGAATGCATTGCAGAGTGTATTGAGCTGTTGTTATACTTTGTCCTGTCGACTAAATTATAATAATCTATGTCACAACTCTGTATTGGGAGCAGGGAACAAGCCCTTGATGTTGGCAAACGTCCAACCTGCTGAAAGAGTCCTTAAGCAAGACACCAAATCTGTCCCACCTTCACCTTCTGACTCACCCACCAAGGTTTGGGGGAAGGTTGAAAGAGTCGGGGATGTTAAAAAAACAAATTCCCATATGGTGTCCGTAAAATATCCTATTATGAAGCCATCATACATATTAAGAATACCCGTGTAACCACACAGATTAATAATGGCTCAACATTTTATCAAAAATATAAAAGTATTTTGATGCTGCACAAAATAAAAGAGGGACCTCTTAACCTTTCCTCTTAGCAATTCTGCAGGGCACCACGTTCACCTCTACACATGGAGAGGCAGGAGAATAGCAGACAGAATGAAGTAAAACAGGCGTGTAGACAGTAATAGAGCTGGGCAGCACCGGCCCACCCAGCCAAGTTTGATCAAAATACATTTTGTGACAATAAATATAAAAAATATATTGAGGAAATAAATAAATAAACGTGAACTCGATTTAATGTTGACTCGATGTATGTGTTGAATTTGTCGGCTGATTAAAACGGAACAGTTGAAACAAGTCGTAGGAAGTCTCCAGAATGTAATTAGTTGCTCCGGTTCTGACACACAGACCTTCCTGAGCTGCCTTCAGCCTACTAGCTGCTTCTCAGGTGATGTATTGTTAACGCTACAATGATGGCCAAACAAAGTTTTTAATGAGTTATTTGAAAAAAGTATAGTAAGAAGAAACTCCACCACCTCATCAGTCCATGACGAGGTCAGCCCAGCCGCTCGCTCGCTCCCTGGTGGTATAGCACTTTCTTCCTGGTCAAGCCTGATGCGGGTTCACTCATAGCCATGTGAGGTAGGGGTTCTGGGAGCGCTGCAGCCTCCAAGTGGCTGCCAAGCTATAGGCCCATTAGTGTTGTTGCAATAACTGGTCTGGCAACAATAGATCATGTGTATCAAGATAGTGAAGGAGGGAAAAGAACCAGGCGTGAAACACGCGGCTCAAGGACCTGTTTGACACATGCCGATTAGAATTTTCTCCAGCAGCCCGACTTCCATAAAACGGTAGTTATCAACTTGACAGGGCAGAGGACACTCTCCAGAGGAAACAGAATTAAACTTTTAGCTTCTGAAAATTTTTTTTCGACATCTCTGATGAAGCTCAGGATTTATCAGGAGGACGGCTGCTTCACTCCAAACAATTTCACTGTATGAACCCAGACTGTGTGTGTGTGTGACCTTTTGGATGTGTAACAGAACAAAGAACATTAATTACCATCAGATCCTGACTGATCCTGTCGGTGTGTCAGGAGATTTAAATAATCGGTGAAGTTACGCTGCTGTTTCTTGAGCGAAAACGCGCACAGCGTATCTCTCAACGGGGAGATGCACTTATCATTTCTGCTGCGGTGGGATTGCTGCAAGTATTCAATAAACTCAAACATTTTTTTGGGAGGAGGTGTTTAATAGACAGCACCCCCAAGCCCCTAACTGAAATCATTTTCTAGCAGCTATGAGTTCACCCACCGATTTTTGTGCCATTTATGAACCACATTCACAGCTAAATTTGTATGTATTTCCCTGCACAGTCAAGAATGGAAAACCAAGGTGTTTTCATCACAGTAGGATGGACAGTTTTCTTGATTCAAGGATGGAGTGTAAGGATGCAGTTTTCTGTCAAATGTGAAGATTTGGTTTTTTCGTGAGCTGACCTGTAGTGAAGCAACAATGGCGGTAGGATATAATGAATGAGGGATGTGTTACATGTGTGATTTCTGTCCAACACTTCTGCTGTCTGAGTTTAGGCAGGTGGGGTATAAAAGACGGCGTTTTGTCTGAACTGTAGTGTACAGCTTTTATGGTCTGATGTGCTGTTGGTTGAGCATGTTGGACAGACAGTATTTTGCTGTTGTTGCCTTTGTGATGCAGAACGTCGCAAAGTAAACTAGTCGCTTGTTTTTCAGTTTGTCTGTGTTTGTTCTTTTTCCTTCTTCTAACTTTTCATAAGTCAGTTTTTCTAAGAAAAGATAGCCCACCCACTTTGTATTGGCCCACCCAAAATACAATCTCTACCTACGCCACTGCTGTGAAATGGTTAACAGTAAAACCATAAGACTCCATCTTCGTGGCCATCAGTCACATTGTCATGTGGAGGCGGCAGGTTGATCAGATTACAGCGACCAGCCGTTCCTTTGTGAGCGGTGAGCATTGTGTCTAATGCTGCCTCCCTATTGTCCTCTCTCCCAGACAATGAGATCGTCTGCTTCCTGAAGGTCCAGCTAGCAGAGGCCATCAACCTTCAGGATAAGAACCAGATGGCCCAGATCCAGGAGACCACGCGCTGTGTCAGCCGTTTCGACGCGCGTACCTGCCGGAAGCTGCTGGCTGCTATTGCGGAGGATTACAGGTAACTGTTGGGGCCTGGGGAGATGAGGAGAACTCACTCGGTGCACCCTATGTGTCTTTTAATTATCTTTTCTTTGCTCAGTGCGTAGTCTTGCAACTCGAAGATGCAGCGTGCACTACAGTGACAATAATAAAACACAAATTCTTGCATGTGTTTCCTTTTTAGAAAGCGGGCACCATACATAGCCTATCTAACCAGGTGTCGTCAGGGCCTGCAGACCTCACAGGCCCATCTGGAGAGGCTCCTCCAGAGGGTGCTGAGAGATAAGGAAGTGGCTAACCGCTACTTCACCACTGTCTGTGTTCGGCTCCTTCTCGAACACATGGAGTCCAAGATGCTTGACTTCATTAAGGGTATCTCTTAATTTTCATTTTGACATGTTCTACAAGCTTTTACAATGTTTTCCTGCTATCACTCCGAAGATAACAAGCAAATAAGCTGTGGCTTCCAAACAAGATTTACTTTCATAATATAGAGTAGCAGTTATAGTAGGTTGTATATGAAACATTTCTAAGTGGACACTATAGATATCACGTGACACAATTTGTCCTTTTAAAGTGTGACAGTGTATTGGTAGCTTATATGTAATTAATAGACACTTTTTTTTCCCTATTTTGTATTTATTATTAAAATGTAGTTAGTTGATGTGTGTCCACACAGCGTCACTTTCAAACTCAACTTCGCTTTCAAACATTCCCTCTTTATCCTGTCCCGGTGTTGACTCTGTTGTTTCCCCGCCTCCCCTCCAGCGTTCCAGGGGTGCACAGCAGCTGATGACAAGACTGCAGCAGTGGAGGATTTTCTGCGCTACTTGTACGGCGCCATGGCCCGTGATGCCATTTGGCAGTATGCTAGCGAGGACCAGCTGCAGGATGCCCAGATGGCTATCGAGCGCAGCGTTATGAACCGCATCTTCAAACTGGCCTTCTACCCAAACCAAGATGGAGATATTCTCAGAGACCAGTGAGTAGCTGGAGTTACCACAGTGTTGCTCAAAGTGCTTCAGTCTCACTACTATGCAGTTTTTCGCTGTTATGTTATGAAGATTTCAAACTGAGGAATTGTGTAGGGGCGGCAGTAATGCTCTGGCATTTGAGATTGAAAGTAATATTAGTTAGAATAGTAAATAGACTTTGATACTGCACCTGGTGTTCTAAAAAAAACAAGAATATATAATTAGGTATGTTGGTTGGAATTCAACATAATGGACAAAAAGAAGTGTTCAGATGCACAAATGTGAATTATAAATCAGTGAGTGGTAATCTGAGGTCTGCAATGTTTGTTGTTTTGGCATTTAGAATAATTTATTAGAGCAGGTTTGCCTGACAATATGAAAATTATGTAAATTACTTTTACGTACAAAATCTAAAATAGGACACTTGTTGAATAAAATACCATTGGGTAGATCTGTTATATTGTCTAAAAATATACTATATTGTTATATAGAAGAGTTAGTATCATTTTGAAAGTTGTATCTAAGTAATTGTCATAAATGTCTATGTGTCTAAGTAATTATTTAAGTATGTGTATATATATATATATATATATATATATATATATATATATATATATATATATATATATACTGTACTTCTTGGCTCATCTTAAATGAAAACGTTGTAATACAAAATTAAATTGTAAGCTATAACATTGTGTGACCAAAGTCTACATGTATAGTATGTCAGTATGATGCTGTAAACCATGAAAGCTCATTTTACTGTTGTTTTCTCTTTAAAAGTGTTGAGGCAACTTGATCAATCATTAGAAAACCAGAAGACAAGATACAAATACAATCAATACGGATAAATTGTTTAGTAATAGTAATCAATAGATTGGACAGAATATGTGCTTTCTGGTGTCAAACACTGAGCTGTTTCTCTCTTGGCAGGCTTTTCCATGAACACATCCAGCGGCTCTCAAAAGTTGTGACGGCCAATCATAAAGCTCTTCAAATCCCAGAGGTATCAACTTGGTCATATTTTTTTCATCACTTCTACGCATTTGTGGAGAAGGAGGATATACTTAGTGTGGGGATGCATACAGCTTGTAGAAGGTTTTGAGTGTTTTGACTTTTCTGGCTGCAGGTTTACCTGAAGGAGGCTCCTTGGCCCTCTGCGCAGTCTGAGATCAGGACCATCAATGCCTACAAGACACCAAGAGACAAAGTCCAGTGTATACTGCGCATGTGTTCCACCATTATGAACCTCCTCAGTCTGGCAAATGAAGACTCTGTCCCTGGAGCTGATGACTTTGTGCCTGTGCTCGTCTTTGTCCTCATAAGGGTGAGTCTGCTGTTTTTCCTGCTTCTGTTCTCTATTATTTCACACTTTGCTACTGAGGTGTATTTGTGAAAAAAATCTTTAATTTCCAAGGTTTTGCACCATTAGCATTGATCATTTATAGACTTTTGAATGAATAAAAATCAGAATATTGTTCCCCAAAACGACTATATTGTAATCGCAAGGCACCATAACCTGTGTGGATATATCTTACATATTTACATATTTATGATTGTAATCTGTATGGCGTAGCGTGAGATTCTTTCAGCGGCTAATGCGGGCCCATCCCCACTTCTCCTCCCCTCCAGGCAAACCCGCCCTGCCTGCTGTCCACCGTTCAGTACATCAATAATTTCTACGCCAGCCGGCTGAGTGGGGAGGAGTGCTATTGGTGGATGCAGTTCACCGCGGCGGTGGAATTCATTAAGACCATCGACGATCGCAAGTGAAGCAGAACAGCCACCTGTATGGGCAGACTGCGGGGGAAGGAGCCGGGAGACTGGGAGACTTCCCAACCAACTGCTCCCTCTGCACAGCTTCTAAAACCTGGCCCTCAGCCTGCTCTTTATTTGTATAGCTTGTACATAGCCAGAGACGTTGAAAGATTACAAAATATATATTACTGTACGTATGAGGATAAATCCAGGTTTTAGCCGTGGTGGGATAACGGCCTTGGGGAAAAATTTGGCAAGATGTTATCTTTGAACCTAATTTGGATTTTTCCTTTTTATGTTTTTGTCTCTTCCGTCATGTTTCACTTTTGGGGTCTGTATTAGGAATTTATATATATATATATATATAAATATATATATATATACATACACAATTACCAATATGACATTAAATCAGCCTAAAAGATAATCCTATTTAAAGGGACCAGACTTCCTTGGTGTGATCACTGATCTTTTTTTTTTCTTTTCCTCAGAGTGAGAAGGATGGGCTTCCAATTAAATTACAATATAATGTTCATCAAATGCATTGTAACATGGTGATTTACAGTGCGTGAGAGTTAATGATGGGATTTAGTGACTCAAACACAGAGATCAATTCATAATAACCATCACTACTCAAAAGGTTAGTGTATCAAACAGTAGGGCAGCTTATTTCATGAATTGTTTACTTCAACCTATTCCCAAAACACGTGTCAGTGACAATTTGGACAGAAGGGCCCACATATTTATATGAAATAAAATGTATTTATTTCTGTAATTCTATTTAATGCTTTGTTTATCTAGTTTTTTTTTTTTTTTTTTTTTTTTAAATGAATGCATATCATGCCCATTCTAGATGTCTGAGGCAAGTGCTGATATTGTATTAAACTTGCTAGAAAAGCTTGAGTTAGGAAGGCACCTTAGCAATGAGTAGCCCTTTAGGTGGGGGGATGCTGGGCGATTAAGACATACAGGGTCAACTCATGCACAGAGGAGTGGTGGCATTTGAGGAAATATTGAAAATAGTGCCTTTGATGTGGGGCGCTCTGTACAGGTAGTTAATTTTCTTTCTTTCTTTTTTTTTTTTTTTTTTTATTAACCCAGAATAGGCATTAACGCCCCCTCTCTTACACACACACACACACAAACACACCCCAATGGGCCAACCACATCTCACTGAGGAACCTTTGTCCAGCCCTCACTTGCAGGAACATAGGCATCGCTACATTACTGATTGTCACGGCTGAGTCCCTTTAATGCACTTGAGTTTGAACAAATATCCCCTTTTGGTATTCTAGCTAGATCCTACCTCAGAGTTGAAACCAATCAGCCTGATATCAGTCTGCATACAGAAACTGTCTTGCATTGGTTGACAACAGAGTACTGGATCACTTTTTGCACTGGTTAAAGGTTTGCTGTAGATTCGTACATTCAGCACCTTTTCATAGTAATACATTAAGGGGAAGGGAGGAGCTGCTGTGATGCTTGTTGTGGTCACATTGCCCTTAAATAACACAAACCTTTGTTAGCGAACAAAGACGTTTTACTTTCTGATACTATACCTGAGATGCCACATGTGTCCGCATGGGCAGACTAGTGAACTATTGGATATTAGCTCTCTACCTCCTCGTAAGTTCAAGAAAGGGACTCGTGTTTATGTGCACTTATATTACTTTTGTTCCCCTTTTTTGGCGTGCTGTGATATCCCATTGTCATTGTATCTTTCCAATTATAGAACAAGCATGTCTTTAATTATCCAGAAATGACTAAAACTCCTTTTCTCTTGAACTCCTCTGCTTCATTTTTGTGCACAAACGTGCCACGTGTATTATAGTTTGGATAATCCATTACATTTTATGGTAAATGACCTGACAGCACAATACACAGTAGGATAGAAGAGCAAATAATCAACACTATTGACTTGTTACTGACTTGCAGTTTATGCTAAAGTGGTGGTGGTGTAGTACATGAGTGTGTTTTTTTTTTTTTTCTTTTTTTTTTTTTTTGTCTAGTGGGTGTGTGAGACGATTGTGTGATTGGTTGACCCTCTGCCTCCTCTTGCATGAAGTCATTGAATGGTCTGTACATTCTCAATCATGATAAAACAGTAGAATAGGATTAGTATCTGCCACAGGCCAGTAATTGAACCTGCAAGAGGACGCAAAGCTTTTCTTTGTGTCCGTGATACTTGCATATCAGAACTCGATGATTTATTTTGCACAAAATATGTCTTTTCCTAAAAAAGAAAAAAAAAAAACATTTGACAGGGAGCAGTGCATTTTGAAATGTTATTACTTCTGGCCTTTACAGCCGCAGTCATTTAACATAAACGTTGTTTGAGTAGCAAACTTAAGGACCTGACTGTTACTCTTTCAAGCTAATGAGCATCCGTGTTTATGGGAGACATCACAAGTACATTTTATATCCGTCTACAGTAGCACATGCACCAGATTCGCATGTGTGCTGTACACTTCCTTGCAGGGTCTGTGTAATCAATTTGATGAGAAAACCATGCACTGGAAAATCAAGTTGCAGGTTGCATCTATACTAATTAGGTTTATGTGATGTCACTTTAATTGGAAATACATACTGCACAAATCTGATGAAATTATTTGGACCTGGCTTATGTTTCAGGGTTTCCTCAGATAGCTGGTCACAGCTACCAATGACCCTGGTGAAGCACTGATCAAAACATCACATTATTCATACAAAACCAATACATATGACTGTGATATTGACTATAATTTTAGTTCTGATTGTATGCAAACCACTGAGCAGTGGTATCAAGTAAACAGACCAATGAGGTCTGTTCTTCAAAGCTTTACTGCTCTGCTCCCTGTACAATTGAGTTGAAAAGGATGAGCAGAGAAAAAAGAAAAAAAAAAAAGTTTTACATATTACATCTAATTTTACATTTAATTGTAAGCTTGCACAATTATGACATGCGGGGAAAGCCGGTTTGTCTTTACTGTGATTAATGCATTATGTAATTCTTTAAAAACAATAAAAGAAGCAGAAGTTTTTCCTTTTTTTTATTTTCTCTTCTTCTGTGGCTCTTGCGTCGTGTCGAGATACATTATGCATTTCCACTGCAGGAGGAGAATGTCATACTGTACCTATACTGTACATGCACAAATAGTGTTTCATTATTCGTGGACAGTTGTAGGTATATCTGGCCGACAATTCACACAATAGATGGTGGGGAAATTTATGCATGGAATATAATTGTTAGTGGGGGCAGTGGAGCAGCATCATCCAATCTAGCAGCCACAAATAGCAGCCTCTCAGCAAACATTTCATTACTGCTGACAAGTGTACGCTGGATTGTAATTGGAGATATCCCCTCATCTAAAAGCCCTCCTTACTTCACCGATTGTCTTCTCTAATACTCATCTTTTTTTCATCATAAACTTCTTCGTGGGGTGCTTTGTGTCCCCTGATGATATCTCGCAATTGTTAATTTAAATTCAAATTTTGGTGTGTGAAGTTAATTAGTTGCATAAGCCAATGGCTAGATAGGCCAGATTTGAAGATTTGATCTTTTTGACTGTGTGGCACTTAGCTGATCTGAGATACAAGGAGGCTTGGGTTTTGTTTTGTATTAAACCAAAATGAGCCCCAAATACTGTATTCTTACTGGCTAATAACCTTCTTCAGCACTGAACTGGAAGCAGCACAGAGCAGTGTAGACATCAGGTGTTATTTTATTTCCAATCCAAAGCATCGGTGCAGTAGAGTTGGTTTTTACAGGTGATGGCAGATGGATCCAGTTCAGAAGATGAGATGGGGGGTTGGGCTTGTTTGACTCATCAGAGTTTTATATTGATGTCATTGTGTTTCTTGAAGACATAAACAGGCCTGAGGTCTCACCCAGATGGCTGTGGAATAACAGATGATCAGTCCAGCGGGGCTCGTGCATGACTTCACACGTAGGTCTAGTACTTCCTGACTGCAGGGGAACAGTGGAGGAGCCACCCCCACCCCTCCTATGTCTAGCTTCCACCACATACCATCAGCCAAAATTATCTCATGAACACAGAAATTCCTTTCAGACTGACTGTCTTTGAAAAATCTAAAATGATCACAAAGCTCTTTCTAATGAGGGTATATTTTACTTTATTTTGGAATAGTTGCAGTATCAAGAACAGTGCAGTTTACAGTTTAAAAAAAAAAAAAAAAAAAAAAAAAAAAAAATATATATATATATATATATATATATAAGGTAGGTGTCAAAAGACAAAGTATAGTGATCTAAGAGTGGAGAGAATTAAAAAGGTAACATGATGGCTAAAGGTGCGCTGCAGACACACTGTAACAGTAATGACCCACAATATCCCAGTGATTTTACTTTTATTCCAAGAATTCCTTATGTTGAAAGCGGCCTTGTCATTTTAACAACACGGGTCCGTTTAGCATGCAAGAAGCACAACAACCAGCATCAGTACTGCTGTACTGAATGACTGACGGCTATTGTGGCAGTGAGTGTTTTTCCCTCGCCGTCCTGCAGATGGCAGACGCACCATTCCCGACGACGCTCTGCAGATCTGATCTGAGAGCGGCGCAGACAAAGAACACCACGGGGCACCACGGCCTGACATTTAAAGCCAGTGGGACTGTGCTGTCTGGAAACAGATCTGTTTTGTTTATTACAGATAGTTATTCGTCAAATTAAACATGTGTTATTATTATTATGATTATCATTATGCTATTAAAGTTACTATTATCTTTATTATCGTTATTATTATTATTATTAGTGATAGTAGTAGTGCAATAGTACTGACATAAAACATGTTGCAAGCTAAATTAACAGGCAGACAGAACTGACAGAAAAGGCAAATCATTTCCTGTTATTAAAAATGGCCTGTGAAGTTCCTCATGGCATTTTCTTTGATGTGAAAAACACTCTCTCCATCCCTCATGTGCATATCCTACTGAATACTACAAGGTACAAGTCCATACAGTATAACTTACATATGACTAATCTGCTGGTGGTGGCGGGGAATCTTCACTAAGGACAAAACAAACAACACAAGGCAGCAGCACGTCAATTAAATTAAGGGTGGAGGGGGACAGAGGAGGAGGGGGAGGAGAGGGGGTGGGGGTGGGGGTGGGGGGGTCTAAATGAACAAAATGTCAAATACACATATTAAAACTTAAATGAAATAGCCGCAAGGATGCAGGCAGACGAGGAGATTAAAACTCAAAGGGATACTAAGTCTCTGTGCCCCGAGGTGGTGATACTGTAGAGATGCAAATAGTAAAAGTGAGCACCATTCTCTGTAATAATGTCTGCTTAAACTACAAAGACAAAGGAGATTTGTGTCTTGTAACAAATAACAGAATAGCTCTGGTTCAGTAGAAGGTTGCTATAAAGTAAATATTAAACTGTGGAAATACTGTTAATGCTAAGAAACCTTAAAAATCATGTTATAGCATCATTCCAAGGGATAGACGTGGACTACTGCATCCTTTTTCACATTTATTGTGGCATTAAACCATATGGGTTTGGTCTAAAATAGGAGACAAATAGGGATAAATAACATTCCCCATGTTTTCTTTTACTGCTCACCACAAAGGATATCAATTAGGCAAAGGTGTCAATTACAATGGTGCTTCTGCAGCTACAGCTCCTTCCTTATATTTTGCTTATATCATTAGAAAAAGAACAAATTTCACAGGCGCAGCTAATCACCTATGAGAGAAAGAGTGGGTGGTGACATCAAATTGAACCGTGGAAATGGAACAGGAATTAGATACACTTAGCCATCGGATGTTAATGGCAGCAATCAACAGCCAATTACCCGGCATCCTTGAGTACCTTGACAAGTGCAGGTGTACCCTACCACTAACACAGGCCTCTTTCGTGCATTTCCATAAATTCGACAGTAAACTCCCTCTCTGATGGAACATGCATGTTTCATTGAGGTTGCAATTAAGAAATATTGTTAGGGAAGTGTCAAATTTGGATCATAAGGAAAAATCCCTTAAGGCTAATAATAAATTATATTTTACCTGGATGCATGCAAATCAATAAAGCTGTTGTTTATATTAAAATGCTTTGTTTTTACTGCCTGGAGAAAAGCTTGTACTGCTTATACACGTCTGCTGATTTGAAAATTTTAGAATCAATGTTAAGAAATTTGTTGGCAGGCAGCATTTTTTTTTTTTTTTTTGTACAACTGGACAGTGCAGTGGTGTCAGTGGCTGGCATGGCCCTCATTGTGAACATGATCTAGGCTGAAGATCTGCTGCTGATGCTGATGATCTCTGTCACTGGGGTGGATTTCAGGGCTCCGCTCTGGCTGTTGCCCTGACACACACGCACACACACACAGACACATATTAGATGAACACATCAGCTATGCACACACAGTGAGTCCAGCTTCCCAGTATGACCCACTTTGATTATTCTGTCCTTAAGCAACAGGTGATGGGCTTCCCCGGATGTCATCTGTGTCGTTGGCCTCTGTTCAGAGACAGCATTCAGGACCCAGGGAGAGCTGGCTGGCAACATGCCCGATCTACAAGTGAGCTGTCCTATCATTGACATCAAGTAAGCCGAAGATGTCATGTCTTCATCTTGTGAGAGTTCAATCCCCCTTTCAGGATGGATCAAGCTCTATGTCGCTGGAGAGAGGCTGTGCAGATAAGTGTGGCGGGTCATACTCAGAATGTCTAGAAAATAACCCTTGGGATACAAGCGTGCTTAACAAAGGCTGATTTATTGGTGATCATGGAGCAATAGATTCTATCAACTAATTTGTGCACTGTGTGTCCTAAAATACTAGATTTCACATGTACAAATAAATTCCCTAATCGAGATGTGAAGCGTGCATTTTATTACAAGTGTTGCCTGCTACTTCTGTATGTCCAGCAAGAGAAATGTGTTTTGTATGAGCCCTGCATGGCCTCATATTCATGCTACAGTCCATCTGGTGGATATCACTGTAAGCTGCAGCAGCACTGAGCTCTGATATCAGCAGCTGGTAGACAGACTCATCGCAGAAAAGGTTACCAAGATGTAGGAAAAAGAAGAAAGAGATTTATGGAGAGATATCAGTGATCAGATTTTTATCATTTTAAAAAAAATGTATCCGGTTTTGAAAAGAAAAAACAAATTACGATTGGAAACTCACTGTTGTGGTTGGAAAATTAACATTATTCAAATAGAAGTATATAAATTGAATTCATTTATTTTCTATTATATTTTTTTTCTATTATTGTTGGTCAATGGACAGTCAATGACTAATAGCACCGTTTCACATGAAGCAAACATATTTCATAATATTCGACATATTACAATATGACCATTGACAGTCCATTAGCTTTTAAGAATGACCTGTTCGTTCCCTCCTCTTTCTCTCTCTTTTGTTTGCCCTCCAGCTACTTGACTTGTTCTACTTGACTCCTGAACCATTTTAATATCAGGCTGCCATGGGTTTCCTTCCTGTAAGCCAGTGTCTTCATATTTCTGTTTCTGCCCTGCTAGAACAAGAGATAAAACTGGAGTACTAAGCATGCTGTTGGTACACTTTACCAGTGTATATTAATAGAGTTGGTGACCCTGTTAATGGCCCTTTTAAACACCATGGAGACTGTGCAGGAGAGATGCATGTAGAGAAAATATTTTGGATTTATTTGACTCTGATATTGGTGTAAACATAAAAAAAATATACCTGCGCTGTTAATAGCTTCCAATTACAAGGCATATAATATCACTGAAGTCTGAATCTTTATTATAACACATTCTTGGATTAATTTTATCTAAGCACAGTGTTATAAAAATCTAAGAAATCAATATAGTCCAACATGCCGGCTCAGTTTTGTTTAGTGCTACAGCTAGTTAACAGTTCATATTAATCACTTTTGAAATGGCATCAATAAAGCAGCCCAACGGAAAAATGGCAATTAAGCATTTATTGGCCCAACGTGATCAGGGTTGTCAGAGGTCATGTGCAGACATCAATGGCAATGTGTGTGTGTGTGTGTGTGTGTATGTGTTTGAAGACATATACAGTTTGTGTGCTTGTGCATGTTAAATCTGGCTCAACTTTTTCTTCTTTGACAAACAGCCTCTATAAAAGATGCAGCCTGTCTTGATGCAGCAAAACCTCTTACGCTCCGTCTCTCTGTCACCGGCACTTCATTGCTTACTCACAGAGGAGTCCACAATGCTATATATTAATTAAAGGTTTCAGAAACAATAATGGTGACAATAAAGACAGTCCTCCCTCTTTGTCCTCCGCATTCTGCCGTCAGACGACATTAGGAGGCATGTGAGAGGAGATAGGGGAGGAGGAGGGGATGGAGGAGCGATAGAGCTCCTTCTCTCCGGAATGTAATCTCCCTGATGTTACATGGTGCAGCCTAAACTGATAAATTGCAGATTAAATGGCGGCCACACTCCACTTCACCCTACAGCCTACACCACTCCCCCTTAGTTCCTCACATTTTTGCTATTCACTGCCTTCTTGGCCTGTCAATTCTGCCTAATCGTGAGAGGTACTAAAACACCAGGTCTTGACAGAGCCAGATCAAGAATGATGAACATCTCTCAATGGCAAAAGACTCGTGCTCCTAACTCTACTAGAAGGCTCGCATCACTTATGCAGAAATCAGCGGCGTGCCAGCATCCAGGAATTATGCCTGCTGACAGGAGATGCATGAGGTACGCATTGTGCAGCTAGAGCAGCCTTGACAAGTTATAGTTAACTGCAGCAATGGCGACCCCGAACACAAAGGATACAGCGGCTTATTAATGGTGGAGCATCCATGTCAATAATCCCTGCTTTTGGGTGGTGTCCAGAGTCATGCATCACACACACATACACACAAACATACACACATTTCCTCAGTTTGTATTCTTTCTGGAGTTAGACCAGAAAGCTTTCTTTTCCTATAAAATGAATGGCAGAGCAGCTGGAGAAAATGAAAGGTGAATATAAATATCAATATATACGTCTGTGTTTAATTATTTATCTGTTTTCACAAAAACCCTGCCTGGGGAGGGGGACCCCCCTGACCTAATCCATAAGCATGAATACAAAGAAATAAGTCATTAAATTTCTAACCGCATGTTGCTGATGTCGTCTATGGAAATATTTGTAATGTATATTCTAATTTTTCTGAATAAATTAGGCAGAGATGCATTTCCATGTAAATTTATTCAAGGCGAAAGGAAGAGGAGTGTGGGGGGTGCGGTAAGATCTGCCAGATTATGCATAATTGTAGTATTGTAGCCCTCATTTCTACATCTAGCTCCGTATTGCGTGGTCATTAAATTCTAAAATAATGGCAACCTCACAGCTTCTCTGTCCTAATTGCCCCTTCCATACAATTGCCTCCTCAAGACAATATGATGAAGTGTGCTTTAGGATGTGTTAATAAGATGGCATTTCTAACTGAGGAGGACAATCCTTTGGAGTTGTACTCTCTGCGTATACCAAGTGGAGCGACTTCACTCACTCACTGTCTCTCTTGTTTGCTCACCTTTTTACCATTTGATGCCTTTGAGGCAGCAAACAACTGAGCTCACTGTAGTCCTGACATATCAGGAGGAAACTGGGATTTCAGCTTGTCTCCACTCATATCAATATGTGGAGAAATCAAAGAGGGAAAAAGGCTCATTAATAAAAAGACGTGCCTCTAATCCACTCAGTGGCTGGGAGGAAATTTTTTTAATGAAATGCAACACGTTACCTAATTGCACGGCTGCATCAGGAGCACGGTATACATTTCAAAGGAAAATATGCATGAATTTCAAATGTAGTATCTCTCAATTGAGACCAGATACAAGTGAGAGGAAGGGAAGGAGAGATCAATCTTTGTGATGATGTGTGAAAAGGGCAAGCTCCTCGCCCAGCATGTAATTTTCCTCATTACCTTTCATTTGGCAACTGAGCATCTTCTACTTGATACAAAATAAACAACTTGAATACAGTGGAGCGATATTCAGCCGTCTGTGTCCGCAGTGGAACCTGCATGTCCTCATCTGAACATATTTGTGAACACACGTCTCAGACCGAGCGCTTTAGCTGCACTCGCATTATAGAAGGTTATTATAACATCTTTAAAGTGTCCCCCCAGAGGACATTTTGTCCAGGGTGACTTGGCGGACTCATCACCAGCAGTTCTGCAGGCCTGATCCCGTCTGTGCCGCAGCCCCTCACACACGCAGCACCCCAGAGTGCTCTCCTCGTAGCCTAACCCACCTAAACATCCTCTCAGCTCATTCTGCCTGTGACGTTTAGCCATGCTTCATCTCCACATCCTTAAAAGCAGAAATTAATGACAAGCACAAAGCTGCTCATTTATAATTGCTTCATTATACTGTTGTGTTCTCCTGACAATAATGGTGTTGCTGGTGTTTTTCTAATTATATGGCATTTTTTTTGCTCGTTATCAAGGACTTCAGGTAATTGTGGAGAAAATAATGACTGCCTGCCTGCCTGCTTCCTCTGTCTCTCATGGATTGCACATCACAAACAGTCTCAGTGCAACCCAGAGCCTTATCAAGGAGGCTGTTGGGTTGCCTTTTAAAGCCGACTCCATTTACACTGCTAGTCATCAGTGGCCCAGTGGCTCAAGTGTCTCTAATGAGCAACTTGTATGTAAGTGTTTAACTCAAGGTTTATGACAGATTACAATTAGCTTCTATTTTTGCGCACACTTGAATCGCAGACTTTCTTTTTAATTCGCATTTCTTATTGGTTGTCCTTGCTTTCTTGAGTTCTTGAGGCTTTGAGGCGTTTGGGACCACAAAAATGAAGTTATATTTGTAGTATTCAAACGACAAAAGAAAAAAAAAGAAGCATGCATCAAACCCCATTCTGTGAACATATAAGTTTCATATGAGGAGTCTCAAATATGATTTGCAACAGTGACGATAACATCACTAATAATGCTGTCTGTGTAGTGTGATTTCATTCAACTGTAGGGAGAGGGGAGATTAGTGATTTGCATTTAATACCCGGTGTGCTCTGCTGTTCCTTTTTCATGCAACATTGCCGGATATGGATGATGACATTATAATAATTAAAGAACATTATGGACAGAGGGTGCTTTGCTATTTGCTATCGTGTGTAATGGCGGCCAACACTGTTATTTCTATTTGAAGAATGCATCCATGTATGAAATAATAATACTCCCTCCAGGAATACCATTGTCATATTTTATTCCTCAGTATAAAAAGATGAAACAGAAAAATGAAAAAACATAATAAAAAAATGAACTCTCACTCTTCATTTCCATCCTTCTTTCTTTTGTTTTTCTAATTCTGCTGTTGCAGCATCCAGCACCATTGCTGTCTGAAAACCTCAGAGGCGGACTTAATTAGTTGCTAAGAGAAAGCTGCCAGTGGTGGGGAGCTAAGAGAGTGGGGCAGATTTTAGTTTGCTCTGAACTTTGCTAATTATCAGGTAGGATGTAATTTTCTCCGTTCCCAAGAGGCGTCCAACAGAGAGCTGCACCAACTAAAAGGAGAGAAACAAGGCTGAGCCCAGAAAAAAGTATGAAATATTGACTTCTGAGCAAATCCTTTTGTTACTATTTCTTCTTCCAGATCGCTAAGAGTTATTTTTTTCTGCTGTTTCTGGAGGTGTGATTATAGTCTAATGCCGTGACACATTGTGAACGCTACCTGAGAGGGTGTGGGAGAGAACATTTGCAGAAAGTAGTGATCATGGACAGGTGGAAACAGGATGCAGTATCACTCAGAATGGGGAAGGCAAGCACAGGGTGTATATCATTTATATCCAGCAATGTCTGAGCAGTGACAGGGACTGTGTTTAGCAGGTTCCTATCCCACATGCATCACATTATGATTCTGAAGTGCCTCAGACGAAAGAGGAGGTTGAATTGCCGTTGACCTGAGTGAGCTAAAATGACATAGATTCAGACAAATAGAGCACTGAGCTAAGCGGGAAAACAAGATGGATGTCTTGTGGCAGCACATCTGCACAGGCTCCCTCTGTGTGTGTGTATGTGTGTGTGTCTGTCTGGTACTCTCAAACTTTTGACATTTTCCCAAGATGCTCCACATCTAAAGCCGTCTGGATGCACACTTAATAGGCCTGCAAATTACACAATCGCTTGTAAGACATTCACAAACGTACACTGCTTTTAATGTTGCTACGATGCAGAGAGGATCCTTTAACTGGCACACAAGTTGACATTAAGTTTCAGGACGATTCAGAGAGGATCTCTCTGTGTTCTAAAATGTCAATGTGAAGTTTTCAGAGCGGCTTTTACAAGCTTCCCAGTTTAAATCTTGGCAGACTCTTCTGTGTGTGAGTGTATCACCATGGTTGCGGCGTCTAATATGCACGCCCCAGTGCATTGAGAAAAGAGAGTACTTCTTCCTCACTTGGTTTAATTGTCCCTCAGAGACTTGTGGAATTGGAATCTAAGTGGAATACCAGTCTCTTTCTCCAGTCTCACCCCCCCGACACCACCACCACCGCTTCCACCCCCACACCCTCTTTCTCTTCCTCTCTCTGGGGTTGGAGCGGGCGTTCGGAGACTTGATTTGGTCCTGTCTTTATTTCATCACAGGAACCTTCTCAGCGTGCTCCTCGCCTTGGTGCTCGAGCGCCACAGCGTTAGGCTTTATTAACCCCCTTAAGCAAGAAGTACCTAAGGGAGGTCAGACACTGGTCGTTAAAAATCTATTGTGACTTGTCTGAAAAATGAATAAATGAGCACATTATTTCCCCCTGTTCCACAGCCCTGGTGCACTGTTTGTCTAATCAAGTGCGGGAGCCGGCAAAGTCAACCAGGGTTGACATGCACATTTTATTTAAGTTTTTGTCTGTCAGAGGAGTTTAAACGTGTAATGAACAAAGGAGTGGTGATTTGAAATATAATCCCATTACACTGATGAAATTACAAAGACGACGAGAGTTCACAAATCATGCTCATTGTTTTCTATCATGAGCGATGCCCCTGTTGAGGTTGTGGCGGGAGGAGGAAGGGCAGACTGTGAATGAATAGTGACAGCACTGTAAGGGGATTGGAAGTGCAGCACGGCCCGGCCTCGGTGCACCTCCCCGTACTGGGAGACGCTAAAGGGCTTTGTTCTTGCCTCCGCTGCCGCTCAGGATGAACCCATTAGAGCGGACCCGTCGAAAAATTAGAGTGCCAAAAGAGCTGTGTCTTGGTTAGAGTGGAGCTGGACATATTGAGGAAAAGTCTTTTTCTAAAAGACCTGCTGACAAATTAATTGAAATAACTTTCAACCATTGAGGCAAAAGGGGATTTTCAGACAAGATGTTATGGTATCAATTTATGCATTATGCTTCTTTGCTTGTTCAGCTGATGTATTAGACATTGACTGTACCACATTGATTTAATGTGCTAGGGATTCAAAGTTTTTTTATTATTATTGGATGGATGTCACAGTTGACATACTGTATTGCAAATGCTAAGATCTGTTTACATCCAAACTAAAGCCATCTTCAAGCTACTTTGAGTATGGACAACATCAACAAATCATGACTGAACTGTTCATTTCTCTTTTCGAGTCAAACTTTTAAGATTCTGTCTTAAGGATTAATATAGCTGTGTGTGCAGAAGCCGCAGAAGTCCTTTGATGTCTGCCTTTGATAAGTAGGGTGCTAACAGTCAGGCCCATGGCTTGAAAAAAGTTGCATATAACTCGAGGAAAAAAAAAATATTGGAGAAACTTCTGTTTTAGTTTCCTACAGTTTTAATTGGAAGCCTCATATGCCCCTTAAACAACATCATCTGAAGCTAATAAGACTTAAAAAGTACATCTGGCTCTAAAATGCTTACAATTTTTAACACTAATGAACTGAGGCATGCAGTAGAGATCACCAACCTGCCGGGAGATGTACAGTATATTCTGGAGAATTCCCCTGCTGCACAGGAGCTCATAAAACACATCTGAAGACAGGAACTTGTATCTGGTTATTCGTGTTTAATTGGAGGCGCTGAGTGATGCAAACTAGGTTTTAATGCCCTCCCCTGCTGCCTGAGTACAAGTAGCATCAATGTTGCCACCCCTCCTTTTCCATCTATCCTCGCAGAAATGACCAAACATACTGCTAACAACGTCTGAAACACACTCTTACAAAATCCCTTCTAAATGTGGCAACACAACACGCATATATTAGACGCTAAATGCATCTAAATGCCAGTTTTGTTTTATTTTCTGGCATGTAAAGAGGTGCAAAAGTATTTGTGACAATCCTGCCAAAGATACACTCACATGACTCATGAGGGAACTTGAATCATTTTTGTTTCATATTATTTTAAGTACTTGTTTCAGTTTAATTTATAACCCGACAGAAATGTGGACAACATTAATACTGGGTATTATAACAAATATGTCCAACACTGGGTCTTGGTTTGATCAGTGACACAAAGCTTTCTACAAATGCTTAAAGGGTAAATCTTGACCCAGTACTGTTTTTTTTTGTTGCTGTATTAACGCAGTGCTGAGTATACAATGGACCCACATTGGGTCAGTTTTGACCCAGTGATTTATAATGTATGGCTTCTAATGACTGGTCATATTAAGGTGTTGGTATTTTTAATGTGATACTGTTGTTATCAGTCTCAGGAAGTTGAGTCTTGGCTGGTTTCTAAAGCTTGTGGAAGAGGTCAAAAACCACCATGTAAAGTGAGAAAGCTGGGTGTCATCAGTGTGTTATGTATCAAATCTTGACCCAATCAAGTTGACAATAACATCATTCAAAACAGAGCAACAGGGAGGCTCCTCTAAACCTTCTGACTGCAGGGGCAATTTGATATTAATTTTCCTCAACTGTCACATGTGTTTTCCGGTGAGCTTTGCCGAATGTCCGTTTTTTGTTAAACGCTTGACACAACATTCTGTCTCGCGCTGTTACGTTCTCTTCAAGGCTTTGATCTTCTCCATGTACAATATAATAGCTCATCCTGTAAACATGAGAACAGATTGAATAAAGAATACTTTGCTTTCCCTTGGCCCTGGAAAACAGTTCTGTCATCTGCTGTCCACGCTCATCTCAGCTCTGCGCTGGCTGTGGCGCCTTTATTCAATGTGACAGAGGAGAGCTGGGGACTCTTTCTCCTGGCACCCCGGTACGCGCCACACTGACACTCTCCTCTGAAGTGCCACATTAATTCTAATAAAGCGCTGCCTTACCGGGGCCCATGAAGACCAGGGCTGTTGGGGGGGCAGGCGCTAGTATAAATACCAGGCTTAATGAAGGGAGGCAGTGCTGGCGCAGGTGGTGTGGCAGTGCAGGTGGCACCTCTCGCCCCCAGGCTCCTGGGTGAGTCCGCTGCCACTGCCACTCCAGGGGGCACAGCAGCAGAGATTGCATTTTAATTACCAGGTACACCTTGTCCTCCTGATGGGTCACCGCCTTGGTGGGAGTGAGTGTGCAGACGTGCCTGCTTTCAGACCTGCATGTTTACAGTGAGATACTCCCCTAAATGTTGTAACATAATCGTAATGCTCGAGCCTGAATAGGGATCTTATTGTTCATGCTTGGCCTGCCACCACTCAACATAACTAATTCTGTATATGGGAGAGACCGGCATCTTCCCTGAATTATGTGTACCTCTCTCCCTGTGGGGAGGCATCCATCCAGCCCCAGTCTTTGCTAACCCTCCCCTTGAGAAGTTCTATCCACAGGGAGGTCCACACCTGTTCCCCCCTCCCTCCATCCTCACTCTGGAAAAATCATCTCTCTCCCTCTTCCAGTGGTAACTCAAAACTCTTGACATTTCAAATGCTTCTTGAGTTGGAGATTGGAGTTTTGTGCAAGCGGTGTACCTGGGTGAGAAATAGATCATGGTTTCACGCCACCCATCCCCTTCGTGTGTCAAGACCCAGTACAGATGGGTGATGAGAGGGCTTGGAAGGGAGGGAGGGAAGGATGGAGGGAGGTAGGGAGGGAGGGAGGGTTGTATGTCCAGGACATGTGAAGACACCACCCCACCTCCTCCCCTTCAGTCTCTCTCTCTCTCTCTCTCTCTCTCTCTGGGGACGCTTCTGTCAGCACACACCAGCACTCAGCAGCACAGATGTTGTGGAGCACCAAAGCCTGGATCAGCCCAACTGGGAGCTTCTACTCATTAGCTATTGTCTCTGTGTGTCTGACTAGGCCTTTGATGAATGCAGCAGTTACCCGAAAATCAGACGCCAGACAGAGAGAACAGAAAATGAACCATCTTTCCATCTGCAAGATACAGTTCAAAAGATAATGCCCCACAATGTTCCACATGTTCACAGAGTGCAAATGACCATTGCAGATTTCACATTTATCTCACATTCACATTTATAACAGACTATTTTTTTTTAGTAAATGCAAACCGTAGTTGAGGTGGATCTTCTCTTTGAAGATTCATACATTTTATTTTTTGGCTTTTTCTGCACTTCTGCAGCAAACATACTTTATCATCTTAAGCTTTGTATTTACCATAAAGAGCATGGGCTCTAAGCTCCGGAAAATAAAAGGGCACCATGTCTGCCACTTGGAAACTCTGCTTCCCTCTTTGCTTACTCACCCAGAGAAAGGCCATGCTATTATTTATTTAATTCCCCCTCCTTCCCTTCCTCTTCTTTTCCCCTGCATGCACCCACCCACCCACCCACCCAGCCAGCCGGGCTATGAACACATTGCGGGGCCTGAGGGCAGTACTGTGGACAACCTGCGCTGTGTTCACATGGCTGAGCAGAGAGCGAGTGAGGAAGACTGGCACGCTGAAACCAAACAGGTGTATGATTCAGAGGCGTAAGCTGTGAAGGGTGAATTTCTTATACAAGTCAATGTTGCTTTTGGAGCAAACAGCGGCTTGGAGCTGTCCCAGGAAACATTTACACGCATTGTGACTTTTTCCTCTCATAAGGCAAAACGCGTTTCTATTGTTTTGATGGCGAGCTCAAGGCAGTGAGTAACTCTGCATTCCCCATTGTGCTTGTTACTATATTAGGATTAAAAATGGGCTTGAATCTCATTTATCAATATGGCGTGTAAATTCTGCGTGATACTAAGTGGTCAGCACCATGGTATTTTAAAACACTGTCAGCCCAGGGATGGATTTCCTCTACATGAGATCTCAGTTTGTGTAGGTGGGCCTCTCCATTCAGCCACAGAGGATATCAGTGCTTTTGTCACATTTCTATTTATTTATTTTAAACAAACCTCTGTTGCAGCTGCTGTTAAAAAGTCATCACATCCTGTGCATCATTGTATTATCTCTGGATAATAACTGGAGCAAATGCTAAACCTTTCATGAATGGGTTGAATGCTAAATGATAATTGTGTCATATCCATTGGTGATGGAGAGTACATTATTTTACTATTTTATTTTGATCTTGATCATTTTTTTTCTGTGTTTTAGCCATATACTAAATGCTGCTGATTGATGCTGATCAATGTTTTTTCAATGACTTCATTGTGAAGCTTTATGTGCAGAACATCAGCACAGCACAGAAGTTTGCAAATTGCCCCTGCTTGTCATTACAACCCCCTATTTCATTCTGCAACTGTACACAGCTGGATCTGAACAACACAGAGGCAAGAAGCACAACAGCATATAAATGCTCTGCCATCTTTGCTTTACTTTAAGATTTCATCTTTAAATAACCGATCAAGCAATTATCACACAACATTTCAGTTGCATTGTTTACTTCTTAGTATTGCTGCTTGTTACCTGGTGCTTCTCAGAGGAACAGCATGTTCGTAGAGTTGAGTGCAGCTGATAGTTTATGAGTAGATGACGTTGATGTATTAATAAGAATACAAAAGATCATTTAATTCAGCGTTGAACAGCAGACACCAGGGGACTCCCTGCTGTGTTCACCTTTCTTGCCGGCTGTATTCAGATTCATGTTACATATCCCTGCCTGTAAAACATCCATGCACAACAAAACTGTAATGCTTCTCCCCACTTGGCACTGTGTATCAAAGTAAATCTGACATGACATCACAGTCCCTGGCTCTGCCACAAGCTAACTAGCTAGTTAGTTAGCCTGCAAGCTAATTTGTGTTTAATACAACTTGGGTCTTATTTTCAGAGTTTTGGCCATTATTTGTATAGATTATGGTTACCTTGTACTCACGAAAGTTTTTGCTGAGATCTGGAACATGGATACACTACAGAGCAACACATCCAACACATGGCAAGAAACATATCAGACAAGTTGTTAACAAACCAACAATTTAGCCAGATTATTTTAATTTTTTTAGGAGGTAAAATCAAAACTGAGCACTTGAAAAGCACTGTGAGTGTGCTCTAAGCTAAGTATGGTAAAAAGTTGAACCAGGTTCATTTGTTCTTCCAAAAGTTTTTACTGACCTGGGAATTTGTTGAAAACCTGAATAATCGTTTTACTCAGGGACGGTAATGTAGGCTAGAGGAGGCTAAGCCTTC
This sequence comes from Thunnus maccoyii, assembly GCF_910596095.1. NCBI lineage: Eukaryota > Metazoa > Chordata > Actinopteri > Scombriformes > Scombridae > Thunnus > Thunnus maccoyii. Next base: position 25,620,680 of record NC_056541.1, read on the forward strand.
CATAAATTTACTGCTGGCTATTGTGCACCCCACGTTGCATACTGGTAAAGTAAATAATAAAAATGCTGTGTCGTCCTTGGCTTGCCTGGATTATGGTATTATTGTGTGTGTCATTATCACTGCAGCCACCAGGTGGCAATGCAGCACCAGGGTGAAGCGTGTAGAAGGTCTTATGAGCATGCTAAAAAAAATCTGCACATACATAAAACTACTGCTGTTATAAATTACATTATGTAATTGAGACTTTAATATATGTTTTTAATTTTTGTGTTTCAAAGCCTTAGCTAGCCTCGTTAAATTCAAGTAGCCTATCACATCCAGTTCACGAAGCATCATTTCATCCTGCCAATTGAAAGCAAGCAAGCACTATTTTGGAAATTATAGCTAGCTAGTGTCAACTTCAACTAACAAAATGGACATTGCATGGACATTTACATTTTTCAAGGCAAAAGATAAACCCACATGTAATCCAGATGCCGCCAGCAGCACCTGCAACACTGGCTAGTGCATCAGCTAGCATTGAATCACCTGCTACCTGTACAGTACGGAGGGATGATCCAGGGAGAGAGGAGATAATGACATCAACTTGTGTTTAAATGTGTCGAAGTGTCAAAACTCAGTTTTTCTAACTTTAGTAGTCAGTCTACTTTTACTGGGTTGCATTATTAGCTGTGCGTTTTGCGATCAGTGCATATAATTGTTGTTATGAACATGATAACATTGTCCTCCATGGGCGTTAAAACAAATATGATAGTTGGTCAAATGATAGCCTTCCCAATCCTCAGCCTCATGGTTTTACTGCTTGTGTTTCTTGCCATATTGGATTTCTTTTTAGGGATGTTGGCACTTTCCCAAATCTCAAAAATTACAATAGGAGTCTGACTGATAGGAATCATTTAGGAATCATTTTTGTTGGAAAATTTTGAAAATAATTAAGACCCAGGTTATATGAAACTAAAATTTTCCTTTAAAGGTAACTTATCAAACATGTGTAATACTGCAATATATTTATGTTTCATGTAGAGAGCCTTTGGATGGTGGGTATTATTCCATAGAAAAGAACATTTTTGGATGCTTTTATGCCAGATAGATTTTCAGTGCAGCATTTTCTGTGCATTGGAGCTACATAACTAGAATCCCTTTGAACAGCAATACAGTCAGACAATTTTAATGAAGCTTTGTTTTCTTAAAACCTAACTTATAATCAACGACAATCAAAGAAAGTTTTTGGGCCACATTCAGCTATTTCATTTCCTTGTTCCTTTTCACTACACTTCTACAAAAAGATTTGACCTGCAAACCGGGTAAGGACAGTGTTTAATAATGTGGTTTTGCAAGAAATCAACAGACCTCTCCACACTTTGGAATACAGAAATGACACAATGTCCCCGAGGAGTCACTAAGGAAGCAGGCATAAATCTTTCTGCAGTCAGTCCTTGAAGGCTAGACCTTGGGGTTAAGATAAGAGACCATGTTAGTGGTTATTAAGTGAAAGTTTCCAATCGATGGCCAGAGAGACGTAATCAGGGAGGGTTTAATTGCAGGGGGGTAGACATCTATTCAGGTTATTGCAGCAGCTGTCCAGAAAAGCAGAGTTTTTGCCCCAGTGTCTCCCTCCCACCAGATGACTCCAGCTGACCTCCTGAAAGGATACTGCACGCATTGCGTAGAGGTGTCAGACATTTAGTGATATCACTCCAGTTTTATTTTGTGGCATTTCTATGACTCATCTCAACAGTACCACAGTGTATTTCTGATGTCAATGCATTGTAAACAAGAAATAAAGATCTTTTTTTCAGTCTAAACCTTTACCAGTACGTTCATAATTATTTTCATCCTAAAGACTATGACAGTCACCTCTTGTTTCATACCAAGTAATATAAGAATATGATTGGAATTTTCTTTTCTTGGTCACAAAAGTATGAATCAAGTGAGCGTGGGGGGAAAGTTTATCAGTCTACCAGAAGGAAGAGGAAAACGTATAAACACAACTCCTTTTTTATGACTCAGAATTCTCTAAAGCATTAACCTTTAGAGATTAGATTTACATCTGCTTTTGTCAACCTCCACCGGGTAAATCTGGCAATAAACACCTTAGAGGCTTTAAACATCTCCCATGACCTCAGAAAATATTTGACTCTAGTTATATATCAACCATCAATTACCACTCATGCAAAATGAATCACTGAATACTTTGCTACATACTACTGAGTACATCAAAGGAGGAAATAAAGTACATTGGTATGGTACAAACTAAAAGGATTTTTAACAATAGCCAAACATTAATCACTTAAAGATTCATAGTATTTTTTTGCTAATGGGGCTTTACTCAATAAAAATTCCCAGTGCTTACCGGTAAATATAAGGATTTAGCGTTACATATAAATTAGATTCTTACAAAGAAAATTGGGCACATTATTCAGTGCAGTGGTTGTCTCATTTCTTATCTAAAGAGACTGTGCTACATTATGTTGTATGATCATAATAAGCAGAAAAAACCCATTCATTCCTATAACAGTCCTGTTCCTGGTTCAGCAGCAGGCTGTTCATTTCTGGCTCCATGTGCTGCTTGATCACCAAAATCCAAAGGCGACTTATTGCAGGGAATTTCATGCCATGAAATGATGATGATGTGAATGGATGGCTGATGCCGCGTCAAATCCAGTAGATGTCAGTAAATTGGAACATATGTTACTTAAACTATAACATCATGATAATTCTCCTCCAAGATGGCTCATAAAACTGGAATTTATTAGGCTAAATCTAGGGTGATGATAACATAGATAATTTTTAATGGAAGGTTAATGTGAGAATCAAAAGATAAAAATGGACCCTTTGGCCTTGTATCAGCTGGATTCTACAGTGCCGTGCTAAAATCTGAACAATTTTTATGCACCGTGGGGTGTTCCCCTTTCATTACATTTTATAGCTTAAAGCATAAAAATATACGGAACATTTTCATGGCTAATAAAATCCCAGATCTTTACATGATAAGCAGAATGGAGACACAGTGTAAGGGAAATCTAGCCGGAGCGTTGCTCCTTCAAAATATTCCCTCTGCTATTTGTCCCAGTGCTGTCCCACCAGAATGAGGAGTGTGTTCAGCTGCTAGCGAGCCATACCTCCTCCCAGCGGGGACCTGGAAAGCCTGCTCTGACACAAGCACAGAGCGCCTCCTCTATTCCCACAGACGCACTTTTAAAATAGGCCACATTGGAGAAAACATGACTTTTCACTATTCTAATAAATGGGAGCCTGCCTGTTTATTATTAATGACATCCCAGCACACTTTTCAGATTTGGTTGGTGTTACGCCATGTGAGTAATTTATATTCATGCCAGCATGAGAGCCTGCGTGTGTATGCTTACTGTCTTTTTACTGTCAGCTATGTGTAGTAGTTCCATGAAATTTTAATGTTTACCAGGTCAGTCCTGACCTTCTTAATCCTCCTGGTTATTAATACGGTAAAGCCAACACAGAGGAACAATTAATCAAAAACACCTCTTTTCTTCCCTTTTTCACCTTTCATACATATTAATTATATTCAGCTGCCTTGGGCTGAGGAGTGCATTAACATGTATGTACCAGCGCAGAGAAATAAGTCAAAAAGCAGAGCGACTCTGCCTCTACAGCATGAGGTAGTTCCCCAGGATTAGCCTTATGAGGCTGAGTGGCAGGAACTTGAACATGACAGAGCACTGATACACTTTCTTGTCCAGACAATTATCCGTGCCCTACTTTTAAAGCTAATTCTACACGGGCCCCCCAGGTTGTGTGTGAAGCATCCTGGTGGGGGGGCAGCAGTGGAGGGTGTCAGTCACAGGAGGACCAGACTGCCCTGGAGCAAAGCTGCCGGTCCCATCTCAGAGGGAGGGGGTGGGGGTGGGGGGTGGGGGGTCCAGGATGATTGAAATAGAAGTTGAGATGTAGGACACATAAATAAAGTGATTTTTTTTTTCTTCCTGGAATACACTTCCCTCTCTTCACATTTACATAATACTCCACCATGCACACCCTCACTTCTATCAGCCCCAAGGTTTATGGAGTCATGTGATGATGCATGTAGCAGCAGGATTGGCCTGTAATTCACATCAGCCTCCAAAATATTAGCAGTACAACCCAAACCACCATATTTATTGCAGGTAGAAATGTTTGTATTTTCATATACTTTCCATATGTTTTTGTTGACAGCACCTGCTACCAATTTTTCACTATTCGTGCAGGATCTCAGTGGCGACAACAGCATCATATTCAAAAGAGGAAGGCCTGGATTCACTCTTGCTGCTTAGGCTATTGTACTTGCGCACCGCATGACCTCCAAGGAGAGATGGAAGACAATGCGAGCGTGCTGGATGAAAGGGCATCGGAGAGCGGCCGCGTCCGTGGGTGGGGGAATGGGGAGGATGGGAAGCAGATGGCAGCGGCTCTGTCCCATCAGCACAACAGAAGGGGGACTCAAGATGGCCACAGGCCCCCTCGCATTAACAGTATTCAGGGAGACGCCTTATCATCCCGCCAGCGTGATACGTTTTTAACAACATCCAAACCCCCCCAACGCCTCAGCACACTACTGGAGATGCTGAATCAATCATCTGGGTACTTACAGTGTTACATTAAAGTCAAGGGTAGAGCCTATCGCATATAGCCTAAAAATGGGATCTAGATGAGGAAATATATTCCTCAAAATGAGACAGAATAAAATCAGGTTTAAGATGACGGGGCACGACCTGCCTGACGTGGCTCGTGGTCGACTATGAATGAGGCTGTGGCGTCTGAGCAGCTTGTCTGGGAGATAACCTTCAGCAGCCTCCCAGCCCTTGCCTCTCCTCACAGTGTGAAGAGCATGTACTGAATAGGTGCTAATTAAGCTTTGTGAATATAAAGAAGATGCCATACTGTTGCAGCCAAAGGATGCATGTGAAAAAAAAAAACAACCCACACGCACACTTACAGCAATGCTGACTACTTTTCCCTCCTGTCAAGACATCACAGTTAACTCAGGACATCCAGCAACACTGCACACATTTATTTCAGTGCAAGTTGAAAGAGAATTTTTTTTTTGCTTGAGAAATATATATGTATATAACCACAGTAAATCAGAGGTTGAATCTAAATTGTTCATCTGATGACTTTTCCCTATGCTGCATAGTTCATCATACAGGCCAGTGACAGAGCAGCGAAAAACCAAAGAATCATGCATCTTTGCGAGTAGGAATTAATAAAAACACTATGTCAAGGGGCCAGAAAAAATGGTTTCACTTAATGGATTCTCCACAGAAAACAGCTTTTAGACAATCAATCTTTTCTTTGAAAGCCCAATTATTTAAGTAATTGTTCCTTACAACTGCCACAGGAATTTGTCCTCTGGATGCTGTAAAAGTAAGCATCTTTTGTCACTTGTAAAATGGCTCATACCATTTTTATTGTACTCATTTAATTTCTTCGCCACGGTTCTACTTAACACCCTTTGTCTACATTTATGAAACTGTTCATTCTCTATTTGTCAAAGAACATGCACGCACACACACACACACACACACACACACACACACACACACAGGGTTTGTATTATGGCATAATCGAAAGTCACACAGAGTGAAGTGTCAATCAAGGTGGAGCTTTGTTTACAGTCTGCTATAAACACCTGTTGACTGACATGTTGTCGTTTCTATAGCATATGGTAATGACTATACAACATGATATCATATTGGTAAACTGACAATGTTTGATTTAACTGTGCCATCAATCATTCAGCTTTGATAATAGCCCAAAACATAGCTACAAATGAAAACTAAATGACAATTCATATAACAATACATGCGCAAAAAGAATAATCAGTTATGATTTTACTCTGTTTTAGCCTCAGTTGTTTCTTTTTTCAATACAATATTCACCTTTTTAATATCTTCAAACCAAATCATCCAGCTGACGTTTGGAGAGCAGATTGCTTTTTTTCTTTACCAACATGGGCTTAATCACTCATTTAATATGCACCTGAACTCTAAACTAAATTAGAGGTAGCAGAATTAGCAAGAACACAGTTTGGTGCACTTGATCTAAAAGCACTAACAACAACAGGTAGCATTCTGTCTTTGAAGTATCATTGACATTTTTTGAAACCATATAAACCGTAATTCCTTTTTAAAACAGGAATGTACAAGATAAACTACGGTTTGCTACATTGAAATTAATCAGAAATGCTGCAGTGCTTTATTTGCTTTATTTTGGTAAATGTTTGTATGAAGTAAATACATAAAAAAGAAATAGTAATTTATGACTATAAAAAACATAACAAAAACATATACTATACATATAGAGTATGGTTACAGACATACACATGGAAATGCTGGTCAACTGAGTCATCATTTGGCCACAAGTTCTCTGTTTCAGTCATTTTTGCTGGACATATTTGATATTTTGTATCAAAGTAGTGAAAAATGATCCATATTTGAATTCCCTTAGACTGCCCTTGTGGTATTTGGTTTGAAAAGGAGACCTGAAAAATGATTGAGTGATGCGAGTAAAAAACTGAAGACAAACTCTTACATACATGCTGTCCAGTAATAACTGCAATAAGAAGATATTAAACATGCAAACAAGAATAAGTTAATTACAAGCCTGATGCATTTTACTTCTTCCAGAAATCAACAGTATAGGCCTTCTAAAAGGCTTTACTTGCATCATTATTATAATTTTGTTTTGCTTGTTAGTGTCCAGGTTACTGACAGCCTGCAAAATACTGTTACAATTAGGCCTGGCAGCCGTGCCAGATGTTTCTCTGAGAGGAGAGAGGGAGATGTCAAAACACCTGTCTGATCACCATGGTGCACATGCTGGTGCAACCGGCAACAGTGCAACCAGTCCTTGTTAGTTTAGTTTCCTCTTCAAGGCCCAGTCTGCGACTACACTATGCAGCCTCAGCTGACAAAGACACTGCAGATTTTTTTTTCAACATTACTGTACATGTACAAGAGCTGTCCTGAAAGGCTGAATTTCATCTTCTAGTCTATGTAGCACTTTTTTTCCATTTACCTACTTACATTCGGGGTTGGTGATTCAGCTAGTGTCAATAGATAGATCAAATTAATTTAGTCTGCTATTCCTTGTCATACCTACATAATTAATCTGAATGTAGCACAGGCTAAAGGGATAGTTTGTATTTTTTGCAATGGGGTTGTATGAAGTACTTATCCATAATCAGTGTATTACCTGCAGTAGATGGGGGTCCACACCTCTCCAGTTAGGAGGGGTACTGGCAGGAGTACAGGAGTACAGGAGTACCAGCACAGAAGCTAAGCAGTGTACTGCTGTGGATGGAGCCAGTAGCAAAATGTATTTTAGCCACCTAAAAAAATCAATATCAGTTTAAGTGTAGGCTATATTTAGAATAGGTAATACACTGATTATGGATAAGTATCTCATACAACCCTATTTCAAAAATGTGAACTATCCCTTTAAGCTAACAAAATAAATTTCTGATTGTTTAAACATGAATGGTACTGCCAAATTATAGCCTTACGTATACAGCAGTAGCTAATTAATAACAGCATTAACTGAAAATATGGTATGTTAATAAAGATAAAACAAATCAGTTAAGCCACTCACATGTCATCACATTTGAAGTATGTAAAATTGGTCCAAGAAATTTATTTTTTATTTTTGGTGTGGCTATACTTTTTCTCTTTCCTTGCACTCTTCTCCAGGTGATTGAAATATGTATTTCATTTTTCATCAACTATTCCAGCTTCAAGTCAATTTATTTGTTTTTTTTATTTCTTAAAATTTTTTAATTTTTTTTATCTATTTTACCAAAAAAATGATGTGGTAAACTGCATACATATGGGACATCAGAATATTATGTTTTCATGCAAATGGATTATTTGTATAACATTTAATATAAAGTATTATGTGCTATCATATTTTACTTATTCACCATTCAATAGAGAGCCTGACTGACAAAAATTGATATCAATTTAAATTCCCAATCTGAAGGGCAACATTTTGCAATTTTCTGCTGTTTAAGCTGAGATTTAGCTGAATACTAAAAACAGTGATACAGTGAACATTATAACTGCATTAACCTTATAGTGCATCAGGCTTTTATTGGTATACGTGTTCAATAAATTCTTCTAGTAGCTTTTGGGCCAATATACTGTAGTGTTACTCATCCTTTCAAGTGTTCAGGTCAGTTACTATGGCAACCTGCACAAACTGGGGATGAGATAAGGGCCGGAGCCGTGGCCTTGAGGGAGTCGTTAAGCATCTGTCTCCTGACTCCCCCCTTCAGTCTCTGTATGGAGGAGGCTGCCAAGGAGGCAGCAAATAAACAACAAAGGTGGCTCACCCTTGCTCCCTCTCCAAGGGCTGACCATCATCACGCTGAGTTAACAGTGCCACCCATCACTGCTGAGTCTGACTGGGATGAAGGAGAAGATGTTGAGGAATCAGAGAGTTGCTATGTTAGATGTTTTTCAGTGCTTGTATTTCGGAAATATACAGTAAGGTGCTTTTAACACTGAAAGATCATATTTCACTCACAGGTTTACCTTTGATATCACCCTCTAGATTTGGCATTCATTCATCCTTTTTCTAATTCAAAATAAATCAATAAAATAGAAAGATATAAAAAGGAATAAAGATTCTCCTATTTTCTGACTCCCGTGATGCCATCTTGTCTGAGTAAAAAGTGTGACTTTTTGTATTTAGCTTTTGAAGTGAAGTCATGTGAGAGCCACCACTTGGGATTGGCGGTTAACTGTTCGTGAACTCGCACTGAGGTGTGCGTGCTGAAAAAATGAAATATTGCTTTAAATTATTCTGACTCCATGGCTGTACAAGTGTGAAGACAAGAGAGATGTCAGAGGCTAAGTTCATCAGTGGATTCTGATGAGGTTGCTGCTACTGCTGCAGCAGCGAGTGAGCACGCCTCACTGAGTTTCAATGCAGCTGCGCTTTTCAAGATGTTCCAATCAAGATGTTACCATCTCTTTTAGAAAAGTAAGTTTTGTAACGGAATAGAAGACCCTGAATTTGTGCTAAAAAGTCTTAATAGTGTGGTTTTGGACAAAAGATTTCACAAAGCTTTGTATCTTCAAGAGCCAAATGAAATGTGATAAAAATGTAGTCTAACAAGATGATGTATGGTAGTCTTACTGTCCATTTTAGCATTTATTGTAGTAATCTAATGGCCCACAGAAAATATATCCAATCAACAGCTAATTGTGAAAACGCTGATGTATATACATATATATATGCAGAAAGAGGCTTTTGACATAAAGGCAAACAGACCTTCTTTTTCACCCATCAGCATCTGTCTATGGACTGAATCCAGCTTTTCTCCCTACAGAATGAATTAATCATTCTCTAAACACACAAAACAGCAAGAGTCAGCTAACAAGAGGCCCCTGCTGGTTGACCACAGCATGTCAATGTCAATAACAGCAACATTTAGCTACTGGACTCAACACCACAGCACAATGAGGACAACAATTTGGAGGCCTGATACTCCTTAAGATACTGCCACTCAGGGGCTTATAGTGGGTACCTCTTATGTTAAAGTGTCATGTTCCAGCCTCGCTGCTGTTTAAACTCCAAGCACAGAGCATCAAGGCTACAGTCCACCTACAGCCTCACCTAACCGTGTGGACCTGGAGCAGCCAGCCTTGCTTTAGAAACAGATGATAAATAAATCAAAGTGCACTAAGCACTGCTTCCACATGGCAATCGCCTCCTTCATAGCGTCTGCACCTCATCAATCACACCATTGTCTGCTTGAAAGGCGAGCCTTGTAAATGTCATATCCACTCAAACCCAAGGAGAGGCGGATCAGAATGCGGCTCAGTTTTTTTTTTAATTGGATAGTGTAATTAAAGTAAAAAACCCTTCTAGGCTGCTTTTTGACAGGACAGATGAAGACCCCTTTTAATAGGGCTATGAAACATATTTGTTAAAAGGATGAGGCAATATGTACCATATGATTGGGTGCCCTTATGTGTCATACTTTTCATTTATGATTAAAATGGCAAAAAGGTGTCTTTATGAAAAAAAGAGAGATTCTTAAAAGGGCTCAATATATAAGAATAATTAATAAAATTTGCCATCCAAATTATAACATTTCTTGGAACCAATTGAAAAAGAAAGCCCTCATATATTATATACACTAATCAGATGCATATATCAAAGCATATGTTCAGCAGCATTTGTGAAACATTCATCTTGGGACCAAGCGATTAAGAGAGGTAGAGCTTGTTCTTGATTAAAGTAACAACCGAGAGAGGCCAAGCTATAATATTGATTACATGCACAAACGGGATACGGGTCACTTTGCTACCCACACATGCTTTCTATTTAATTTCATTAGCGGCGTTCTTTCCTGATGTACTAATGTTACACAAACACCAGAGGAATACATGCACGCATATACTACATGCCAGCGTAAAAAATCCCCACCCTGCCACTAACTGTCACATGTCCAGGGTCATAAAAGCAGTGACACACATACATGCATGCATATATACACACACATACACACTCAGTATTCCGGTGCTTTAGAGTTGATTTTGATGGTTGCTGGTGAGAACCTGGCTTGAGAGGTCTCTCTTGAGAGGCAGAGTAAGGCCTCCGTACAAAAGATCGATAGGACAGGGGTGCACAAATAAATCAGCATGCTCTAGTGACGTCTGTCATAAAGCTCCCGCCACAGTTGCAGCTCTTAGGTTTATGGCAGCGTTGAGTGTTATTGCAATCTTTTGATAGCTTTGGTTAATTTATCTGATTACAAGAGCGCCCAAAGAACAAGCTGCAGTCAACCTTTCACAAGTGTTGCATCAAAGCAGTTCTGGGGTTTTAGTGTATGCATTGCCATCAGTGTGGCGTGGCCATGATTAGCAATGAGGTTGTTTTTTCTCTTGGAAGAGGACATGCTTGCTTGGTGAATGAAGCTGTGTTTATTTAAAGCTGCTATAATCAATATTTTTATATTAACAATGGATCTAGTGAGTATGTGTAATGTAAAAGGGGACATTTGTGAGAAACCCACAGAAAATTAACACTTCACTCTGCACTTCCTCTAAGCTCTACAAAGCATTTTAGCATCTTTCAGCTAATTCGAAATGACCGTTTTGGTTCAGTCAGGCTGTTCAGCATTGTTTCCAGCACTAGTAGACAGCTCTTTTCTGTGACAAAAGCTCTAAACTCCCCAATACCCCACTGCACACTACCTACTTAGCACCAAACAGCAGACAGACAAAGTAAACTTGTTACTACCAATTTTGCCAATGCAGGTTTCTGATGTTTACCAAATCATGCAAGTCCAATGGTACATTCTGGATATCTACAATCCAGAAATTTGTGCTTGTTTCAATTATATATTCAGCTTTTATAAATGGTTTGCATCTTACAGTAATTGTTGTTTTACAAAACACACTGTCATTAAGAATTAGAGAAAAGTCAACAAGTGATTCTATCTTGTTTTCTGTCTTAAAGGGAACCTATTAAGCTCATTTCCAGCTCTATATTTTTATTCTGGGACTCCAGCTTTGAATTATTCACAGTTAAAAAAAAACCCTTATTTATCTTACACTGGCCCTTCAGTTCAGGCAGTTAAGAGACAGAGGCTCCTGTCTCTTTAAGGCCCCCCTCCTGATGAGCCCATTCTGTTCTGATTGGCCAGCTCTCTGGAAGCATGCTGAGGGGCAGCCGTATCAGAGTTGGGTTACGTTACTGCCAATGCAAACCCAACATTTCCTGCTTTACTGCAGAGCTTCGTTAGAGGTGCTAAAAAACGATCAACACAACAAGATATGTAGATATTTGGAGCTATTTGTTCAACGGATCAGTTAGAAATAATGCAGGGAGGAATAGTTCAAAGCCACAGTGAGATGTTTGCTTTGCTGTGCTGTGTAATGGAAAAACACTCACAGCATGCCAGCTTGACTTGAGTCATGGCTTGGCGTGACTACTCCCAAAAGAATGGAAAAATGCCATAATGTTAGCATAACCTGCGTGCTGTGCATGGAGCAGATGACCATATAAAGAAATCCATCACGAGCCAACGTCGGCTAAGGCTGAAAGTAGAAAAAAATGTTGGAACCAAGCGGTTCAAGCGGATCAAGTTCAGAGCCGTCTGAAGCTGGTGCTTTTTGCTCACAGGGATTACTTCTACATATGTTTACCTCATTATTTGACACTTTGGCCACATAATTATATGAAAATCTGACATTGTAACATTATATATATGACTGAAAATAAGGAAAAGCATAATAGGCCCCCTTTAAAGAAAGCTGTATAGGTTTTTACCTTAGTCTCACAGTGAGTCTACATTTTCTGCTTTATCATTTCACGGTTATTGGTGGCTCAAGACCAGCAATGAGACCTACCCAGACAATATGAAAGTGAAGACTGTAGACCTTATCCAAAGGGGCATTTGCCAAAAGTGAATGAACACGTCAGCTAGCTCATGGTTTTAAATGAAACTGCATAAAGGGTTGCCCTGCCATTCTATCTACTGGCAGCCAGTGTGAATTGTGCTGGAAAATCTATTTTGGAGCGCTGGGCCTTTCAATTCAAAGGGAAAAGACTGACTGCTGTAGTGACATCAATCAAACCAGGACGCTGTGGTGGCTTTGCTGCACAAGTGGAAGGTCCAGAGTTCACGGGTTAAAACAGGCAATATAAAAAAAGGTGTAGAGAAACGGCTGAGCTGAGGGCAGACTGTTGTTGGTCTCTGCTATCTCCTCAGTGGAAGTGTTGGAGAGGTACCCCCCTCCTGTATTAGCTGGACTTCATTAATCTTCATGCCATCTTCTTTAACTAGTCATGTAGAACGGCTCAATAGAAAGCCGTATAATGGGGAAGGCCCAGTGCCAATTACTAGGTTAACATAGTGTTCAGCCCCAGTGCAACAAAGGAATGAGATGGAGGAGGAGAGCCAGCTTGCATGGAGAGATGCACAGCATTTGAATTGACAAGAGATGCAAAATGGAAGTTCCTGCAGTGTTATTTGACCTGCAAGAAAACTCAGAGTTGCCAATAAAAATATCATGCAAGAATATATTTCTGTCACTCCTTTCCAAGAAATCATATAGCTAACAGGGTATTTTGACATTCACGTTTGACATCACAACTAGAGGTGAGGTGATGATTAGAGGCTGACATATTTACATCATTGTTAAAATAAATAAATAAATAAAAAAATAAAAATATATATTTCATATATATATATATATTCTTCTATTCATGACAATATAGAGTGTTTGCATTGGATTTGCCACTTAAACTGACTGCTAATCTCCAAAAGCAGCAGAGAAGTAACAGACAGCAGCTTATAGTGGTCGTCAGAATTATTTTGGCTATGATGTAGTTTGGTTAATCCTGCACTTACACAAAATAAAACATACCTCTACTCTATTTATATACATAAAAAAGGTAAAGAAGAAATGATATGGAAGAAAATGAAAATAATAATGGCATCATATGAATAAACATAGAAATGTCCTTTTTCTCTGAAAAAGTAAATAGTTCTCAGTCATAGTAAGTATCACTCCTGTCATCTTCAGCCTCCATTTACTTTGTTTTTATTCTTCATTTGACTGGAGGGGAAGTTTGCTGTGCAAACCACTTGTCATGACTGCTGTCAGAACAAGTACAGTGTTAAACTGTAGTTATTTAATTCCATGTGATTAAAATAGGACTGGGTCAGTTTGGGAAGGGCCTGCAGGCTATGGTTTTATTTAGAGGACCAAGATTAAACTTGAGTAAAATGGAAATGTCACACCGTCATGGAAGATGATGCAGGAGTTGTGAGAAGGATAATATTATTGTGATGTGAAGTGATAATTCTGCCCTGTCCACCCTCATTATCCAGCAGCCTAGTGTATTTCTGGCTTGCAGCTGTATCCGTGTTTGTGTGTGTGTGTGTGTGTGTGTGTGTGTGTGTGTGTGTGTGTATAAGTGTGTGCGCAGATGCCCTTTCCTTTCTCCATACACTCACAGCAAATTCACATAAGAGGAAACATTGAGAAAAACATTTGGCATTTTTGGATTTTATTGTTGTCAAGGCACCCAAATTGGGGCGCAGGGAGACCACGTTGCATGTGTGTTTATGTGTGTTTGTGTGTGTGTGGCAGTGAAGGCGTGGCCATGCATGAGTGTGTGTCTGCTCTTGGATTGGTAATTATGTTGTGTTTGCATAGTACACTCAGTACACTCAGTATCAAAAGTAGTTTCCCACACTCCCCTCACCTCCACCGACAAAACAACCACGACACAAAACAAACCAGAAGATCCCATCTGAATTACATGCAGAGGAGCAACACAACAGCAAAAATAACAACAACCCAAACAGTAACAACCTATCCAGATGCAACACAAAGAAATTGAACGAGAGGATGATCTGGAGAGGCTCCACATTCATGCAGACCCCAGCAGTCTGAGATAAGGTATATTTTTGTCTGGCAAGATAAGGGAGAGAAAGCAAACATATTACAGGGCTCAAAATTCTATATCTATAGCTCCTTTTCGTGAGTCCAATAATTCATTCATTCATGGCCTCTGTTTCCTCTGCCTCTTGGAACATCTGCCTCATACATACATCACTGCACTGATAAAGATCACAGACAGAATTGGTAATACACTGTGAATGGGAGACTGCAGCGCTGATTAAATAACTTCGGTGGCACACTAAAATTGAAGCGGCCGTGGGATGAAAGGGGACTTATCGGGCTTTATTAAAGGCAGTGGAGGATGATTTTAGGTTTAGGGTGATGTACACAATTTAAGACACAATGTCCTGCCACACTGCCACGGGATTTAAAAAGGAAAACAAAAATGGCCTTTTTGACCTCTGTCAATGTATTTCCCCCCCTACACATACACACACACATACACACAGACACACACACACACACACACACATACAGACGAGAATGAGAAAATATTTTCCTATACTGTATGTGCCGGGAATGAAAAGAAATCGTGTTAGGACATGTGAGGACGATTTTAAAAGTTTTAGAGAGTACTTCAAGATGTCAAAAGTTGTTGAATTTTTGCTCTCGAGAGTTGATTTTTATTATTTATCACAAATGTATTTTCTTAAAGGGCATCTTAAAATCATATTTGTTGTTTGTTCGTAGAAAAATGGTGAAACCGTCCAAGTTTTACTTGTTTCTGGTGCAACCTTGTTCAAGTACACTATGCTGTTCCTGATGTCACTATGGTGTCATTTAGTTTTAAAGTGAGAGGTATTAGATGGTGAAACTGCATTGAAATCAAGTCAAATTATCTCTTCTAAGTAGCAGATTCTTTCTCAGGCTGTTATCTGTCTTCCTGACATATTATAGTCGCAGATGAAGACAGGGTTGACCAGTATCTAATCTAGTCTGGTAATGACTCTTTTAATCAGTCACATTGTTACTTCAGTGCACCTCTCTGCATATAAAATGTTACTTTGCCGTCAGGGGACTTTGCTTGAAGGCTGATATAAAAGGCTGATATCTTGCTTTATTGTATAACAACAAAAACACAGCATAAAGTATTGAAGATGACCCTAATAAATACTGTAGCTCCACCCCCCAACCTAACCTAACCCTTTCTCTCTGTGGTATACTGTAAGCTCTATCATATAATGCATTTTTAGTAGATGGTGCATATGAAATACTGGCATTTAAGGCACAGTTTCCAGCTGAAGATAATTTCTCAACAAGTTTCATTTATTGACAGGTTGTAATAGAACTTGACTGTAAATAAAATATAATTAATAGTTAATATAATTAATATGGATACATTTACAACACAGGGACTTATATATAATATAATAAAATAAAACAGGAAGCATTCTCAAAGTGCATTTTCTTTTCACCTTCTTTGTGTTTTATATTAAATCCCCCTCCTTCACAGTTCTTGACAAACCATGAAAAGTTTTTACTTTATATTTTTATTCTTTCCGCACTGAGCCAATGTGTAAAGATTTCTCCCCATTCAGAGTCTATTTAGGTAAAACTCTGAGATAGCCTTGGTGGAATTCACCCGGTGCAGTTAATCCACACTGATGGTCTAACAGGGATTGTCTGCGCAGTATCTCCGCAGCCTAATCATACAGTATGAAACTGCATCAAATGAACAGATGGCAGTGACACGAATTAAAAGCACAGAACAATAGTAGAATATAAACCAGAAATGACACCCAAAGTGGCTGTTGATTTATAGCCCTGGTGAGTTTGGTACTGGGCTTCCATGTATATTAGTGCTACAAATCTGGGTCCATTTAGCAGGGAGATGCTCATACATACATCACCGACTCCAGCTCCAAGCCAAGGTCAGTCCTTATTGCATCAATCTTTTCAACAGAGGCTACTCCACACAGCAGCAGTTTTGTAACTGTCGCAGCTGTAATGGAATCTTTTTTCTCGCGCTTCATCTTTCTCTTATCACATGAAATATATATTCAACTTCTCTTCTTTCCCTCATTCTCCTGATTCTTTTTATTTTATCTGTAAAACATTCCCGGGACCTCATTCCTTTTCTGTGGGACACACTCCAAGTAGCACAGATTTTAACCCTTTAGGCTCTTGATCCAGCGGGGGTCACTTCTTCTGCTCTGGGTAAAATCATACATAGATATAACAAAATAAAAAATTTAAAATACATTACATGTGATAATAGATTTATCCCTTTTATAGGATGATTTTGAGCCGGTGACAAGACATTTATTAAAATCCCTTTCACTTCCCTCTGCTGTATGTATTATTCAGAGAGTCATTTCCCAAAGGTTTGACAGACATAAAAGCACTTTACTCCTCAAAGTAGAAATAGGATGTTTCTTTAAATAGGGCTTTTTTAAAACATGAAATGTCACTTTTCCTGAATTTTATTTAAGGACCTAAATATGATAAAAAAAACCCCTCTCCTCAGTATGTTGTGCCTAATGGATGTGGTCAAAACACTCATAAAGAAGAGAAGAATCTGAGTTGCTGAATTGTGAAGTGCCAGTTTTAGACATTCCTGCTGAGTCAGTTTCTGTTGTCCTGATTACTCATGCTACAGCCTCACATGGTACTTTAATAAATGAAGAAATAATAAAATCAATCATTTTAAATAGCACTGGACCATTTACAGCGAGGGGAAAAAAAAGAGTAGACTTTTAATTGATGAACTTGACCTGCTTTTCCCTGATAACAAATTTCATTTGTTCTATAAAAATTATGCTCAAGTGACATTATTTGACGGGATCTTTATCACCTGCAGAGTAAATAAGAGTAATTTATGCTGTTTAATTTTGAGCATGGATTATAAATCATAGCTCTATCATACATTACGGAGCTTGCATTGATGAGGAAGTGAGAGCGGGGCAAGCTGATTGGGTTGTTAAGGCGGCAGTACGAAGCAACGGTAACAGCAGAGACTCATTCTAGCAGCATGGTTCTTTACAGCCGGGAAGATTGATGCAGATGATAAATGATGATAAACACCTCGCACAGCCAAGTGAAACACAGACTTTTAAATAAATTATAAAGTATGCATCATTAAAAATCAGATAACAGCATGATGCAGAGACGGATTACAGGTATGTGTATTGTCTTCCTTGCAAATAATGTGGCTCAAGTTAATAATCATTATTGTAAATTCCAGTTGTGTATTCATGCTACATTGCCACTGCAGTAATAATAACATCATCAAATGATACAATAAAGTGCAGTGCATAATAATAATAATAAAAATCCTCAAGATATATTGTGCTTTGATATGACAAAATGTAATATAAATTAATACAGACATAATTTCATCTGCAAAGGCTGATTACAAGCATCGCTCTCCTAGGTGAAGCCTTGAAGCGCACTGAAGCAGTCATAAGCCGTCTCTTGGCTGAGAAGACCCTCAGATCCTCTGTCAAAGAGATGGCCTCTGACAAATATCAGTCTGCAGTGATGAAGACATGACAGCTGTCAATCATCTCTTAATAACAGGGAAGCAGAGCAACTCACTCGCTGTGGGTTTGACCTGTAAGGCCACACAGGCAAACGCTATTTATCTATCATCTTTTAAATATAAAAATAGCAATATGAGGAATATACTTGAAGACATAGTTTGAGTTAAATGAGAAGATTGATACCACTCTCCATACCTGTATCTATCTGTCAGATATGAAGCTATAGCAACTGGTTATCTTAGCATAATGACTGGAAAAAGGGGAAAACAACCAGCCTAGTGTTAAAATTATGTTTATGTGCTGGACTGTTTCTTGGCCAGGAGCAGTGACTTTGTTTCTTATACACAACCATACAAGACTTGGCATTTTTAGGTCACATGAACATAATTGTAACACAGTTAATTACAGAGATATTCAATTGTGTCTAGCGGTTCAGATGTTTACACCAGTTTCAGCTATCAATGGTGATATGGGACGATTCTTCCTAATGACAGACACAAAAGTGAGATGATTGGACTTTTTAACAGACCTGTGAATGTGTCTGAACAGTGGCTATCTAAAAAACTCTTTACCAGGGAAAATTTGCATGGACATTCCTATATTCATGAGGTGAAATCTTTATTTTGTATAATTATTTATTTTCTATTTTTCAAAACATTTTACAGGGTAATATTCATGATGAGTTGTTCTTGATGTATAAGGAGAGATGGTCTGTTTGTGTTTGGTACAAACCTAAATTATGAACATATTGTGTCATTTAAAACTACTAAAATGAATGTAGAGCCTTGTGTGAAGCAGAGTAATGCTCAGGTACATTATCAACGGCTATAGAGACAGGTGGGTTTAATGGTCTTCTTGAAGAGAAAAGGCTTTGTTTGCTGTGTGATTTAGTTCAGATTGAAGATGAGGTCCATTTCAATTTTTTTTGCTCATTATAGTGTATGATTATATAAGGGATATACTTTTCTATTGAAATGTCCTTCATTTCTTCTGGTAGGATGACAATAAAACTATTTGACTTGTGTTTTAGGAAGGGAACCTTTTTTATGGCAGATTTAATTTGTTTCTTTTTTTAATTTAACTGCTACAACAGTATTTTTAATGTCATATATGTCTGTGAGGGTTGGACAAATAACAAAACATATCATAACATAACATAAAGATGCATTTGTTGATGTGCTCAACTTGCATGCATGGTTAGACAAAAAACATCATATTCTGACATTATACCAAGTTTGGGAATTTTAAAAGTCAGTGTGATTAAAAGGGTTGGTGTAAATTATTCTACAAATTTTGGGCTTTTAGACCGAGTTGTTAAAGTTTGCTTTCAAGTCCACTTCTTTCTGACTTCTGAAGTTTACACCATCAAGAACTGCAATCAGTTAATGTGATGCGGCATAATATTGGTCTCAAGCCTGGATGCTGTACTGCATGGAGCATCATGTATTCAGATGAAAAAGGATTAATAATGCTCTTCCTCTCCCTCATCTCATCCTGCAGAGCTTTATGAGTTCCTTCGATCCCTGCTTTCAGAAGCCATTAGCGCTCTTCCTCTTGAGAGATAGAAGGCGAAGCCCGGAGCCATAGTGAGAGTCCTCTTCCTGCTCTAACTAGAAATGACACAATGTCAATAAGTATACTGATTATTCTGCCCATTTGTTTTGCGCAATGCAGTTAACGAGCTTTATTATACAAAAGACATTGTGAAAACCCAATAACCATTCTTTATCATTTGTTTTGATGAGAGTAATAGAGTGGCTCATGTGAATGGCCCGCTCAGTAGAAACTTCTGTCGGTGAGGGACACTGCTGATGATGATTCCCTCCATCTGCAGCAGTTGTAGCAGGTATGAGGTTGAGTCGAGGAGCAACCCACCACAGTGTGGAGACCGGCCTCAGCCCGCTCCATCGTCTTGAAGTGTTTGTGTTTCTACATCAGCTGTCCTCCCAATTCACCATTTATCTTCCCTGAACTGTCCTAACCTTTTCAAGCTTTCACTTATGACAGATTCCAGATACACTGGGCCAAGACTCACTGGAAGCCAGCTACAGTATCATACACACAACTGTCAGTATAAAAGAAAGCCTACACATGTCCTGGCACACTGGATTGGCCTCCTCCTATACAGCCACATAAATCTCAGCAGCGTCAGACAGGTGGGAGGAGGCTCTGGCAGATGTAGCCATGAGGAATGGAGGTAGTGATGCCTCAGACAGGTCCTCTTCCCAACCTCTGGCCCTGCTCCTCTGCAGAAAGTGAAAGGGTTGTGGGAGTCTGCAACGAAGGTGAGTTTCCTGGCTATCACAAAACTTTGGCAGCAGGAAGTCCACAGTACCACCTGTCAAAGGTTTGGCCACACAAATAAAATTAAAGGGAAATATACTGTATGAAAATAAAAATCTATTTTTTTTAATTACACAGCAGAGAGCAGGTAAATATCTTTAAATGTTAAGTTATTTAAAAATGAAGAAAATAAATGTATATATTTAGCCCTTTTAACCTAAATTCTAACAAGAGAAGATGAACATAAGTGACCTTAGAGCAGATTTAAAACTAATACTGTAAAAGTTACATTATTATTCAGTTGTATCACACTTCATTTATTATGTTAATCTCAATTACTGTATATCAACACAATAATGAATTTAATATTCAATTCGAGCTTTTAATCACTTAGATGACTTTTTCCTGTGAAGCAAATCTTAACTCATTCGCTACATATTAACTGAGAACTCTGTAAGAATGATTGAATTACTGTGCAAAAAAAATACAATTTAAATACCTTGTTTTTATCAGTTAGAAAAATATCAAGCTTGTTGGTTTTGAGCTGAATTCAAGAAGTGAGAGAAAACAGCCTTGTCTCATCTTAGTGTTACTACAACAAGCTCAAGTAGAAGACAGAAGTATGAGATCTCTTCTTGGATTTGTGCTTTCCTATGGGGATAGCTGAAAACGTCATTTCACAGCGAGAGCCTTAAATGAGCAGTTCTGAAGCATACTTGATTGACCGAACCTTACAGCTTGTCATCTAATCAGTGAGCTAACCAAGTCTGCACTGTACTTACCTTGCCATTCACTCTCTGTTGTTGTTGGAAAGCTGATAGACCAATTCACTTCACTTCCTTCACAGCTAACAATGCCAAGGCACACATTCTGTCCAAGGGATCTGCTGACTGTTTCCCACTGAATTCTGCACTGATATTTTTCAGTTTGTGAATACTTTATAAGCCAAAAAAAATAATAAGAATAAACTGAAAAGGGCAAAAAGAACATGTTTCAGGTTAAACAAGATCTTAATCTGTATGGTCATGAAATGTGGTGCAGCTCCGTGTCACTTACATTTGGATTTCACAACATGGCAGCTTGTCATGCCACACAGCTCCAGTCACATGCGTTGTCTCCTCCTGTGGGCAAATAGTGAGTATAATGTGGGTTAGTAACAAGAGACTCAGGCTTGTTTACTTATCTCTACATGAGAGAGATGACAGGCTGACTGAGGCTGGTCCACTGAATTTTGTTAGCCCTCCTTTACTGTCCGGCTAGTATCTGACAACCCTGATTAACATTTATTACAGTCAGCTATGGGCTTTATCTAAAGCCCTCAGCATGTGTGTGACAGAAGTACAAAGATGTTGTTCATGTCATGGAATAATGTTTGTAGGTGAGACCACAACACTCTGCACATTTGCATGCATCATATTCTCACCATTGGAATAGTTTTTGTAAGTCTATAATATATAGATTTTCTTTTCAAACCAGATAAATTCTATCTCAATCTTTATTTTATTATATTTTCATTTATATCCTAAAGTGTCTGCTGCAGTTACCTAGTTTGCACATTGGTCAGTATTGTTCAAACTAAACTGAACAACTTGGATTCATAAAAACATTACATTCAGTTCATTGGTTAAGTTTATGTATCATATAATAATTCATAAAACTGACAGAGCATTTTTTTCAGATGAACACTGTATAGGGTTGAATAAAGGATTTATGTTTTGAGCTAGACAATTGATGATGCCATCCCCAACAACCACCTTAAAAATCTGTTTTGCATAACAGTCTGTGTGCTTATTCTTTTTGTACTCATCAGACAGTTTTCATGTCTCATTACCTGTGCAGATACAGCATGGTGTACCACAAGGCTCTATTCTTGGTCCCATTTTATTCTCTCTGTACAAGAATCCATCAGGTCATGTTATCCATAAGTACATTTACATTTACATTTACAGTTTTTCATTTGGCAGACACTTTTATCCAAATAGATTTACAAGCAAGGCACGACAATTAAACCTCTATGTATTATTTTACCCCCCAAAAAGTAGCTGACAAGGAACAAGTGCAATGGGAAATTTTAATTTTTATTATTATTTTTATTATTATTATATGCCTGACATTCCATCAAGTGCTGTGTTCATCCATCCATTCATTTTCCGCTGCTTATCTGGGGCCAGGTTGCGTGGCATTAGACAGAGTAAGGAAATCCAGACATCCTTCACCCCAGCAACACCCTCCTCCTGGGGGATCCCAAGGCATTCCCAGGCCAGAAGAGACATGGAGTTCTGGGTCTGCCCTGGGGTCTCCTACCAATTGGATGTGCCTAGAGCACGTCCAGAGGGAGGCATCCAGGAGGCATCCTAACCAGGTGCCCAAACCAACCTCAGCTGGCTCCTTCCGATGCAGAAAAGTAGTGGCTCTACTCTGAGCTCCCCCCGGATGTTCAAGCTGCTCACCCTATCTCTAAGGCTGAGCACAGACACCCTCAAGAGGAAACTCATTTTGACCACTTCTATCCACGATCTCATTCTTTCAGTCACTACCCAAAGCTTGTGAGCATAGGTGAGGGTTGGGATGTAGACTGACTGGTAAATTGAGAGCTTTGCCCTCTAGTTCAGGTCCAGTACAATGCCAGTCAAATGATTAATATACTAAAACAAAATAAAATGTTCATATACTGTATGTAAGACTTTACGGATGGGAAAATCATCTTTGTCAGCAAAATCAGCATTTTATTAAAATATTTACAACTAATAACAACAAATGAAAGGGTCTTTATATTAAGTTCAATTACAGAATAAAAGATGCCATACAGGCAATATGAGCCCATCACAAGCAGCTAATTAAGCATCTCAGAAACGTATGTGGTAGTGCTAAGCTACACTTGTTGTAAATAATTGTAAATAATATTACTGCATATAGCTGCAGTAGCTCCAGAGAGCATCAAAAGTAGCAGGTTAGCAGTGAGGATGTATGCTCTAAGGCGTGGTGGGGGTGGTTGGGGGGCTGGGGGACTGGGGGACTGGGGGGCTCTTTTCAGCCATCTCCTTGATGGGTTTGCATTTCAAAAGACCTTGGTCCAATCCATTAGGGGTGTGGGAAAACAAGATGTTCCTCTCCAGTTGCACTAATTAGGTTTTTTTGAGGGAACCTTCCATATCCTTAAATTGCTGTGGGGATCCAGATGTGTAACTAGGCTAATGACTGACTGGCTAACAAAGAAAAATGGGCTATAATTCTTGAGCAGCAATAATAAGTCACCTTCTGTGAGGTAGTAGTGAATAGTCATTGTCAATGTAGCTCTGCATGTGCCAAACTACAGTATAGGCATTCTTGATCTACTCTGGGGTCAAAGCATATGCAAGTGCCCCATTAGATACTCTAAATAGAGTGATTACATGTCTATTTAAATGTGGCAACATCCTCCGCACAGAGACAAAGGAGATGAAAAGTGACCATGAGAGGATGGGAGTGGCCCGGGGGGTGAGGGGTGAGAAGGCGCGGCAGTGTTGTGGTGAAGCCGCGTGTCTGCTTTGAGGAGGAGTAGAGCTGACAGAGGCCACCTCAAGAGACTCTTCACTCTCCATCAAAGAGCTGAGAAGAAGAGGCAGGGTCTGTCAGGGGTTCCCAATTCCTACAGAGCACCCACATGCTGCACCTCCCACCCTAAACACCTTTAGTCAGTCTCAAAAAGCTCCTCACGCTGCCAGAAGCCTCCAGACTCATTGGCAATGCATGACCAATCCCCAGCTCAACCACCCAAACATCACCAGAGTTTAGCACTTAGGACATGACAGACATGTCCAGGGGCTTCATTTTCACACAGTCCACAAACACTAGGATCATATGTAACTCAGCATGCAGTATTTGATAAAATCTTATGTGTAGAATCAGATAAAATGCACAGTACTGTTGCACATCACTATTATCAAACAATATTAGATTATATCTGATAGAAATCCTAAACTATTGAGACAATGAAGATAAGATTTCTCCCAGTGGAATCAGCCTGACCATATCTGGACAACCAATTTGACTTGTTCCCCCCGCAAATTGAGATTCCTTCACCTTCCCCCCCATTTTGAACAAGGGCTATCAGTTTTAATTTTCCAAACTTTCTCTTTTCTGTCAAAATTGGGTAGGAGGAAAAAGGAATATAGAGGCAGAGACCACCATTCCAAGTTTTATCTGCTCTACAAAATGCCGTTATCTTAGTGTGGTGTCAAGAACTCTATCTCTTTTTTTCCAGGTGACAGGCACAGACGAGAGATAAGATTGGAAAAGAATCCCACTCCACTGAGTAAATAAATAATCAATACTCATCTAAATGTAAATGAGAAAGTAGCCCCCTTTGATAGGAGGGTTTTTATCAACCAACCAATTTTCTACAGGCACTCACTGGGCCTCAACCAAATCACCATCATTCAGCTCCCATGTAATGGATAAGAAAGGGGGTGGGGGGTATGGGGGGGGGAGAAAAGAGGAAGGGTCATCTGAGATCAGCCACGTTCAGAGGGCTGCATCAATAGCACAGTCCCACTGACTACTGTATGCACAAGCTGTGTTTTCAAATACACATCAGGGTTTTCTTGATTATTGCATGACAATAATAAAAAAAACACAAGCTTAGTAGATTATTAGAATGGTACAAATGATGATTATAAAACAAGATTATATAAAAAGTATAGTTTAAATAGCTTAGTGTGTGAAGATAACTATGAAGTTGAAATATGAGGATCTATGTTTTCAAAATGATTTTATTGTAAAAGGGCATTCCAAGGGACATATATAAAGATAAATATACATTACAATTAAAATGATTAATTTAAAGCGACTCTCTTGAGCATTGAGTATTAAGGTTAAATACACCAATAATAACCCTTTGTATTTGTAACATTTGTTGATGAATTAGTTGAACAACAATTGTAAATCTGACCAAATTTCTACTTTTAGTCAATGGTTTCTTTTACTAAGTAGAATTGCGCCCTTTGAAAAGACCATTTAAGCATTTCCAGAGGACTGATCTTTTTTTTAAGAAAGTATTTTAACCATCTGTTGTATATTGGAGCAGTTTGATTATAACAGAAGCTGAATATCCCAACAGCATGACCTTGAATATATTTATATAGAGTAACATACAGCTATTGAATGCATATGCAATACTTTTCAGTCTCCTTCATATTTTTTTTCAATTATGTATTTATTTACTTTCTTCTTATTATTATTTATTTATTTTTTAAAATCTCTTTTCCCTAGTCTCATTTTCCCTTCTTCCAAGGTCTTCAGGTATGCACACATGCACACAATGCCTTGAATAGTTGTGTTGGGAATAACATGTAATATATTGTTCTGTATTGTACATGCAGACACTATGGACTTATGTTTAAACAGGGGCTTTCTGTTGTTCTTCTGTCCTATTCATGTGCACATGCATGCATGTGTGTATGAATAGAACAGCAGAGCAAAAAGGATTTCTTTTGGGTGTTTATTATCCCACAGACACTGTAAATACATAGATGTACAGTATATGTGTATGTGTACATGTGTAGATTACTATGGGTGCTTTGGTGCGTGCATGTCTGCAAGCATATATAAGTCTGTGTGTGGATAAATCTGTAGATCCTGGGAGATACACGGAGGGTTCTGGAGATTGGGTTGGGGGCTGTGTAAGAGAAACAATCTGCAGAAGTGGTTACGGCATGGTGCAATACGGCCCTTTAACGTGCTTATGTGGTGTATTCAAGTGAACTGTTGCACATCTACCTGTGGATATACTCAATACTCAAAGAAACAATTACAGAATTTTTTTTAACAAGAATAGCATGCACCAGATATGTTGGTATCTTCAATGACAGAAAAAGCTGAATAAAAAGAAACTTGTTTTGGCATAGTTTAAGGGATAACTTGATTATCTGACCATATATCATATCACCATTCTGGCCCTGAATAATCTGTAAAAAATATTTTCTGCTTGGTGAACCCAACCAATCACATTCACTACTGTCAAGTTAAATTCCAGCTGAACTTCCCCCAGAAAATCAAGAAAGACAAGTCTGGAGACGCTGTGATTATTTTTCATGCTCTCTCGTGTTAACATTTCTGATACCTCTGCACTTTTCTAACCTTTTTTGATGTTGTGTATATGGGGACAAGATTAGCATTTTATTGTCATCAGAATGCACTGCTCTGACTTAAAATTGATCCAATAAAAACCCTCAAATACTATTTTCCTCATCCTCATTGCATTAGGTTTTATTTCATAACTCATAGATGTCAATAATGGAAACCATTATATAGCGGTATACTCAATAACAGAATCTTCCTGCTTGAAATGCATGCAGTATTGATTTCATGTTTTCTGGGTCCATAAGGGCAAGTAGCGTGGCGGAGGTTATTTTACTGTACTCAGTCAGCAATGTAGAAAACAACATGGAGGACACACTGAGTGCTTGAATGCTAAAAAGTAGGGCTCCAGGAAAAAAGAAGCCCCATACATATAGAAAACATTAGACAGTTCTAAATTAATATCTGGAATATTAGATTTTTTCTTTAAATTGTGGCAAAAGAAATACTGTTTCAGCAGGGTGATTGTGTACTGCACATATCAAGCAATGAAAATAATAATGTAATATCTAATCACATGCTATTTAAACTTCATGCTGACAATTGCTGTGAATGCAGTGTGTGAGTTATGAGCTTGCCACGAAGGAAAAGGCTTATTTTTCAATTATAGACCATTGTTTTATACAGCGTAAAATGAATCTGGACAGCAGGATTTTTACAACAGCTGTAGAGTGTCTGAGGCTGGTACTGTAGCTACTGTAGAAGGCTCCAGGTGAATCTGTGGTCTGTGGCCAAGCTGTGTTTGATTTTTATTGTGCTGAATTGGAATGACAGAGCAAAGCATTTCACATAGTGTGTCTTCCATTTCTTGCCTGGGATCCCTCCAAGCTAGCCTCTCGTGTCCCATGGGAAACAGACCCATCCAGCTAATATGCCATAAGCTGACAGCCCTCCTCTGAAATGTGTGTTAAAGAGCCAGGTTTGGAAACATAAAGGCATTCTTAAGAAGCTGACGCAATTCCTTTATGGAATCACACCTCTTAGTACATGCAGAACGCTTATTGCTCTGTTAATACATGGGTGGGATTTTAAGCATAGCCACATGCACACAATACAGCACATACATTTTCTATTAAAACAAATCATGTTTCATGTTTTAGATGAACTTCTAAATTCAGCACAGGGAGGCAACAAAGTCACAGTGATGCTTTTAGCAAAAAAAAAAAAAAATGTCAAGGAAATGGACTTGCAACATTATATGCCTCTGACTCACTGATATCTATGCAATTTAGCGAGCACATGAAATTGCCCCAAGTTTTCCAACCTCAGCTGTAATCCGCTCAAGGAGGATTTGCAGACTATTCCTCCAAACCATTTAAAATCAGACAGAACTGCAAGAGTGAAAAATAACACTTTAAACGGAAATCTTGACAGGATAGTGCAATGTTAATGTTACAACCACAGCTGCTTTTGTTTAAATCCAGTGCATTCACACCTCTTCAAAATTTTGCATCGCCGCTTATTTATAATCTCTGTGCAATTTCACTCTTTGATGGTCTTAAAGAATACAAATGCTGTTTCCTGACTTATTTTCATAAGAATTACAGAATGCTTCATATGAACATTTATCACACAACACAGGGCAAGCTGAATTGCAACATTTAGACTATGTGTCCACACCTGCTGAGACTTCCTGTTATGCTGTTATTCAATTTACAAAAAAAAAAAAATTAAAGCCAGAACTTTTAAGTACAAGAGGCAATACTGCTGTTTCACAGAGCAATCTTTCACAAGCACATTGCTCAACAACAGAATCACCAGCCATTTAAAGACCAATACCAGAGACCATAACGCCTTTATAGTTGGTGTTGTCAACTCAATTTTCGAATTCCACCCCACACTCTGGCTCTTCTATTGAAGTGTCATCTGATCTGCTGAATTACTGACAAGGCCACAGTCATCACCGTACCGCTGCGCCTTTCTCTCCAACAACACCCATCAGCAGCTGCATTACGTTCACCTTAAACCTGGGAAATAACAGCTCTGTGGAAAAAAAAGCTGCATTGAGCCAGTGTGCCATCAAACTCTCTGTACCAGTGTCTTTTATCAAAGGAGCGCATTCTGCCCCTTGCTATACAACTGTACTGTATCATGCTTATTCACAGAGATTACATTGTTTTTAAATTTAGATATAAAATCTGTATCAACACAGGTACATGTCTCACTTATCATGAAGTAGAAGACAGATGGTAGATGACCAATACAGGGTGCACTGACTGTAAACAACTGTACCATTCAGCGAGCGTTCATTCAGAGTCAGTTTGGCTTAGTACTTAAAATTACTTGAAATATTGAAAATACGCAAATAGCATTAAATTGGGTTTAGTTTTTAAGTAACATGTAATGGGTAGAAAAATTGCTACAGTATGAAATTAAATGCAAAAAAAACCCAAACTATTTTGTATTTTCTTTTCTTAATGGATGCCATTCCAGCTATGCAATAGACAGTAGGTTAACACAATACAAGTTCCACCTCTTCCCACCTTACAATCCAATAAACCAAATGACATCACATTTTATGATTTTTTTTGAATTAATTAATGATGTTTTTATTATGTGGAGTGGAGGAAAAAGTAGAGGTGGAGAAAGTGGAGGAAAAAATGGTCGGCAGGGAAATATAAGAAATGCTTTTTTCCTTCTGAGCCTCTGGAGGGTGAGTTGGGGTATGTGTTTGATTGACAGCGGAGCTAAATGGCTGAGGGCAACAAAGAGACAAAGCGACCAAACTTGCACTGGAAACTGTAGCCTACAATGCATGGAGAGACAGTGGTTTGTTAGCATTAGTGTTGAAGAGTAAGGACCACATCAGCATCTAAACTGACCAAAAATTGTGTTTGTTTTGAGAACTTTATTGTGTTGCAGCTCACTAGCTAATTAGCTATCTGCAACCTGATGTTAGCAGGTGATTGTTTAGTCTGTCATTCAAAAAGCAAACGTGCAGGACAACATGTTTCCTTGTTTGTATGTTAGATAATAAAGAAACATTTAGCAAGAAATCTAATAAGTTTATTGTTTAATTTGTGGCTAGTGTGTTGTGTAGCAAGGTGCTATCTGCCTGTAAGTCAGTGTGACTGTGGACATACAGTATATACGTAGACGTCGCATTGGCCTTTGGATCGTATGTCAATGTCGCCGCCATACTGGACCAGGCAAGACTGCCTGTAAACAAATACAAGGAAACAGAGGAGCAGTGTTTTTTCTGGATAAAAAGCACTATAACATTCACATTTCCACATTTTCCTCTCTTGTGCATCTAGAAGCAATTACATCATACAAAACCTTTTTTTTGAGTAAGACCGTCTGCCTATAGAACGGTGATGTTACTGCTTTATGCAAATACAGTTTAAAATTTCACAATTTGATTGGCTGTGGGAAATGCAAAGACAGGGGACACAAAATCAAAACTAAAATAAACTAAAATAAAATTTCTGATATTTTGTCAAAGGAGAGCACAGAGCATGTGGTTTACAGAGCAGACATGTTTGCTGTAACAACTAATTTTAGGAGGACTTTAACTGACTGTATTTTTTAAGTAACTCTGAGGTGTAGCCCTGCCCAAGTAAATAATCACTAGCTGTCACTGGTAGATAAGACTTTTTAATTTTACTTGGGTGAACAGGAATGAGCCTATTTTTTGCAGCAGTAAGAGCAAGATGACCCACATCACCTTTCACTGAAAAATTTGGCAACCTCATTGAAGACTCCCAGGGGCAGCAGAACGGTGGAGTGTGGTCCTCTGGGAAAATATCATGCTCACTACAAAACAAAAGTGAAGGACACAGAGTACTGCAATGGCAAGGTTGCTGATATGATCACAGAGGTAGAAGAACGAAAGACAATCAAAGCAAAGAGGAGAAGATCCCTCTCACTGCTAGTCAGTGAAGTTGTAAAGCACATGTTGAGATGCAGTTTCTGACAGAATCAAACAAAGACACTGGACACTTTGTTTTTGCTGGTCAGTGACAGTGAAGGTTTTTCCTGCAGTGGTTTCACTGTAGCCCTTAACACAGTGCTGACATGTAAAGCTGTACTACTGCACACTGGAATATTCTAAAGGCAGTGAGGGAAATAATTTATTTGCTCGTGTGCGACTGCATTGTAATAAAAGACAGTTAAGGGACAAGAGAGTTGAGTGCAGCATTTTCTGGATTGAGTACTTGTTTGTTTGCCATTAGGAGACAGTTTCATCCCTAGATTTCCAGATATCACTTAACAGCAAGACTGTAACTATTGTTGAATAACTGTAGCCACAAGTGACAATTAAGGGATAACAGTAAATGCTAAAATGTAGTGTAACAGTAGCACATGTAGATGAGGAGTTATAAAGTCTGCAAGCTAACTCAGTAATGTCAGTTAAATAGTAATATTTATCTAAAGTTTGCTAACATTAGCCAATGCTAGCCACCATTAGCTACCAAGAAAACATGTAGCAGCAAAACCGCTGGATGTATTTAGTTGAGCAAACATTTGATTTATTCAATATGAACTCAAAGACTGTGTTATTTCTTCTTTCAAAAGTTATAAAGTCTCTCTTTAGCATCGCCTCATTTTAGAAAACAGACACATTTACAGAGTATTAATAAGGGTGAATGGGACTTTGCAACAAGTATTTCAGGACAATATTTTTCTTCTCCTTGACTTCTCAGCTCAGCACCAGAAAAAAAGAGAACTTAGCCTTCTTTCTCTGCTGGAGATCTAATCTGAGTGAAAGTTCTAAATATGTTTTCCCTCAGATTAGGTAGCCCCTCTGTGCTTGTTGGTTTTTTTTTTTGAGTAATTGCACTTTCTGCCTCAGGCACCATCACATTACAGGTCATGAGAGACCTATGTAACTGCTTTATAGACTTAAGCCCCTAGAAGACTGTTAGCGCCTCTATTATTCATTATCAAATGTCCAAGCTGAATTTAGATGCACTTATGCCAAGAATGAGTTTTTATCCTGTGAAATGGAGTATTAAATGCAATGTCACAAATACTGTACATGCAGTAAAGCCTCTTAAGGTTTCATAACACTTTGCCTAAGCATTTTTGTTTGGCCTGTTTTTAAGTTTAAGACTGTTGACATGTACTGCAAGAAACCTGAGATACTATACGTGATGTCAGAGATGAGATGTTCATATGTATACCAAAAAGATTTTTACAACAAATGAATGAAACTAAAGTTTGATTGAAAGTAACACAAACTGCACTTAATAATTACTGACAATAATCACAGGTACATCACTCATTGTTAGTACATCATTAAAAGTACCCGGTGGACGCTGACCACTAGTAGCGCTATGGAGTGGTGTTTTTATAAGTGGGTCCCTGTGTTGTTTGTACCACATGCAGGCATGATGGGATATATTTCTACCTACAGCTTTCTATCTTCCCACTAATTGATTGACAATTGGTGTCAGTAATGCACCAAGAAGCGTAGTGATTCACCAGCAAAGGCAGGGAAGAGGAAGACTGCAAGCTAGCAAACATGGATGCAAATAATTTAGGATTTAAAATAGTTTTTAAAAATTGGTTCTGCAGATATTTTATATGGAAGGAAATGCATTCATCAACATGTTTGTTGGGCATCAAGGACACACACAATGCATTTAGATGAGAACTCATAACTTTGTTTACATGAAAATTCCATAAGGTACCTTTAATACAATGTTTTAATTTAATAGGTCAGTTCAACCATCTCGCCATGCAGATAGTTTCGGGTTGTACTTGCTGAGGTTTAGACTATACATACCAACAATACATTTCCAAAGCATTCTCTCTTTGAACCAGCAACTCTTGTTTTTGGTGCTTAAAACACTGAAAGTTGCAAACACTCTACAGCAACATACCTTCCCAGGAACAGGTTTTACTGAGTTATGTGGGTACATTTCTGGAGAGACGTTGCTGTTGAGTTTTTCATTTGAGCCCCACAAATAATATGCCATTCACTTCCATTGTATTGGTCTTGTGGTAGAAGTCAGTGGCAATAATCTCAAAACCTCAGCAAATGAAACAGACTAGTAAATACCATTACCATTATCAACATGACTAGTAAATACCATTACGTGTAATTGAGAAAATGTGATTTTTTGAATTTTTATATTCTTTTAGTGATTTGGGAGGACTGACCCTTTAAGTTGTGTGTGTATAGAGAGCTTGTTTTACAAACCGGTCCTCCACTACACATCTGCTCCTGGTAATGCCGGCTCCTACCAGCATTCCTGATGCTCAGGTGAGTGTTCTCCTGGTGTGAATTGCAGACCTTGTGCTGAACATTGATGCACTGCCTCCATTACCGCCCTGCCTCCTTCCGAGGAGTCGACGCTATTGTTTATGACACTGACACATGCAGTAATGGGTATTTCACTTCTGCACCTATACTGAGAGCGTGTTGAAACTGGAAACACAGATAAATATGGTGCGTATCCACAACATCAGTAAATTTCTATTTCATCAAGTGAAGCATTAGACTGATCACTAGGAAACCACAGTGTGTTGGTAATGTTGCGTATTGGGCACACAGACATTACAAACTGAGACAAAATTATAACGTTGTCTTAAAAGAGCAGAAATAATCCCGTGGGTAAATCAGTACAAATTCACTATCACTCTGTGTTTGGCCTCTGTTATTTCTGAGACTTAAACGTTCAGGGAATTCAAGGCGTAAAACTTCTGAAAAGATTTAACTGGAACCTCTCTTCAGGAAAATCATCAAACATTTAAAGATGTGTCTCAGGGGATTTGAGGAACTTCAGACATACTGTACAAGTCAGATGAATCCTGCAGTACAGTATGTCCCCGCAGACTGGGGAACATGGCAGCTGTCACTAACAAGGAAAGTCACATGCCAGTCTTCTCCTTTATGTTCAAATACAAACACGGACTCTGGTGTATTAGTGCCAGATATTTTCAATTATCTCATGTCAACCTTTATCTCTTCACATTTACTGCTGTACAGCTGGATTGATGCCTTCCTTTTTTCATATTTCAAGCTCTGTTGTACTTCAGAGGAGAAAGAGGAGAAGATCACTACAGTTTCATCCAACTTTTATGTAGGTGTTTTAGATTCTGATAGCCTGGGGGTATATGGTGCACACTGTTAAATTCTTTAACAATGCTTTTAACAACACAATGATTGTAAATAAAAACGAAGGCTCCCAGGAAATGTTTGTCTTGAAGAAATCTTGTTCACCAAACAGCTCATTCATTTCAAACACAGGAATTATCAGTGCAGATAAAAGACTGATCAGTTCGCATATACAGAAAAAATCAAGTGCAGTCATGCTGTTGATGGTATATATTTGTATTACAGTGTTACTCTAGAGCACAGCATGGTTTTACATCTCCCCAGTAGTTTTCTATTACAGTGCAACAAAAAGCCCTTTTCTGTATACATAGCAAGCTTGCATCAAGTGGAGGATTGTGCACATAAAATTACCATAATAGGCGGCCACCGAGTTTGCTAATGTGCTTCTCTGGATGATAGGGCATGCAGAGACCTGCCGAGGAACAGACAATGTGGCAAAAACAGAAAAATCCTCAGTATATCCTCATTTTTCCAGGCCCTGTTTAGTACATGGGTGTGCAGCCACCCCAGGAGCAGAGAGGTTACCCCACATCTGGAGAAATGAGTTTGACCCTCTCAAAGGGCACAGGAAGTTGCCCCTGAAAGCTGCAAACAAAAGCAGCAGTGGCGAGCAGGAGCCCAGAGCGCCATTCATCGCGGCTAATGACTTGTTCATTAAGAGTGATGATGGATAAAGACTTCTCACGCTGAGATGAAATCAAGATTTATATGCGTTGTTTCCTCACCCAACTTGTGGGAAGATCATCATCATTTAATTCTATCTCTGCGGCCGGTGATGGGCATCCAGAGAGCGGGCTATCAAACGGTGCAGTCAGCTGGCAAAATCCAAAACGTGCCGTTGGCACATCTGGAGCTTGCCGTCGCAGCTGAGGGTGAGCAATGGCTGCTGGCGGGTGGCCAAATTACAGGCAGAGACGCTTCAGGACTCCACAGCCTCCACCCTGGCTTCTCCTCGTTTAGATCATCATCATTATTTATTTGCTTATTTATTATTTTTTCCATTATGTGTGCTGTGTTGCATTTCAACAGCACTTTTTATTTTTTCCTCAGCATCAGCGTATTATCACACCGCGCTAGACCCTCGACCCACCTCTCTCTGTAGGTTCTTATCTCTAGCTGGAAATAGGCCCCAAGACACTTCATCAGTGTCCCTGCTATCTGCTGCTCCCAACTTTTATTAAAACTTCAGCCTTTATCAGCTCCTGGGTAATTCAGGCATGACAAATTGGGCACCAGATGCCACCTCTATTTGAGGCCGCTGTACATCTCTTGCTCCCCTATCAAGACAATGGGAGGTGGCGGGCTGCAGCAATGTGGGATATTCACCTTTAGCCCACCACATCAGGTTACTTCAACAAACTTCCTACATCCATCTGAATGCTGAATACTGTGTTTGCCATTGTAAAAGTTGTTCAGTATGCATCTCCTCTACATCAGTGTAGTGCCACTCAGTGCAGCCTTTTTTTATCTGTAATCTCACAGAATTACAATATATTAGATATCTTTTCAACAACTGTTTGCCAGATTAGGCTTTGTGATTCAATTCTGAACTGAAATTGTCACATGTAACAACAACAACAACAAAAACAATGTCTTCTGAAATGTCTTCTCAATGAAAATCAGCTGTTTTCTCTTAAACAATTTCATTTTCTTCAGTCCTTGATTTGATTATATCAAGTCAAGGACTTATCATACATTGTATACAGAACTTAGATTAATTTACTTAGATTAATTATGCATCATATCACAGGAAAATGAATATAAAATTCTAAGTAATTTAATGTATGTTTTCCAAGCTGCTGGTACTGAAGCTATGTACATCATACATCCATGGTAACAAATCAAAATGAGTTTATTGGCATAATATATTCTTTGTAAGAGGATATATTTACCATAGAAGGTTCTGCTGTAGTGTAGTCTACTTCTAGTTGCAAATTTGAAGAGAAATCAACAGCAGTTTTTATGGTGTCTTATCAAGTCAATCCAAAACCATCATTTTGTGTGTGAGTGGCTGTTTACAAACTTATGTACATTTATCAGTTTTTGTGTTGAGAACATGAAGTGTGCAATAATTCTACGAACATATAGAAAAAAATCTAAAAAAATATTTATGGAGGATTGTGTTTCTGGGCAATCCACAATTAGCTTTCCAGGAGGCTTTTGAATGCACTCATCTTGATGACATGGACCTGAAGAGCACCGGACAGCTCATATTTACAGTCTTCTCCTCCTGCACATTTCATTTTGGGCATGTTTAAAGATAGGACATAATTTATGATGCATTTAAAAAGGGAGAATGTGGAGCAGAGTTGTACGCTCTGTTAAATAAAACCACAGCCGCTCCAGGATATAGAAAGGAATCAGTCATCGCCATAAATTCATTTATATCACAGGGATTAATAATCTGCAGGGTTTTAAGAACAAAGATCACTGTGGTCTCTGAAACAGACAATGCGCTTCTACTCACTTGTAAGATAACCTAATTCTGAGGTAAAAAGGTTATTAGGTTGACAGCATTCAACGCTCTGCACATAGTGTAACTGGGAGTTAGACCAGTTACTGGGCCTCTTCAATAGTAGTCACAGTGATAGGGACAGTATTCATGGGATATGGTCCCTACCTAGACCTGCACATCATCTGCTCCTCAGGGGATTCAGCGAGGGTCCTGCCTGTAAATAAGAATCCATGATAGAGGGGCAGCAGGCGTGAAGCATGAGATTGGAAACCAAAGGCATCACACTGGGCTGTTGGATCTTAGTGATGTTTAGCAACACATAACTCTACACATAGACCCTGAATTTGGCATGAGCTAGTACACACTCACACACACAGGGGCAGCCATGCATGTGAGCACTCTCTCTCACACTGCATTACAGTGAGCTCCCTCTTTCACTAAAAAATATAATGTCTTTCAGATTATCTTGCAATAATCAAAGTCCACTCTAGGAAAGCATTGTTGGTTCAAACTGAGGATGTTTTGGGAATGAGAAGTGTACGGACATCGCAGCATAGATCCGCTCTCATTATTCCAACTGAATTCCATTTTAATTTCTCTCAAACATCCTCGCTTGGTCCTTCCATGCCCAACACAGCAGTGCTGGCCAAGATGCCAGCTGTGTTTCAGGACTAAAATGTGTTTTAAGAGCTGCTGCAGGATGGTAATGTGTTGTGCAACCTGCCAGCCCATGAGCATCCTGAGGCAAATGGGAGAAGCAGTGGTTAAAAAGCAGGCTTTTTTGGTCCACAGCCAGGGAGTAATCTACCACATAAAGGCACGGCATAACCGGGGGCTATCATATGGGATATGCTTCCCCAAAGACACCATTTTTTTAGGAGACCTCCCATTATTTGGTGCCAATGGAATTTGGCACTGAACGCCTCTTTTAGTCAATTAACATTTAAAATTAAAAAGCACTTTACATAGCCATGTTAAGTAAATTAGCAAACAATAGAGTCATTTGTTTGTGATGATGCAGCCATCATACTGTATAACCACAGCAAAGCAAACACTCCGGTGAACAGGAAATGGAGACAGACCTGTAAGATAGGCCTGGGCTCTTTCTTCACACATTTACTTACTGGTTTGAAAAATATACCAATTCCCTGCTCGAAAAGCCTTTCATTTTGGCTATTTGTTATGTCAAATAAGTTTGCTGGGTAAACTGGACTTGGGTACAGAAGCCTGTGATGAATAGTATCCATTAAGCTGGAATCTTACAAACCTTAAAGTGAAAACATACCTAAAACAAGAGCATCATTAGGAAAATGAGGAAAGAGCTGAACCTGGAGTGTTTCTGAGCAGAGATGAATGATGGCATCACACCTTGGTCCATTATAGACTCTATTTATACACAGGGACACAGAGGAGCAACACTAGTTAGAGGCTTCTCTCCAATTAGGTTATTACTGGTCTGGGAGCCTTTTCTACTCAAGGAAATTTCAGACCAGAAATTGTGTCTTCAATCATGTATAAAGAAATCTGTTATGGAATTGTTCTCTTTCCTTTGTGTTTTATTTAGTTAGGAATCAAATTATGTTAGATGATAATTTACCAACTGTATCAACTATAGCAAAACATATTAATGGTACATTTTCTACTGATTAATATAATATTTATGTTTTGATTTCTACTTTAAAATTAGTCAATGAAACATTGCTCCCAGTGCTGTGATGTTGCTTTTACATTGTAGTTTCCCCGATGTAGGAATTACATTCATAGTGAAAGATTTCCCACCTCATGATTTACATACAATGTCAACATTGCAGTGCTAATTCAGGAAATAGTGTGCCCTTTGTGTAGTGAGGCAAAAAATAAGGATATGGAGATCATGGGTGGTGGGTGGGCATGTTGCCAATCTGACATTCATATGATAGACTGAAGCTTGCATCATTTTTTAAATATTTTTTTTTACCATAATGACCTTTCTCTCACCTTAACCGGGTGTTTTAGTAGCCTAACCTTAGCCATAGTTTATTTCCCATAACCACGATCTTGACCTAAACTCAACCATACTGTAGTTGCACATGTATAGAAGAAAAAAAAACAGTTAAAATGTAATGTTCATTGAACATAATTCAGGGTTTTAAAGAATCGTCCAATATCAATGTTCTTGTCTATCAACTATATACTAACAATGTAAACAAACAAAATGCTTTTTCTGCTGCTGGAAAGGTATAAGCATCACTGTCTGAGTGCTAGAAGATTTCCACGGCAAAATTCCTATCAAAACTCAGGTATTCAACTCAAGTAACACTGTGTTCAAGATTCAGCACATAACTTGAAGGTCATGTCTTATTCTATATTCTTCCTAGTGTCAACAAGTCCCATGAAAATACCAAAACCAACAATGTGTTAGTCCATCTCTCAATACTTCACAACTCTCTTCCCTGCCTGTGGCCCATTGTTTCCTACTGGAGGCGGTACTCTTAAAAAAGTCACAAACATACAGTTTCATTCTCAGTAATTTCCTAAAACAGCCAAGCACTATAGATTTTTGCAAATGTTACTATAGGGGACTATTTTCATCCAAGGATTAATTCACATTTGGTTCCCCTGTGAGTATTTATACAGCGGCAGGATGGTGTATGTGGGATTGTCTCAAAATAAACTACAGTGCCCATGTTCATGGTAATGAAGGAAGCCAGTGCAGTGGTGTGGCTCTTGATGTGTTTTTAATAGCTTTTGGACAACAATGGAGCTCTATGGCACAGAGGAAATATCAGACTTTGGATACAGAGACACTTATTAATAGGATCAATTCTTTGTTGGTTTTGATCTTTTCATGGTAGGAAAAAAAATAGTCCATGTCCTTGTTGTGAAGGGTCTGGATGAGGGTTAAGAGCACCAATGTGTTGCCAATAATAAATAACTTAGGGACAATGCAAGGTGCACTGTGGCCCCTTCACACACAGCCTGAGTGACAGGTCAGCGTACAGCCCTGGAATTCCCCGCGCTCCTCCTCATCGCAGGACATGGTGGCCTCACTTGAAGTCGAGCGAGGAATAAAAGATTGCCCTCTGTATTTTTTCATTAGACTTTTCTTTTGTTACTGAATACATAAATCCATTGTGGCAAGATGCAATATGTATCATGGCGCTCCACCTGCGGACGTCTCATAATGGCTGCCATGTCCCTCCAGTCAGGGATGATAAGTGAACCCCCCGTGAATGTTAATGATAGTGATCATTCTGAACCAGCCCGCCTCTCTGTCTTCGCTCACAGCCCGGGTGTCACACACAGGGTGGCAAGGTTCAAGGGACTAAAATGAAAACAAACACTCAAGGAGATATATAAATAAATAAAGAAGGAAGGAAATGAATGAATGAGGGCCTGAATGAATGAATGTATATAACTGCACCTGAGAAAAACAGATTTGACGAAGTACCGTATAGTGTGGAC
Source organism: Thunnus maccoyii (assembly GCF_910596095.1). Classification (NCBI taxonomy): domain Eukaryota; kingdom Metazoa; phylum Chordata; class Actinopteri; order Scombriformes; family Scombridae; genus Thunnus; species Thunnus maccoyii. The sequence continues at coordinate 25,659,968 of NC_056541.1, forward strand.
ACGCATATTTATTTGGATGACTTTTATTTAGTAATTTGGAATTTCTGGCAGGGTTATATTTTATAATGTTAATTAATTACTGTGTCATTTAAAGCAACGTCCATGCTGGTAATATTTTTATATGCAGTAGTAATATGCTGGACTTATTTCATTATTTACAAAGCCGGTAAACACCGGGGAGCAGGTGGGTTCAAACAGATGTGGCTGTTTACATGACCGCAATAGTCTGGGCTTCATATCTGTTCATTGCTCGTAAATAGCTTTGACAACATGCACACTTGCAGGGGCAGACAAAGGCTTGACTCAGCTAATCAAAACTGACAATACTGAAATCACAATGAGCCTTTTTCTATCAAACACAATGAGTCAAATGGAAGATGAGCTTAAGTATCCCAATAATGTTGAACAGCACTCGCACAACAGAGATAACCTGCAAACTGGAGTGATTCTGCTGCCTGTTGGGTACATGAGTACCAAAACCACATGTAATGAGAACCCCATTTAATCACATTTGAACCCACACCCCACTCTCAACTGCAACTTTCTCCTTATTTGTTTCCTGCAGCGCTTGGTGAATTGTTTTGACCAACACAGCAGCCTCTCCAAGCAACACACCCAGCTCAAGTAACAGGCAGGGGAGAAAGCAAACACAGAGTCCATGCCAGCTCATCCCCCTCTCTACATCTCACCGCTTCCTCCTTGTCTAACTTTGCCAAAGTCCTTGGAACTTGCCAAATCCGGTCATGCCTGCTTAGCTTGCTGGACTGATTGTGCCAGAAAAGAAAATAAGACACAGATGTATACAAACTCTTGGTGGTGCCAGTGGAGAGACAGCTAATGGCTTCATCTCGACCCTCCCATTGTAGCCCGGCACAGGTGGGGATAATTAGAGATCTCTCTCTCCGCTCAAAGTCGATTCTTTTTCAGCTGTGACAAGCAAAAGGAGGGTAGGATGCTGTGCTACGTTCCTCCCATCATCAACCTCCTTATCCCCATTGTAGCCTTGGTAAGAACAACAAAACATCACCCAATACAACTCCTCATTTACAGTTAGTGACACCATTGGACCCTGCCCACCAGTGGTTTATGTTGGCAACAATGGAGGAAACTTGGAGTTTTCCAAATAGACACAAAGAAACATCCCATTGGAAAAAAAGAACGCCTCAGCAGACCTTCTTCTGTCAGGCCAGGCTGTGTCATAGCAGTGGAAGAAACACAGAAAAACCACAGGCACAGGGACTTTGGGGAGTGTTTCATAGCCAAGACTAATCTACTGCTCAAAACAGCTCAAGCTCAGTACATAAAAAAGTAAAAAAAATGACAAGACATGTAATGTTTTTCAGCCTTTGGAAACCGAATACCTTCAAAAATTAAGTACACCATGAAAAACAGTTAGGTGTCTCAATCCAGATTGCTGCCTCATTTGATAATTTATGTTCCTGAACTCCAGATGTTTGAATGAGCTCCAGAGTGTGACCTCTGTCCTCTCTCTGGGAGACTTGTAATGAAATAATCCCGCATGAGCAATTCCTGATGCAAAGCGCAGTACTATCATATAGCCCATGTGCTTCAAAAGGCTCGAAAGCCCTTTTTCCTCCGTTAGCCTGAGTGACAGCAGAGAGACATGTGTCTTCAGATGAGAGGAGGCGAGTCTCATTACGCCGTATTTGGTTGACACTGAGTGATTCAAGTGTTCCTGGACAATTCAGACACACTGATATAAAACACATTAAATGTCTTTCACAGCACTTTACCTGACACTGTTCATCTACGCTCATCTGTTATCCCTGACGAGTCGGCTTTTGTCGCTGCTTCAACTCTGGGATCAGGACTGTGTTAAGCAGCAAGTAAAAAGGAGCTGTAATAAAAAAGAAAAAAAAAATCTAATAAATTCAGATCTCAGAGATCTTGAGGTGTGAAATATCAAATTCCTCTTTGAATTTGATTTTCAAAGACAATTTTCAACTTATATGTTGTTTAAAGGTAAAATATAATTTAGCTCATAACCATAATGTAGCCTTGGTGCTGCATAATGCTAAATATTTGTGGAAATTCTTCTATTTGAAACACACAGCAGGCACCAGTGGATACTTCTGTCAAGTTTGATGGACCACATACAGATAAAATCAATCTCATATTGTAAACTTAGTTGACACATATGGGGGTCTGACAAGGTAAACTGTCCCCAAAAAAATCATGTTGCACAGTAATCATACATGACACACCATAATATTATTTTGACACCCTGCGTTGCAAAGAAAAAAAGAGAGCAGTAACACAGACAGGCGTGTATATGATGTACAGTTGCTACAGGAGTGACAGGCAGAGACACGATGACACAGTGAACTGAACAGTCTGAGAGACAATCACTGTGACGAGGATTTGCAACTCAGTCAGGATGAAGATGAAGCTCCACCTTCTACATACATATTCAGCTCAAAACTATAAATTAACATGTAGCTCACCAAACCAAAGATTAAGTATTGTCTGACTAGTTTGTCGGGTGCTATTTTACATTATTTGGCTATGCAATGCATACACAAAGCAAAACATATTTTTCATCAATGCCAGTACTTTCAGTAAAAAAAAACAACTGTTATATCTGTCAAGTAAAGTAAGTAATACCTAATTAGTCACTTACATTTAAAGTGAAGGTTTGTCACTTTGTCAGACAAGGAGTATTATCAAAAACCAACAAACTGAAGTCAGCACCCGGAACCGATACTTGTAAGTCCGCAGTCAGAAACTGTTAGCCTACAATCCTCCTCTTTGACACCAAGGCGTTGATCCTCATTCTTGCTGCAAAGACTTTGAGGTGAGAGTGAGGCGAGGATAGAGATATGGTGGAGGCGGTGATAGGGCAGGTGAGTGGAGAGGATGCCAAGCCCAGTGGTCAGCGGGTAACAGAGAGAGGGCGGCTGTCACATCCTGCTGACTTAGCCAAGACAGATGAGACAATCAGCAACCCAAGGCCTAGACAGCTCTTCAACTCTGCCTGCATCCAGTGTTTGAAGGCAGCTTTCCACAACATCTCAACTTGAACTCACCTTTCCCTCTTCTGCAATGTGGATATGAAAAAGTTAAGAATATGAAAAGATATGTAATGTACTCTGTTGCTAATGCTAATACGTAAAGCTGCATGAATAAAACTTTCTAAATTAATAATGGATCAAATGACAACATGTAACATGAAAGGGGTCGCTATTTTGACAAACCAACAGAGAATTAGTGCCCAACAAGTTCCTGCAGTTCCTCTCACTTCTACAGAGCTTTTTAGCATCTTTCAGCTTGTTGTTTTGGTTTTATGGCCCACAACTTTGCTGTTTTGGTTCATTCTCATAAACTTCATTTCCAGCCACAGAAGGCAGCTGTCGGTGGAAAAAACTGATAAAACCCACTGTACACAGCTCACCACCAAAAGGCACACAGACAGAGTTAGCTGCTAGCTGGTAAACAAAGTGGAACATTTAGCAGTTAGAGCCAGATATTTCCTTTGGGAGTTGGTGAAGACCAAAACAGAGCTAAAAAGTTAACATTCAAAAGGTGAGCAGAAACATGACTCTAACTGAATGATAATGTTGGTCATGCTGGATGTGTAAATAGGCAGCTATTTGCTTAAAGTCTGGACACAACAAATATAAAGTGATATGTGTGTTTTAATTACAGCTTGATCCACTGCCCCCCAGTGGCAAAATAAATAAATAAATAAATAATCAATTATTGCTGAATATAAATATAAGTTGAATATAAATATGAGTTGTTTTTTCTATTGTCCTGCCCATATTTTTAACCCCGTCATTGCCCAACACTCATCACTTCTGCCTTTTATGTCTTTGCAAACTGAGCAACTGACAGTCTCTAAAAAAACATGCTAAAACATATTAAAATTAAATCTTCAGTTTTTTGCCTAGCGTCCTTTGTGGCACTAAACACAAGGAAATGCTTTTCTTCCCTAGAAGTAAAGCTACCTCTTGATGACAAACATGTAACCTTTGGCTAGAGTAATGTGACAGTAACCAAAGGGGTTTGTGGGAAATGTGGTCTTAACTTTGATAAACGTGAACATCAATAAAGGTGGTGTGAGACAAGGGCATCCAATCATCTGCACTGTTGTCTCATTTGTTGGTGGTAATTAGACTAAGGTGTCACAATTAATTTGACAATGACATATTGATGTTTAAAAACACAACATATTGCGCCTTTAAACAGGGATTCAGATATTTTCCTGAGAACTTACTGGATATGTAGTATTACTGCTGCTAATGATAACGTTAGTATACCCCCTATACCCCACCCCCAACAAAAAAAAGTTATGGAGTATGTGTGTGTCTGTGTGAGTGCATGTGTCAAAAATTTCCTAAAGACCACGCCGGACCCCAGGCCAGCTTCCAGCCTCTTTCCTAATTGCATTGATTTTTAGCACAGTAAATCTAGCTGTGTCACAATCTGCACTCCCCAGGCATGATGTACTGCTCCAAAGCCAGCCTGCACGTCTGCTCCCAAATTTGCTGGCTTAAAATTTGAGCTGTAATGGCTTGATTAATGGTTAAATTAATTAATTGCTAAATGTATGCTAATTGTTTAATTGGTTGCCTGATCTATATAAGATCATTTATAAATTAAATGAGTTGATTTACAAAGTTTATTGATTAAATGTGACAATGAGTTATACGGCTGACTACCTGATTTGCAATTTTCCCAATTAAATTCACAAAGCTCTTTAAAGTGTGGTTTTGCAAAGTGTGCCCTATCCAAGTGATCTATACCAGACCTGACACTGCTGTACTTATTTATGAAATCAGACAGCTGATAATGATACATTAATATTAATGCCAACTGTAAATTTTCATATTGCTCTGCAGAAACCAATCCAAGAACATTTGTCATGGTAAATCCTTCTGTATTTCACATTTTTAATGCAAATGAAAGTGGAAGTCCCCGCTAAGGTCAAGTATCTGGGATGAATCTGATTTTTTGGTTCCATGTGCTACAGGTAAATAATCTTGGGAAGACATGTGAAGGACAATTTTAAGAAAACATTCATGAATAAACTGAAAAAAAAATCTCTTTTGTGGGTAAAAAGGGCAAAACTAAGAGAATATACTTTGCCTAACATTACATACATTTTTGTAGCGCTCTTGTACACCTCAAACAAAAATACTGACGATGATACATTCGAACATTTCCAACAACTTAAAATTCTACGTGATTGTCTTCATCAATATTTGTTTCCAAGGCCTTACAGTGATGAATGTACATTTGCTATGGCTGTGAAAGTGTTAAGATCCTCTCAATAAAATAAGCCATTGTACAGAGGGAGGTGATTGAACAAAACACAGGAACACTCACTTGTAGTCTGATATTATGGCACAATACACTCAGCTTTCTGTTAATTACAATTTTTGGAGGACATGCAGGGATGTTGGCAACCAATCCAACTGCCCCGTGATAGTGGGGGTCATGTGTGTGTGTGTGTGTGTGTCACGACTATCTATTCCAAGATTATGAATGACCTCTGATACTACAGATCATATATTATTATTACAATAATTATTCAGCAGTGATTGGTGAATTGAATGTAGTTTAGCATTGGTGGGACGGTAACAGTTCACTTTAACCCCCCTAATTTAGCATTTATAAGCAATGTATAGACACAATAAATTATGTATAAGCTGTAAGCTGATATAAAAACGTGTTCATGAATGTATTTGTGAATAACTACTTTTAAAAAGCATCTGTAACTGATAATGAATGATTAACAATATAATATAAAACAGCTGTATTTTAATTATTATGGATCACTATAACCATAACTATGGATAATTTGTGCATGTGTATGAATGTTTTACAACACATTGTAATGATTTGTTCATGTGTATTAAATATAATTACAACTACAGTATGTTATATAATTCACTGATTGTCGATACACCAGTTACAGATTTGTCACAAGAAGATATATAATTGTTGACAAATACAAAAATAAACAAACATACAAACTTATAGGCTACCTGCTTACAACTGAATTATAGTGTGTTATTAACCATTTATTAAGTATAAATATACTGCTTGTAAATGCTAAATGGTAGTAAAAAGTAATGATACCTTTAAAAGTGATGTAGAATTTAACCTGATAGATTCACAGCTTTTGTGAAGCTAACTGGGCAGCAACCAACAAATTAGATAATCAGGGGTCTGTGTTCAGCTTTGCAAAACACACTGGGCAAAAACTCAAAACTTTTGATGCTGATTTGTTGATCCTCCATCTGAGAGCAATTTTGTGTACTCAGAAGCAACAAGACTCATCATTTTTTTTGCCTGCATTTCTTAAAGAAATACAGGAAAAAAGATCTAAGGTGTAATAAGATGAAGAGTAGCTGTCACTCGTTTAGTAATTGGTGCCACTGCTCCATGTGAGGCCTAACCATCAATAAATGACTGACAGATCATACTTTTTGCTAATGGATATGTAAATATTTTAAATAAAAAGGTAATAAATAAATCTGTGGTTGATATAGCTTTCTAAGCTCAGCACTAGATTGATAGAAAGGGTAATTTACACTATTGAGCTACAGCAAAAGACTTACAAATAAATAAATGGACTTTGTGTGTCTGCAGCAGCGTGCAGTGCAAGTTGATGGTGGCAACACATGTGCCAATGGGATGCAGAGACGGAGACCAGAGCCGAGCAGTGAGGAAGCCTCCAAGATCTGGATTAAATAGTTGTGCAATATTTTTTAGAATTCACTTTGGGATATCACATAGCTGAAGTGTGTATCATCATTCAATTTCAATATGAATGGGAATACATCAAGTAAGTTCAGTGCATTTTCACAAACTGGTGAGTTAGTTGCATTGAAATATATTTATTCTGTAACATACTTGGACAACTGAGTCCTTCGTTCTCCATACCAGAGCAGTGGCGTTCAGCTCTTACTGAAGCTGTCAGGAAAACCAAAGATTATAAACAAAAACATATGAAACATAGAAAGAGAAGGAGACCTTGAGATGGCCATGACCAGTTTGGCTAAATTGTTGTGGCTGATACTCAAAACTTCTATATGTAAAGAAAACAGTAAGTGTGCATAAAAGTGCATATTTGTCTGGACAAACATTGGAAGTCTTTCTCATGCAAACAGATGAATTCCAAAAATGAAATCCAGGTTTTTGCTGAATTCAGAACTGCCAAGAATCCTACCTTCAGACACATTCATCTTCTTCTTTCTCTTGTCTCCCACCGTCTGTTTATTCTGGCATTCATCAGCGCCATTACTGCCATGCCCGTCAGATCTCTTCGAGGGAAATGAAAAACAGCAGTCATTTTGAGGCACAGGCTAAAGGTTAGTTCATGTAGAGGGAGTCTGGCACGTTTTTTTTTTTCTTGTATGCGTCTCTCGATGCTGGTATATTCTGTATTGCATTGTGCATACCAGAGCAAGAGTACACCCGGAGGTTCATAAAATGCCTCTGAATTTGGTATCTGACTTTTTAAAAAAGGTCACTAAATAAAAAAGGAGAAAATACAGAAAACTACAGCAACTGTTCTGAAACTAACAGACGCACGGGGATTTGATTTTATAGGACAAATGTTTCAGTTCATAAAGTTGAAATGACCAAAAAAAAAGAGAAAAAAACAACAACAAAAAAACATATTTTTACCACAGCAAAAGTATCCTCAACTTTGCCCCTGACGCTTATGAAGAGATTTACCTTCTGAAAAATCTTTTCATGTGAGAAAGTCATTTTTTGTCTCTCAAATGCCTCATTATCCCTGTGACCAAATGAAGAGCAATTGGTTCAGTTAAACTCTCCGAAAGGCCACAATGGCAATAAAATGGAATGATTGTACAGGTGGCAAACATTGTCTTGTCTTCAGGAGAGGAATGCACTTTTGCTAATGTTGGTGGTGTTGGTCCAGAGGTTACATGGGTAGCTTGTGGTGAATTTTTTTTTTTTTTCCAGCTTTTTGTAGTTCCTCGGAGGTGATGAATGGCAATGGGTATAGTGCCAGTAGCGATGTCTCTAGAAGTAGCTTATTCTGTGCTGCCAAGCATGATTTATGACAAGAAAGGGAGGGGGGAATCTCTGACTTCACCATTTGCCCTCCTGCACTTTTCCATATCGGCCAAGAGGAGTTTGGGGGTATTGGATTGACACAGCAACTGCACACATCTGGTTTGGAGATATAGCTGGGTCTTTTTCTAGCCAACAACCCATTTGAAGGAAATAGGTGGAAATGGGAAAGTGGAAATATGATGTGGCAAAAGAGGGAATAGTATCCATGACAAAGAATATTATTGTTTTGTTTTTTTTATAAATGCCACATTGTTGGCTTTCAGGAGTTTGTTGTCAAGTCTTCTATAACTTGGAATAAGAGCAATGCACTTGTGGGCTTTTTCAAGTAAATGTAGATTTAGGAGAGGATATATCTTTTAAGCATATGTTCTCACACAGAAATACTGGATGCTGACTGTTGGACAACAGCAGCGACCAGCCCTGATTCAAATAACACAACACTGCTGAGTGCAGGTTTTCTGCAGGGTGTGTCAGTTGAAATATTGCTGCAACCTGCCTGACTAGAAGATTTAAGTCTTTTTTTCTTCTTACAGTAATAGAGAATTAAAGTAAAGTAAAATAAATACAGTAATAGAAATAAAGTCCAAATGTGATGCATTTTGCTGGATTTTCATCTGAATTCACAAAAAAGGTTTGTTTTTTTAAAGGAAGCAGTAATGTGAACTTTTTGCAATGCATTTTTTTTCGAAAGAGAGTTAAAGTCTTGATCAAGACATTTAAAATACTCCACAGTGATCATTTTTCTTCAGTTTTTCTCCCTCTAAAGTAATTGCTTTCCCACCCATAACACTTTCAGACAAAACATATTGCTGACACAAATTTATATGTAATCAACCCTTTTAGGATCTCCATCCAGCATCCAGATTCCAAACATGAATGAACAAAAATGAAAACAAAAAAAAAAACATAACAAAAGCCAAGTCAAATATTACTGTAATAACATCAGTGACATGTCATAATCAAGTTGTCATGTATCCCAGAAAAACTGACAGAAAATTTATTCTAATCGATCAATCATTTAAGCCATTACTTAAGAAAAAAAATGCCCAACATTCCCACAGTTCCAACCCCTCAACTGTAAGGACGTGTTGCACTTCTCTGTCTCATATAAGCTCTGGGAAACTGCAATACTGTCCCAATACTTTCCAAGATTTTTTAGAGCAAACCAGAAAGTAATTGGCAGATAAATTGAAAATAAAAAAAAAATTAAAATGCTAAAGTAAAAGACTTGTGTGTTTTGTGTGTGTTGGGGTGTGTTTAGTAAAGAAGGAAGGTAACGTTTTGTAAGTTGTAAAGTTATAAAGGTTGCCATTTCGTAAAACATAACAGAAAATTAGACAGATGTGTACCTACAGTAGGGTCAAGTGCTGTATTCAAACTCATAAACATATGGTAAATACTATAACCTGTGATGCCAAAGAGCTCCTTATCTGCACCATAAACTCTGTGCACTTTAACAGATTTGTTGCATTAAAAAGGGAATACTGTGTCCCTGTAACCCTGGGCCATTAGTCCATTCAAATAGGAGTTCAAAATTTACTTTAGTTTGTTTTTCCTTCAACCATAAAGCCTAGACATCAACTGATGAAGCTACAAACACTCCGCTTTATTATACAGCAGCTATGATAAATTTGGCGCTAATGATGCAACTTCAGTCTCAAGTAATTCTGGTTGGGCATTTTATTGTTCAGACATGCTTTTAAGGACCTCTGTCTTCCTAAATAATATTCATATAAAATCAATGCGGTTAAAATGTTCAAGGAGGATTTTAGCACCATAAGGATGAATTAGACATTCAGAAACTCTATTAATTTCAGCTGTACACGGCGTCATATTTAGATTTAATAGAAGTTTTTAATGAAGCAGATTGGAAAAGGGATCCTTGCCTCCATTACCAGATGATGGATAACTGAGAAAGGTTAGCAGCCACTCATTAACACTCTCTTAAATTACGAAAGTACTTGCCTCTTTTTTTTCTCTCCCTCCTTTCATTTTTCCCCTTAAATGAGATAAAATAATATTGAGAGGATGAGCGTTGAATCAAGTCCAACCATAATTAAATACACTGATGGGGTGAAAGTGTTCTCCAGTGCTGCTGGTGTTTGAAAATGTTGCTGTGTCGCACGAGGCACTTATGTTTCAATCCACACGGCTGTGTGTGAGAGTGTGATGGATAAGTGCAGGAATGGCATGTACAGATGTACGTGAGTGAGAAGATAAGATGTTAAAAAAAGTGTTTTTTTATGAAGTTCAATTGCAACACAATTAACCTGTATACAATATGTGTAGTGGATAAAGTAAAACAGCCATTTATTTTGCCCTTCTCTGCTCCAAATTAATATAATATGCTGAAAAAAGGAATCTTTATGAATATATAGCTTTATATAAATTTTAACCTGTCAGATTAATTCTCACGGCAGGTTAAGAACTACAGTACAGTCAGGGGTAACAGAGCATCTGATAAAAATAGAGGTCATAAAGTATTCTTCATTTCGCTGAGTGCTACAGAATTGGAACCACTTGGGATGTTGGTATATAGGACACCCGCTGCTAAAACACCGCCATGCAGCACCATGATTACGACTTGATCCTTCCTCCACTGAAAGCTCACGCTGGCGGAAATCAAGTACCCCGAGGCTTACAGCACGCAGCCCAAGGCCTAAAAGGTAATAGCATGAAATATAGATACGGAGGTGACAGATGTTTACAGTGCGTTGCGAGATGGCATTGAGACACAACACAGCGGCTCCCTCCATTGGAGAGGAACCTGATGAGTAGTATAGTAAAGAGATGGAGTGATATAGGAGGTGCTCCGGCAGTGTTTGCAGGCAGATCATTAGGGCCCCTCTTTAACTCAGCCCCCAGTGACAATCTATTGCTCTCCTCCCCTGTCAGCGAATCATTATGGTCTGATCATTAGTGACATCGCCACATGCCCATCACTCAGGCTGGTGCCATATTGGCAGATGAACAGCCTCTGCCCCAGGCCCACTAATCTAGAGACTTCAGACAGGGAGGATGAAGGAATGTTCGCCGAGCATCAAAAAGACTGGACTCACTCTTTTTAGTCAGATCAAATACAGACTCCTTGGCTTCAGCGCTCATGGAGGGGAGCAATAATTGGTGTAATACTTAAGGCCATTACACACTGGGGATGTGATGAATAAACAACATGAAAATGTGAAATACTAGCTTGCTAATATTTCGCATCAAAACTATTCATACCAGCAGTGATACAAATTTGCAACAGAAACATGGATTTGCAACAGAATTTTAGACAGCTCGTTCTTCAGAAAAAATGATGGATTCAACATCATCCAGTGATGATGAGTTTCGCTGCCTCATACAGAGGCTGAAACTCATACACGGCCGGTTCCAGACATATTTTAGTGTTTAGATGTTGGTGGGATAGTTTGAGGTTCTTCTGGGGATGCTAGTGCTGATAGTTCATTGTCTTTTTGTGTCATACAATACAGGGTGATGAGAAACACAAGCAATCAACAGGTCAGCCATTGTCATTAGGAGTTATGACTTGACATATGTTGCATACAACGTGATGGGTTGATATCTTAACTCGCGGAGTGAAAGCTCAGAAAAATCAACCTCGTTCCAAAACAAATTACGTTGCTTTTTGGTTGCATAATATTCATGTTCTGTGTGAAGGTACTCATGACAAAAACAACAGTTCAAAAAAATATATTGATGTAGGAATTAATTGCATAATGTGTAAAGGCCTTTAAAGTTAAAATAAAATGCACAGTATTATTGTCTTTGCTTCAGTGACCTGTGATGGAAGGTGTGGCTTCATGTACAGTATGTAAAGCAGCCATTTCCATTTTTCACAAAGACACATGCCATCAAGTTACTTTCAGAATTTACCTTTATAATATTTTCTCACTGTTATGTCAGTGCTTCCTACACACTACAGCAGATGAAGGAACTCACACTCAACATTATTTAACAAAAAAAAAACAAAACACAGTTGTAAACACACTAGCATACTATAAAAGTGGGTCAGTCATGCCTTGATTCCATTCAGTGTAAACATCATATAGCTTCATTGACAAGTTGTTTCAAAATATATGTGATACTGTCAGACATGGAATAATATGATTTTTTACAACCTGAACGCTACATAAGGGGAAAAAAAGGAAAACTGTTTGTTAAAGCAGTTTGGTTTTTTAGTCTTCATCACAATTTATCACTCACGTTTGCACCGGTTTGAATATTTATCATTTAACATTTGCACTGTCCAAAATTATAAACAATGATGCTTTTTATTCAACTACACATGTTCAAAACGTGAGAAAAGAGCAGCTCACTTTCAGGGTCATAGCGATGGCTTATGACAGACACACTGACTGACCAGTGAATTGAAAGTATAAACCCTCACATTAGTGTAAACACTGAATGATAATTTCTATACGGAGTGGGATTGATATGTTTATCCAGCTTTCCCGGCTAACAATATGTCAACACTGAAACCATCGAAAAAAAAAACACATTATTGATTACTGAAATCAAAAAGTACTTTTGGATTGAATGGGCTTCTATAAGCAGGTAAGGAGTTTGAATTAAACCGCCTTATTTACATAACATAAAATTCAATTCACTGAACAGACACTTCTGTCCAAATTGACTCACAAGATGTGCCTTCAACCTCAACAGAAACAAGCTAAGAGTTAAGTGCTGTCAAAAAACATTAATGGATTTTTTATTTGTTGCTTTTTCTTTCACAATTTCACACTTAAACTTGACAACAATGAAATGGTTACATGAGTACAGAACCATCCCATGCAGTCTGGTTTATCCTGGTTTACCACAACCAGCACAAATAAGTAATTAGTTTGAACATAATATGCATGTTATGATTGATTTCATGTGGAGGAACTCCAGAGATGCATTGAGCTCTGTGCTGTATGTTTTGAGATGATGATGCAATGAGAACAGAAATGCATGGCCTCTGCTCTGTGACCTGTAAATAATTGATAAATCAATTTTCTTGACTAGAACACCAAATAATGAAGCAATGCAATTCTTATCAATTACATTTTCGTCTTAATTGTTGACTTCACTTAGCACAAAGCAGCACAGCGAAACACCACGCCATTTTTCAATTAAAAGGTCCAGATGTTTTTGGAGGCTTCAGTAGACACAGGCAGTTGTGAGAAATGCTTTATCTGCATTGTAATAATCACTAGAACATCAGCTCCAGGCTGCATTTACATACTCATGTTTTATTCCAGCCTTCTTTCTAATGCACCGCTTAATTATACTGAGCACAGACAATGTCAGACCCCCATAGCCCCAAATTTATTATTGCACTGTGTGAAGCAGCAACCATCAAATCTAGTGCTCCTCATCACAACATACCACACTCATCAATGCTCTCACACTGTAAAATAAATATCATATTCTCAGTGTTGAACACATATTCAAATTCTCAGATTTTATAAAGCATGAATAAAGTTAATAGCATAGTTAGCAGTGACTGTACAGGGCAGTAACATTCAAACATTTTCCTTCCTTTATTTTGAGTATCATTAATACTTTATTGCAATATATTGGATAAATAACATTTAATGACAAATTGCTCAAAATAATAATACAGTACAGAAAATGTGAGTGTTGTCAGAAATGCCTTAGGTTAGGATCATTTATCTTTCACAGACCTGCAAAATTATCTGACTTTTTTAATGTTTTCTGTCCTTAATTTTGTGAAGAATGATTCCAACTTTAGGAAACATGCATTTACATGAGCAGGAAAGAGATATTACTGTTTTTCTGGGCATACTACAGTAGATTATTCAGAGATGGCAGTCAAAAGCAGTGCAAAAAAACCCCATCTGTGTAATGGGTAACTGTTTGCTCATTAATGTTTATCGGATGTCTGAATCATTTCTTGCTATTGAGGTTTGTGTTGTTAATTGCACACATTGTTTTTCATGAGAAAGATTAGATTATTATGAGAATCATGATATAAATGGGATCCAAGATGTATAATGATGAGATCTAATTACTTTCAGTGGCCAAATAGCAGTCTGTCATAAAGACATGGCTGCAGCTTCAAAACTGTTGTCTTTCAATCATTTGCTTTGATGAAAACATTTCTGTCATGAGAGAACAACTGTGGTGGTTACATTACAGAGAACATTTTTGTTATATCTTTCATTGCCATGACTGTGATGTGTTAGGTAATAAGTATCTTGTTGTTTGTGATTGGTAAAGGTTTACTCTGGGTGATAATGGATGATGGTTATTTACTTGGATACACCTGAAAAGAGTTAAAACAAATGAGCAGAAAAGATCAAAAATAAACTGCTCACTACATGCATTTTTGGATAAAAGAGACATTCTAAGTGCACAGTACATAAAAAATCCACTTCTTATAGCAATACAAGCCGACATCTCCAGTTTGGTAAGGTCACATGTTCCGTTACAGTAAGCAGAGAGTGGACCCCCCCCTCCTCCTCCTCCCCTCCCTCCCTGCACATCCAACAACTCAGCCCTGCTGCACACCAATCCTTCTGAGCACAGCCAAGCATGGAAGAAATATTCTTATTTAGATGAGGGCTCTGCGAGGGGCATAGTATGGCATAACAGAAGAAGAATACAATGTACTGTGGCATGCATTGAGAGTGACTCCAATACAGCCCCCTTTACAGAAGGCAATCAAATCTGGCAGTCATGTGTAAAGATACTTATCTGCCTGGAGAGGATTTCGACACCATATTTCTGGGAGAAATGGAAATCAATGCTGACAGCAGCTTGTCAGTGTTATATATTCAGAGCATCTGATCTCAATAGAGGAACCGAACTTCCCTTGAAAAAGGGAATAATGAAGAGATATTTCATAGCAAAAGGTCAATCCTACATTGTGAATAAAGTTAAAACACAGAAATTTTCTCATGCTGTAAGTATTCAATACCCTGATGAGAGCAGATATTTCAAGAAAACACACTAATCTTACCAGCATTTTGCAGACTTTATATTCTATATTGCCTCAGGCACGCTCTTGCTTTTGTTTGAAATTTGGCACATTACATCGCTGCACAAAGGAGCTCTTACATATTTCTGAATTCATGAACAAATACCTCTCCTCTGATATGTTTTTTGAGATATGTTGTTCAGGATTGTGTTGTACTCTTGTCATATCTATAAATTCTGTGTCAAAACCAACCACAGTGTCACCTTCTGGGGACTCATGAAATATGACAATACTCCAGTAAAGAGAGAATTTGGCACGGACAAAGACACTTTATGAGCTGGTATTCCTGTAAATGTGGAATTATCGCCCAACCGGCGCAACGAGTTCACAATTCCGGTGTGCAGCGTTAATCAGATTTTCCCACCAGAGCTGTAGTTCATTGTCATTGCTAATGGAGCTTCCTCTGCAGGTTGTTGCTCTTCACTAAATTAGTGTGAAGTCTTATCCCAAAAACACTGACTAATACTGCACTTAATCTTAGAAACTCTCAACTCCCATGAAAAATCTCATCTGGAATGACACTGATGCATCGGAGCGTCGCCCCGCATTGCATTCATCATGTTCCTGACAAAATTAATCTTGATGGACTGAAACCAAATTACACCTGCATTCACACCCATTGCTCACCACAACCACTGAATAAATATTTATTGATGATATCTGTTATTTCTTCTGCGCACGGTGAAGTTGTTTAGCTCTGTTGATAAGGAAAATAAAGATGAAATGAGAAACTTTCAAAACAACATGCTGAATATTTTTTGCTGTTTGAAGATGCTCCGAGACGAAATGCAGAAAAGAGCCGAGGGCTGCTCCTCAAGGTGGAAAACTTGAAAGGCTTTATTGAAGGCAAGTTGAAACTGAAACAATTAAAAACTCAAACAAGTGTCAGTCAGCGCTGTTCCTTGACCATCAAAAGTTATTAATTATTACAACATGAGCTGGCCTCCTAAGACAGTCTTTTAAGTTTATTTTAAGTCTTCTAACTTTTGCCTCTTTATTGCTGCTCTTGTGGTAACAGAAACCTCTGAAAACTTGCAAACTACCTTGAAAATGTGTTTCTAATTGATTGATATCCTGTAACTCACTGACACTGACAAGTAAGAGAAAAAAAAGATTACTGTCTGTAACTGAAAAGACTCCTAAATTCATATTTTAATTAAGTAGCTTTAAACATGGTGACAGCACCCACATCGCTATTTTCAGAATATTTTAAATCCCTTGTTTTATTTGCAGGATACTAAATATAATTTAAAGGATTATAAAACCATCCTTGTTGCCATTTAAGTAGCTTCGTAAGCTATGCAAATTGTCTCTCTTCTTTCTGTGAGAATGGGGTGAAAAACACCCATCTTTAGCCCTGCCAACCAAAAACAGACATGCACAGCTCCTGTTATTTATCTTCCAAATGAACTCATTTTTCACTACTAATTAAAACATGTTGAGATGAGGAGGAACATAGAAGAAGGAGAGCATTTGTTTGAGAACTGCACAGTCATTCATTTAGACATGTAGCCTATGTTTGGCTTCTGTTTAAAGAAAGCAAAGTGATGTACGAACACAGAGCAAGTTGTTGTCACTAATAGCGAGAGGGAATCCTTTGTATTGTTGCCGTGATGCTGACACACCAAGGGGATTGACAGGCCTTAAAAATATTGGGAGGTTTGCCAACCTATTCACGCGTTGCGTTGTAAAATAGATCATCATGTTGCTTCTTTAATGTACCTTAATCTATTAGGTACACAGCAAACCATCAAGAATATTTTTAGATGATGGGTTTTATGGCTTTGTGTTGTTGATTAATTGAATAAAAAGATGGCATTTCACAAATCATCCCTTTAATTAGTCTGTGAGCGTCACAGTGACCACGCTGTCGCTGTCTGAAAACACAGAGACGGGGGTGGGGGTACCAGCCAGAGCTCCAGCAGGGGAGGGGGTTGGCGTGCGGAGGCTGGGGGAGCCAGCGCAGCCCCAGGCAGCCTGTGCTGCACACCCAGGTGCTGTTGTCAGCTGGAGCCCTGCTCCAGCTGCTCACCAGAGATTGATTTAATTATTTCCATTCCCTCTGTCCCTGTATTTCTTTAATTCTTTGTCTTCTCTACCTTGTTGCCTTTTGGCTTCTTTCTCAGTCTTGGCTCCATGATGATATGAAATCCAAAAGCTCTATTGTTATCAAAACTAATGCTCATTTAATACATGATATATATTCAAATCTCTGCATGGGGGGGTCATCACGCAAAAATAAAGTTTCCATCAATCTTTCAAAGCAGCAGCAGCAAAATTGAAAAACACATTTTCTGAGCCAAATTTTGACACTCATATCACTTAATCTACTTCCTTTCATTCGGTTCATTTTCACACATAATGAGACAGATTCATTTTATAATTACAGATGTACTGTATTGTTACAGTCCATAAGTGCTGAAGGAGATTTCTGCTCCGCTTGCTGAGTTTGAGGTCGTAGGACTTGTGTTATCAATTCTCAATGATTTAAATTACTAAAGTTCTTTCTCTCTTATCTGATCTTTTAAAGGGCAATGAAAAGGCCCATCTTTTCACTGAAACCCGTCCTCAATCACTGTTAATGTTAACTCCATGTACACATAAGAGGGCTGATAAAGAATCATTAGTCTCGTTAATGGAATCACAGGTCCAATCCCTCCATCCCTTTCTATTGAAAAGCGCTCTTCATTTCAAAGTTGTTCTGCTTTATTAAAGCTCATTACCATTTCTCTTTTAATAAGCACTCTTTAAAGTCATTACCTGCAGTGGAGTTAAAGGCTCAGCTATTAAAAGGTTACTTTAATGTGAATAATGGCCTCCCGATATACTCAAGTTAATTACTATTGGATACTGGTTCTAGTTTAATCTAATGCTTAAACCTTAATGAAAGATATGTCACAGTACAATGAAATGGCAAAAAATTGTCCTCGATCAACAGAACTGTTTGTGCTATCTCTCCTCACACAGGCAACATTGCTCCATCTCAAGCAGCCTTTCAATACATTCAATTGCAATGTGCACTATTTTCCCAGAATATCAATAGACACATGGTTAGCATGGTTAATTGCAATTGAAGTCAATCTTGTTAGTGTTGTCTTCATCAATCACTTTTTCTAACATTATGTTGCAGTCAGTAACCACACTTTCCTTTTCTTCTTCAGGCAGAGCTGTTTATAATTTTTCATTTTAACAACAAGCTAGCTTATTAGGTTCAGAGTGAGAAGCTACAGTATAATGATGCTGCAGATGTGGCAAATGTTGCGTTCAAAGGCAAAAGGTGAGCTACGTTTTGTTTTTAAACCACTCCAAAATGCAGATGTTTGTTGATCTGGTTTAGTCTCCTAAAAGTTATCTTTATACACTTCCAAGCGCAAATATGTTTGGAAGGAAATGTAATGTTGCTCATAATGCTGTCACAAAATGTTTATATTGAATGTATCAGTACAATGTCTGTGTATTTTATTTATTTTCTCTACAATATCTATTTTAGAGACTTAAGCAGTTTTGTGTGGTTGTCTGAAGGCATTCACAGCATTTTATTAAAATTCAGGAAAGATCCTGGTTTTGGCTGAATATTGAAAAAGTCAACAGTGACTTGAAGTAAGACAGGATGTGTTCACTTTTAAGTTGGGACGGTAATGTCACATAGATTTCTATGAAATTTGGTAGAGACATTCATGGTGCCCAGAGGATTCCTCCTACTGACTTTGGTGATCCCTAATTTTTCATCTAGCACCACCAGCAGGTCAAAATTATCACCTATCTTGTCCAATATCTCTACATCTACAAGATGGATTGACTTGAAAGTTTGTAAAGACATTTGTGACCTTCTGAGGATAAATCGTAATGACTTTGGTGATCCTCTGAATCCTCTAGTGAAAACACTAGGTTGAGATTTTTGGTTTTTAGTGAAATATCTCAACAACTATGGATTCAATGAAATTTGAAATGACATTTGGTAACCCTCTACCATTTAATATACTACTATCATCAGGCCAAATTTTTAATTTGTCCACTCCTTCAGTTTAGTCCAGTTTAGTTTCCAGACAAAACGGCATTTCGAGAGTAACTAACTAACTTCCGTATATTTCTGAGTGAATCAGATAAACAGGCGGGATATAACGTTGGGAGGATTTTGATTTGAACATTGAAAAGTGAGTGTGTCATGATGAATCTTAGCTCTCTAAAAGTTGACGACTGATTGATGGGTGGATGACATGATATTATTGGTTGGTTCAAACTTACGTAAGCACATGTCATACATGCTGACAGGCTAAACTATGAATGTGAACATGGTAAACATTATAGCTGCTAAACAACAGCATGTTTTGAGAGCATGTAAGTATTCTGATGTTAACATTTAGCTCAAAGCAATGCTGTGCCACACAGAGCTGCTAGTATGGCTGTAAAGTCTTAGTCCTGTTTTAACATTTAACTGAAACCATCAATCAAACCATCTTTTTCTAAACTTAACTGAAGTGCTTTTGTTGCTTAAAACTAACAGTCCCACCACTATCCACCCCAACTGTCTCCCTATGACCTCCATGCTGTATAAGACCATATAGCACTTAGTCTAATGGATAAAAAAAACATTCCCACTAAGCATAATCTTGGAAGCAATTACATTTCCCTCAAAACTTAACTGGGAACACAAATTAGAAGTAATGTATATAAACCTAATTTCTAGGGAACATGGTTGCATTCCAGGCAAAAAGTTAGTGTCAAATGAATGAAGGCCTAGTTGAGCACATCAAATATGTGCACACATTGGCAAGAAAAGCAGTAAAAACCTGGAGTGCGCACATCAAATTATGCACAGCTCAGAATTCACCATAATCCTAGCCCTGTAATATGACACTGTTGAACTCTGTGTTATCTTTTTTTTTTGAGGGCACAGGGTCAGATGAAGAAAGCTGACCTCTTGCTTTCAAACTGTTTTAATTCACAAGTGAGGAGCCTAATTGCCGTGATCTGCACAGAAGGCCAGAGGTAAAAGCTCCAGAGAAGCATTAACCTTGAGATCTTAGTGCAGTACACTTTCCAAAGAAATCTGTGTTGCATAGGTTAGGGAGAGAATGTATTTTACCATCCAAACAGAACAACTCAGATGCTGCTGATGTAAATCCCCCCACGTACCTGATGATGCTGTTAAAACAAAAACTTAACACCTATCTTCTATCACACCTTCCACCCTGAGAGACTGACATACACATGCACAGTAATTACTAAATTTTAAGATGCTCTTGCTGACATACAGTACTGAAAACCTTTCAAATCAGCAATTTACTCTAATTCGCATATCATCTAAAGAAAAATAATTATGGCCACGATGATATCATCAGTTAACAAATTACACGTAGTCCTAATTGCTAAATAGCAGATTCCCTTAATGTTTAAGATAGAGAAAAGAATGCATCACTCTAAAGCCCCATTTTTCCAGCAGTGAAATATGTGTCGTATTCATGCACAGAATTAATGTGCACCAAATGCACCACATTAGCATTTTCCAGTGATACGTTTCCCTCTCTCTTAAGGTCATGTGGCTTTAACGGGAGGCTTAAGTAAGACTCATGTGCATGTGTATGACCCATTTCATAAATCCCATCGCCTCCTCAGTGAGATAGTGGATACTAAATGTCACAAACCAGTGGGTCATCTAATCCCTTTTTCCCTCAACAAACCGCATTAAAACAATGATAAGGAATAAGCAGTGGCTGTGTTGAAGGGCTTCACCACGCTAAAATACTTTGATGACAACAAACATTTTCCATCATGTCAACAACAAACGGCGCATTCATGAATAGGATTGTTGAGATGTGGTGGACAGATGTTGTAATAGTCATTGGTCTTCATGGTTGACAGATTATTTGCAGAACTTCAATGTATCTTTGAAGCCCAGGGTCGCCCACTGCCAGCCAAACAGAAATGGCACTGTCAGAGAAAGGATGGACAGGCGACTTCCACCAAAGAGCCACATGATGAAAAGACACAACATTGTTTCTTGATCAAGAGCACTAGGCTGCTATTGAGCATTGGCTTTTAAGATCAAATATTTCAGTGGAAAATTGGCTGTAGCACAGGCTGTATGGTGGTGTACTTCATAAATATTGTACTGTATGTTTCACATGAATGCTTTGCTAACTAGACAAACGGGACAAAGACAGACACATTCACCTGACGATGTCTGAAGAAAGCTGACAATAAAAACTGTTATCTCGTGACTTCATAGAAGCTAAAAATAAAAAAAACTGCTTTTAACATTTATTAAAATGCTCCTGATTACACAAACCAGCCTGACTGCTGAGACACACCTGATCTTTCTTTTTGCTTTCTTTTTGTTTTCATTTTTCTTTCCTTTGAGCTCAGGACACTTTATATAAAACGACAGGTATTGGTGAGTACGGTCACATTCACACCACTACTTGTCAGTGCTCCAACATTAATGAACTCACTATTGAGTTGTTTGGTACAGTAGGATTGTTTTCTATCTGGTGTGTTTTTATGAGATAGAATAGATGACAAATGTTTGGAAAAGGGGAAAAAAACAACTGTCTTAACTGCTGCCTGCCATGTGATGTCACAGCATGTCAAACTGAAACATTAAAAGTAAACATACTCATTACTGTAAAAGGAAATTTCAAGCTTATAGTAATTTCAAGTTTCTACTTAAAGGTGCAATATATGACATTTCAGCTCCACTAGATGTCAGCAAACAACCATTAGCTATGTGAAGATATAGTGGAATAATGGCGTCCTAAGCAGAGAATAAAGTCACATTCACACATAGCCAGTCTGGCCACGCGTGCATGTTAGTGCATGTGACTCCCTCACTGTCTTCCTTATGGCTGTTTTCAACAAGGCAGCCAGGTCACAGTACAGTAAAACATGTTTCTGAAAACATTTGAGGCGAGAAATAGGCAATGCAGTAAAAGAATCTTGATCCATATTTGATCAGAACTGCTTAGTTTGACAGTTTGATCTGAGTCCTGTGAGCTGTCGATTCAGGGGCTGCTTTCTTTTCTTTTTTTCCCCAACTTTATTGAGTAAACGACGTGCACATTTGTTTTGGTCTGAGATGCTGGTGCTAGTGCGACATCTGATGGGACTAAATGTTGTATATTGTACCTTTAAGAATCTGGAATGCGTTGGAAGAAAAACTTTTTTTTATTTTAACCATGCTCACAAACATTTGATGACATGAATTTAGTATTCTTTATGTTGCAGAACTTCATGCAAAATATGTTAAATTGAATTGCAATAGCAATGGGGAAATACACTTACCAGCACTTCTAAAGCTAATTATCTATTTAAAAGCGGTTACAGGTTTAACCGTACAGCTCCCCCAATAAAAAAGTGAAAAAGTGTAACAACCCTTGTTTCCAATCTTTGTGCTGAGCGAAGTTAACCAACTGCTGGTGATAGCTTCATATTTATCAATCTTCTCATCTAACTCTCTGCAAGAAAGCAAATAAGCATATTTCCTATTTATGTCCTGTGGACGGGTGTTGTAATTTAGTGTTTCGCTACAAACACTAAATATAGTGCATCTGGTGCCTGTGCATATGTTGCAGTTCCAATGCTATTGTGATGTCCATGTCAAATAAATAAATAAACTTATAAACACGTCAAACTCCTCCTTTAGCGTTGGTCATTGTAAAGCTTATTACAGGTGAAAACATTTTCAGGGTTCACAAACAATATATGCATCATTCTCATTTTGCTATTGTTTCATTAATTTCTATCCAAAATGTAATGTATGTTTGCACCTGACTTTCCTTTCATGCATCAAAGATTTTCAATATAATGACTATTTTAGACAGGATGGTCGATTTCTGAGCAATGCACAATATTCTGTTCAACACTGTTTCCCTCAATTGAGAAAACAAGTAGTGCACCTGTATAAAAGCCTCATAAAAATAATGCAACTCTGATGCAAGCTGCTTTTCCTGCTTCCAGCAACACTACATTTGAACTGTATGTCAACAAAGCAACAAAGTCATCACTATCTACAGCGAGTGCTTGCATTATGCTGATGAATGGAGAGCCCTGCCAGATTATTTGATTTGATAAGCAGTACAACCCATCGGTAACATAATACATCACAAATTGTTTTGTCAACAATTTATGATACCATTTATCAAATGACCATCGCAGTGGGCTGAGTTATGGTGTCATAGCTGGCATAATGTCAATACTCAAGCTGAGTTGAGGGCAGTCTGGCCACAGTGATTTAGACACGCCACACCATGACCTCTTCAGAGATTTTCTCTTCATTACCAGACAAATTGATGTTGAAGGGAGAAAAAAGTTGTAAAATTTAATGTTTAAATCTTTAGAATTAAATATATGAAGTAGATAAAGCATGTGAGATCAAACCTAAAGTCATTTGTTGGCTTGCTGCAGTTCAGGAAGACTTGAGAACTCAAATTTAGAAAAAATATTTTGAGCTACTGCTCAGAAGAAATTTCATTTAAAGGTCCTTAAATGAAGCACAGATAGATAGTATGATTTTAAATCTTCAATTTTGTTCTAAGATTATTTTGTCACATTGGCAACAGGGCAAGCAGCAACTTCTGCCAGCTTTATGTCACAAAAAAAACTCTGCCAAATGAAGGTGAATTTGTCCATGAAAGCAGTGCAATCAAGGTCTGATTTTGCTCTGCTCATGGGAATCAATTTGGGCTGTAGCCTGGATGACAATTAAAACGTAAAGCCTTAAAATGCCCCCTCAAGTCAATCTGTGTCTAGTATTGACCAGAATATATGGCCCGTGTCCAAGCCGCCACCGCTGGCCAATCTTAAAGGTTACTGCAACCACTACATGTACCCACATTAACAGGACGCTCACCTCTCTGGGTTTATGGCCTGTGTAATAATTTTAAGCAAAGAGAGAAGTGCATTCAGTGGAGACAGTAACAGCGAGAGTCGAGGGAGGACAAGTATAGTATGATTGATCGTGGTGAGCAGTATAGCTGTGTACCTCTCACCTTCCCCCCCCTGATTACTGCCTGCTCCTGATCTCTCAAATCTGTCTTGACTTCCTAAAGAAACAGATTACTCAGATATGATACGTTTTTGCACTTGGGGTTAAAACTTTATCGAAAGGTTACGTTTTTAAGCTGCGTCCTGTGTCATATTTTAATACATTCACATGGATAAGGTGTCAGAGTGGGACACTTGAGCAGCTCCAGTTGTTGGAGTTACAGTAAGTGTATTGATTGAGAGCATTGTGATGGCAGTGGTTTTGGGAGAGGAGACTGCTTGTTAGTCCAGACTGTCAAACCACAAACAAACTACAAAGTAAGCCGCTAAATTCTGTCTGACAAATATGTTAAAGATGTATCAACGCATTAATTGTGCATTTAACATTCTTAACAGTTTATTAGTTTACCTCCCACACTAACACTTGAAATGATTTAATAACTACAGGGGGAGTTAACAGCACTCATTAGCAGATACAATATTTCCTACATAGTTATCTACCTTTCAAGCTCTCTTCTGTATGTGGGATTACTCAAGTTCTGTACTTAAGTATAATTTTAAAGGTACTCATACTTTGCTTGAGTATTTCCTTTTTTTTTCTCTCCACCATTTATTTGAGATCTTTAGTTACTAGTTTCTGTTCTTTCGTTTTCATATGAAACATATGATCAACTCATAAAATATGACATGTTGATTATACAAAATTTTTTATTAAATATAAAAAATTAGCTCATTCTAGACCAGCTAAAACAGTAAAATGCTGATTACAAGCTTATGCATCAGTACAATGATACAATAATGTAAAATATAATAATATAACACAAGAGTGTGGCATTCTGCTACATAATGAGTCCTTTTACATTTGGATATTTTAAGTACATTTTGCTGATAGTACTCCTAAATGTAGGAGTTTTCATTGTAATTGAGTATTTTTACACTGTGGTATTGCAACTTTTACTTATTGTAACTTATAAGCGTGCAATCCACCACACCTGACATTTTAAACTTTGCATATCATCTCTGATCCTTACATTGGAATTTTTAGAGGCACACTTCCTTGGATATTAGTTCACTGCACGATTCCAAGGAGCAGATTCCACAAATAGTCATACTACCTCTCTCTGCTTTCACGTGTGCAGAGCAGTAATGAAGACAAAGAGCACGCACAGCAGCGACAAATACCAGGAAATAAATAAGAATAAAGTATCCAAACCAAATGAAAGACTGTTCATAATTGGGTTAGTAATGTCTCTGGCACCGTCTGCTCAGTCATTTCCTCCAATCTCCCCGAGCAACAGGGGATCATAGAGGCGACACTCAGACCAGGAGGTATCTCGCTGCCGTGTGTCAGTCAGGCTGCCTTCACCGGGCTCCAGCATTCTTCCGCCGTCTTCGACAGCGTTTCTGATAGCTCAGAGAACGACGAGCGTCCTCTTCTGATGTAAAACACGCAGCAATTTCACAAATCTTTTAATGATTTGTGACCCTTTTGTGGACAGCAAAATTGTGAAACCATGCACCCATAACTTCTCACTTAATCTGTATTACTCTCATCACAACAGAGCAAGCCACTCTATCAGTAAATGCTAATCTCCTAATTAACAAGCTAATTAGGCAATTACAGCTTTGCAGAAGGATGCCTAAATGAAATATGACAACACAGTCACTTTCTACAGCACCTGTGGGTCTTTTCAGATGTCACAATGAGAAGCATGATGACAAAGTGTTGTCTCTACACTCATAGGTGCTTATTCTTATGCCTTGCTTACCTCATTTGTAAAAATACTGTCATTTTATGTCACCTAATGTACAGTACATGTGAAAACAACTTGTCAAATTACATGTTATTTATTTTTCCCATCAAAGAAACTGACCTGCAGCTTTCTGAGAACACAATGTGATATAATTTTAGAAATGTAAGCGTGAGGAAGAAAAAGCAGGAAAAGGTGAATAGCACAGACCCCTGATATGTAAACATAGTTCTGTGAACTAGTAGTGCCACAGTGTCTTACTGTAAGGAGCTGTCACATACGGAAATGAATTATGTTGACATATGGCTGAAAACAACGGTGAATAGGCCTGCTATGCAATGCAATGAAGAATCATGCACTGCAACAGAGGAGAGGAGCCGGAGCTGTACCTTTGAGCCCTTCTTGACAGGTATGTAGTGTGACTTGACAGCTCAGTATTTCAATGATAAATGCAGTAGTCCTGGGACTCCCATTCACTAAACTCAAGAGTGTGTTGCTCTGATACTTCAAGGTCAAATGAATGAGCAGAACCACACAGAACGCCAAATATGATCTGCTTTTTTAAATATATATAGACATTTTTTAATATTAAGATTTCCAACTTTAGATTGAAGCCATGTGAACCGTATAGGACATTTAAACGTCAATGGTGTCCACAAATGATCTCTAGTGACAAATTGAACGCTTTATTCTTAATATATGATGCAGATTTTTTCATTAAAAAACAAAACAAATTCATTAATTTTCCTTTGATCCTATATCAAGTGAAGTGCACTAAAAATAATGTCATTTCTCATTCATTCTGGGACATCTTTGACACATCCTCATCCCATTTCCTGGACTTCACATTGAGAATCAGACAGGCGGCAGAAGGGCAATATGCATTTTCCAGAAGGATCATCAAAAGTTAAAAGTTTTTTTTTGAAAGTAATGACTCACTGTATAATGATTTTAATTGAAATCATTTTAAGTAAAACTTCCGCTTCTGAGGATTAATCCATTCACTCAGTTCTGACTCACAGGAATGAATCATTCCTTGAGACCAAGTAGTCCATGATCTATTCACTGCTTTGAGCTGACCAAAAGAACATATTTCACTATCACTCCTTCTAATGATGATATGTTAATTTGTATGCTTATCTCAGTGCTTCTTCCAAATGAATATGATGTCTCCAGTGACAAAAAAACAAACAATTAAATTAAACAGAATTGAAGGAAATTTGTATTTTATCATCAACCACTTTGTCACAGTTGGGGATTATGTCCATTTGTTTATTCTGATGAAAAGTGACTTAAAGTATCATAAGGGTTAACTAAACACTTTGAGTAAACATCAGTATGTCAAATGAAATGTTATACCTTCGTATAATCACCATAAAGAAATAAGACCAACAGCTTTCATGTCAGTGATGTTGTTTACTATGTATAAAAATTAAACCCACATTTTCCATAAACCCTGTTGCTTCCTGTCATAAACATGATGCTCCACTTGCACTTAATCCCAGTGTCACCCTGCAAATGTTTGTTTTCTTCCAACTTTTGTTGAAGAGGAAAACACATTTCAAGCACATTTGAAAAACAATGTTTTTTTACTCATTCTCATGAAATCTTAGGCTCTGTTTGTGTTTTTTTTTATTTGTCTTACTATAAAGCAGTCTCTCTTTTTGTTGCAGATTTCCTGCCAAATCTAACCCAAAGGCACCCAGTGTAAAATACAGCATAGACGTAGATATACTGAGATGTCGTCATCTAAGTTATGATTTCTTTTGTTAATGGTATTTACAATAATGTCAAAGAAATGCAAAAATCACCATAAAATGTTACATAGTACATTTAATAGTGTAAATGTCGCATCTTTATGTTTCATAAACATTTTGTCTGCACAACCATTATTGACAAACTGAGTAAATCCACTACCACCAGCAAGAGCTCTAAAACACGGGAGCTGTTTTCTGAATTTCTACAGAAACATTGAATTGTTCGCCACCATTGCTGACTCAAAAAACACCTCTAGTAGATCAAGCTTCTCAGTGAAGTGTGGTCCATGAGGATGAAGTTTGTCTGGACTCCAGTCTCTGTTTGGCTCATCACAACTTCAAAGAGAGAAGAGTGTGGCTGACATACCAGCTCGATCTTCTCAGTATCAGAGAACATTGCACATTTCTTCAAGTCATCTGTTCTTCCTTTTTTTTTTTTTTTAAATCTTAACTTAATACTGAATTGGAATTATCCATGATCTGGTACTTCCAAACCACTTAGTAGTCATGCTTTATTGTTTATCTGGCCTCTAGATCTGTGAGCGATGACATTCACTGTGTTTACTTTGGTGTCTGGAGAATATAATATCTTATGAGCAAAGAGCACTGCACATGTATTGCTTTTGTTGACTTTCTTCTCTGCTCATCCTCAAACTCCTATCAAACAAACCCCTTCTGTCAAAAGTTCAGCATCAAGGCCTTGTGGTGAACCATCTCTGCACTCTATCTCCTCATGTTTAACATGAAACGCACATAAAATAAAGGCAAACCTCCATTTTTCTCTCTTTTTCTTTATAAACACTGCTCATTGTAGGGGTACACAGTATATTTGCTGCCTCGCATCCAGCTCAACAACTTGTCTGCTGCCATAGCAACTGCGGAGGAGCACCGGGCAGCGCCGCCTGCTTGTGCAATGGATGTCACTCGTGGCAACGACCAATCAGAAGTTCCCATCCTTTTGTACGAGCAGTGTGAAGATGGAGGGATGGAGTGG
The DNA here is from genome assembly GCF_910596095.1 of Thunnus maccoyii. NCBI lineage: Eukaryota > Metazoa > Chordata > Actinopteri > Scombriformes > Scombridae > Thunnus > Thunnus maccoyii. The sequence goes on from NC_056541.1 coordinate 25,688,516, forward strand.
GTGGGCTTTCAGCATCATGCATCTGCCAGTAATAGGACACACGGATCGTCAGTCTTAGTCATTCTGGTCGGGGATTGGTCGAGGAGCTTCACTTTCCAATAATATAGTCTACTGCTTGCCTGGCTTGAACCAAGGCTTACAAGGGACTATGCAGTTCTACATCAAACTGTATAAAACTCTCATTATGCATTTGCCTGTGTTGTTGCAGGGGTAAATCTTTATTATTGGTAGAGAATATGCACATAGCTGCACGTGCACGCGTGAGGAAACGAGGATACCCTGCTGCCGCCGCTGCAAGAAAAAGAGAGGGGACTCTGCCGTGCTTTCATCATTATAATCACCATCCTAAGTATTAGCTCTAACATTTTGTTTTTCGGTGTTCAGGCGAGAAGTGACAAGAATATAGACCCCTCCTCTGCAGGGCGGAGCGTGCATTTTCATTTCGTATTTGTATTTTTTTTTTTTTTTTTACTCCTGTTCCCTGCTCTGACACGTCTGCACTGAGTGAGTGGCATTGGCACACTGTCAATCGCTCACTACCGCTGCCATCAAACAACATAAAACACACACAGGCAGAGGCTGGAGCTCATAAATTTCGGCAGGGCAAGATATTTTTTGCGCATCGCCTTTATACAGCGTTGTATCCTAATTAATTTCTTCTCGTTGTTGCTTTTTTTCTAAACAGAAATCTCCCAACTTTTTGTACATTTCATATTTTTTATAGTCACATTTGGACACCTATGCCGCAGATTGTGTATTTTTTTTTTTAAATAGGCCTATTGCCAGTTGTCGCGGGAATCATTTCTGCACATTTATAGTTGGCAACCTGCAAGCCTAAGATTTTTTTTTTTATTATTTGTTTACACGTTTTCACATTGGATATTTTGTTGGCGGTGCTTCACGCGGAGGATTTGGACATTTTTTTTGAGAGGGAATGCGCCGGGAATCCCATGAAGAGCGCTAATAAATGAGAGATCACCAAGGAGCGTTTCTGTCTACAACCTACCACCCGTCAAATCCCAGAGAAAAGACAGATTGGCATGAGGATTCCTGCTGGATACGATGGACAACGACCGTCAATTTTGACAAAGAAGTTTTAAGAAAAAGATAAAGATTTATGCATTTTTCTACCAACACAGTCACGCGTTTTGGCACTTTGGACCGCGCGTAAAAAAGCGAGAGGACAGCGACAACTTGGACACCAGATTTACGCTAAAACATCACTATAGTCTTCTTTAAATAACAAAAAACAAAAACAAAACAAACAAACGTGTGTGCTCTATATCGCTGAAGAATCCCAAAGCCGTACATCCCCCTAATCTGCGGCACATGCTCTAGCCGATTTCGTATATGAGTTTTTCAATTTGTGTGGCTCAGTGCACAGACTCTTTAGCGGCTACTATGGACGATCAAGCCCGGATCATGCAGTCGATCGGCGGTGTCAGTCTGGCTGGCCACTCGGTACAAGGAGGCATGGCACTGCCGCCTCCACATGGACACGATGGGACAGACGGAGACGGAAGAAAACAAGACATTGGTGACATTCTTCATCAAATAATGACCATTACTGATCAAAGTCTGGACGAGGCGCAAGCAAAGTTGGTTGATTTATATGTTTTATTAACTTCGCCCCCCACTCCTCCACCTCACCCCCCCACCACCACCACCCCCCCACCAAAACGCTGAACGCATCATTATTGAGATGTGGCCCGCTTAACTTCACTTCACCATGCATAACAATAGGCTGGGGTGCCTTTAATGATAATCTGACACACAGGTGCATTTACTGCCTCGCAAAGCTCTAACACATGAGAAAGTTGTTACTGAGGGAACAAAGGCTTTTAATTTAAACTATGGCAACGTGAATCTGAGTGAGCTTGTGTTGTTCAAAAAAGTTTGTGTGCACACATGGCCTATAGTAACATATCAGCAAAACTACAACTGATGCTGGAAAAATGAAATTAATCTCAGTCAGTTAATTATATGAATTAATTGTCAATGGGCATTATATTTATAATGGAGCATTATTATTAGTCTAATCTAATTAAAAGTTACTGTTATTTCTTTTTTTTTTTTTACTGAGCAAATACTAAACCATATATAGTAGCAAATGATAACTTTATTGGGTTGGAACATTGCAAGACATAAGGAAGTGATAATTAATCCTCTTGTAAATGTCTGACATGTGATTTATCAGTGAACTTATTTCAGTATTATCTTGTCTTATACTGAAACAGGAAACATGGACTGAACTGTCACAGAATGAAACCAGCACTCTTCAGCGTTCTCTGTGAAATCAAAGAAAAGACAGGTAAGATCCTTGTGGAATGTGTTCAAAAAAATTATTCATATACCCAAAGAAAAAAAAAAAAAATTTGGAACCTCAGCACAATCAGCCAAGTTTTACCTCCTAGTGATCCGGTGGCAGCCTGCATCCAGGTTACAGGGGACCTCTGCCCAATTTAATCAATCAATGCTTTAAATATGATTCTGTGCCACACAGAAACCGTCCTGTTGTCACAGCATGCAGAGGTAGATTTTTGTGCCCTGAAGTTGCTCATGTTTCTTCAGGAGCATCTTTTTCTTTTCCAGCACTGGTTGCTTGGATTTAAACACAAAGTGTGCTCCAGCTTTCACCCTCACTACCCTGGCACTAAACAGGACGGGGGAATCCCGTAGCATATGCTCTAATAACTGAGATCACACTGAATTCATGCTTTATAACAAAAAAACACAATTTTCAACATATGAGGAAAACAACACTTTCAATCAGTTATTGAATTGCAATTACATGAAGACTCCTTTCCTATAAATGTGGACAGTGAATTCTGGTAAAATGCAAATTGCTTGTATCTAAAATTATTGATAAATCTAAACTTTGAAAAAAGAAGGGGGGAAAGTTGCATATTGTGCTCTTTGTAAGCATCAAGTGTGCAGATTTCTACGACAACTTCCAGTGTGTGTGCGTGCATATACACAAATATATAAGAGACAGATGTAATTATAGTTAATGTATTTCTCATAACTTTTCTTATAACTCAAACTCTGCTATACTATATTTTAGAAAGGTCACCACTGTGTAGACAGATTGCGCTTTTGAACCTCTGCTCTTTATTTTTCCACAATACTTATATGATGTATAATAGACTTAAATTTCTTAAATGCAGACATACTCTTTTTAAGGATAAACTACTCTCATAGGCAGTATTTTGTAATATGAATTTAGCATTTTTTCATGATTGCTCTGCTCCTGCGAGAAACAAAGTCCAAATAAACAGATACTTGAAATATTCAAACTATTGCACATCACTATTTATTTTCCCAGATTATATGTGTATTTCTCAGGCAAAGAAAAAAAAAATAGAACAGGAAAAAAACAATGCTGTAGGATTTAGTGTAATTTAGCAAACCTGATGCCTTGTCAGATTTGTGACCTTTGTGCGGTTTATGAGGAAATTGGCTTGGGGGAGATCATAAAACTTTATGAACTTCCCCAGCGCAGGTGGCGTCCACAGGGGCTGGCAGAGGGTCCACAGTCTAGCCGAGATGCTCTGCTGTGTGAATGCCTGTTGAGTTTAGACAATGCAAGACACTGAGCAAGAAAAACAAAGGATGTAAATCACACAGTATGTTAGATTTTATTTTGCAAGCAATCATTGATTTAACGTTGAAGTGTTTTTTTTTCAGTATAGGAGCATCAGTGCATCTGTGAAACTTAGACCTTAGTGAAAAAATGACTAGATAAGGTTTTTTTTATTTTCAAACTTACCCCTACATTACTTACCCCTACATTTAAAGCATTTCACTCTGTGATTCATCAAAATCAGACTATTTACCGATTTGTTTGTCGAAACTTGTGTGATGAGGTCTGGTAGGAAAGTGTCTGCTGTAAAACACGCTCTTTAAACTTTAAATCAGCCGCTCAAAGTAGAATTAAAAAGTAGACGAAAATGATGAAAACTTAAGATAAATACATGTAGATGTGTGTGTGTTCATGGTGGTGTGCGTGCAGAGTGTATGTGTCTGGGAATGAAAGAGACGAGACAGAGGAGGAGAGTGAGAAAGAGCTGGTGTGGTGTGTGTGTGTGTGTGTGTGTGTGTGCATGGTTAACCTGTGGTTTAGAGTCACAGCCTCCCCCTCTTAGCCATTGACAGAGCTCAGCTGGTCTGGTGGCCTTGTTGACCGGTCTGTTTTTCCAGCACACAGTGAGCCTTTCACTGGCTCCTGTAGCATCGTTAGCCCTTTCATGTCCGTTCAGATGGCACAGGGCTGGCTGTCTTAGTCATGGGATCCAGCATTGGCTGAAAACGACTTTTAATAATAAATCTGAAAGCGGTCCAATAATCATCAGTGTAATTACTGCGTGCATGTATCATGTTATCAGGACGCATTGTCTAGTGTGTACATGAATTGTGTGCACAGGCTTCGAAGCTTTAAAAGTGTTACTACAAAGTTTCTGTTGAAAGAAGTGTTCTAGTGTTATATCAGAGATCAGAGGTGAGATAAAATCAAAGTGGTGACAATGATCTCAATGTTGCTTTCTTTATTTTTTTTAGAAAGGAGATGTGAGGAAGTGCATTTTCTAGTAATGGCGAGATATTTTGAAGACTTTTCAGGGTGTTTAGAAGTTTCTGGCACCCTTCTAACTGTTATTGTAGAGCTACAGCATATTTCTGCATTGCTAATGCCCTAGAAGTATTAATTCACTTTGATATGCTAATTAGAGAGCATTATGCAAGAAATGAGATTAAGTGGCAGCATGAAGTCATTTGCCTGTCACTAAATTGAGTGTTTTTAGCAGGAGGGTTTTTTTTCCCCAAATTTTCTTGGTTTTGCATTTAGATAAGCTAAATGTGAGATTCGGTTGGCAAGTGGTGTTCTTTGTCCTTCAGATGTGATGTGTTTTTCTTTTGCTACATACTTAAAAAAAATGGCAATTAATTATTCACAATCATTTTTTCTTGCTGTTTCAGGACAAAGGACACATTCATGTTGTACCTTTTTCCCTTAGGCTGTATGAGAAGACAATGAATGCATTCAGTGAAAATTGCCCGCGATTCAGATGAGTTTTGCAGTTATTCCTCTGTGCTGGGTTTGTTTTATCCTGCTGGCTACTCCCCTTGTCTTGCTCTCATGCTTTGGAAGAGAGGCTCACAGCAGCAGCAGCGGGAGCGGCAAGAATAACAAAGGTGAAAGATTACCTCCATATGGTATTTCTGACCAGGAAAAGAGAGGTTCTGTAGCAAGACTCCTCTTTGATGTGAGGTTTAATCAATAGAAAGAGATTACAGAAAACTATTACAGGCTAAATCACGGAGTGCCACAGAGAGGCTAAGCCCTCTCCACAGCTCTCTCAGCTGCATAGCGCTTCTTTTGGCTGCGTATTGACTTGTTGTTTTCCTGACCTTTGACTCATCAGGTTCAGAAACGGGGGGTCTGAAGAGGTAGGAGAGAGACAGAGAGAGAGAGAGAGAGAGAGAGAGTGGCACATTCAGGCTGATAAATGCTCGATCCACTGTTTAAAGCAGTGGATTAGGGAGGGACTACACTCACGGTCCGAGCCAATGTCGACATTCTGTTGCACATGTTTGATTTGCCTTCTGTAAACCGCTAAACATGCTTTCACATATGTTTATTGGCTCGTCCACGCTATATGTAATGTTCAGCTAGGAAGACTGTGTTAACTAAATGCAGTTCAGGATGAGCCTGTAATTAACCACATGCAAGGCTGACTAAAAGCATTACCTGGAGTAAATAGAGTTAGGACTGAGGAGGTAAGCATTTCTGAAATCTACAGGGAACATTAATTTCAATGTTCCCTGACAAAGTTAATGAGCCTTCTCATTCCAATTGGGTTATTATTATTAATACAAATGTATTATTATTATCATTATTATTATTGTTGTTATTATTAGTATTATTACTATTATTATTATTATTATTGTTAATATTATTATTATTATTGTTAATGCAGGTGCAACTAAATATCCTTTTTACAAGCCAGGGAACAAAAAATTGTATTTGTTAATATTTTATTTTATTTTTTCTTTCACTTTGTGGTTTTATTTGTGCTGAAAAAGCTCCAGTAAATCCATGGCAGAGAACAGAAAGCTATTCAGCAGGAGAGACAATTGACTTTGGCTGCTTTTTGTCTCAGAGAGCCCCAGTGATGCGGCTGCAGTGACTAGATAGTGTTGTGCCGAATAGCTCGTGCACAGCTGGGTTCCTGACTGGCTCAATGGCAGGGCCACTAGTGCTTCCTCCTTTAAAGCACAAGGGGGACTGGGAAGATATGGCTATTATCTAAGTAGCTCCCAAATACCCTCCATTTCCCCATCTGCAAAGATGAAAAGAAGGAGAGCCAGACAAAGAGGAAAGGGAAAAAAAAAACAAAGAGTACATATCAGTTTCATTTGGAAGGATAAATGCTATTGTGCTGTGGAGGTAGATGCCTCTGCACCGGTGCTGCCTGGTATCTGCACGGCTCCTCAAATCTGGTTTTTGCACGATGATTCAGTGCTGTCCCTCCATCTGCACCCACGAGCACCCATCTTGCACATGTCTCTCTCGCCCCCCCCCCCCCCATGGCTGCAAGCGTTTTCCGCGGGCTCCTGCGCGATCAACAGCTCATAATTGTTTTTTGCACATACGTTATGCAAATGAGTCTTTATGGCAACTGGCATAACAATTAGCATCCTCCAACAATATTTTAGTAGGTTAATTGCGAAATTTCTGAATTGTACATCTGAGTTGTTAATTAGGCATGACAGAGGTGGTGAAATAGTTATCTTCAGGCGGTGGCAGCCAGCAGAGGCTGCTTGGGATGCAAAAAGGAAGGATTGATTGAAATTAGTTTACAGCAGTAGGAGCGTGGCTGGTGGAGACTCTTTGCATGCCCCTCGCGCTTTCTGCGGCGTCTGTCTGTCGCTGAATGTAAAAATATAAACCTGAAGCAGACAAGGAGAAGCTGGATCAAACGATGACCCATGTAGAAATAGATCAAGTAATTCTTGATATAAATAAAGATGTGAACGATCCAACTGTTCTTCTTGTCAGGACCCCGGGATGAGTTAGCAAGCTTTTTTTTTTTTTTTGCATTACTGGAGCTACACTCTTGTCAAAACAGTAAAAGACCTTTGACCTGCCAGACATACTTAAACTAAATTTTCCTTTTTCAAAAGTTGAAATATGGAGTTTTCATGGCTGGAAATAAAGTTAATCCTACCAACACGCACTAGTCAATATTTCACACTTTTTAATTGATCTGACAAAATTACAAAAAGTCATATTTGTGCTTCCTAAGTAATTTCCCCCACAAGAAAAAAAAACATTAATAATAAGTCAACCTGCGTTTATGAAACACACAGCTGCAAAAATTGAAATTAACTTATGAGAGTGTATCTTGCTTCAGCATTGTGCATAATATCAATCAGCTTTCAGCTCCAACTTAAAAAGAAAAAAAAAAGTTTTTAAACTTGAACTTTTTCCCTATGTCTCCTGTATCACAATGTTCATTACTGTGTCACTCCATGGCTGAGCAATGTAATGCCATAGAGCCGGTTATTAGTGTAAAAAGGGTTAGAGTGAAAGACTGGTGCAAAGCAAGTCCTCTCTCAGTAATGACTCTGCTATTTATAGGTCCCTATTTCATTAGCTCTAGTGTTTCAGGGAAGAGTTTTCCTCATGGGACGATAGACACCATGATGTTCATTTACTCTGTACACATTACATGTGGACAACTAAATGACCTATCATTTGTGAGTGCAGGGACACTGAAAACAATCCTGCTTTTGCCACAGTTTTTTGCTTTTCTGCATTTCACTGTTATAAAAATTGTTTTGTAGGCAGTTAAACGCCTGTATTGTTTGACTGTGTGGGGGTGTTACTCCTACAGGTGATGGATTTCTGTAGATCAAGCGATGAAAGAATTAGAGGCAGAAGTCCGTAAATGGACACATTTTAAATCTCATGTGTAATATTTTGACACAGTGGCAGTCTGTAGCTTGTTACCAGTCTCCGTTGACAAAAACAGAATGATGCATTGATGTCACATTTCTTTTCTTTACACGATTGTTTTCCCAAAAAACAGCAGAAAAAAGGGGGGAATGTGTGCTGTCTTTTTCCTCATTTGCAAGCTTGGAAATGAAGCCCCTCTTCCCATTGTTCCATATGCCATTGTTCCACATGTTTCATACATTAGAATGATATATTGAAGGCAGAAATGGGAAAAAGACTGCAATGCAATGAAAATTTAATCAGCGTCTTCTGCTGCTTTAATAAGGCAAATAATTCTTATTGGCTGCTGTGTTAAGATTTCTAATATTTAATTCATAACAAACCTTGCATTATTCTGCTTTAGCCCTAAGACAAGCTCCACTCTGCTGCCTGCCAAAAGGCAACTATGGGGAGAAAAAAAAAAAAAAAGACGTAAAAGGAACTGCACACTGAGCATTTTTCTATATCAGTTGAGGCGTAATACTATCATATTGTTTTGATATTGTCTGTGAATTTAAATATGTATTTAAAATAAATTGAATTAATCGTGTTACTAGAGCTAAGAACAGGAAAAGTGTATCGACTACTACCGCCGGTGATCAATGCACAAATGCTGACATTCCTCTCTTTGTAATTTTGTCAGCGGTCAGTAAAGTATGACCATTGGCTAAGAAACCATCTTTTTTATTTTTGTAAGTCCTTGAAGTTCATTTTTGTGTCTGAAGTAATGGAAAGATGGCGTGGGGCCAACAGCTAGGTGCTGGCTCATGTTACAGTGAAACGGCGGGCCCTGTTTTCGTCTCTCGGTGAAATGGCTTAATTGGTGTCAGAGCCCCAGGGATAAAGGCCTCTTGCTCTGAAACACAGCCACACAAGCCCTGTCTTCCCTCAACCAGGAGGAACGGCCGGCATCTGCTGGTGAATGAGGACTAAGCCGTGGCATAACAATACCAAATGATGTTTGGGATGACAGAAATTAATATGCGCTTGCTCCCAGAAAGCTATGATTAATGACGGCGAGCAGGGGAATGCTGTCCCTCCTTTTGCTCCTCTTTGATGGGGATTGAAAAGCAAAAAAAAAAAAAAAAAGGCTGGTTTCTCCTCTCTTTAGAAAGTGGAGGTCATCCAGAGTACATTACTGCTATTCTTCTCTTGCTTTTTCCTCAAGCAGGAGGAAGGAAAGGACTGAACGTATTGTAATGAATTTTGGAATGATTCACTAACATTGTGAGCTAGTGTATTGTCCCCATGGCATGTGGCTCAAAGAGACACACATACCTGAATACCTTTGAAAAGATCTTCACACACTGTTCATAACTGCAATAATTAAAAGTCTGAATATCACAGCGATAATTACAGATATATTTTTTATGACCCGTTGGACTGAAAAAGAAGCAGTTCTAATTTTAATAATGGAGTCCTCTGTTCCTATGGAATTTTACAGACACACACACACACACACACACACACACACACACACACACACATACATCGATTCAGAGCCAAACGTGTGAACAAAATGGTGGTGTGCTGTTGCCATGATAATGATCTGTATCTGTTGTGTCCTAGGAGGAGACACATGAATATTTAATTGTGTCTGCTAGAGAGATCCCCAGACCCTTCTGTTCATTTCTTACTTTCTCTAATGTGTTTCCACCATCCCAGGTACTTCCTCTCTAAGTAATGGAGAATTAAAGCACACATTAAAATGATATGAATTGCAATGTAAGGGATTTCTAAGGACATTTGTCTCCGCACAATGCGGTTGAAAATTCAAATGGCAAGTTTTGACAACGGCCATTCTGCTGACACGGTGTATTTGCCTCATGTTGGCTTCTCAAATAAGCATTTCCTCTGTCAGAGTGATTGATACGTATTAAGCATGCACTTTTTACATCACGGTGCTCTGGAAGATGATGTGGGTGCAAGGATATGAGTTTTAAACAGTGAATGAGTTCCCCTCATATTGATCTATTTGTGTTGCCGGAGTGGCAGGTGCTATACGAAGACTGTGTCAGCTTTGATTGTTTGTGTCAGTGATCCGAGCCGACACTGAGCTCTCACTGCACTTGCTTCCTCTTGATGAATGGCAGCACACTGCACAGATCCTCAAAAAACTCATGTCTACGCTGTCTCACCGAACCCTGTGAATCAGCATTGGTCCTCAGAGGTTATTTATGACTCACATTCACATAGATTTTTTTTTAAGGCATAATTGTGGGACAAACCTGTATTCTTCCCAAGAAATGTTTTTGGTCGTTTAATACAATTATGTATAAAGCTTTCCATGTGAATGTGAATATTGGTTGTTGAGGGACAGGAGGTGTGGTTCCTCTCCTTCTCTAAATATTCAAGAGTAGTTCTTAACTTGTGTGTGTGTGTGTGTGTGTGTGTGTGTGTGTGTGTGTGTGTGTGTGTGTGTGTGTGTGTGTGTGCGCGCGCTGGCAGGCCTGCATGGTTGTGGCATGAAGGTGAGGTGCGTGTGATGCTTGGAGCCTCTGTAAGTATGCAGAGCACGGCGGGCCTCTCGCGGGTGCTGAAGGAGAGCATGGAGTGGCAGAGTTAATTTATTTAATGACTGAGCGTCTTATATCTCCCCAGCCCTGATTAGAATCCATGCTTGATGAGGGAAGCGATAGAGGGGTGAGCACTGCCCCTGGGCCCTAGCACGTACGTTCATGGTTTTCTTTCTCCAGTTCCTTTTTTTTTCCACTAGCCCCAATTCACTGGGTTTTGTGCAAAAAAAAAAAAAAAAAAAAAAAGAAAAATAAAGAAAAAGGAACCAGCGTATAGGAGAATTTCCAGATCTGTCTGTTGCGATATTTCGTGATTACGTCTGTCTGTGTGATCATTTTGTTGCACATTGACAGGAAATGCAGCTATGAGGCTGATTAAATGTGTGTGTTTGTGTGTGTGTGTGTGTGTGTGTGGCGTGCTCTGTGATAAAGACGAAGTGCTGTGGAGCTCTATGAACGTGGGAAAGCCAAACAGAGTGTGTCACTTTGGCAGCACGGGCTGTCAGCAATGGGGAGCTGCAGTTGTAAAAACCATGACCTTCCTCTTTGCCAGCATGTCTCTTGCAGAGCCAAAGCGCTGCCCTGTAGATCTGGGCTGGCTGTGGGAGGGAATACAAACACAGAGAAAGGACAGACAGTGGAAAAAACCGGTAAGAGCCATAATTGTGAAAGGGGGGGGTGGGGGTGGGGGGGGGTAAGTAATGAAATACTTCTTGGAGTTATCATGACTGAGAAGGTGAGGGAGAGAAAGCGAGAGGACTGGTGAAGAGGGAAAATATACTCCTCGGCTTCTAACATTTCCATGAGCCATCATCAGTAATGCTGCAGCAGCCTCACAAACCAGAAATTATTTCTTCAGGCGTCGCTGTCAAGTGTTATTCAAATAACACCAGCCTCACATTTGAATAACAGCCGACATTTTGAATTAATTAATCAGACAAGATAGTCTGGGCCTTTTCTCATTAGTCTACAGGTCAGGCTGGGGAAGATATATGCGCTGGTGATGATATACTTGTCTTTAATAGTGATTTATGGAGATTTTGGATTGTACTCGATTTGTCAAAGGGCCTGCTAGCAGAAAAATAGGACAGTGCATATTTCATTACCTAATCTTTGATACATTCCATGATGCTTAAAGATACAATCCTGTTGTTTAGATGCACAGGAAGCTCTTTTATATTCACTCTTCTTGAGTGAAGAGGCACACACACACACACACACACACACACACACTCCAGCTCGCACGCACACACACACACACACACACACACATTTAATCTCCTCTCATAGACCTCTCCCATTTTACTTTTCCTATGCAATTAAGCGAGGGCTGTAAATTATAACTGTGTCGTACTTTAATTATCATGGTGTAAAAATAGAGTTCCTGTCTTTGAGAGAATTTCATTAACTTACTCAATATTCCATGTCAGCTCAAAGAATCACAAGATTGCAGCAAGGTTTTTGTTTAGCATGCTTTAAATCAACTGTATTGTTTACTCAGATGTTATTTACAGTTATTAGAAAAAGTAAAAAAAAAAGTAGGTTTACATATAAATACATACTATATTTTTTTTTTCATAACTGCATTTGTGGATTCACCTTAGTAAAGCCTGGTGTGACAATTTATTTTGAGTTCATATGTATGGTCATGGAGGTGTAAATGAAAGTGTATATTTTTACAAGGATGCTAGTGCTAATGATGTAGTGTCACCTGCTTTATCGAGTGTTAAATATTAATGAACACATTCAGTTTACCAACATTCTACCATTTTTTTTTTTTTTTTACATACACAGCTTTTAATTATCCAAAGTAGACATGCAGCACATGCAGTATGCATCTGTGATTTTGTGCTAGTCAGTGTGTGTGTGTGTGTGTGTGTGTGTGTGTGTATGTGTACGCAAGTGTCAGGAAGCTGCGAGCTGTTGCCATTCCGGTGAGCAGCCCACACAAAATGCACCAACACCAGTGTGACAAAACATTCAAATAAATTGCTGTCAGGCTGCCGAAACACCAAGTGCAGCGATTTTTATCTGACATGTGGAAGACCCAGACATGCAGTCCTGACAAGTAACGCCGGAGCACCTGTGAGAGACGGGCGATAAAAATCAGGATATGCCTGATCCTCGGCATAACAATGCCTATCATTACTTGATATTATTACTCTTCTTTAAGAGGGAGTTCAAGATAGAAAGATAGTATGAACGTGTTGGCTTTTAAAGTCTGGATAATAAATGATCTTAGGCTGTTATTTGCGTAGCTGCACTTAAAATTTACAGTTAAATTAAATTTTATATATATATATATATATATATATATATATATATATATATATATATATGTATATATGTGTGTGTGTGTGTGTGTGTGTGTGTGTATACTAATGCCACATCAACAAGTACTGAACAGGCTAACTTAGGACTTTTATTTATTCTGGTCCAGCATCATTATTCACAGGTGTATAATGTAGAAAACACAATAAAATGCGTGTGTACAATATCTATATAGAATATATATGTTTTTTTCAAATTACAAACTTTTCATTTATATTTTTTTCCTGTACATTTTACCGTTAAGAAGCTCAAAATCTGTAATGATGGATTGTACTTTTTAGTTCTCTGCAGTTTAAATAGAATTTAGTCGGAAGTCGATCCGACCGATGACACTGATTGACTTTGTTTTCCTCTTCAAAGCAGCATGGAGGCACAAACTAAGAGAGCCTGTGTTGCTTCACTTATTTTCATTGAGTCCACAAAATTGACTCAGTAATTCTTAAATCCAATTGAGAAGCGTAAAAAAAAGCTTTTTAGAAACTGTGAGACAAAGGACTCACTGTGGAATGCGCCATCCATTCTCTACTGTATTGTTATTTTCTCCCTTATAGGTTACTAATGAGGAATCGGCCCTCATTATGATTTTAAGGATGAGAGAGGAAAGCTTTTAATTAATGATATGTAAATGGTTCTGAATTGATTATGTTAGAATATCAAGAGAGATGGGTAGAAGCTGTGGTGTAATATATTTTAATTAAGAATTAATTAAAAATGATGGCAATTTTATAGAGGCTCACAGAAAATAGAAGAATTTATTCTCTGTCACAAGTAAATCAGCCCTTGATTAAATAAACAGACACATGCTGTATTCATTCAAGAGTTATATTTATCCTTTGCCAGGAAGGATTATCCCGAATATTAAAAAAAAAAAGTCAGTGCGGTATGTCAGTGGTCGACCACAAGCTGGGTTCTCTGGGGTTAATGGTGATTTATCTCATTCCTAATTCATGAGATCCTCCTGGTCTGTGTTAGGTGGATCAATAAAGCTGTGTTTCCTTTTTGAATTCAGTGTCTACAATTAGATTTGCAACGTGGAACACAATTATGAGTAAGACATGAATGCGTGTTTTTATCACTTGTGGCAAGTGAATGTGCGCCCCAGATATCAATCTGTTTATGAGGTAAAAAGATTTGTGTGAAAAAGATGAGTTGTGACTAGACGTGGACCCTAGTTAACCTTTTTAATTGCTATCTGCTTTCTTTCATTCATTCTTCAGGGCAGAGGGAAACAGAAGACGTTAGCTGCATTAACGGCGTGCGCCACTATTAAAGGGAGAGAGGTCTTTGTTTTCTGCTAACGGTGGCATGCATGCTCTGTGCTAAACTCCGCGATCAATGGCAGAGAGGCTGCTATCACAGCACTCGGAGCAGGCGTAGCTCAGGGGGGAGGGAAGGGGGGTCCCTGGTGGTTCATTTTGATTGGAGCGCAGAGTTTTGTGTTGAAAGGCGAGGGAGAGACAGGCTGTTGGAAGCAAATCCCCCTGGATCAGTTAGAGCTTTGCAACAAAAACACCTTGATATTCCTGGGAACATTTGCTTAGGAAAAGAATTAATTTAAATAAACGGGCAACCAGAGAACGAAATGATCTAAAGCATTTCTGAAGGTTTGTGTGTTCAGAGAAAGATTTTGTATCTCAGGCTTTAGAATTAATTTAGAATCCACATTTCAAATCACAGTAAATCACTGCAGTGTAAAAGGGAAATCGGACTGTATTTTGTCGATATGTGGTTGGTTCCACATTCGTAAGCTGCTTTTTTTTTAACAAATACAAATTTATAGTAGAAGAGGGTTTTGAAGATGGTGTGTTGTTGATTATACTATGGGTTGAATAGCAGACAGAGGTAGTGTGTGAGTGAGTTTGTGTCAGCGTAGAGCTTTTATGAGCTAACCAATCTGTTATGGGTGGCAGGGAGGATGTGCTGCTTGAGATGGAGGGAGTGTTGAATGGGTTATTAGTCCGAGTTCCCCCCCATACCAAGTCACATGTAAAAGCTTGGAGGCATTATAAACAGTCACATGTACACACACATCAAACGTCTGCGAGCGCACACACACACACACACACACACACACACGGATACACACATACATGATGTGCAGAGGGACGTGCGTTCAGAAAAACACGCAGGGGCACAGACGTGTGCATGCATGCATATATACAGTGCATGCACGCCAATGGCTGGCAGAGCATCTCCTTTTTGACACCTGCAACTAGTTGCAATACATCACTGTCAGGATCGCTTTCTCCACCTATCCGCATTTGCGCGTTACTTATCCGCGGAGGCCTTCGTCAAAAAGTTGAGCAGTCTTGACACTAGCTCCCTTGTGGGAACAGAAAAGGTGAAGTTGTGCTGGAAGGTGCCATGGCGGGTGTCATCGGTGGGCTGTACTCTCTGCACCCAACAGAATCCTAATGACAAGTGAAGACAGAAATTATGGTTTAACATACAAATTTTATGGCACAATTAATTCTGTAATTGACAAGTGAAGTGAAATCTGAACACCAAAAGCAAATATCTTCGATCGTTTTGTTGCTAGTCTTGAGATAACTGCTCTGTGCACTTGCTGTATTTATGAAAAAAATCCCTACTGTAGGAATGAGATAATAAAAAGCCACATTGAGGTTTATTTTGTTTAGGGCCTCATGTAGTGAATGTATATGGTTGTGTAATTGACTGAGTATGGCTGTGGAGGAGGAAGTGAGGGCATGGCGCCTCCTGTGTGAGCTCACTGTGGAGATTAGGAAAGTCTGCCAGTGGCACTGGTAGTGGTGAGCACCAACAGCTCCGGCCACGACAGAGAGGAGTAACGGGGGGGGTAGGAGGGGGGGTCAGCATCTGAACTGGCTGATGGGAGCCAGAACATGAAACAATGCCGGGGGAACGTCTGGTGGGTTCGCTGCACAGAATTACAAGCGAGGGAGCAGGCCTGCTGAGGCAATTACAGCTTAATGGGGTCATTTGGAAGGCAATTGCCAGGGGTTAATGTAGTATGGAGAGATGAGGTGAGATTGAAGTGAAATTTTTGGCTAGAAAATGTGTTCAAATGAAAAGGGAGCAGGCAGACAAGTCGCGCACTGATGGGGTGGGAGGTTGATTGGGGGAACTGGAATGCAGGCTTTCTCTGCCACACAGATTGACGCAAGGCCTGATCACTCACTCGTATGTACACCAGCGCAGGCAAATACACATGGGCACACATGAGCATGTCTATGCAGGTGCATTTGCGCTTTTCCTCCTCTTTACCTATTCAACCAAGGCCATGTAAACTTTTCTTGGCCTCCTCTCGCTGGCTAAACCCTGAACAAGGGCTCCACTGTTCCACTTGTGCCATTAAACTCTGTCTGTTTTACTCACAGACAAATCCAGTGGTGGTTTTCTTTTGTCTTGGATTACCTGTGATATAATTTCCTGTATTAGCAATTACCAAACGTCAGAATAGAAGATAGCAAATAGAGCACATTGTTTTTAGGTGATGCTGAAGAAGATGTGTCAGAGAAACTACAAGAGGCACCTTAGAGAGCGAGGATAAAAAGGATCATTATGCGCTGTTGCGTTAGCCAGTTCATTACCTTAATTGCCCAATATAATCTGGTGTTGGAAGGGTGCACTGGAGCTTTGGGAAGGAGTCTTTGCCAGGACCTCCTAGCCCAGGTCTCATCTCCCTGATCCCCTGATCTGCAGCAAGCAGACCAATCGTGCTAACGCTAAACTTTGATCAAAGCCAAACTTATTTAAGGTCAGCCATGTGAAATCCCCTGGGAGCCGCCGTGTGCGCCGAAGCGGACTGCGATATAGGAAGTAGTACAGCACTGTGCCTTGCTGCTGCTGCCTGTGACCGTGCTGGATCACTGGACAGCAATAGCATTATCATCAGCCCTTTCAAGTCTTCAGCATTTTTACGCGATTATACCCAACAGTGGAACTTAACATCATCCATGGGTGGAGATTCCTTGAGAGTGCGCTCTCTTTCTTACTCTTCTCTGTCTGCCTTTCTCTCTCCTCCTCCTCCTCCTCTTTCTCTCTCTCTGTCATCTCTGTGAAGTCTGTGCCTCCCCACTCTTCCCCTCCCCTTCCCCTCTACACAGGGTTTTGGCCAAGAGCCGGCCACTTCACTGAGGCAGATTTTCCCAGGCTCCCCAAAGGCTATTTTACCAGGATTCCCATTAGGTCTTTACCCATTACCAATGTTCCAAATCATTTACAGAAGAATCTATTTACTTTATGTGGTAATGGTTTCATTTGACATGGCTTGCTCTGAAGAAACTGAACATTTAACATGCACTTTCCCTCAATTGAAACCTTTACTGTAGTCTTTATGTTTGGTTTATTTTTATCTGTTTTAGTGCCGATTGTCACGTATATGCCTTCAAATCGTCCTCGCACTATGCTTTCCATCACAGTACAATATTGCACGATGTAGAGGTGGTGGAGCATTGTGTCAGTGCTGCAGGAAAAACAAGTATGATGCAACTCTGTTGTCATTTTAGAGTGACAAATAGACAGTGGCAGACCATCAGAAAGGGGGAGAGAGTGGAATAGTGTCGCTGACAAACTGCTATGACCTTTGGGTCCTTTGGCCTCCAGAGTGCACGGCACATACAGTGTTTACCTCAGGTCAGCAGCAGTGTGAACATGCGGGTTCCCCATGGAGAAAAGCCCAGCCTGTTACGGTCATCACATTTGAATCATTGAAATCAATAATCAGTGAAATAACCTGCACTCAAATTAGATGCGTGCGTCTGGTATAGAATGGAGAGGGAAATGCAGAGCCTGTATGTGCTTATTTTTGTCATATTTTTTCTACTTCTGCCATTTAAATCATACTTAATTCACTAACAGTCCATAAAGCAAAGCCTTTACAACAGCAAAAGAGAAGCACAGCGCCTAAAGCTATGCCCTATTCCATGTCACCAAAGCATCCCATCAAAGCCTGCCTCCTTCCTGTTGTAAGGTAGAAAAAAAAATCAATGCTGCAATCTTTTCTTTTTGCCTCCTCCAATCCGTAATTGAAATGGAAAATCAAATGAACGGCAAGCAGATAATTGTTTTATCAATATTCCCTGCCTGCCCTACAAGGGTCAGTGCAGAATGATCATGAGTCGGGGATATGACGAGGACAAAATGTGAAATTGAACAGCTAGGAGGCAATAAATCAGCCTTGACAACTAAGAGTGACCAGCATGTAGCTGCAGCAGGCAGCTCCCCCCTCAGAATTTGTCCTAAAGCTGTCTACACTAAATAGGGAATATTCATCTCATTATTGTTGCACTTAATATTGCTATCAAATATTATTCTTAGAGTCCAGACGGGAAGTCAAGGTCACTCATGCTATTATTGTTGTCATTGTTAGTGTGTGATATTGAGGGTATAATAGAGGGCAAAGTCATATGGTCTGCTAGGCTTATGAAGAGGCAAAGAATAAATTTAGTCATTTGTTAGAGTTTAGGAAAGAAGTAATATGCAGTTTGGGTTCCTTTTGACACGTTCATGACTATTACTGCTGCTTATAAATAGCTATTTAATTTTTAAAACCAACAAAAAAATGTTGTACAAAAACACTTACCACCAACAGCAACATTGCCATCATCATCAATAATAACATTTTCTGACAGATAATCTGCCAGTTTATGGAATCAAATGCTGTTTAGGTTCCACTGTCAAACTGTTGATGTTTGTTGTGTCGTGTGTTAGCTTGAGTCAGAAAATAAGGATGAGTTGATTTAGTTGTAATAAATGAATTAATTACTGATAATACATATGGTAACTGTTAACAAATAGCTGACATTGATACTTTGATGATCTGCAAATGTTCCTCTGAGCTGAACTTGAAAATTCGCAATTTGTTTGGTTGTAGTTTTTTAGACAATAACATGGTGCTGCATTTAATGAGGGATTTAATTTAATTTAATGTCAGATAATTGGGAAAAATCCCCTTCACAATTACTTGTTTTACTCAACCAATGGCCCAAAACCCCCCAAAATTGAGTTTACATGACATATCACTCAGAGAAGCAACAAATCCTACAATATAGAAGCTGGAACTAAGTGATAATGAACATCTATGCTTAAAAAATGGAAATAAATATTTTCAGTAGTTGTCTTTCAATTTTCTGTCAATCATCTAATCGATGAATGGCTAATTGCTTCAGCTCTACAATTATGTGTATCTATTCTTCTCTATTGTATGTCTTTAAATAAACCCATCGTGCCAGCTTTCTAAGTCTTGTAAAAACTGCAGATAAAATTGTTGCCAGAAAATCGACATCCTAAATCATGTGACGTCCCTTTCCATCTGGCTCATCCAGTTGCAAGGCATTGACAAAAATATGAAATTGATTTGGTTGAAGGGTGTTAAAGAGCCGACAGGAGAATGTCACAAACAATGAATGGTCACAGCTTGGAGGAAAATCAATGACAGAGGTTGAAGCCAGTCTAGAGTGCTACTTGGCAACGTTACACTATTCCTGGAAAAGAGCTGTCTCCTAGCCTTGGTTGTCTGATCAAAAGGAAAACTTGATAGGTTTAATGAAGGAGGATACAATAAATCTGACAGCTGAAATATAGATATTGCAGCCAAGAATGTTTGACTTCGCTGTAGGTGGCAGCTATATGCACTGTTTGAAATTTATTTTAATTTGCTGCTGGGGAGATGACTGCTTATATCCACACTTTATATGTATATGTGGGATTGTAATGCAGTATCACAGTGACTCCCTGGTTGCTTGTAGGGTAGCAGTTGTCACCTTGTAAAGCCTACGTGCTGTAATGTGTACATATGATTATAGTGTTTGCAATGCAATTTTACATTTTGGAGATATGCACTGGCATGACTCTATAAATCACACTGGCCTAGAGTCAACAGATGAGAAAAATGTCTGTATCTTACACAAGTTATGTTAATTTTACTGTGTAGATTATGATCCTTGCGAGGAGGAAAAAAAAAAAATTGGCAGAGTGTCTTTCAAGTGGACAAAGTAATGAAAATCCCCCCTACTTTGTTGGGATTGCAGTTGTAAGCTTTGCACCATATGCTACTTTCCTCTTTAGCTGGGATTATGCCATCATTATTGCTGATAAAAGCTGTTTACTGCCTTGGCTCCAAATCGATGCTCGGGGCGCTCTGAAACTGGCATTCCCTCTCCAGAAGAGTTCATTCCATGCCAGCTGCTCAGGATTCAACCCCTTTGTTTAAGATTTCACAGTTTTTGTAATGTTTATTTTCTATTTAGTCCCCCCCCCCCCCCTCTTCCTCACACATGAGGTTTTTCCTGCATTAGCATATGTTTGCAACAATTTGACATTTACATTTGATTTGCTTACAGCAGATTGAAGGTGTCTCAGACATGGTTATACAACACTCTTGGAGCTACAGTGCCTGGTTAACACAGAGGAGACTGTAAAATAGAAATAATAACGCCTCTTTAGAGGAGATGTTTTCAGTTGCAAAATGCAATCACAGTACTGAAAAGGCTGTGAATTCAGTGTAATATCATAAAGGCTCCCTTCTCACAGTGTTACCAATCAATGGCTTAATCAGTCAATGCAGATTCAGCTCGACAGCTGTGTTAAGATAACAACTGGTTCTCATGACTATAGCGGCCCCAATGACCTTGTGTGCCTCAAATTAATAATGTAAAATCAACACAAGACAACCACCCCCCTAGTTCCCATGCAGACAATGATGAACTACCTTTTTGCCTTACCATCAAAGGCCACTCAGACTAAGCCATGTTTCAAGGCAGTCCATAACATTTTTTTTCCTCCCTTTTTTTTTTTTTTTTTTTTACTTAGGCTCCATGTCCCTTAAATAATGTCTCTCACTCTTCCTCCACAGCTCCCTACTACCCAGGGAAATCATACTGATCAATATTTCCCATTTTAGAGGAACTGCAGCAAACATTCACACAGGATTTACTGTAGCCCTCTGTTAGACTTTAATCAAGCTATAATTTAGATCCAACTGAACAAAAGGTTCTGTTGAAAATAAACAGAAAGTCTATTTGCATTTTTGTTTTTTAGGAATTTTGTCTTTTATCAGGCTTATTTCCGTAGTCTCCCTTATTTAATTAATTTTAAAAATAATGCATTTTGAACCTAATCTATCTATCTATCTATCTATCTATCTATCTATCTATCTATCTATCTATCTATCTATCTTTTATATCTTATCTTTTTTCTTACATTTACTTATTTATCAGCAACTGTGTGTGTTGGTGTTCATGCATGTGCTTGCATGCATTCATAATGTCTTCACAGGGCATAAATCAGAACATGCTATCTCAGTACTTCTTTATATTGGTCAAGGGCCATTGAGCAAAACAGCTTAATGCGCCCTTAACCATTTCAGTCGTGGCAGGAAGTGGAAAGACTGCTGACTGGGTGACACTGGGGCTGACACCCTCTGCAGTCTGTTTATTGTTTAATCATAAAGTGTGTCTGATTTTCTGAAAAGCACACCAGAATAACAGTTGTCAAGAGTTATCTTTATAGTAGGCTAGATATTTTAGCTTGCTAACATATTTTGCTAAGCAGACTGTGAGGTCAGCATAGAATTTGGGTACATTTTAACTATAATACAACAAGCTATCCTCAAGGTAATGGCAACACATCCTCATAATTAAACGACAGCATAGGTCTAAAATTCAGCTGGCAAAAAACAACCTATAGTTATGTTTACGCCATCTAGCGGCCGTTGTAATGCACTCCAGAACGACAAATAGGAGTGTAATATGTCACTTTCCAAAACCGTTACAAATAACTGTTAAAAAATAATGATGTTTTATGGTGTGACAATGCTGTGGTTAAGGTCTGGTTAGGTTTAGGCACAAAAACCACTTGGTTAGGATTAGGGAAAGATGATGGTTTGGGTTAAAATGATCACTTGAAACGTGGTTTGTACTTCTTTAAAGTTACGCAACCTTTGTTTTCATGTTAACACCACAATGTTAAAGTTTTTAAAAAAATGTTCCAACTCGCAGTTGAAAACAGGAAGCAAACATTGGTCTCCTGCAGCAAAGTCCACTTTTTGCCATCTAACCTAATCTAGCCATCCACCCAACCCACCTCCTACTAATAAGGCAAAATAATCTTATAAAGTTACCTTATATTGACATCATCTGAACTCCGTCACTTCCCAGGGTCATAATTTCTATGGCTGCTAGATGACGTAAACATAATTATAGGTCATTTTTGCCGGCCTAAATTTTAGACTTCTACTGTCGTTTTTCTTGTGAGGACAGGCTGGGTAATGGTTAAGTTTGTTGACAGTAAGTGACACAAGATAACATTTCACTTGTAGCATTAAATCATATCAAGGGGTACCTCTAAAAACTGTCAAAAGCACAAGGCTAGTCTTTTACTCACAGACCATCATCTGTTTTGAAATCATAGTGTTAAATGTCGATACAATGTGTCTTGACCTGTGAAAAAATGAAACAAACTAAAGGAGAGGAAAACACCATGATAAATGAAATGTGTATCTGGTCTTTTAATACCAAGGTTTTGGCAGTAGATATTCCTTTCATACCTATTGGGTATTGTGTAGCTGCTCCTCATTCATGCATGACTGTCGGCACACAAACTCAAGCTTAACCCCATCGAGGGAGCGCTCCCAGAGCTCCCAGAGCTCCCAGAGCTCCCAGAGGTTTGGCCAGCTCAGGCAAAATGTGGAGGACTGAGTGGAACTGAGGAGAATCCACAATTAATATACAGTCATTATTTCATGGGATATATAGATGTTGTAATTTTTCGATAAGTTAATGCTTTGTGCACTAACATTATTAAGTTGTGAAATTTCTACAAACAAGAATCGCCACTGTGCATATAAAAAGTTTTGACTGGAACGGAGTACAAGACATTTGGGTCTCCTCTATGATCCCTGCTTGAACTTGCTGATAACTGGGTGACCAGAGTGCACACTGTTGTTGACTATTCTCCATGGCAGGTGGTGACAGAGCATGTGTGGTCCCCATCACAGGTGTGTGCAATTAGCTTGACAGCTAGTCCTGGATTGCCATGAAATAAGACCCTCTACTGTTTATGTGACTGTGTGTGTGTGTGTGTGTGTTTAGGTGTCTGCTTTTGTGCACATATGTGTGCATACATGTGTGTATAGTTACCAGCAAATATAAACTGCCACACTGCCACACGATCCTTTCAAAAAGCACTGTGCTGCAGCAGTGTAAAATGATGTTATACAATACATGGTGTAGATCCAAACTGTCTGGCTCTTGTTGCGAGGGTTGGAGAATCTGTATGTCATTTATTCAGCCTCCTGTAATGGGGAACGGACTTGGAAGAGAAGAGAGGGTAATGTATTGGAAAATATCCCTTTCAGCACCTCAGCATTACTTGTCATAGGTCAGGCTTAAAACGTAGCTTGATACAGTTATTAACTCTAATCCGGGCATAAACACAAATCCTCAAGCACCAGCCCAATTAATAATTTGCATAATTAACATGCATTTTAAATAGAGGCTGGTCTTGTCATTGCCAAAGCAGGGATGGGGGTAATTAGGGCTAACGGAGCAGCGCCTAGGGCCCTTACCCGCGGACGTGCTGCAGTCGTTTCCAGCAGAGGGATTGACAACTGCAAGACAAGCTCTCTCGGCTTAGAGCGAAACCCCCTTTGACAGAATTAATAGTTGACAAACTGCTCCTAAAGCCCTGGCATTGTTTCTGTCAGTTGTTTGGTTTGATGTCACTGTTAGACATTATAAATCAATAGTGTCAGGATTTAGTAATGTTTATAGCCAGCCATGGTTTATTATTTCATGTGACTGTCATGGACAAATAGTATTTATCATAGCTGTCTATAAATTACTGCAGACAGACTGTTGGTTTACCCAAACCCACTCTGCTCTTACAGAGCCCATTCCAACGTCCACTTACATATTTAGAGTAATTTATTTTCTCAGCCGTAGGCCCACATTAACCCTCTGCTTTCTCACACTCCTCTGAGACTTATTGTGGCTTGATTGCTGTGCGTCCACTGACACATTAACACATCAAAAAAGCTGATCAAAGCTTGTTCAAAACTGCTTGTCACATCTATTTCGAGACTTAACATTTATCTGTGAATTTGTTTTTGGATGGTCTGATAAACAAAATTGACAGCTGCAATGTTTTATATTTTTCTCCGGGATAGACTGACATTGGCTCCTCTGTCTTAAGCAGAAATGGGTGATTATATAGAGCTTTAGAAAGAAGTCATTGTTACACTAAGTCCACTCCTGTTTCATCAGCGTTACAGTTTTACGTGACATATTTATAACACATCCATCCAACCAGCCTGCTTTCAATGTAACGAAATGTTCTTAACCTTTGCATCAGTGCCACACTCATCAAAAACAATTAGAATCATCAGTTTTAATGAGATGATTGATTAGTTAGCTCACGCAACACTTTGTCAACACAGAGCAAGAACACAATTGCTGTATTCAGTGATTGATGCTATCAGGTAACATTACTTACATTAACACATGGATTTGTCTTGTTTACATTCTCCATCATAATAAACACCTAACAATAAGATGTTATTGGCCTCTGTGCTTTGTGCTCAACAGTCACCATTCAGGTGTATTGATGAGTTTCACTTTTTTTTTTTTTTTTAATTATTCAAATTAAAATGGAAACATGCAGCTCCTATAATAATCTGGTTTCATTTTATATAAACTTCTTTATACTTCTCTCATATATTTTCTAAGGCTGTGAAAGGATTTCAGTGAAAACTAACAAGAGAGAAAAGAGGGTAAGCTTAGCTGAAGGTGGTATTGATCAGCTGTGCCATCGACTACAAGGTCCACTTTCAGCAGGGAGGTCATTAGTTACTCCTGTGTGCTAATTCATCCCTGGGTTGAGGCGTATCCGTTAGAATGCTAATTCACTACTATGATCTGACAGCTGGGGTAAAGAAAGGGGCAAGCAGGCTGCCACAGAGAGGCTCTGGGAGAGGAGAGGAGGGGGCTGCAGCAGCCTAGTGGTCTGGTCTTATGTTTTAGAAAATAGGAGGACTTCTGCGCATGGGATGTGGCAGAGTGTGCACAGAAAAAGGGGTGCGGAACTGACCCCTGCTGTCTTAGCCCCCTAGCAGTAATGATGTAAAAGAAAGATGACATTTGGTGTCCACATTTAACTTGCATTTGCAGTCCACTTGAGAGGTCCAGTATGCGTGACCTACCTTGATTAAGCCTGGGGCTGCCTAGGACTGTACCCTTTAGACTGAAACAAAAAGTGGAAGCTCAGAGGAGAAAGCTGAGCCTGTATAATTAGGCCAAGTAGAGCTGCGGGAGGCAGCCAGTCTCCGCTTTGCCTTTTGTATATTCATGACCCCCCCGACTTGATTGATGGAAGGATAGCATTTGGTGACACTGTCATTTGCAAGTTGAAAAGGTAGTGCAGTGGCTGGAGCGGCGCTGTGGCTGTGCCTTAGAAGGGGCATCGAGAGGAGGCTCATTTCTATGCTGATGATATCCAGCCCCCTCTCATTTTCTTTGTCTCCGTTAGAAGGACATCTGCTGACAACACAGAGTTGAAAAAGAACCAAGTTGAAAATGAAAAGGGGGGAAAGAAACATACATCTGTGTGTTTGCATGTGAAAAGCACATGGCTGAACCGCAATTTTAATCAGTGCAAAAGTTTTCAGTTTGATATCTGCATAATTGTGTCTTACATTTCAGTGAAATGGAGCATTTTGAAGCAGATGGCTTAAGAAACATATTATACAGTAATAGGAGGACTCACACAGCCTGTTTTTTGATGTTACAGCTTTGAACTCATGTTATTCTAGCTGTCAAAGGATATAATCACTCAACATTAAGTACAGGTAGCTTTGATTTGGAAAGATCAAAATCATATCTTGCTATTATTTTTCTCCTATGCATGTACTCCACCCGTATCTCCATATAAGGATATCTAAAGATATTTTGTTGTAGGCTGACTTAAGTATTAGCATTCATGTCTTTGCCCTCATTATCCAGAGCAACTCAGTGGCATAAAGCCAGTATTCATGATTCCAATGTTCATGATCATATACGAATGAATCATTTCAAAAACAAAATCTTATCTCTTACACTAAACTTACACTCATGTTTGAGTCACCATTACTGTTAAAGTAGTTGTAGATCACACATATCCTAATTTAATTCAGACTGGAAACATCAAGTTGACAATTTGGACTTAAAATAGTATCTGACTTTCAGAGCCAGACCATGCAAAGATGTCTTAAGCTGTCCAAATATTTTACAAGCTGTACTGTGTAAAGAAGGACTAGGCTGGTGACAGAAATATCGGCATCCTAGAGACACTTTTGCTATCCCCTCAGCACTACAACCCACACTTATCCGAGCCACAATTTATAGCTGCAGTGTGAAGTGTTCGCCTGCAACTCCCATCTTTGTATTTACACCAATTAGCACATAAACTCTAATTACCAAGATCAAGGCAGCCAGGAGTCCATAAATGCAAAGCGACATGGAGAACTAAGTCAGCTGACAGGGAGGGAAGGTGACAATAAATGGGGAAGTATCAATTAGGCATCAATGACGCGATGATGCATGTGCGTGCTGGGAGGTGTCACACCGAGGGAGGTGGGAGTGTGAAATGTGTGGGGGCAGCAGAGTCCACAGAAAGTTACACAGGCTGTGGGGTCTTGTAACTCACATGCTGACACACTGCGCAGTGACACGTTGACTGTTCAACACGTTTCCATATTAACACCACAGTACAATCAGGCATTTCTCTTGTGTCTCAGTGAAAAGTAGTATTTATCACAGCATTGCCCTGCTCATAAGGTAACAATTAACACATACTAATTTAAGGGGCACGTTGCAAAGCGAAAAGCTAGAAAACTAAATTAAAAATAAGAAGAACTTATTATGTTATGGCACAGGGTTATTAAAGAACCGTCATAATTTGAGGACAGATTTGACAGACTAAAAACTCAATCACAGCTGGAGAAAAATAGAGGCTTCTTATAATGGCTTGAAATGGATCATAGACCACACTCGAACCTCAGGTTAATCCCAATAAATTGAACTTGATCAAAGACCATAGCAGTAAAAAAGTATGGCTCTGCACATTAATCTAACAAACGCATAAAACAGGACTGGCTCAGCTCTATAAATTAAACTCTGGCTGCAATAATGCTGATCGGGGAAAATTCTGCCAGCATTGGCTCAAGCCGCCTCTCTATGTCTGAAGTCTTGTTATCCCCTTGTCTTGATCTGGAATGGTGTTATCTGGTCCCCTCTCCTTGTACAGCTTGGATTTTGCAGGATGGCCCAATGATGGATTTGCAAAGAGGCTGTTTACAAGAGAATGTAGCGCATTAAAGAGCTGCCAGAAGGTCCATTAACATAAATGTTTAAATCACACACACAATCTTATGCGCCCAAAATGAAGATGTTTCCTGCATTAATCTACCACATCTGCATTTGGTCCAACAATTAGTCCCCTTTCATCCCATCCACCTCTCACTCAGTGTTTATAGAAAAAAAAAAAGAGCAGCACACATGGTGCGCAATGTCACTGCCCATCCCACCAGTATTCAAAAAATTATTGTCAGTCTTGTATATTATGACGAAGTTTGTAGGGTTTGCTGTGAGGTCTTGTAGAGCTGGTGTGAAGCACCAGACAGTTTACTTCTTCTTTTTTCTCTCTCTGTCAACACATGGAAGGGTTTGGCTGCACCACTGATTTAAAGCCTTGTAAAAATGTCTGATTTTAAATACTGTTTGCATGCAGCCCCCTGGAAGACATTTCATACTCAGCAGATTTACATTATAGCCATTATTATGATTTTATGATGCTGGAGCAAACTATTTCCCCAAAAATGCTTGGGAATCGTCAGAGTATTGGCAAGTGTAAATATTTGCCTATGCTATGTTTGAGTTTCTCTCCCACGAAAAGCCAGAAGGTCCCAGACACAGACGTCGGTGGTCACTTTTTTTCAAAGAGATAAAAGCTTCTTCCAGTCGGGGTTAATGACGTGTTTCGCCTTGACCCAAAATCAATCTTTCAGGTTTAAGTGGACTTCCCAGAATTTAGAGAAACAATGAAAAATATAGTGCCGCATGAATAGATTTCCTCCTAGTTTTCAGGGAATGACCTTAATCATGACAGATTGGTGTAAATCCTACCAGAGTTTCATGTTCCTCACCTCTCTGCTGTGATAGCAGATCCAATGGACTGATTCCTACACTACTGACATCAAGGATAAGATGACAGGAGTAGATTAAAGTGGAATTAGCCTCTACTTATCCTTATCCCTCACTCAGCTTTATTTCCTTCCATTATCTTAGTGCTGTGTTAGAAGACGTCACACCTTTTTATCAAAAGTTATTGTTTACAGCACATTTCATAGACATTTTTCTCTGTCTGCTTGGTTTCTCAGAGATTCAGGAAGCACTACTTGAAGCAACTGAAAGTAACTGAGACGAATAAAGCATGTGAATTGATTCCTCCATCACCTGGAAAGGCTGTTGATTTTGGGGAGAGTTATCGCTGTTTTCCTAAGTGTGGCGTGGAGATTTGCTGGAGGGCTGAGTGATCGATTCAGCAGCCTGGAGCATCCTAGTGTGTTTATACATGGCTTGTATGGCAGCTTTCATAAGACATTTACCCCATGATTTGCGATGAGCTTATGTGTGAATAATTAATGGCAATTAATCCTTAATTACAGTAATTAGGCAAGTCACAGGAAATTAGGCTGCAGCTGGAGAAGCCTGTGCCTAGGAAAGGGAGGACTGGGGCTGAGAGAACGTGCCATTTAGTGACAGTGGAGCCGTGGTACAATGATTGTGTGGCAGGCTTGCACCAGTGTGCTCGCTTGCCAGCAGAGATAAGAGTATAGGAAGACACAGATGCTCCTGGCCAGCAAGCTCCTCAGTAGTAAGCACGGCCTGCAAAGCAATAACAGGCACAGAGCACCAACACACCCAATAAAACCCACCTATAAAAGTCCCAGAGGGTGACCTCTGACCTCAACACCACTTAAATTTCTTCATTTTCTCAAAATTACATGCTAAGAGGCGGCGAGCCACTTCAACAGGTTGTGACTGATGAACTAACAGTAATTGGTTAATGCTACAGATCGAGCTCCTTCTTTCTCACTTTTATAAAACTAGATTTACCGCTTATTGGGTCCCCGCGGCTGCACACTTTAGCACCCAATGTGCTGTTAACACTAAGTTTATGAATCTGCGGTGGCTGGAAGGAGAGTCAGAAATATTTATTTGTACCTCTAATAAAACAATTAGCCTCCTTAGAATTATTAAAGGAAACTACACGGCAGAGTTGTTTGGTTGCCGATTTCATTGTTTGGTAATGGTAGGAGAGATTAGGTGGATCTGTTCACGGCAAAGACAGAGCAGAAGAATAGGGACGGGGCTCTCTGTGTCTCGCTCGGAACTCATTTGTGCTTTTCCATGCTTGCCTTGATGAATTTCCGCTTCTTTCTGCTCCTGTTGCTTTCAATTACACTCTTATTCACAATCCTAATTGATATGCCAGTCTCAGTAGATGAACCATGGACTTTTTACAGTCCATTTTTCTATTCTTAGATCAACGTTTCCCCATGACAAAATGGAACTATGGATACCACAGATGTGGATTTTTTAGTCTTTTGTTTTCTTCAGATGTTATTTTATAACAATATAATAACATATTGCTTGACTGAAAACATTCAAATATGATATCTGTTTAATCTATCAGAATTATTCTTTTATAGGACCCCTGAAACATTGTTTAAAATATATATATTATTTGAAATAATGCTTTTGAAGTTTTTGTTGGCTGTCTGCTGTTATGGGCTTCCACAATCGTCACCTCCTTTCATGCGTTGCATACTTTTTTCCCCCCTTTTTTCCACAGAAGGACTTTTAAGCTAACAGGGAATGTAAGTGAGTTGAGGAGGCATCCAACTGTGATATTACATTAACCCATAGTGCTTGGCCATGTCTGTCAGTGACTGCAGAATAAAGAGAACATGCTCTGCTCTACTCTTTAGCTTTCAGAAGTGCTATTAGAAATAATGAGGATTTATAGTAAGATAAAAGACGCTCTCCTGAATCCTGAATAGCAGGTCATATTCCACCACAAAAAGCTAAATAAGGCTCACTGGTGATGCATACACAACTGTTGTAATATGATTAGTGTATGCATTATATTATATATTACATCCCCTCTCATTTTTATTCTACTCAGAAACGAGTTGGATGTTCAAAAGCAGATATCGCCCTTTGCTATGATATGATCTCATACTGTATATGTAATAAAATCTTTTAATCAGAGCTCAATGGGCATGTTATGTTACTCAGCCATTAAATAAGCAACCGCTCTGCTGTTATACTCAGAGGCCCTTAGTTTCTTCTTTATGTATACCCCAAGCAGGAAGCCACTGAGTGGTTGGGTAACAGTACCTGAACACCAGCAGGCTCCTCACTAGCAAGGGGAGATGCTGCTACAGTGACAAGGTCAGCATGTTGTACAGGCCCTGCACATACATTCCTCACTATAAGTAATATAAATGAGGTTGTGTTAGCCATAAACTCACAGCATGTTGCCTGTAAGCTAAAGGGTAACTACACAAGAGCAACGCCTCCAAATCTCCTCTTGAGCAGGTCTGACTAGAACATGGGAGTCTGCAGAATGAAAGATGGAGCCTCCTTCTTGACTCGCATTTGCTGCATGGGTTTTTTTTTTTCTTTTTTTAAAGAATTGAGTAAATCACAGTCATTCCAAATAACTTTGCAACACGTGCAAAGCAGAATAGATACACAGAAGTTACCGCTAGATTTTTCTCCACAACAAATGTGACAGAATACAGTTGCAACATTAGCATGTATCCGCAAACCCAGCCAAATTTGTTGAGCCTACAGCTTTAAGTGGGAGCAGCAGAGTTTGTGTTGTTAGGGGCATTCTTGTATCTACAGTGGTGTTTACTCACATTGGAAATTAATTATTAATGCAGAAGCACTGAGAGGTTACAGCGATATGGCGCTCAGGCTTTCCAAGCACTGTCTATATATGAACAGTCAACATAGTGAGAGCTTCAAAGGAGCCCTCTGAAATGTTTCAGACTCTCATGGAGAAAGCTTATTACAGTTGAAATGTTTTTCTAGGAGCCCCAGATATTCTTTGTGAATGCTATTGCCTAGAAAATACGGGGTATTTTTGTTTGTCTATATCAAGAGACATGTAAACAAAGAGACAGTCAGCACTTGCAGTTTACTTGGCTTGAGTATTGCAGTTCACAAGCGAGGAACTTGTTTGTGCAAAATAAGAAAAAGTGAAGATTTGACAAAGAGCAAAGATATAGGATTACATTTACCAGTCCATTTTTTTTTTCAACCATCACGCGTGACATCAAGCTAGCAAGCTAATCAATTTCTCCCATTAATTTCAGAGATCATATGTCCAAGCAGGCGCAGGCTGTGAGGGTTTTGATAATGAGTCCAGAGATAAACATCAATTGGCAATCTGCTCTTTTTAAGGTGTCTTTGTTGCCTGCAGAGCCCTCCTGATGACACCTCTGTGGATCTGCTAATGGAGGAGGACCTGTAAGGCTATCCCCTGGCCTTTGTCTGACCCCTTTGTGGAGCTGAATTCTTCAGATGTTTGCAGGATCAAGTCACTTAATCTGTAGCACAGACTAGGGCCAGAAAAAAAAAGAGGACAGGCAGAGCATGGGAGAGGGAGGAGGGGATAGGGTAGCAGACAAGCGCCTCTCTCTGTCTGAAGGCAGAGCATTCAGCACGCAGGGTAAAGAACTGCAAATGTCTGCCTGTTCTGTTATGCGCCATTGTTTCATACAGAGCTTGAAATAGACAGAAACAGTGTAGCAGTGAGCTCTGGTAGGCGGTGCGTTTTATTACTGCTAGACCATAGACTTACACATTAGTGAATATGGCTCATTAAATGGCATGGAATGTTACCATTTTACATAATTCCTCCTGTATCATTGTTGTAAATGAAATCCTTTTTCTGTCTCTGACTGCACTCCAGTCACTCTACAGCCATTACAGCTTTGCCATCAGGCCCTAGCACTCCTTGAAAGCAGCCATCTATAATTTCAGGTCTGTGTCACATACAAAAAAGTGTGCTCTACAAGCCTAATGGTTTGGCGTGGTTGATGCAGAAAGGATATAGTGCAAATAGGAGGAAATCTGAGGAAATATTTGAGAATTAGGCAATGATGTATTCAGATGGCTGGAGAAACTAGGGTGGGCAATAAATATAAATAATGTATGTGGCGGGACTCTTAAACATAAGCTGGAATTTGCTCCCGTACTTTTTGTTCTCAATCACCTTGATGAAACAATCCCGAAGCGATGGCTATGTGAATGAGACCACTGACAAGCTGATTTTCCACCCCTGGCATGAGGCTGCTTTCTCCACTTAATGTTCTTCGATAAAGTGTTACACAGAAGTAAACTAGAAGAGCCTCCACTCCTGACACATGTGACAGTATTTGCATCAATTATGCAGTCTATGGCTGCGGCAGGAGGGAGCGGGAGTGAGGGGAGGATATAGCAGAGAAAAGGGTTTGTGACAAGATGCAGAGGCAGAGATGAGAATTTCTTTTTAAAATGCATTCTTTAGAAAATAACATTCAAGATCATTTACATGAAAGCAGCTGCAGCGACAAAGCAGCAACACAGTCTGTGGAGCGTTTGACACTAAAGACTTTGGCAAAGAGAGTACAGTATAACGGATAGTTCTTTGTCTCCTCTGTATTCACTGTATACTGAATATCTACCCTGAAGAGTGCTGGAGGAGACAGTGAAATGAGGAGAGAGGCTGGGTTAGAGCCCAGAGGGAGGCTTGAGTCCCTTATTGCTTAATTCACCAAAGGAGTAGGGTGTTCAAGGCCAAACAAGCCAAATAAGCAGTGCTCTGCAAAGGTTGGACTTGGGCTGACTGACTGAGTGACCACACGTGACCTTCTGTGTATCAAAAATCCAAAAATAGATCAATTTCAGAAGACAGTGCCAAAATACAGTAAGAAAAGGAAATGTGTTTGCTGGGATTACAGCTGAAGACTTCCTTTTGGGTGACAAATACAATGTGCAAATCCATGAGGTTGTGATGCCCTTAAAAACCCCAGTAGTAGAAGGAGATTTCTGCTCTTTGGCAGAGAGAATAACTTTTCAACCATGTCCCAGTTTCAAGAGACTCCAGCACAGCATTTTATTTCAGTGTCCAACCCTATTTCACATCCTAGTTAAGCACACTTACAAATCTGCTGTGCCATGGTTTCTAACCTCTCATACACATGTGAATCCACATGGGCACACGCACACACACACACACACACACACACACACACACACAAGCAGAGACACATCACTAGGCCTGTCACTGCCTTTTATCCATCGTCAACCTTCAGCTGTATGGTTTATCCGTAGTGACACTATAGCAAAGTGCTTGACTGCTTTTTGCCAACAGACTGCAACACTTTAACTGTACTTAGTCATGCATCATTATGGCAGACTCAAAGCGGTGTGTCTGGGAACGCCTGCAGATGGTGGAGGCTGAACCATTTGGAAAGGAAGGCTCTGTGACAATGATGCTTATTGCATGAGTAAGTGTGTATGGACACCAGAGTGTATCTGTGTACTAGTGCTGAATAGAAAAAAAAAAAAAAAAAAAAATCACAGCGCTAATAAAAAAAGGTGCTCTGCCGCTAATTCAACAGGCTTAAGAAAACATTCTCTGTGTGGTATACAGTCTGTTTGTGAGATATGATATATGAAATCTGCATGCAAGTCTTTGTTAGAAAGAGCCTTTTATGTGTGTATTGATCAGTCATTGTTTACTCCAATCGATAGTGACTTTGTGAGATGCAGCCTCCTCTCTGTTCTTTATAGAGATTTAACCCTCTTGCGTTGCATTTTAACTGCTTTGTTCTCCTCTTCAAACCTTCCTTCTACGGAAAAATGTGATAGCATTACTGTCACTTGTCACTTTCTCTTTATTTCAACAGATGACAAAGCTTTTACATTCAGTATTCTGCTCCACTCACGGGTATTTTCAACAGATCTCTTCTGCCATTGAAAGATAAATGTTAACTTCATTCAATAGAAACTCATTCAAGGTTCATACAAAGCTTGGCTTCTGTATTCTTTAAGGAAATGAAGAAACCATTAGCAAAATATTCACTCACAGAGAAAGAGAATCTTATCTTTATTCCGCATGACCATGCAAAGCCATATTCCTTTTGACATCATTATGTAAAACCAATTTCTCTTTCATATCACTTCCGCCGTGCTGCATTACCACATCTATACACTCACTATTCTTTATTACAAAGTAGGTGGCCTAGAGGAAAATATATGCATTTGTTCCCTATGGCATAAAATATGCATATAGGTGCCTCATTTCATCTCCAATCTGTGTTATTCCTTTAAAAATTCACTACTGCCTGCAGTCCCTCTTTAATATTTAATTTGACAATTTTTTAATCTGTCTTTATGCGATGATGAAGTAATTGTCAGTTGTCACAAAAATGATTGAATTATACAATGGCACTGAAGTGACTCATAGGTTGTAGGCTTTATTTGTTTTGCTTCAGCCCTAACGTGAGCTTGAGGGAAAGAATATTCCTTTCACACACTAATTTATCTTCTATCTTTATTCATCTTTTCTCCCAGGCCACACACACAGAGCAAAGCAAAGTGTAACATTCATACATCATTCATAGTTTGTTTACCAGCTTTTAGTTTGAAGCTAATAAAAAATACTAGAGCCAGTTGGTAGAGTATTT
The DNA here is from genome assembly GCF_910596095.1 of Thunnus maccoyii. Classification (NCBI taxonomy): domain Eukaryota; kingdom Metazoa; phylum Chordata; class Actinopteri; order Scombriformes; family Scombridae; genus Thunnus; species Thunnus maccoyii. The sequence goes on from NC_056541.1 coordinate 25,723,125, forward strand.
AAAATATGCTCCTTTTCCATTTTGAATAGACCACTGTATCCAAAGCCCTTCAATTATTAGTGAGAACCACAGAGAAATGATAATTACTCCCAATCTTTTCTTAGCTCTTCTGATCTTTAATGATCACAGATTATCCATCAAGCTAGCTAAATAATTAGTGCGAATGTCTCATGAACAAGCCACCGACAGATGCTCTAACACCCACAAGGTGAACACGGGTGCACTTTTTCCTCGGCGAGGTGACCAGAACAGAAAGAAAAACAAATAGATAATGGGGCAACTTAAATGAGTGTTGCAGCAGATGAATGATCAGCTCCTGCTAACGCTGTAGCACCACCTCTGCCGGCCTCTCTGGCAATCTGGCCATGTTGGGCCCCCACTGTGGAACAGCATGGCACTGGGAGTTGTGGTAGCCAGTCCCCCCGTAGCCCCAGGCTGCCTCTACCTTTGGTATGCTACTCAAGGTTAAAGGGATCCCAGTTGGGTGTTTAATAGTGTTGTGCTCAGATCCGAATGGCTTTTTCCCCCCTTTTTTTTGACACTATCTGCACTATGGAGAGTGAACCTGGAGAACTGGTGTATCCAAAACTGTTCATCTTTGGAACATTTTTACACGGTGCATCTACAATGTAGATCCTGACCGCTAGCTCCCTATTCCAACTGTAATATTTCTATATAGCAGACCTTTAAATCCCTACACTGCTGTAATACTCTTATAAAGTAGCAGGGGTAAGTGATTTGAACCGTTTTACTGTGAAGATCTGCTGTTTGCCATACACGTGCAGCATTTGCTGACATTCATTTTGAAACCACTCGGAGCACTTGCGACTCACAGTAACAATGCTGAAGGAAAAGTGCCTGCTGAGCTCTACTGTGAATATACCTCTGACCCAGACTGAGGAAAGGGAGATTTATGAAATCCACATGTTTAATACATTTCATTTTGTCCAAGGGATTTGTATTGCTTACCACAGTATTTTAGGGTTGAAACATTCTGTATAGTCACAGCTTGTATTGTCTGAGGAGAATAAACCCTGCCCAGTCCTGGCTGCTGAAGATTTGTTTTATAGCACCTCCCTTTCCTTACACACATCAGCCATGCACTGTCTGAGGTATTGCATTTTGTTGTGCTGAGGTGTTAGGTATACACACCCTTAATCTTCAATGCATAATCCCCTGAAAATCCGCTACATAAATGAAAAAGATAACCCTCATATCAGTGTGGTGACAGAAAATAAGATAGCTAGGTAATTTAATAAAGGATTGACGCTGGCCCCGGTGTGATATTGTGTGTGACCTCTGTGTATTCATTGTGTAGCACGGAGCAAGCGAACCTCAGCTTGTAGAGGAGTAGCTCTTCCTACTCTGAAAACCCATCCTGGGAGTGTAACATCTGTGGTGACAAACAGAATGCACCATATGGATTAAAGCGCAGGCAGGGTAGTCACTGAAATATTTGCTTTCCCAAAGTGTTGACACAGTATGAAAAAAAGGAGAACTGTGGCTGCGCTTTCCCGCTGTAATCAGGTAGCAGTTATCGCAGTGAAGTGTTTGCCTACCTAATGGTGTTTCCATTTAGCCTCAGTCTGTGTCATCGGCTTCCCATTTGGAGCACAGACAGGAAGGATCTGCCTTCTCCTACAGTAACTGCTGGCCTACTGAGGCTTAGTGTGTAATACCTCTGTGTTTGCTCTGTCTGTGAGAATCAACAAAAAGACAAACTGATGAATTGGGTGAGAAAGAGAAGTCTTTTAAAAACATGATAACTGTGGTCAGTCGCACGCTGTGGGAAGCGTTTAGTTCATTTAGCAGCTGACCACATGGAGTCATAAATAGTCTTTCCAGGGAACGCTTGTTTTACATCTAAAATGCACTTGAGTGTAATGTTGACAGATATAGCTTGTGACGAGTGATAGTCAGAATGTATGAGCGCCCATAATGCCGCTGTCAACCTCTGGTGCCAGACTGAAAATAAGCAGTTCACCTCTGTTTTCATTCAGGAGAGTGCAGCAGACAGCACCGGCTTCTCCGCTGTATTTATTGACTTGTTTTACTAGCCTGAAACAGGGTGCTTTTATACGGGGCTGCTCAGTCTTAAGACTCTCCAGACATTTACATTATTCCTGACTGAGTTACACACACGTATAAAGGAGCACGTCCGCAGGCTAGGTTAGATATATGCTCTCTTTCCATCCCTCTTTCTCACTTACATTCATACATGCACCATTTTATTACCCCACCATTTTAGATATTGTTACACTGTACTTTTCCCCTATTACTGCTGCATATTGCCAACATTGAATGAGCAAGTATTTAGGCTAATTAAATGTCTTTCTCTGTTTTAAATGTGTATAAAAAACAGCATACTGTTTTTCAGGCTTGATAAATTCTGCATATGTGAATACTACATTAAGAAAAAAAAAGAAATTCTGTTTATGCTGAAGCTGATTCAGTAGTATAAAAGCCTAGCTTTCATGAGGCTCTAAAAATCTTCTTTCGCTGACTAATCTGCACAACTGCAGTGGAAGATAATGAATGCCAACACCAGAGTCACAGCCAACGCTATGATCCCCCCACCCAGCCTAAACCTCCAGCAGTATTTACATGATGTTTCATTTTAGAATAAACCTCTTTTCTCCCCCACTGTGAAGATATTGAACTCTTTCACACAAATGTCATCTTAACCAAAGCTTATTAAAAAGATGGACATCAAAGTTGTGGGTGCCCATTTATCTTATAGCACTCTAATTGGCCACCACAGGCAAGAGAACAACTAACTCCAAAATAGGAGGCGTTGAGTGGTTGGGCTAAAGAAGAGGATGTCTAAAGACCTCTCAGTGGATTCATTGCCAATAAATCCTCTGGAATGAAAGCAGGGCTTTTCTAGGGGGTATGGAATTTCACAAATACATTATGAAACGTGATACGCTGAATTAACTGAACACTTATGGCCAATGGGTTTGGTTTCTTTGTTCTGGTGTGTTTTTGTGGCTGCATTGTCCTGTGCCTGACCTGCAACTTTAATGTTTGCTTGACATCTTTGGAGTTTTTAACATCATGACTAGTGACATGAGGCAATACACTCTGAAAAGGTCATACAGCATGGTAGCCATGAGCGAACTGAGATTACATTTTGCTAACTCCATATATAGTGCATTGTTTTGTATTAAACATTCGCCACAGTGAATAAAACTGATTTTTTATCCAGAGTCCCTGCTAGTCCATCAAACATCGCATACAGGCCTGAGGTGAATAATGTATTATGTTTTCCACTCAAGTGGGCAATAAAAACACAAAAACAAAGTCATTAATTGCCCACATACAGTAACCAAATGCCATCAAGAGCCTGTGCTCTCATTAACCTGGCACCTAATTATCTGCCTCCAGTCTGAGTCCTGACAAGCCCCACCGTCTGAACCCTCAGCTCGGTTGTGTTGTGTTGTGTTGTGTCAGCACTCGCCAACCGCAGCCAAGGCACCATTAGGTACAGAGAAGACAAAAGCTTCTTGCAGCAAAGGTTCCCTTTGCACGCGCCACCACAATGTTCCTCCTGTTAATGCCTTCCCTTCCAATTAAATCTGCAACTGTTAATTATTGTAATTATGAGAGTGAGCTCCCAGCTCTACCCCCCCTACCCTCCCCCCGCAACCCCTCCCTCGCCGGTGTGCGGAGACGCTACGGGAGCTGTTGTGTTGCTTCACTGGCGCCTCGTCTCTGCTCCAGTGAAGCCCTAGCAGGGAATTGGATGCAGAGGGGGACTTGGTACACATGACAGGGGTGACGTGAGGGAGATTGCACGGTTCATCTTGGATAACTGGGCGAGCAAGTCACAGCCAATGGCCACGCCTCCAGTCTAACTCATTAAATGGTGTGTAAAGTACATGCTGGCAATAATTAGCACTAAATAACCTTTTTCGCTACCTTGTTCGCGGGCTATCACACAACACAAAAAGGTGGAGTATCATCTGTAGGTGTACAATAAAACTATTAGGCTGGTCAAATGAAATGAGGGAGATGATATTCTCCCAGCAATCATTCACTCATTTACTTTGAAAACCCTGGCCATGATAGTTATTTCACTCCTTTCTTATGGTAATGTGAAACTCTATTGCTGCCATGTTCTTTGAGAGACACTTGGGATGGATCTGAAGTGATGTGTTGAGTATAAGGAGAGCTGAAAAAGAGTGGATGGCAGGCCGGCTGCCTGTTAAGTCTCTGCGTGTCTACATCCTCTTTGGCCTGCTTCTGTCACAAGCTGTTGTTTGGCCTGGACCTGATCTGCCCAGCCACTCCTTGTACTGCACTCTACAGACCTAGTAGTAACCTGCAACATCATGCTCAGGATGCTTCCAGAAACAGCGTTCTTGTTCAGGTGCGTGCAACCCAAGACACTGGAGGTGGATGCATTTTTTGTGAGCTTTATCAGTTCTCACAAATGGAAGCACTGAGATTCGGCTCGTCAAGCGCAGTCTTATTCCAGTGCCATAACCTCAGTTGCCTCGTAGCAGAGTCCTTACACGCTAGCACAGCTAGCAAAGGATTCTGGCTTTATAATTTGGAGCTGAATTCTCTTCTATAAAAGACACTAAAGGAAAGAGCAGCTCCTTCTGCTTCAGGCAATGCAGCCTTTTCGTGGATACACTGCAAAATCTAAATGATGGACTGTCAACTCTCTTGCAGAAATGCCACTGCAAAGAATAATCTCTCTGGCAGTAGATCATGGTTGGCTGTATGCTACCAATGCCATTCCTTTGTTTATGTGAGCATGTAGCCTTCACATGCACACATGCAGACATGAGCGTATGCATGCACAGCTATACACACACATACTGTATGTATGCACAGAGAAACACACAAATACAGAACACACACACAAAATGCTTCCAGCCTAAATCCTTTCTTTGGAAGCATACAGTGGGATTAATAACCTGAACCATGGGATTAATAACCTGAATAGCATTATTTTTTCACCTCTAGCCTTTAAAATAATGCATGCTTGGCTTGGTGTCTGGATGAAGTTTTGCCTGCATATTTGCCTGGTTATCGGTGTGTACAAGACCTGCTGTGTGACCTGGTTTCATGCAATCTCCATCTTCTAATTAGGAGGCTGCAGAAAGGCTGGAACGAGAGGAGGAGTGATTAGTTGCCTTTGGGTATTTCATAAGTGGCTTTCAGTGCCACATTTGCATTATTTGCTTGGGGTCTGAATAACAAATCAGCCTACCTTTGCAGCAAATTCAGGCTAGCAGCTCAAGACCATCAATATATGAAATATAAAATGAAAGTGAAGAAAAGAAATAAACAAAACATGCTAACACAATATAGCGGGATAAAATGAAATATTGAAACACGAGACACAATAACTGTGAGTCTACCTACAGCACAGAGACTGAAATATCATTTGACTATTCAATTGAGTATATTATCCTTTATGTTCATCATAGTTATGGGATGTCTGGCTGAAAACACATGAGTGTCTCAGTGATTGTGGCTCATTCTGTGACTAGCAGACCATGTGACCCATGTGAGCCCTATGTTGGAGCCCCATGCTGTATGTGTCCTGTAGGGTCAGTCAGTGTGCTGATCTGTAGCGGAGGTCCTGTCCACTCATTTGGCCAGTCTCCCCAACCGCTGCGTGCGGCCGCCACCGCCAGGCCTGGTCAGCCATCACTACACCACTTGGCCGTTTGCCCACATTGAGTCTTAGAGGGTAGGAAACAAAGCGGGCACTCACACATCCACATATAAACACACGCACACACATATCACACGCATGCACACATGATCACAGCGAGTGACAGTGGCTCTTGTTTACCCAGCCGATCCCACCCCCCCCCCACCCCTACCCCCCCCTCACTCTCCTTTCATCCTCTCCCTCTAGTCTGTCATGTTGTGTGTCACTTCCCACAAATGTCAGTGCCACCGTGGGACAGTGATTAATTTTGGTGTGCTTGGCAAAATGTCTTCAAGATGTTTGTTTGGGTTGTCTTTTCCCACCCCCTTGCCCACCCCCCGCTCCCCGCATGTCTTGGAGTCGTGGGTCGAGAGTGGCAAGCACCCCCCTCCCCCCTTTCTCCTTTCCCACTCGTCCCTCGCCCCTGCTGTCACAGCCCTTTGAGGAGGGAGGGGGGGGGGGGGCGCATCATCATCGAGGGACAAAGGCTACCTGAACTGACAGAGATCTTCTTTTCTGACCAGAGCCACTTTTTGTCACCCCAGCCCACCATCACCTCCACGCGCTGTCTGTTTAGTGTGTGCTGGTGGTGTATGATGGGAGAAGTCTTGACCCAGCACTGGGGGGCTGTAACACTTCACTGTCAGCGCGGCTGATTAGCTTATCACTCACCGCACTGGGAGGAAATACATCATCATTCCAGACAGGGATTCCCCAGTTTAGGGCCCGTTCCCTGCCTCCTTTTACTCTGCATTTAATCACCCGACTCACTGTCCCCTCCAGTATTTCAGCCTCACCTCTAAAGCCATTCCTGAGATGAGAAGTTTGCTCATTTCAGGTGCGTTTTTTTTTTTTTTTTCTTTTTTCTTTTTGGAATGAAGGTCTTTGCTGTTTGAAATGGAGACATTGCATGCATGGACAGAAACTGTCAAAAACAAGACTTTCCCTGTGTGGAGGAAAGCGAAATGAGCCATCTTCTGAATTATTTGTTTCAGCTCACTCAACAAAGAAAGTGAAACACAAATTGGCAAATGTGCTTTGCTTCCCCACAGTGTGGTATCAGGTATGGTAATTACTCTGCCATTAACATTGGGAATAGTTAATGTGTATTAATGTGTTAATGGCATGTTAATTACTGTACATGCTAGAGAGAGCCCGCAGGCAGTCTCTCAGATTCTTTGTGCCATGTGGATGTAGGCCAAGCTTAAAAAAGCCTTTAAGAACGTCAATGAAAGAGGATCCTTATGTTTCATTTGTCAGAACAAAAGATTTTCAATGGTAATTTGATCCAGCTCCCCGCTTCTGGAGCTGAAAGTCACTGATCCAGGCGCCATGACAAAGGAGATGATATGAAGTCAAAGGAGACGTGGAACGCGGCTGTAGTGACACTGGCCTCTTTGTGAAATGGATACTCTAAGCCCTCTGTAGTCTCTAGTGTGTTGCTTTGGCAGCGGGTTTTAATAACACGGTGGATTAGAAGCCTTGGATCCTGAGTGCCAAGCCAGAGTTAAAGCTCACCTTGGACGAGCCTCAGTAACAGGCTAGATGCCACGGTCCTGCTCCTCCTCCTCCTCCTCCTCCTCCTCCTCCTCCTCCCAGCCGCCTCGCTGCTCACACTGTCTACTCCGCGGCTTTAAGAGAGATGACCTTTGCAAATATTGACAGAAAATAAATTCTGTTTCGATTAGTTAACTTTGGGAGACCTTTGTGGATCAATGCAATTAGATGAACACAGTGCTGATACGTGGCCGGAGCCGTCCACTGGAGGCACTGGCTAGGAGAGGAGCTGCAGGAGGTCAGAGTTACTTGTAATGAACAGGATGTTTTGGAAACAGTGGTGGAAGTAACCGAGTCACAGTGTGTATCGTTACACAGTTAAACACACAGGCAAGACCAGCTTACTGCAACACATTCTGCTGGATTTTTTTTAAACACAACACTATCTTAAACAAAAGCTATTGCAAAAAAAACCTATTACAAAAAAAAAAATCTCTGGATTTATCTACAAGAAGTGCAACTCTTGTAGTGTATTGTGTGGCGTCTGGCAGTGCAGTCAGTGCAGCAGAATGAGGTGGAGAAACCCTGAGCCACCCCTTCCCTCTTCAGCAGGCCACATTAACCCAGCAGGGCTCTGCCTTTATGGCTCTCCTGCTCACACTTCAGTGATGAGAGTAAACAAGCAGCGGGCCAAAGGTCAGCTAAGCCCACAGAATAAAAGAGGGCACAGGGGGAAAAGAGGTGGGAGGAAAGGAGAGCGGCCCGAGGCAGTGCTCAGATCACTGTCAGGGCTTCAAGCAGGGAATGATGTACGAGACAACAGCCCCACACCGGAAATGATTATAAACAGAGAACAGGGAGAGTATATGAGAGAAAGGGCTGCATTGTCTTTATCTGTCAAATTTGTTACTTCCTCGGATCAGATACCGACGGTGAAACCTGTAAAAAATGAAAAGAAGAACCACCCCTGACTGATAGGGATGGATTAATCACAGTGTCTCCTTTTGTCTCATCCACAGAGGAGAAATGAGGAACAATCATATAGGCAAGTGCTTTTTCCCTGCTACTCCACCTGTATTGTTGAATGACAAATGAGGCCGATTAAGGACATGTTACATTATTATTAGAGTTTCAGATTTTTTTTTTCTTTTACATCATTAAATGCGTTCTTGTAATTAAGTGAGCCAGCATCGTTAGAGTTCTGTGAAATAACTGGACCATGTATAGATTTTTCATCTCTAGTTCCTATTGCTCGCAGGCTTTACCAAGGTGACACGACTCCCGCACTTTCCCTTGCACTGAGATTAATCCCACTTTGACTGTGGAGGTGGATTAGAGCTAACTCGGGTGCCCAAACTTGTTTTAATACCCATATCATCAGACAAAAAAAGGATAAAGATTTGAGCAGGCAAGCAGCATTTCAGTGCTAGGATGTGACTGTGGCTTTGCAAGTTACTATACAGATTTGTCAACCACACAGCAAATTAAAGATATTATCTCACTCAAGCCCATTTTGTGGAAGTTGCGTGATGATGCTGAGCTTAGACAGTGAATACGCAATCTTCAGCTTCCCCAACAAAGGTGCACAGGAAGAGACAGCGAGAAAGACATACATTGCACTGTTTTTAAAATAGGGTTGTTTTTTTTTTCTGTCTGCCTTTTTTTTTCCCCTTATTTTTTCAAATTTTCTTTATTTATGTGCTCGGGCGCGAGACAGACGCATCATCCCTCCCAACATGTGTGTGTTATGAATGGCTGGCCGTAGCTGCTGTGGCACAAATACACCCTGGTGGACTCCTGCAGGGCCGTCTGCTTCTCGGGGCAGCGGAGTAATCATTTTTATCCCGCTGATTTCCCAAATAGAAATGGACACGTATGATAAAAATGTCACGGCCACTCCACATGTCAGTGGACTAACAGGATTACATGTCACTTTCTAATGTCTCGCTCTGTTTTCCTTTGCCGTGAATGGCCACATTATTGCACACAGGAACTTTGTGGTAATATATGGTAAGAGACAAGTAGCTCTTTATGGCCTGTGATTATTTAGTTTGAATGAAACCAGTGATTTATGCCCATTTAGCTGAAAAGCCCTGTAAATTCCCTCAGCTGCATTTCCCCTGGATATAGAGTGAGTGGAGTGAAAGTGACAACTGAGTTTGGTGTGGAAATGTACGCTGCGTCCCAGAGTTATATTTAATATACCTGACATGAAAAACGTGCCTACCTACTTACCACCACCCGCAGCACAAAAGAAAAGTGCAGCCTGCTGAGCTTGTGTTGAATCCGAGAGTGGGAGTAAATAGTGAATTAGGAAAATATGAACTGTAGTGGCAGGCAAACCACCAGCCATTAGAGCATGTTGAGATATGTAGCCCGGCGTCTGGTCAGTCAACATTTGAATCGTGTGCCGTTTTGTTTCATGCTGCACAAACTGGAAGAGAAACAGCCGAGCCTGTCCAGAACGAGGGCTTTGGGTGGAGTTGTGCAGATGCAGTGCGATGTGGATGAGGGTTAGTGGAGCAGTGGCATATTGTCCACATGGATGGCTTGGCTCTGCAAGCCTGATGGAGCCTTGTCCAGCATCTCAATGTCTCCAACACAAATAGCCACATTCATCCACTCCTCTCACACCATTACACCTAAAAGACTCAAAGCCAGCCGATCCATAAATAGAGGCAAATTTGTTTTTCAGTGGCACTGCAGCTGAACAAAACACCAACAGAGATGAAAACACCAGAGGAGTGGCTACAAGATGATGTGTTTCCTAATTTTTCCTTCTCATTTGGGGCCCGTGTTTATAAGAAAGATACAAAAAAAAAAAAAGGAGTGTTTTCTCTCTAGTATTTACTCCTGTGGATGGTGTGCAGGGTCAGTCGGTCAAAGCGTGGTAAAAGGGCTTCTCTGATTGCATGCCTACTGGCTGACACAATAGAGCCACTAATCTTCTTATTTAGAATCCAGAGGCTGGCCATATCTTAATGAAGCTGTAATGAGCTGTTGAAAATCCCTGAATTGCGGGAGGGATTATTGAATTGAAACAACTCTGGTAATCATAACGTTCGAGTAGCCACTCAGTATTTACTGCCCATTGAGCCACATTTTTATCCACTTATTAGACTGGATTGCTCGAGCTTGTTTTTGTTGTAATTCTGACCCGCAGTGGTTTTTTGTTTGTTTATTCTCTGTTAAAGCCTGGCATCGTGGTTGCATTGCCAATGCATCCAGGTGTATATGCTATCTGCTGGGTGATTACGACTCACTGACAGACTGGCGAGACAGAAAACCAGAGGAAATAAACAGCAGGGTCTGATTGCATGAACAGAATTAATGAATGAGCACTTTGCATAAAATTTAGCCTGCATCCATTTTGCTGTATGTGGATTTTTTTTTATTTCACTAGCACATTTGTGTTGCTTTAGACGCTGGATACTGCAAAACCAGAGGTGTAGAATAATATAAGATTTAAATCTTATAAGCAAACAGAAATGAAGAAAACAGTAGTTATTTTCTGGAGTTCCTGGCATCCACTGTGTCAAAGACAGAGACACTTACTAGAGGTATAGTTTTCTGTTTAGCATCCTTTCACAGAGTAGAAGTGCCACTTCACCATTGAGCATTTGTCAGTTTATGGATGTTGCTGTCATGTCAGCTTTCCCGTACACACAGTGTGCAGCGCAGTGTGTAAATAAAAGAGAACAGGCATAGACATGGGCAACAGGAAAACAGCACATACACAGGAGGCACCCAGTACATACCTGCAGGGGAAACATCACACTACAGCAGTCTACACAGACATAATGTCTTTAAAAATTCAGTCTGGGTCTACTGTTTATTACTTGATCTGCTTATATTTTTCATTATTATTAGGTTTTTTTTTTCTTCCAGCCTGAAATGTCACTGGATGGCTTTATTTGACCCTCTGTCTCTGTCTGTGTGTTGCTGCAGGTCTCAGCATCCGTGGCGCCCAGGAGGAGGACCCACCAGACCCCCAGCTCATGCGTTTAGACAACATGCTGCTGGCAGAGGGCGTGGCGGGACCAGAGAAAGGTGGCGGATCTGCTGCCGCCGCAGCTGCAGCCGCAGCCTCGGGCGGGGCGGCCGATAACTCCATTGAACATTCCGACTACAGAGCCAAACTCACCCAGATCAGACAGATCTACCACACAGAGCTGGAGAAATACGAGCAGGTAAGGAGGAGTCTCCCTGCAAACTCAAGGTTAAGATCTCCCCAGTAGAACGGCTTCGGGATTGCACTTTTGCTCTACATCCAAGAAAAGAAGAATAACACAAATTTGGTTCTCCTTTCAAAATAACCACGTGACCACTACTTATTTGAAATTTGAGTTTGCTCTCAAATGGGCTAATTCACTTGTACTCAATACTTCACATTGCTTCAGCACCCAGAGCAGCTTATCCTTGCATTACTGTAGCAAGAAAATTGCAGAGTGCATGCATGATGAGGGAGAATGTGTTATCAGCTTGGAAAAAAAAATGGCTGTATTACTCACTGTGTTGTAGTTGATTATAGAGATCCAAGGAGTGCCTTAGTCATCTGTGTTAAATGAAAGTATGATCAGCTCCTTTACCTAGCACTTTGAGCCTGCCATTAAACACAGCCGTTATGGGCGAAAATAGAATGTGTAACAGTGATGCCTCAGCAAGCCAGTGAGGTAAATTAGACTAATTTACTCCGTGCTCTCTGAGAGAGGAGGTGGGTTTGTGGGAGCACACAACACTTCGCCTGGAGTAAATGCATCTTTCTTAAGGGTGTTTCCAGGTTTTAATTATCTAAATGTAAATACTTAACGAATTTTACTCAGAGTAATGAGCTAAAGTGTGCACTACGTAAATGAGTTATTCTAATTAATCATGTATGAACTACTGGTTTAACGAAAAGCTGTTTGAATTCACTCTGCATTAGGCCCAAGCCAAATTACAAATTGGCATTTATATTCATAGATGACTTCACCTATTATGTCATCAAAGTAATATATAAACACTGCACTCTGTCAAAGCTTTTAACCAAAAGAGCTAGCATGCAAAGAACTAATTTCCTATATGATAAATGTATGCAAATCTATAACAACATTCAAAGAGCTTTTGCAAGTTCTGAAAAGCTCACTGCTGTGATATTTACAAAACTCACTTTTTTGCTGTTTTTGTTTTTGTCCGTTTCACTCGGCAGGCATGTAACGAATTCACTACCCATGTGATGAACCTGCTGAGGGAACAGTCTCGCACGCGGCCCATCTCTCCCAAAGAGATTGAGCGCATGGTGGGAATCATCCACCGTAAGTTCAGCTCCATCCAGATGCAACTGAAACAGAGCACCTGTGAGGCTGTCATGATCCTGCGCTCCAGATTCCTTGATGCCAGGTCAGTGTGTGTATGTGCGCATATGTCTGTGTGTAAGTGAGTGTGTATTTGGTATCTAGAAACTTTACCTGCTTCCATATGACCCATATAGACAAATCCAGTGGGTGAGGTCATTTTTAGTCTGCGTGCAGGTCTAAAGTTTGTTCCTCACTTTTCTGGCACAGCACACAGTATGAGCACTACAGAGATGCATGGTCTTAATTATGTCCATGTTCCATGCCTTATCCATTTTCAAGACAATCATGCCCTCACACCTGAGAGCAGTTAAGACCAAATGAAATGGGGACCGAGTCATGTGTAATAGATGGAGGAGAGGTCATCAGCAGGTGTTGTGGATT